>NC_133324.1:524104659-524749243 GCF_042186555.1 Aquarana catesbeiana | reverse complement strand
TAAAACCACTCCCCTGCCCCAGATCAAAACAAACAGGCCTAGCTCACAGCATAGGCCTGCCTAAATTTACCCACGCTGGCAACTTACACAAAAGACCTACACTAGCACCTACCTACCTAAGGTAGAGGGTGCTACACTAAAGATGGGGAATTTTGATCAAATAAAATTTAGTGTTCTGGCGAATGGTAAATTATAAAAAAAATAGTGTCTGAATGAAAGTACAGTGGATTGCAGTGCCTCCAGCCAATTAAATGAATAAATCAATAAAATATGAATTTTGTTCAGACAATCAGTAGTATACCACAATAATTTCCAGAGTTTGTTAATCTATGGGGACTTCTTACCAATGTATAAATATCTCCCAATTAAATTAATAAGTAAATAGAATGTATTAATATACAAGTATAATTATACAACTTCATACAAAACCGGAATTTCTGGTGATTATTATTTCATACACATAATCAAAGACATCAAAACAATAATAAAATAATTTCTCTTATAATTTAAAAGTATCCTGGGACAACTCCAACCAACTAAAAAAAAGGGTGTTTAACCATGTCTTCAACTATTAAAAATAATATCCCTTTTTGCTCATAAGACAATTTTCTAACTTGCTCCGGCCAGAAGAAAGATGAAAATATATCTTGGGGAGCCAACAGATAGATATTATTAATTTGAAAGAAGTCCTAACTTAACAGGTACTACCAAATTGGAGTGGGCAATAGACAATTTCCCTTTGGACCACAATAGCCAAATTAGATGCAATACAGGTTTATACCCAATTTCACCCAGACACGGCTTCAACACACAGCATAATTAATTATGTGGGAAAATGATTAAATGCTAGACTACCCTACACACTGTACTTGATAAGGTTAAAACATAAACGGTAACATGCAATTCCTAAAATTTTGGGAGGAAGAAGTTGATTAATCACTTAATGTGGTTGTAAAGGTTCAGTTTAAAAAACAAAAAAAAATAACAAACATGTCATACTTACCTCTACTGTGCAGTTGGTTTTGCACAGAGTTGCCCCGATCCGTCTCTTCTGGGGTCCCTCCTCAGCACTCCTGGCTACTCCACTTCTCTAGTGCCCCGTCGGAGAAGCGCTCTCCTTCATGGACACCCATGCGGGCATGCACCCGTGTCCTGCTATTGCGTCCGTAGACAGACAACAGGACTCGGCTCCACCCCCGGCGCCGCGTCATTGGATTTTATTGACAGCAGCGAGAGCCAATGGCTGCGCTATCAATCTATCCAATCAGGACAGGAGACACCGGCCGGAGCTGGTGTGCTCGTTCCCGTCGTGGGAATTATGGGACTCAGGTAAGTATAAGGGGGGCTTAGGGGCGCTGCTGCAGCACAGGAGGTTTTTCACCTTAATGCATAGAATGCATTAAGGTGAAAAACACGGCGAGGGTTTACAACCCCTTTAAGGACCGGGCCTATTTTTCAAACTTGTTTACGCGTTAAAATAATTTTTTTTGCTAGAAAATTACTTAGAACCCTGTTTGAGGGTTCTAAGTAATTTTCTAGCAAAAAAAATTATTTTAACGCGTAAACAAGTTTGAAAAATAGGCCCGGTCCTTAAATATATATATATATATATATATTTATTTTTTCTAACACCCTAGAGAATAAAATGGCGGTCATTGCAATTCTTTCTGTCACACCGTAACAGTAAAGAAGAAGGTTATTTATGGGAATTAAATGTGTAGGGCTGCCAACATCCTTAAAACATGAGAAAAAAAGAGCATGCAACAGGGGCTACCCCTTTGGACTTTTAAGGCAGAAATAAAGGTAATGGAGTAAATAAAAAGCAACCATGTGCCACTTTTATTGAGTACACAGTATCTGTTAAATTTTGTAGTCATAAACAATCACATTAAAATATACAAAAAGTACACCAAAGAACCAGTTAATACATAGACATATATATCAAACCCAAAGCTAATAATAATTGAGTCAAGCTGAGCTCAGTCCATGAAGATTTGTAGCAAACATCCCGACTTGTTTCGGAAATTTTATTGGTACATACTGTATTTTCCTTAATCAGGGAAGATTTATACTTGGGTGACTATCTTTATCTGCAACATAGATATAGTTACATAGTATTTGTACAATAGTACATTAAAAACAAGTGATTTTACATAATGAGCTATATAGTATTTTGGCTTTAAAGGTACTTACATATAGGGTTCATTGAAAAGACATGGAAAAGTGGTAAAAACAAATGTGGGGAATCCACGTTGGCTGAAAGAGTCCGCATGGACAAGCATGCAACCCAGAGCCGGCCACTGATTCAAATACACAAGGGACGCCCTGATGTTAAACCAGCAAAGGAGTATTGCTGTCTGAAAGGCCATAAATAAACAAAAGAAATACAATCAATGTTTTTAGAATAAGTGTACAAGCACAGCTAGTGTGCTGTAACAGCAAGACAAGGGCATGTGTTACCCAGAATTGCCTATATAAACTAGTATGTTACCTTTCACTGTGCTAATCGAGGTGCAGACATCAGAGCAGCAGTCCTCAGACTGAGACATGCCAGTTGTGTCTGAGCGCTCTAAATAGTGAGTTAGCTGATGAGAGAGAGCCAATCTTCACAGGTTGTTTGGGTAATGCTGGTTATTCTGCCCCAGTAGCTGTATGAAAAACAGCTGAGGCCAGAATTCAGAGCGTCTCTGACGGGGAGGCACGTGGCGTAGCCCCACCCCACCTGGCGTGATGACGCCACGCGCTGCCACGTCACCGGCGAAAGGAAAGTCCCCACCTGTGTTAGAAAAACACAGTGGGGACAGGTAGGAGCTCCTCCCCACACATATGGCCCGCATGGAGACAAGGAGAACCCCGTCATCCATTTAGCCATGCACGGGTGGAGCCTACCCGCCGGGTGTTTGTGAAGAAACAGCAATGCCCAGGGAGCACACCATACGCCACCCAGTGGACAAAGAGCAAACTAACAGCCAACATGTGTACAATAAAAATACACGAAAATAACCAAAAACAAACAAAAATACAAAAGAAAAAGAGAAACCTGGTGATTACCTATTAACCACTTGCCGACCGCCTAATGCAGATATACTGCGGCAGAATGGCACGGGCAGGCAGAATCACGTACCCATACGTGATCTGCCTCCCGCGGGTGGGGGGTCCGGTCGGACCCCCCCCGGTGCCATAGGCGGTCGGCTCCTGTTCGCAGGCAATGAGAGGTGAGGGGGAGGCCATCCATTGTTGGCCACCCCCTCCCGATCACTCCCGGCGAATGAAAATGCTTCCTTTCCCTCTGTAATGTAAACAGAGGGAAAGGAAGTGATGTCATCCCTCCTCGAGCCGGTCTTTTCGTTCCGGCGCTGAGGAGAGAAGACATCCAAGTAAGTTGCACCAACACTACACTAACAGTAGAACACGCAGGCACACTTGTCACCCCCCAGTCACCCCCGATCACCCCCCTGTACCCCCTGTCAATCTGTCACCAATAGCAGTTTTTTTTTTTTTTTTTTTTTGCATTGGTGTCAGTTTGACAGTTATAAGTGTTAGGGCAGTTAGGTTAGCCCCCTTTAGGTCTAGGGTACCCCCCCTTTAGTTCCAGGGTACCCCCCTAACCCCCCCTAATAAAAGTTAACCCCTTGATTACCCCCCGTCGCCAGTGTCGCTAAGCGATCGTTTTTCTGATCGCTGTATTAGTGACGCAGGTGACGCTAGTTAGGGAGGTAAGTATATAGGTTCACTGTCAGTGTTTTATAGCGACAGGGACCCCCATATACTACCTGCTAAAGGTTTTAACCCCATGATTGCCCCCTAGTTAACCCTTTCACCAGCAATCACCGTATAAGTGTTACGGGTGACGCTGGTTAGATAGTTTGTTTTTTGTAGTTTATTATAGTTTATTACAGTGTATTACAGTTTTAGGGCACCCGCCGTTTATTACCTTATAAAGGTTTAACCCTCTAATTGCCCGGCGGTGATAGAAGTTAAGTTTTTAGGATCAGATAAGGTCTGCGTCGCCCCAGGCAGCGTCAGGTTAGCGCCAGTACCGCTAAAACCCACGCACGCAGCATACACCTCCCTTAGTGCTATAGTATCTGAACGGATCGATATCTGATCCGATCAGATCTATACTCCCCAGCAGTTTAGGGTTCCCATAAACACAGTGTTAGCGGGATCAGCCCAGATACCTGCTAGCACCTGCGTTTTGCCCCTCGGCCCAGCCCTGCCCAGCCCACCCAAGTGCAGTATCGATCGATAACTGACACTTACAAAACACTAAGCACACATAACTGCAGCGTTCGCAGAGTCAGGCCTGATCCCTGCGATCGCTAACAGTTTTTTGGTAGCGTTTTGAATCAGTCGCTAACAGTCAGGAGCTTTTTTGCCTGTGAGTCTCACTAGTGTACCCCTAAATTTAGAGCCCAAAATGGCAAATCGAAGGTACACTAGTGAAGAGGCCTACACGTTTCTGAGTATGACAGATAGTGAAGAGGAAGTCACTCATCTGTCAAGTTCAGGCTCAGAATACGAACCTGTAGAGGACAGCGGCTCCATGACAGATAGCTCTGACGACGGAGTTGTGGTCCCTGCTAGGGTCAGGCGTACCAGACCCCGAACTTCTTCTGTCCTTGAAGTGCAAGAACCGCAGGGCTCTCGTATGGAGCAGAGAAGTACTAGCGCCGCTACTCCTTCTGGTGAACTGGCAAGCACCAGCGGCCTAGTACACCCTGGTCGTACATCCAGCACTGCAGTAACACTTGGTAACGTGGTGAGTCCCATAAGTGCAGTTCAAGCTGGCGAGGTGGCAAGCACAAGTAGTGTCCCGCTGCCACCAAGAAGAAGACGAACACAGGCCCATCGTGCCCATAGTGCCCTTCCTGCTGCATTCGCCAATCCGAATTGGGAACCCACCACTTCTGCAGCACCCGTACTTCCCCCTTTCACTGGCCAACCCGGAATTCAGGTGGAAACAGTTGACTTTACGCCACTGGATTTTTATTCGCTGTTTTTCACCGAAGATCTCTATAGATCTATTGTGGACCAAAGCAATTTGTACGCTGGTCAACACATCGCCACTATTCCCCAGTCCTCCCTTGCCAGAGATTGGAGACCAATTACGGTCTCCGAATTTAAATTCTTTCTGGGCCTTTCCCTCAACATGGGCATAACTTAAAAGAGTGAGTTGCGGTCATATTGGTCCACTGACCCAATTCACCATATGCCCGTGTTCTCTGCCTCCATGACCAGGGCACGATACGAGCAGATTTTGCGGTTCATGCACTTCAACGACAATTAACTCTGTCGTCCTCGTGGAGACCCTGCATACGATCGACTCTACAAAATTCGGCCCCTCGTAAACCACTTCAACCAACGTTTTGCAGACTTGTTTACTCCCCATCAAGTTGTCTGCGTTGATGAGTTCCTGATTAAGTTTTCTGGCCGCTTGTCATTCAAACAGTACCTTCCCAGCAAGCGTGCCAGATACGGGGTCAAGATGTATAAGCTCTGTGACAGGGCCACAGGCTATACATGTAGATTTATGGTTTACGAGGGCAAAGATAGTCACGTAGAGCCGATAAACTGCCCTGACTACATAGGAAGCGCTGGCAAGATAGTGTGGGACTTGGTGTCACCCTTATTCGGAAAGGGGTACCACTTGTACGTGGACAATTATTACACGAGCGTGCCACTTTTTAGTCGCTTGTTTGATCATCAGATTGGAGCATGTGGCACCGTGCGACCTAATCGCCGGGGCTTTCCCCAGCGGCTTGTAGAGTCCCGTCTTAGGCTGGGGGAGAGAGCCTGCTTGCAGTGTAATAATTTGCTCACTATGAAGTGGAGGGACAATAAGAATGTTTTCGTTCTTACCTCCCTTCATACAGACACGACGACCCAAATTACTACGGCGACTGGTGTTGTGGAGAAACCCCTCTGTGTCCACGAATATAACCTTAATATGGGAGGGGTGGACCTCAACGACCAGTTGTTGGCGCTGTACCTAATTGCCCGTAAGGCCAGACGCAGGTACAAAAAAGTGTCTGTTTATTTATTTCAATTGGCTTTGCTGAATGCTCATGTGCTATACAGAGCTTCAGGACGGACTGGATCCTTCCTTAAATTCCAGGAAGAGATCGTCAGAGCCCTTCTGTTTCCAGACGGTGCTCCACCTCACCTTCCCAATCCAAATGCAGTAAGCCGGCTGCATGGGAGGCATTTTCCTTATGTCCTCCAGAGTACCCCTACCCAACGAGCCCCCCAAAAAAGATGTCGTGTCTGCAGCAAGCGTGGATTTAGGCGTGACACCCGGTATTGTTGTCCCTCCTGTCCTGACAATCCTGGTCTATGCATTGGTGAATGTTTTGAACGCTACCATACACTAGTGGAGTATTAGCGTAGGGTACAGCACTGCACAGACTAGGACACACTTCCATCGCATTTTGAGAGACCCAAACCTGGTACCAGTTAAAAAAGTTAAAGTTACTAAAAAAAGTGTTAAAAAAAAAAAAAAATACAAAAAAAATAAAAAAATAAAAATACAAAAAAAATATAAAATAAAAAAAACAAAAATAGTTGTTGTTTTATTGTTCTCTCTCTATTCTCTCTCTATTGTTCTGCTCTTTTTTATTGTATTCTATACTGCAATGTTTTATTGTTATGTTTTTATCATGTTTGCTTTATAGGTATGCAATTTTTTTATACTTTGTTTTTTTATTGTTAACCACTTTTTTGTTTTCAGGTACGCCATTCAGCTGCAGAGCGGATTTATTTATCTTGACAGCAACAGCGTTTGCTCCCACGATATATAAAGCCGTGACTCCAGCGCTGTCGGAGGTGATTTCACCACCACAGTTACATACTTCAGCATATATGCCGAAGCGTGGGGGCAGCAGTGGGTGGAGGAGCAATTTGCTCCTGCCTTTTGCGGGAGGATGCCCCCATGCTTCGGCATATATATATTTTAGGTAGGCACAGGTTGCATTAAATGTTTTATTTTTTATTATGTTTTTTTTTGTATTTGCTTTGCAGGTATGGTAAGTATTACTGTTATACTGTAATGTTACTTAGTTTTTTTGTTAACCATCATTTGCTTAGCAGGTACGCCATTCAGTTGCAGCGCGGATTTATTTATCTTGACAGCAACAGTGTTTGCTCCCACGATATATAAAGCCGTGACTCCAGCGCTGTCGGAGGTGATTTCACCACCACAGTTACATACTTCAGCATATATGCCAAAGCGTGGAGGCAGCAGTGGGTGGAGGAGCAATTTGCTCCTGCCTTTTGCGGGAGGATGCCCCCATGCTACGGCATATATAAATGGTGCATGTATGCCCATCATTAGAAGTGGGTGGATGAAGGGAGGTATTCTAATGGTGGGCATACCCACTGATCAATATCTTTTTTTCGTTCAGCCCACAGGCTGCATGAAAAAAAAGTTTACAATATATGCCCAACAAGGACCAGCAACGTACTGGTATGTTGCTGGACTTTGAGTGGTTATACCAGAATGATGCCTGCAGGTTTAGGTATCATCTTGGTATCATTCTTTTCAACCAGCGGTCGGCTTTCATGTAAAAGCAATCCTAGCGGCTAATTAGCCTCTAGACTGCTTTTACAAGCAGTGGGAGGGAATGACCCCCCCCCACTGTCTTCCATGTTTTTCTCTGGCTCTCCTGTCCCAACAGGGAACCTGAGAATGCAGCCGGTGATTCGGCCAGCTGACCATAGAGCTGATCAGAGACCAGAATGGCTCCAAACATCTCTATGGCCTAAGAAACCGGAAGCTACGAGCATTTCATGACTTCGATTTCGCCGGATGTAAACAGCGCCATTGGGAAATTGGGAAAGCATTTTATCACACCGATCTTGGTGTGGTCAGATGCTTTGAGGGCAGAGGAGAGATCTAGGGTCTAATAGACCCCAATTTTTTCAAAAAAGAGTACCTGTCACTACCTATTGCTATCATAGGGGATATTTACATTCCCTGAGATAATAAAAACGATTAAAAAAAAATAAAAATGAAAGGAACAGTTTAAAAATAAGATAAGAAATCAAAAAATTAATAAAGAAAAAAAAAAAAGCACCCCTGTCCCCCCCTGCTCTCGGTCTGGCGTCAAATGTAAACAGCAATTGCACCATGCATGTGAGGTATCACCGCGAAGGTCAGATCGAGGGCAGTAATTTTAGCAGTAGACCTCCTCTGTAAATCTAAAGTGGTAACCTGTAAAGGCTTTTAAAGGCTTTTAAAAATGTATTTAGTTTGTCGCCACTGCACGTTTGTCCGCAATTTTAAAGCATGTCATGTTTGGTATCCATGTACTCGGCCTAAGATCATCTTTTTTATTTCATCAAACATTTGGGCAATATAGTGTGTTTTAGTGCATTAAAATCTTAAAAAGTGTGTTTTTTCCCCAAAAAATACGTTTGAAAAATCGCTGCGCAAATACTGTGTGAAAAAAAAAATGAAACACCCACCATTTTAATCTGTAGGGCATTTACTTTAAAAAAATATATAATGTTTGGGGGTTCAAAGTAATTTTCTTGCAAAAAAAAATAATTTTTTCATGTAAACAAAAAGTGTCAGAAAGGGCTTTGTCTTCAAGTGGTTAGAAGAGTGGGTATTGTGTGACATAAGCTTCTAAATGTTGTGCATAAAATGCCAGGACAGTTCAAACCCCCCCCAAATGACCCCATTTTGGAAAGTAGACACCCCAAGCTATTTGCTGAGAGGCATGTCGAGTCCATGGAATATTTTATATTGTGACACAAGTTGCGGGAAAAAGACAAATTTTTTTTTTTTTTTTTTTGAACAAAGTTGTCACTAAATGATATATTACTCAAACATGCCATGGGAATATGTGAAATTACACCCCAAAATACATTCTGTTGCTTCTCCTGAGTACGGGGATACCACATGTGTGAGACTTTTTGGGAGCCTAGCCGCGTACGGGACCCCGAAAACCAAGCACCGCCTTCAGGCTTTCTAAGGGCGTAAATTTTTGATTTCACTCTTCACTGCCTATCACAGTTTCGGAGGCCATGGAATGCCCAGATGGCACAAACCCCCCCAAATGACCCCATTTTGGAAAATAGACACCCAAAGCTATTTGCTGAGAGGTATAGTGAGTATTTTGCAGACCTCACTTTTTGTCACAAACTTTTAAAAATTGAAAAAAGAAAAAAAAATATGTTTTTCTTGTCTTTCTTCATTTTCAAAAACAAATGAGAGCTGCAAAATACTCACCATGCCTTCTCAGCAAATAGCTTGGGGTGTCTACTTTCCAAAATGGGGTCATTTTGGGGGGTTTTGTGCTATCTTGGCATTTTATGGCCTTCAAAACTGTGATGGGTAGTGAGGAGTGAAATAAAAAATTAACGCTCTTAGAAATCCTGAAGGCAGTGATTGGATTTCGGGGCCCCGTATGAAGCTAGGCTCCCAAAAAGTGCCACTCATGTGGTATCCTCGTACTCAGGAGAAGCAGCAGAATGTATTTTGGGGTGTAATTTCACATATGCCCATGGCATGTTGGAGCAATATATCATTTAGTGACAACTTTGTGCAAAAAAAATAAAATAAATAAAAATATTGTCACTTTCCCGCAACTTGTGTCAAAATATAAAATATTCCATGGACTCAACATGCCTCTCAGCAAATAGCTTGGGGTGTCTTCTTTCCAAAATGGGGTCATTTGGGGGGTTTTGTGCCATCTGGGCATTTTATGGTCTTCAAAAATGTGATAGGTAGTGAGGAGTGAAATCACAACTTTACGCCCTTAGAAATCCTGAAAGCGGTGCTGGGTTTTCGGGGCCCCGTACGCGGCTAGGCTCCCAAAAAGTCCCACACATGTGGTATCCTCGTACTCAGGAGAATCAGCAGAATGTATTTTGGGGTGCAATTCCACATATGCCCATGGCCTGTGTGAGCAATATATCATTTAGTGACAACTTTGTGCAAAAAAAAAAAAATTGTCACTTTCCCGCAACTTGTGTCAAAAAATAAAATATTCCATGGACTCAACATGCCTCTCAGCAAATAGCTTGGGGTGTCTAGTTTCCAAAATGGGGTCATTTGGGGGGGTTTGTGCCATCTTGGCATTTTATGGCCTTCAAAACTGTGATAGGTAGTGAGGAGTGAAATCAAAAATTTATGCCCTTAGAAATCCTTAAGGCGGTGCTTGGTTTTCGGGGCCCCGTACGCGGCTAGGCTCCCAAAAAGTCCCACACATGTGGTATCCCCGTACTCAGGAGAAGCAGCAGAATGTATTTTGGGGTGTAATTCCACATATGCCCATGGCATGTTTGAGCAATATATCATTTTGTGACAACTTTGTGCAAAAAAAAAAAAAAAAAAATTGTCACTTTCCCACAACTTGTGTCAAAATATAAAATATTCCATGGACTCAACATGCCTCTCAGCAAATAGCTTGGGGTGTCTACTTTCCAAAATGGGGTCATTTGGGGGGGTTTTGTGCCATCTTGGCATTTTATGGCCTTCAAAACTGTGATAGGTAGTGAGGAGTGAAATCAAAAATGTATGCCCTTAGAAATCCTGAAGGCGGTGCTTGGTTTTCGGGGCCCCGTACGCGGCTAGGCTCCCAAAAAAGTCCCACACATGTGGTATCCCCGTACTCAGGAGAAGCAGCTGAATGTATTTTGGGGTGCAATTCCACATATGCCCATGGCCTGTGTGAGCAGTATATCATTTAGTGACAACTTTTTGTAATTTTTTATTTTTTTTGTCATTATTCAATCACTTGGGACAAAAAAAATAAATATTCAATGGGTTCAACATGCCTCTCAGCAATTTCCTTGGGGTAACTACTTTCCAAAATGGGGTCATTTGGGGGGGGTTTGTACTGCCCTGCCATTTTAGCACCTCATGAAATGACATAGGCAGTCATAAACTAAAAGCTGTGTAAATTCCAGAAAATGTACCCTAGTTTGTAGACGCTATAACTTTTGCGCAAACCAATAAATATACGCTTATTGACATTTTTTTAACCAAAGACATGTGGCCGAATACATTTTGGCCTAAATGTATGACTAAAATTGAGTTTATTGGATTTTTTTTATAACAAAAAGTAGAAAATATCATTTTTTTTCAAAATTTTTGGTCTTTTTCCGTTTATAGCGCAAAAAATAAAAACGGCAGAGGTGATCAAATACCATCAAAAGAAAGCTCTATTTGTGGGAAGAAAAGGACGCAAATTTCGTTTGGGTACAGCATTGCATGACCGCGCAATTAGCAGTTAAAGCGACGCAGTGCCAAATTGTAAAAAGTGCTCTGGTCAGGAAGGGGGTAAATCCTTCCGGGGCTGAAGTGGTTAAATGGACATGGTTAACAATGAAGTAAATCATCCACATTGCACGCATGCAATTATAGAAATAATGATATAGTCATAGAGCTGTACTGTGAGAAATAAATCACAGTTCAGAGGTGCTAAAGTGTCATTAATTGTAATGTCTCCATACTGTCGAAAGGGGCGCCTTGCTGGTTTAACATGAGGGCGTCCCTTGTGGATGTGAATCAGTGGCTGGCTCTGGGTTGCATGCTTGTCCATCTTTGTGTCCATGCGGACTCTTTCAGACAACGTGGATTCCCTGCATTTGTTTTTACCATTTTCCCATGTCTTTTCAATGAACCCTATATGTAAGTACCTTTAAAGCCAAAATACTATATAGCTCATTATGTAAAATCACTTGTTTTTTATGTACTATTGTACAAATACTAATGTAACTATGTTGCAGATAAAGATAAAGTCACCCAAGTATAAATCTTCCCTGATGAAGGAAAATATGTACCAATAAAATTTCTGAAACATGTTGGGATGTATGCTACAAATCTTCATGGACTGACCTCAGCTTGACTCTGGCAGTGCCTGGATTATTCGCTTTAGGTTTGATATATATATTAACTGTATTAACTGGTTCATTGGTGTACTTTTTGTATATTTTAATGTGATTGTTTAGGACTACAAAATGTATCAGATACTGTGTACTCGATAAAACTGGCACATGGTTGCATTTTATTTACTCCATTACCTTTATTTCTGCCTTAACCGCTTGCCGACTGCCACACGAACATTTACGTCGGCAAAATGGCACAGACAGGCAAATGGATGTACAGGTACATCCCTTTAACCACTTAAGGACCGCCTAACGCCGATTTACGTCGGCAAGGCGGCACGGGCAGGCAAAATCACGTACATGTACGTGATTTGCCTCTCGCGGGTGGGGGGTCCGATCGGACCCCCCCCCCGGTGCCCGAAGCGGTCCCGTTCTGTTCCCCGGCGATCCGAGATGAGGGGGAGGCCATCCGTTCGTGGCCCCCCCCTCGCGATCGCCGCCGGCCAATGGGAACACTCCTTTGCTGCTGTATGCTAAACAGCAGCAAAGGAAATGATGTCATCTCCCCTCGGCTCGGTAGTTTCCGTTCCAGCGCCGAGGGGAGAAGACATCAATGTGAGTGCACAACACACACACACACAGTAGAACATGCCAGGCATACAAAACACCCCGATCCCCCCCCCGATCCCCCCCAATCACCCCCCCCCCTGTCACAAACTGACACCAGCAGGTTTTTTTTTCTGATTACTGCATAGTGTCAGTTTGTGACAGTTACAGTGTTGGGACAGTGAGTATTACCCCCCTTTAGGTCTAGGGTACCCCCCTAACCCCCCCTAATAAAGCTTTAACCCCTTGATCACCCCCCGTCACCAGTGTTGCTAAGCGATCATTTTTCTGATCGCTGTATTAGTGTCGCTGGTGACGCTAGTTAGTGAGGTAAATATTTAGGTTCGCCGTCAGCGTTTTATAGTGACAGGGACCCCCATATACTACCTAATAAATGTTTTAACCCCTTGATTGCCCCCTAGTTAACCCTTTCACCACTGATCACCGTATAACCGTTACGGGTGACGCAGGTTAGTTCGTTTATTTTTTATAGTGTCAGGGCACCCGCCGTTTATTACCTAATAAAGGTTTAGCCCCCTGATCGCCCGGCGGTGATATGCGTCGCCCCAGGCAGCGTCAGATTAGCGCCAGTACCGCTAACACCCACGCACGCAGCATGCGCCTCCCTTAGTGGTATAGTATCTGATCGGATCAATATCTGATCTGATCAGATCTATACTAGCGTCCCCAGCAGTTTAGGGTTCCCAAAAACACAGTGTTAGCGGGATCAGCCCAGATACCCGCTAGCACCTGCGTTTTGCCCCTCCGCCCAGCCCACCCAAGTGCAGTATCGATCGATCACTGTCACTTACAAAACACTAAACGCATAACTGCAGCGTTCGCAGAGTCAGGCCTGATCCCTGCGATCGCTAACAGTTTTTTTGGTAGCATTTTGGTGAACTGGCAAGCAAGCACCAGGCAGCGTCAGGTTAGCGCCAGTACCGCTAACACCCACGCACGCACCGTACACCTCCCTTAGTGGTATAGTATCTGATCGGATCAATATCTGATCCGATCAGATCTATACTAGCGTCCCCAGCAGTTTAGGGTTCCCAAAAACGCAGTGTTAGCGGGATCAGCCCAGATACCTGCTAGCACCTGCGTTGTGCCCCTCCGCCCGGCCCAGCCCAGCCCACCCAAGTGCAGTATCGATCGATCACTGACACTTACAAGGCACTAAACGCATAACTGCAGCGTTCGCAGAGTCAGGCCTGATCCCTGCGATCGCTAACAGTTTTTTTGGTAGCATTTTGGTGAACTAGCAAGCACCGGCCCCAGGCAGCGTCAGGTTAGCGCCAGTACCACTAACACCCACGCACGCAGCATACGCCTCCTTTAGTGGTATAGTATCTGAACGGATCAATATCTGATCCGATCAGATCAGATCTATACTAGCGTCCCCAGCAGTTTAGGGTTCCCAAAAACGCAGTGTTAGCGGGATCAACCCAGATACCTGCTAGCACCTGCGTTTTGCCCCTCCGCCCGGCCCAGTCCAGCCCACCCAAGTGCAGTATCGATCGATCACTGTCACTTACAAAACACTAAACGCATAACTGCAGCGTTCGCAGAGTCAGGCCTGATCCCTGCGATCGCTAACAGTTTTTTTGGAAGCTTTTTATTGAACTGGCAAGCACCAGCGGCCTAGTACACCCCGGTCGTAGTCAAACCAGCACTGCAGTAACACTTGGTGACGTGGCAAGTCCCATAAGTGCAGTTCAAGCTGGTGAGGTGGCAAGCACAAGTAGTGTCCCGCTGCCACCAAAAAGACAAACACAGGCCCGTCGTGCCCATAGTGCCCTTCCTGCTGCATTCGCCAATCCTAATTGGGAACCCACCACTTCTGCAGCGCCCGTACTTCCCCCATTCACATCCCCCAACGAAATGCAGTCGGCTGCATGAGAGGCATTTTTATGTGCTCCCGAGTACCCCTACCCAACGAACCCCCCCCAAAAAGATGTTGTGTCTGCAGCAAACGCGGATATAGGCGTGACACCCGCTATTATTGTCCCTCCTGTCCTGACAATCCTGGTCTTTGCATTGGTGAATGTTTTGAACGCTACCATACACTAGTTGAGTATTAGCGTAGGGTACAGCATTGCACAGACTAGGCACACTTTCACAGGGTCTCCCAAGATGCCATCGCATTTTGAGAGACCCGAACCTGGAACCGGTTACAGTTATAAAAGTTAGTTACAAAAAAAGTGTAAAAAAAAAAAATATATATATAAAATAAAAAAAAATAGTTGTCGTTTTATTGTTCTCTCTCTCTATTCTCTCTCTCTATTGTTCTGCTCTTTTTTTACTGTATTCTATTCTGCAGTGTTTTATTGTTATTGTTATTGTTATTGTTATTATGTTTTATCATGTTTGTTTTTCAGGTATGTAATTATTTATACTTTATTGTTTACTGTGCTTTATTGTTAACCATTTTTTTGTCTTCAGGTACGCCATTCACAACTTTGAGTGGTTATACCAGAATGATGCCTGCAGGTTAAGGTATCATCTTGGTATCATTCTTTTCAGCCAGCGGTCGGCTTTCATGTAAAAGCAATCCTAGCGGCTAATTAGCCTCTAGACTGCCTTTACAAGCCGTGGGAGGGAATGCCCCCCCCCCCACCGTCTTCCGTGTTTTTCTCTGGCTCTCCTGTCTCAACAGGGAACCTGAGAATGCAGCCGGTGATTCAGCCAGCTGACCATAGAGCTGATCAGAGACAAGAGTGGCTCCAAACATCTCTATGGCCTAAGAAACCGGAAGCTACGAGCATTTTATGACTTAGATTTCGCCGGATGTAAATAGCGCCATTGGGAAATTGGGGAAGCATTTTATCACACCGATCTTGGTGTGGTCAGATGCTTTGAGGGCAGAGGAGAGATCTAGGGTCTAATAGACCCCAATTTTTTCAAAAAAGAGTACCTGTCACTACCTATTGCTATCATAGGGGATATTTACATTCCCCGAGATAACAATAAAAATGATTTAAAAAAAAAAAAAATGAAAGGAACAGTTTAAAAATAAGATAAAAAAGCAAAAAAATAATAAAGAAAAAAAAAAAAAAAAAAAAAAGCACCCCTGTCGCCCCCTGCTCTTGCGCTAAGGCGAACGCAAGCGGCGGTCTGTCGTCAAACGTAAACAGCAATTGCACCATGCATGTGAGGTATCGCCGCGAAGGTCAGATCGAGGGCAGTAATTTTTGCAGTAGACCTCCTCTGTAGATCTAAAGTGGTAACCTGTAAAGGCTTTTAAAGGCTTTTAAAAATGTATTTATTTTGTTGCCACTGCACGTTTGTGCGCAATTGTAAAGCATGTCATGTTTGGTATCCATGTACTCGGTCTAAGATCATCTTTTTTATTTCATCAAACATTTGGGCAATATAGTGTGTTTTAGTGCATTAAAATTTAAAAAAGTGTGTTTTTTCCCCAAAAAATGCGTTTGAAAAATCGCTGCGCAAATACTGTGTGAAAAAAAAAAATGAAACACCCACCATTTTAATCTGTAGGGCATTTGCTTTAAAAAAATATATAATGTTTGGGGGTTCAAAGTAATTTTCTTGCAAAAAAAAAAAAACTTTTTCATGTAAAAAATAAGTGTCAGAAAGGGCTTTGTCTTCAAGTGGTTAGAAGAGTGGGTGATGTGTGACATAAGCTTCTAAATGTTGTGCATAAAATGCCAGGACAGTTCAAAACCCCCCCAAATGACCCCATTTTGGAAAGTAGACACCCCAAGCTATTTGCTGAGAGGCATGTCGAGTCCATGGAATATTTTATATTGCGACACAAGTTGCGGGAAAGAGACAAATTTTTTTTTTTTTTTTTTGCACAAAGTTGTCACTAAATGATATATTGCTCAAACATGCCATGGGAATATGTGAAATTACACCCCAAAATACATTCTGCTGCTTCTCCTGAGTACGGGGATACCATATGTGTGAGACTTTTTGGGAGCCTAGCCGTGTACGGGACCCCGAAAACCAAGCACCGCCTTCAGGCTTTCTAAGGGGCGTGAATTTTTGATTTCACTCTTCACTGCCTATCACAGTTTCGGAGGCCATGGAATGCCCAGGTGGCACAAAACCCCCCCAAATGACCCCATTTTGGAAAGTAGACACCCCAAGCTATTTGCTGAGAGATATAGTGAGTATTTTGCAGACCTCACTTTTTGTCACAAAGTTTTGAAATTTGAAAAAAGAAAAAAAAAAAAAGTTTTTTCTTGTCTTTCTTCATTTTCAAAAACAAATGAGAGCTGCAAAATACTCACCATGCCTCTCAGCAAATAGCTTGGGGTGTCTACTTTCCAAAATGGGGTCATTTGGGGGGGTTTTGTGCCACCTGGGCATTCCATGGCCTCCGAAACGGTGTTAGGCAGTGAAGAGTAAAATCAAAAATTCACGCCCTTAAAAACGCTGAAGGCGGTGATTGGTTTTCGGGGCCCCGTACGCGGCTAGGCTCCCAAAAAGTCCCACACATGTGGTATCCCCATACTCAGGAGAAGCAGCTAAATGTATTTTGGGGTGCAATTCCACATAGGCCCATGGCCTGTGTGAGCAATATATCATTTAGTGACAACTTTGTGCAAAAAAAAAAAAAAAAAAAAAAAAAAAAGTGTCACTTTCCCGCAACTTGTGTCAAAATATAAAATATTCCATGGACTCAATATGCCTCTCAGCAAATAGCTTGGGGTGTCTACTTTCCAAAATGGGGTCATTTGGGGGGGGGGTTGTGCCACCTGGGCATTCCATGGCCTCCGAAACTGTGATAGGCAGTGAAGAGTGAAATCAAAAAGTTACACCCTTAGAAATCCTGAAGGCGGTGATTGGTTTTCGGGGTCCCATACGCGGCTAGGCTCCCAAAAAGTCCCACACATGTGGTATCCCCGTACTCAGGAGAAGTAGCTGAATATATTTTGGGGTGCAATTCCACATAGGCCCATGGCCTGTGTGAGCAATATATCATTTAGTGACAACTTTTTGTAAATATTTTTTTTTTTTTTTTTTTTTGTCATTATTCAATCACTTGGGACAAAAAAAATAAATATTCAATGGGTTCAACATGCCTATCAGCAATTTCCTTGGGGTGTCTACTTTCCAAAATGGGGTCATTTGGGGGGGTTTTGTACTGCCCTGCCATTTTAGCACCTCAAGAAATGACATAGGCAGTCATAAACTAAAAGCTGTGTAAATTCCAGAAAATGTACCCTAGTTTGTAGACGCTATAACTTTTGCGCAAACCAATAAATATACGCTTATTGACATTTTTTTTACCAAAGACATGTGGCCGAATACATTTTGGCCTAAATGTATGACTAAAATTGAGTTTATTGGATTTTTTTTATAACAAAAAGTAGAAAATATCATTTTTTTTCAAAATTTTCGGTCTTTTTCCGTTTATAGCGCAAAAAATAAAAACTGCAGAAGTGATCAAATACCATCAAAAGAAAGCTCTATTTGTGGGAAGAAAAGGACGCAAATTTCGTTTGGGTACAGCATTGCATAACCGCGCAATTAGCAGTTAAAGCGACGCAGTGCCAAATTGGAAAAAGACCTCTGGCCCTTAGGCAGCATAATGGTCCGGGGCTCAAGTGGTTAAATTTGCCGCTGACCCTGCCCTGAGCTCCGTGAGTGTGATCGTGGGTCCCACGGACTCGATGTCCGCAGGGGTACCCGCAATCGTCTCACGGAGAGGAAGAACGGGGGAAATGCTGATGTAAACTAGCATTTCCCTGTTCTGCCTAATGACACTGACACTGATCACAGCTCCGTGTGATCGGAAGCGGTGATCAGTGTCGTGTCACACGTAGCCCATTCCCCCTATAGTTAGAATCACTCCCTAGGACACACTTAACCCCTGCAGTGCCCCCTCCTGGTTAACCCCTTCACTGCCAGTCACATTTACACAGTAATCAATGCATTTTGATCGCTGATCGCTGTATAAATGTGAATGGTCCCAAAATAGCGCCAAAAGTGTCCGATCTGTCTGACATAATGTCGCAGTCAGGATAAAAATCGCTGATCGCCGCCATTACTAGTAAAAAAAAAATTATTAATAAAAATGCCATAAAACTATCCCCTATTTTGTAGACGCTATAACTTTTGCGCAAACCAATCAATAAATGCTTATTGCGATTTTTTATTTTTTTTTACCAAAAATATGTAGAAGAATACATATCGGCCTAAACTGAGGAAAAAAAATGTTTTTTCATATATTTTTGGGGGATATTTATTATAGCAAAAAGTAAAAAATAATGCTTTTTTTTTTCAAAATTGTCGCTTTCTTTTGTTTATAGCGCAAAAAAATAAAAACCGCAGAGGTGATCAAATATCACCAAAAGAAAGCTCTATTTGTGGGGAAAAAAAGGACGTCAATCTTGTTTAGGAGCCACGTCGCATGGCCGCACAATTGTCAGTTAAAGCTACGCAGTGCTGAATCGCAAAAAGTGCTCTGGTCTTTGGCCAGCCAAATGGTCCGGGGCTTAAGTGTTTAAAAGTCCAAGGGGGCGGCCCCTGTTGCACTTGTTGCATGCTCTTTTTTCTAAGACAACAGTAAAGTTAGCCCAATTTTTTTTATATTGTGAAAGATGATATGACGCCGAGTAAATTGGTACCCAACATGTCACGCTTCAATTTGTTCCCGCTCGT
Source organism: Aquarana catesbeiana (assembly GCF_042186555.1). NCBI lineage: Eukaryota > Metazoa > Chordata > Amphibia > Anura > Ranidae > Aquarana > Aquarana catesbeiana. The sequence goes on along the minus strand of NC_133324.1, from coordinate 524,730,166 downwards.
GGAATGGCAACAAACTTTTACCCTTAAAAATCTCCATAGGCGACGTTTAAAAAATTCTACAGGTTGCATGTTTTTAGTTACAGAGGAAGTCTAGGGCTAGAATTATTGCTCTCACTCTAACGATCTTGGTGATACCTCACGAGTGGTTTGAACACCATTTTCATATGTAGGAGCTACTCACATATGTGTTCACTTCTGCACGTGAGCTTGTCGGGACAGGGCACGTTAAAATCATTATGATTTTTTTTTTTTTTTTTTTACACTTTTTTAAAAAAAATAAATGGTGCCACTTTTTTATTCCTATTGCAAGGAAACATATTACATATGGAAACATATTACAATGTAAACATCCCTTGTAATAGAAAAAAAGCATGACAGGACCTCTTAAATATGAGATCTGGGGTCAAAAAGACCTCAGATCTCATATTTACACTAAAATGCAATTTAAAAAAAAGTCCCTTTTAAGAGCTCTGAGAGGAAGTGACGTTATGACGTCGCTTCCGCCTTGCAATGGTATGGAGTCAGGTGGGGGGCCATCTTCCTCTCAATCAGCTCCATGCCAAGCAGGGTAGAGGACCTGATTGCCTCCGCTGCTGCTGGTGGAGGGCACCGGTAAGCGGCCAGAGTGGGGGCCTCTTTCACCACTGATAAAAGTGATCTCGCGCCAAATGCGCCACTGAGACCACTTTTATCTGAAAGTGGACCGCCCACTAAAGAATTGGATGGACCTGCCATATAATGACGATGGGCGGTCCGGAAGTGGTTAATATTTGTATGGTCAGTATCTCACCACTATTTAAAAGGGGAATTTGTCCAAAGGGCTACCAGTATATTTGATTCGTCCTAGCAGCAAAGTCCAACAAGATGGGGAGTGGTCAATTATCACCAAGCTTCGTGTTCGTCCAGAAAGTGTTTCTATGTGTGGGTGCAGGGCCATAGATAATTTTTTGCTCTGGGGGTGGTTCAGCAGCAGGTACTAAGTAAAAGTATTTTTAACCGCTTCAGCCCTGGAAGATTTTACCCCTTTCCTGACCAGAGCACTTTTTGCGATTCGGCACTGCGTCGATTTAACTGACAATTGCGCGGTCGTGTGACGTCGCACCCAAACAAAATTGACATCCTTTTTTCCCCACAAATAGAGCCTTCTTTCGGTGGTATTTGATCACCTCTACGTTTTTGTTTTTTTTGCGCTATAAACAAAAAAGAGTGACATTTTTTAAAGAAACACTATTTTTTACTTTTTGCTATAATAAATATCCCCCAAAAATACATTTTTTTTCCTCAGTTTAGGCCGATATGTATTATTCTACTGTACATATTTTTGTTAAAAAAAATCGCAATAAGTGTATATTGATTGGTTTGTGCAAAAGTTATAGCATCTACAAAATAGGGGATAGTTTTATGGCACTTTTATTAATTTTTTTTTTACTAGTAATGGCAGCGATTTGCGGTTTTTATAAGGACTGCGACATTATGGTGGACACAACTGACAATTTTGACACATTTTTGGGACCATTGGCATTTATACAGCGATCAGTGCTATAAAAATACATTGATTACTGTAAAAATGTCACTGGCAGTGAAGGGGTTAACACTAGGGGGCCATCAAGGGGTTAACACTGTTCCCTGCTACATGTTCTAATTGAAGGGGGGATGGGACTTGCTAGGGGAAGAGATAGATCGGTGTTCATACTTTATATGAACACACGATCAGTCTCTTCTCCCCTCAGAGAACCGGGATCTCGCCGTGTTATAAGCGATCGTGAGAGCCCGGCAGTCATTGCGACCGCTGGGCACTCTCATCAGCTCCAGGGGCAAGCAGCGGGCACATGCGCCCCCAGCGGCATGCGCACGCCCCTAGTGGCCACAGGGTGAAGCGGCGTAAGGTAACGTTGTTTCGCTCAGTCGTGCCATTATGCCGCTGTACAACTGCGGCGGCTGGTCGGCAAGTGGTTAAACAAAACAAATTACGCCAAATTCATAAAGACTGGAAAAAGGAAAAGCTATGTGTTGCTCATAGTAAGCAATCACAACCTTAATTCTATTTTCTCAGATCCTCTTGAAAATCGAACCTGATTTCAGTTTTGCCTTCTTCCAGTTTTTATGAACATTGCCCAGTGAAGTTGGCTATTGTCCACTGTAAGGCCTGGTACTGGCTGAACGAAAAATGGAAAAAACCTGAAGGATCAGTGTTCTCTGCCATTGGACTGCCTATCACAGGGTGGTGCACTGTAATAGGCAATCTCACTGGGCAGGTGCAAAGGGCACCATCTTGTGGAAGGCAGGGCACTCACTGATTTTTTTTGTTAACCCAGGATACTAGACAAGGGAAGTGGTACTGTGCACAGTCCATACATACAGAACATACCTATAAACTTTTGAACTTGAGAATGAGGGGCATGACAGGAAAGCAGTGTCCTGTGGCGCGTGCAGCGCGCCGCTGCAAAAAAGTGGATGTGGCCAAACATGATAGTGGGGAGGGTCTTAAACAAAACCTGGGTTTCCTTGTACCTATAAAATATGCTGAGGCTGAGTCTTCCATAATTGCTATTGTGTTAGCCTGTTAGGCCCTGACTGTTCACATGTAGCGATTTAGGATCGTGGGCAGAATCGCTATGATTTTGGCCGCAATTCCAAATCGCAATGCTGGCAAAACGCAGCACATGTGTTTGTGTTTCGTTCATTTTTAGTGGTACCAAAACACAGTGTGGCTTTGGATGCTTGTTGTTCGATAAAGCACTCAACAATCACAGCAAAAAGACACCACATTGTGGTGCCAGTAAAAATGAATGGATCACAAACACATGGGCTGCATTTTGCCAGCATTGCAGTGTGATTTGGAATTGGGTGGGGTGGCAGGCAGAATCACAGCAATATTCTGCCCATGATCCCAAATCTCTACATGTGCCTAACAGGCTAACACAACAGCAATTATGGAAGACTCAGTCCAGCGCCTCATTCACCAACTTTCCCAGCAGTTGCCACAATCTCAGATGCCAGTAGAATGACTGGAATCAATTCTGCAGCACTGCAGTTCTAAGCTAGCCTGACTGAGGAGGACACAAGGGAAAGAGGGACACACCTAGTAACCCGGGATGGACTGGGTGGGTCAATGGGCAGCAGCAGCACTTCAGAACATCATCCACATCTACGTCTATGTGACCAGAGACTGCGACTACAGGGAATGACCAGAGACTGCGGCTGCGACTACAGGAAATGACCAGAGACTGCAGATGCGACTACAGGAAATGACCAGAGACTGTGGCTGCGACTACAGAAAATTACATAGCATAACAGTGAGTTTACTGTCTACAGGCAGTGTGTAACTATTGGCAGAAAGACCTACCTGGCCAGAGGCTCACCTCCCGCTCTTTCGCGGTATGGGGCGGGGCTTTCCGCAGTAGGGGCGTGGCTTTCAGCGGTCCAGGGCGGGGCTCTAAGTGGTCCATGATGGGGCTCTCAGATGTACAGAGGAGGCAGTTCCGTCTTTGATATTGATTGGACCCTGGGCAAACATTTTCTTGGGGCCCCCAAATCCACTTATCACTCTCAGTGCTCCCTCTCTGCTCCGAAGCCTCCGAGCACATAGGCTACATAGGGCAGGGTCAGAGCATCAATGGAGCTATCGACCCCACCCCTCCCTGCTGATAGTCTCCCTCAGCCAAAGCCAAGCCCAACAGTGCACCCCTGTGGTCGGACGGTATAACAGCAGGCTCAGGCAGCACACAAAAGCATGTAGGAGTCGGTGCCTGTCGAGTGCAGCGATGTAGTTGAAGCACACACAATGTTACTACTCCTGCACTGATGCTCTGGGGGGGGGGGGGGGTTCAACCCCCGAAACCCCCCCTTAGCTACGTCCCTGGGTGTGTGGTCTCCTTATGTATTATAAAAACAAGGAAAAGGGCGCCTTTGAGTATGTATCCTAAAACTATTTATTTAAACAACAGTATCCACTCACATGAAAGAAAGAGGAGTTGTGTTCAGGTCCGTAGTCTGGGCTGAGGAGATGGTGTAGGACTGAAGGTCACAGCAGATCCTGCGTGGCTGGCACTCCATCAAATCCAGGCAGGAAGGGGTGGAGATGGCTGAGCACAGTGCAATGCAGTCTCATTCAGCGCTCCCAGCAAATGCAGTCTCAGAAAATCACCAGCAAATCACAGTCTGGTGGAAAAGAAGGAATCCATCCAGATTATTACTCTAAAGGCAAACCAACGACTTAAATGACCACCTAAGCAGTCTCACCAGGCCCAAGGAATTCGGTCTCCCAAAAACCAGTAAGGATGTTTAAAGCTGTTATATCCCTGTCATGTGACAAAGTACCCCATAGTTAGTGGGTCCTACGCTATCCAAAGAATGGAAGATCCTGCTGGGATGGGAAGCATAAGACCCACTAACTATGGGCTACTTTGTCACATGACACGGATATACAGTAGCAGCTTCAAACATCCTTACTGGTTTTTGGGAGAACGAATTCCCTGGGCCTGGTGAGACCGCTTAGATGGATTCCTTCTTTTCCGGACTGTGATAGGCATTTGCTGGGAGCGCTGAACGAGACTGCATTGCGCTGTGCTCAACCATCTCCACCCATTCCTGCCTGTATTTGATGGAGTGCCAGCCACACAGGATCTGCTGTAACCTTCAGTCCTACACCATCTCCTCAGCCCAGACTACGGACATGAACACAACTCCTCTTTCTTTCATGTGAGTGGATACTGTTGTGTAAATAAATTGTTTTATGATACATACTCAGAGGCGCCCTTTTCCTTGTTTTTATCTTAGCTTATTGGAACCAGCTTTTAGTTTCTTGGTGGCTGCCCTGACTGACCGACTGTTATATACATACACAAGTGTACATATGTGTACACATATACTTCCCTCCATCTTTGCCCTTGGACTATTGGGTACTACGTTCTGAGGTATCTGCACATTGCGCCTTTTTACCTGTTCAAAGTCCGTATGTATCATACACACCCCCCTCTATGATATCTTACAATACGGTATGATTTTACTGTGTAAATTTAACAGGTTCAATACAGGGCATTTTCACCCCCTTCCTTCCCAGACCAATTTTTAGTTTTCAGCGCTGTCGCACTTTAAACGACAATTGCGCGGTCGTGCGACGTTGTACCCAAACAAAACTGATGTCCTTTTTTCCCCACAAATAGAGCTTTCTTTTGGTGGTATTTGATCACCTTTGCGGTTTTTATTTTTTGCGCTATAAACAAAAGAAGAGCGACAATTTTGAAAAAAAACACAATATTTTTTACTTTTTGTTATAATAAATATCCCAATTTTTTTTTAAAAAAACAAATTTTTTCCTCAGTTTCAGTCAATACGTATTCTTCTACATATTTTTGGTAAAAAACAATCGCAATAAGCGTATATTGATTGGTTTGCGCAAAAGTTTACAAAGCGTCTACAAAATACGGGATAGATTTATGGCATTTAAAAAAAAAAATTATTTATTTTTTTTACTAGTAATAGCGGCGATCACGAGTTTTTTCGTGACTGCGACATTATGGCGGACACATCGGACACTTTTGACACATTTTTGGGACCATTCACATTTATACAGCGATCAATGCTATAAAATTGCATTGATTACTGTGTAAATGTGACAGGCAGTGAAGGGTTTAACCACTAGGGGGACACAAGGGGTTAAATGTGTTTCCTAGGGAATGCTTCTAACTGCAGGGGGCGGGGACGTACAAGGGGAGGAGACCGATCAGTGTTCCGCTGTACTGGGAACACAGATCGCTCTCCTCTCACCTGACAGGACGTGGATCTGTTTTTTCCGGCCCGGTTAACGGGCAATCGCGGGTGCCCGGCGGACATCGCGGCCGCCGGGCACACGCACTGGGTCCCGAGCAACGCGGCGGGCGCACGCGCCCCCTAGACGGCTGGGAACCCGAGGCCGTCATTGGACGTCCACCCAGGATGGGAGATCCCATCTGTGGACGTCATATGACTATATGTGGGTAGGGAAGTGGTTAAAGATACAGAGCCCCAAACATAAACCCATTGGCTACAAACTGAATATTTTCGCAATACTTCAAAATGTTTCAGAAACAAAATCTCCCATTGGACCAATACGTTTACAATGCAGATGTGTCATACACACCCCCTCTATCATATCTTACAATACGGTATGATTTTACTGTGGAGATTTAAAGATACAGAGCCCCAAATACCAACCCATTGGTTACAAACTGACATTTTTGCACTACTAAATGGGTCAAAAACAAAATCTCCCATTTGACCAATATGTTTACAATACAGATGTGTCATACACACACCCCTCTATGATATCTTACAATACGGTATGATTTTACTGTGGAAATGTAAAGATACAGAGCCCCAAATACCAACCAATTGGTACATAATGACATTTTTGCACTAATTCTAAATGGGTCAGAAACAAAATCTCCCAATGGACCAATACGTTTACAATACAGATGTGTCATACACCCCCCCCCCCCTATAATATCTTACAATACGGTATGATTTTACTGTGGAAATTTAAAGATACAGAGCCCCAAATATCAACCCATTGGCAACAAACTGACATTTTCGCAATACTTCAAAATGGGTCAGAAACAAAATCTCCCATTGGACCAATACGTTTACAATGCAGATGTGTCATACACACCCCCTCTATGATATATTTTACAATATGGTATGATTTTACTGTGGGCGTTTAACCACTTGCTGACCGTGTCACGCCAATATACGTCAGTAGAATGGCTTTCCTGCGCAAACTGACATACCTGTAAGTCAGTCTGTAAAAGCAGGATAGCGGGTGCCCATGCGCCGTGGGAGCGTGATAGTGGCGAGGAGAGGCAGAACAGGAACTGCCTATGTAAGCAAGGCATTTCCCTGTTCTGCCTAGTGACATGATAGGGATGTATCTCTGTCATATTTCAGTAATCCCATCCCCCTACAGTTAGAACACGCTGAAGGAACACACTGAACCCCTTGATCACCCCCTAGTGTTAACCCCTTTCCTGCCAGTGTCATTTATACATTGATCAGTGCATTTTTATAGCACTGATCAATGCAATGTCACTGGTCCCCAAAAAGTGTAATTTGGGGTCAGATTTGTCCGCCGCAATTTCTCAGTCCTGCTAAAAATCTCAGATTGCCACCATTACCAGTAAAAACAATAAAAAAAAATAAAAGTCCTTAAATCAATCCCGTATACACCTATTGCAATTCTTTTTTTTTTTTACCAAAAATATGTAGAAGAATATATATTGGCCTAAACTGATGAATAAATTAGTTTTTTTATATATTTTTTTTTTTGGATATGTATTATAGCAGAAAGTAAAAAAAATTTTTTTTTTTTTTTCATAATTGTTGCTATTTTTTTGTTTAGAGCGCAAAAAATAAAAACCGCAGAGGTGATCAAATACCACCATAAGAAAGCTCTATTTGTGGGAAAAAAAGGATATCAATTTTGTTTGGGTACAGCGTCACACGTCTCTGCAATTGTCTGTTAAAACAACGCAGTGCCGTATCGCAAAAAATGCTTTGGTCATTAAGAGGGCAAATCCTTTCCGGGGCTCAACTGGTTAAAGATACAGAGCCCCAAATATGAGCATATTGGTTACAAACTGACATTTTTGCACTACTAAATGGGTTAAAAACAAAATCTCCCATTGGACCAATACGTTTACAATGCATATATATCACACATACCCCCCTCTATGATATCTTACAATACGGTATGATTTTACTGTGGAAATTTACAGATACAGAGCCCCAAATACCAACCCATTGGTTATGAAAGTAATACTTTTTAAAAGTTATAAATACTTAAAAAATAAAATCTCCCATTTGAGCAACATATTTACATTTACACCCCTTCATACATAATGCCGCGTACACACGAGCGGACTTTCTATCCTACTTGGTCCGGCACACTTTCCGACGGACTTTGTCCGCCAGGTGCGCCGGACTTTAAAACGAACGGACTTGCCCACACACGCCGGGATTTTCCGGCGGGCTAAGTCCGCCCGTCTTTCCGACGGACTTTCGCCGGAGTTCCGGCGGACTTTCAGAATGAACGGACTTGCCCACACACGGACAAGTCCGTTCATTTTGAACGTGACTCAGGTGCGACGGGACTAGAAAAGGATGTCAATCTTGCCGCTTTTATCGGCGAGATTGACACCTTGCGAGCCCCGTCGCGGGGCATACCAGGCCCTTAGGTCTGGTATGGATTATAAAGGGGAACCCCGCTACGCCGAAAAAACGGCGTGGGGTCCCCCTAAAATCCATACCAGACCCCGATCCGAGCACGCAGCCTGGCCGGTCAGGAAAGGGGGTGGGGACGAGCGAGCGCCCCCCCCCCTCCTGAACCGTACCAGGCCGCATGCCCTCAACATGGGGGGTGGGTGCTTTGGGGGAGGGGGGCGCCCTGCGCCCCCCCCCCCAAAGCACCTTGTCCCCATGTTGATGAGGACAAGGGCCTCTTCCCGACAACCCTGGCCGTTGGTTGTCGGGGTCTGCGGGCGGGGGCTTATCGGAATCTGGGAGCCCCCTTTAATAAGGGGGCCCCCAGATCCCGGCCCCCCACCCTATGTAAATGAGTATGGGGTACATGGTACCCCTACCCATTTACCTAGGAAAAAAGTGTAAGTAATAAAACACACTACACAGGTTTTTAAAATATTTTATTAAACAGCTCCGGGGGGGGATCTTCCTCCGGCTTCGGGGGTCTTCTTCCGGCTTCGGGGGTCCCTCCGCTTCATCTTCTCCCGGCGTCCGGTTGGTTCTTCTCCGCTCTCCGGCCTCTTCTCCCGGTGTCGCAGGTCTTCGGCCGGCCCCTCCGCTCTCTTCATGTAGCTCTATTGCGAGCGGAGGTCCGGACTTCTGGGCTTCTTGGCTTCTTGGCTTCTTGGCTTCTTGGCTTCTTGGCTTGGCTTGGCTTCTCTTCTCTTCCCCCAGATGTTGACACGACGCTCTCTCCGGCTGGACTGGTTTCTGAGGGCTGCGTTGTGACTTATATAGGCGGAGACCCCGCCCCCATATGATGTCACAGTCCCTGGGCATGCTGGGACTGTGACGTTTTAGGGGGCGTGGTCGACCACGCCCCCCGACCACGCCCCCTAAAACGTCACAGTCCCAGCATGCCCAGGGACTGTGACATCATATGGGGGCGGGGTCTCCGCCTATATAAGTCACAACGCAGCCCTCAGAAACCAGTCCAGCCGGAGAGAGCGTCGTGTCAACATCTGGGGGAAGAGAAGAGAAGCCAAGCCAAGCCAAGCCAAGAAGCCAAGAAGCCAAGAAGCCCAGAAGTCCGGACCTCCGCTCGCAATAGAGCTACATGAAGAGAGCGGAGGGGCCGGCCGAAGACCTGCGACACCGGGAGAAGAGGCCGGAGAGCGGAGAAGAACCAACCGGACGCCGGGAGAAGATGAAGCGGAGGGACCCCCGAAGCCGGAAGAAGACCCCCGAAGCCGGAGGAAGATCCCCCCCCGGAGCTGTTTAATAAAATATTTTAAAAACCTGTGTAGTGTGTTTTATTACTTACACTTTTTTCCTAGGTAAATGGGTAGGGGTACCATGTACCCCATACTCATTTACATAGGGTGGGGGGCCGGGATCTGGGGGCCCCCTTATTAAAGGGGGCTCCCAGATTCCGATAAGCCCCCGCCCGCAGACCCCGACAACCAACGGCCAGGGTTGTCGGGAAGAGGCCCTTGTCCTCATCAACATGGGGACAAGGTGCTTTGGGGGGGGGGGCGCAGGGCGCCCCCCTCCCCCAAAGCACCCACCCCCCATGTTGAGGGCATGCGGCCTGGTACGGTTCAGGAGGGGGGGGGCGCTCGCTCGTCCCCACCCCCTTTCCTGACCGGCCAGGCTGCGTGCTCGGATCGGGGTCTGGTATGGATTTTAGGGGGACCCCACGCCGTTTTTTCGGCGTAGCGGGGTTCCCCTTTATAATCCATACCAGACCTAAGGGCCTGGTATGCCCCGCGCTCGCCGCAATAGGAAGATTTGTTTTTCCTATTGCAGCGAGCGCGAGATGCAATACCATCCCCTCGTGTCGTATTTGGTCTGTCGGACCAGCCTACACACGAGCGGGCTTTCCGTCGGACCAGCACACACACGAGCGGACTTTCCGCCCGAAACTGAGTCCGACGGAAAGATTTCAAACATGTTTGAAATCTAGGTCCGGCGGGCTTTTGGGAAGAAGTCCGCCGGAAAAGTCCGCCGCCGCCCACACACGGGCGGATTGTCCGGCACACTCTGGTCCGCCGGACCAAGTATGCCGGAAAGTCCGACCGTGTGTACGCGGCATAAGTCTAATGGTTTTAGACCCTTTTCACACTGGAGGCGTTTTTCAGGCGCTTTAGCGCTGAAAATAGCGCCTGTAAAGCGCCTGAAAAATGCCTTATCTTCAATCCCAGTGTGAAAGCCCGAGTGCTTTCACACTGGGGCGCTGCACTGGCACACGTCCAAAAAAAGTCCTGCAAGCACCTTCTTTGAGGCACTTTTGGAGCGATGTATACACCGCTCCAAAAGCGCCTCTGCCCATTGAAATCAATGGGCAGTGCTGGCAAAGCGCTTCGGCAGCGGCGCTTTGCAGGTGCTTTTAACACTTTATTCGGCCGCTAGGAGGGTTAAAAGTGCCCCGCTATCGGCCAAAAAGTGCCTATAAAATGACGGTAAAGCTTTACCGCCAACGCCCACGTGCTGTGTGTGAAAGGGCTCTTATGGCCCCCCCTAAACGGAGTGGATTGTTCAGGGATGATATGGCTGAACTTATTCTATCTGTTGAATTTCTGTAGAACTGGCCGATTTACTGCTATGAAAAATGTTCAGTACCCTGTGTTTTTCTTGCCCTTTTTTTTTTAATTATTTTTTTACATTTTTCAATGCCAGTGTTAATCTTGACCGCAAATTTTGATCTAGTTTTAATTTTGACTAAAATGGAATTTACTTTGTCATATTTTAGACATCTGAATTGTTTTAGTTTTAGTCTAGTTTTAGTAGACTAAATAACATAAGATTTTAGTTGACTAAATCTATAGTAGCTTTAATCAACTAAAATGTAATGACCGAGATTACATACCTGTAGGGTTGTCACCCATCTGGGTTTTACCCGGACAGTCCAGGTTTGACGTTGGGTGCCCGGGTTTCAGGCCGCCTTGTTATTTAGTCTACTAAAACTAGACTAAAACTAAAACAATTCAGATGAATAAAATATGACTAATGCCGCATACACGCGATCGGAATTCTCATCGGAAAAAGCTATGATGGTTTTTCCGACGGAATTCCGCTCAAGCTTGTCTTGCGTACACACAGTCACACCAAAGTCCAACCGTCCAGAAAGCGGTGATGTACAACACGTACGACGGGACTAGAAAAGGGAAATTCAATAGCCAGCGCGCCACCCTTTGGGCTCCTTCTGTTAATCTCGTGTTTATCTCGTGTTAGTAGAAGTTTGGTGAGAGACAATTCGCGCTTTTCAAACTCATGCTTTTTCAGATCATTTTACTGCTGTTCAGTTTGTGCTTGTGGGTTTGTATCTGCTTTTCAGTGCGTGCAGTTAGTTCGTATCTGTTTTTCAGTGCGTTCTTGTCTGCTCGTTACTAATTTTCAGCTCGATCTTCACAGGCCTTGCTGTTCTTCAGTGCGTTCTGTTTAGTTCGTTCTGACCAGCCGACCGTTTTGAAGCCATGTTGCAGGTACATACTCGTCGTACAGTTTGTGCTGTGCGGGGGGCTTGGGGTAATAATCCTAATTATGTTACCTCAGTTGGGCCTGAGGCCGGACTTTCAGAAACTCCAATGATGGCCCTAGAAGCTGGCCGTCCTGGCTTACCCCCCCCAAAGTGCCCGTGAAGTGCGAGAAAAATATGTAGAATATTTTACAGGTAAGGAGGCCATTGCTATGCCAGCACATTTTGAATACATTTTCTCTTTTATCAGATCTAATCTTGATTTTCATTTACTGCTAGGGTTTTTTTTTGCTGTCTCCTAGGTTCTCCTAGTGCACTTGTAGTGCCAAGTGGTTTTTCCATTATTAAATAACACCCATTGTCACTGTAAACACCAACTTAACACAAAATATAGTATTGATCATTGAAAGAAGAAGCCATACATTGTTGAGTAGAAAGCCTTTTACTCCGTGCACATTCACATGTGCGTTTTAGAAAACATTTGGCGGTAAAAAAAACACATTTTTTTTTTCAAAGTTTTACCTTGAAATTTCTGAAAAAATACAAAAACAGGCATGTTTATAAACATAACATACACAACTCTGGAACTTACAAAGTTCAACATTGCAAAAAAGAAGGCAATATTAGATATTTTATAGTGTGAAAAAGGTCTTGACATTGCCTTCATCAAATGGGGTGAAGTCACCCCTGTAAAAGCCAAATTTAAAAGATGCCCACAAATTGTGAGTCAAAATGGGGATTTCCTTTCTGATCTCATGCCTAATGTCAACATGTGCTATCTCCCATCATGGAGGATCAATGGATGTGTTTTGGGGGTGCAACCACTTCCTCACACCTACCAGAGTTGGGAGGAAGGGGTTGCACCCACAAAACGTGTACATTGAAATCCCGATGGCAGATAGCACATGTTGACACACTGTGTGCATCTTCCAAATTTGGCTTTTAAGCTGTATTAAAACTTTAGGTAACATTTTTTTTTTTTTTAAAAACAAAAAATTCCAGGAATCTTTTTAGGATTTAAATTCTCCCTAGTACATCAATCATGTTCTTCAGTCTTTGTTAATAATGACCAAATCCTGACTACAAAACATGATTTCCTGGATCATCCGTGGGGCACTGTCACTGGTGAAATCACTGGATTTTGGTACCACAACCTGAAAATCACCAAAAATAAAAATACACACTGTGTATTATAAATATGCAGGCATACATCAATTACCTGAATCTGTGATGTCTGACACTGACCAGTTGTGGTGACAATCTCCACCACCTCTCCTTCCTCCACATCCCCAGGTTGTGAGCTTTGTACCCTTTCTTCTGGTGTCCTCATATTTTCCGAGTCTTTGCTCCCCTATGAGAATGAAACAAAAGGTATACTTAGCACACAGATATTTGAGTTCAGAAATAGGAATATGAAACATTGCTTGGAAATGGGGTACAAAGGTCTTTTTTGGCAGAGTTCAAAGCTGAAGACATGATTTTTTCCTTTACCAAAGCTGGAATACTTCCCTTTTTTGGATATGTAGACACCCCAAGTATCCACTGGAGCACCTGTGTGGGACACTCTAAAAAGTTTGTTCTTGTGTCCCACACTAGTGCTCCAGAGTCCAAATGTGTAAACAGCTGCTGAGTGTCCTCTCCTTACATTACACTGAATCAAGTTTGCAATTTGAAACACATCTAGACAACAATGTCCTAAACTTCTTTAAATACAAATTATCATGACCAAATGTAGTTAACGCTGTATCTGGCAAAAACATTGTATTTATTTGCAAACGAACACTGTTTACTACGACCGATTACTGTGCCCACGTACATGAAAGTAGCCATTTTAAACTGTCCAACAGTAAAGAAAAGCACATGGTGCAGCATGCAAGTAATAATCATAATAGGAACACACGACAACTACTTACTTTTTAGAAGCACTTTCTTGATCCTTCTATACTGATCCTGCTCCCTTAATTTGAGGTCCAATCAGCGTTTCCTCAGTTGCTCCTTGGATAGTCGTACCCCAAAATTCCGGCGCAGATTCTTCACAACTTTAGTCATGATCTTGGCCTTTCTCACATTTGGGTTTATGCACAGTCCATACTTACCATCATAGTCGGCCCTCTTCAATATGTCGACCATCTCCACGATCTCTTCAAAGGACATATTTGAGGCCTTAAATCTTCTCCTCCTGGATCGAGACGTTTCTTGCTCCAGGCTTTCCTTCTCGTTACTGCTATTAAGCACCTGCTGTGTCTCCGCCATGTCGTCTCACACTGCGATGAAAGAGACGGGGAATATTCTAGAAAGAACATCGGGCAGGCGGAGTTTCGCACATGCGCAGTGTATATAAAGCTTAACACGTGTGCATCGTACATACGATCTTTGAGGGGAGGAAGGTGGAGCGGAAGCACCGATCGTTATAACGAAGGTACAATTTTAAGTTGTTACATCAGTGGCCTATACTGCTTATAGATTGAGGCCTATATTGGGTCACGATTAGGAGAGTTTCGCCTGACATTAGGGTTTGTCTTGTGTTGTGTCTTGCAGAGAAAATGGATCTATTCAATGATGAGGACTTTAGGCCCATATTCATTGATATGTACAGGGAGCTGCCCTGTCTGTGGCAGGTAAACCACCCCTATTATAACAATCAAAGAGGAAGGCAGCGCTGGATCAATTGGTGGGATTTGTGAAGCCAGTGATCCCCACGGCAGGCATCCCCTATTTGAAGGCCCTGATTGGTGGCATGAGGAGCACTTATACTATGGAGCTCAAGAAGGTCCAGGATTCCCTGAGATCAGGAGCTGCAGCAGATATTTATGTCCCGAGGCTGTGGTACTATGACAGACTGCATTTTCTGGCAGGCCAGACTGAACCCAGGCCAGCACTCTCTGATCTTCCTTCCACACTTCCTTCCCCCCCAGCTGGGGCTTCTGACGTCCAACCTGGGCCTTCCAGGCAGCAACATGTGGAGGAGCCCAGCTTTAGCCAGGTATAGCATTCTTCAAAATATTTCTGGTTGTCAAATTAATGATGTAAAATATATGCTAATTTAGATCACTAATTTCTGATTTCACAAAGTGGTTTACATATCTATAGACAGTAGTGGCCACAAATGATTGGGACAAGAATGAAAAATGCTGGGGTCAGAATGATAGTCTTTTCTATTTATTACCTTAAATTTGCAACAGCCATGAGTTGAAAATTTGTGTGTGATTGATGAACCAGAAACTAAAACTAGGTCCCTTTTTCATACACAGGAAAGCCTCAGCCAGGCCGTGGAAAGTGGCAGCCAGGAGGTGGCCAGGCCCAGTAGCCTGCCAGAATCACAGGTCCCTCCCCTCCGCCTTCCACCAAAAATTGGCAGGAAGAGGAGTAACGTGAAGGAGGCAGCAAATGGCCTATTTCTGAAGGCTACTGCTGCCCTCAGAACCCCCCACAGTGTTCAAGAGGACTTTGCATACATTACAGCCTGCAAAATGCTGGAAATGGAGGAGGGCCAACGCCTCTTATGTGAGGAAGTGATGTTACAAGCCCTTAACATGGGCTTGAGGGGCCAACTCCAAAGTCAAGCCACATTTGTGAGTTAAACCATGGTCCTCCTCCTCCTCCACCTCCTGCCACACCTCCAACACCAGAGCCACAACCTGGAAGGAAGCGTCTAAGGAAGACCAGAGAGTGATGGCCTGGGTTCAGTCTGGTCTGGCAAAAGATGCAGGCTGTGGTATGACCACAGCCTGGGGACAGATAAGTCATCTGCTGCTGTTCCTGATCTCTTGTAGTCCTGGCCCGGATTGTGCTCACTATTATAAGGACTCCTCAGGCCACCAATTTTGACTGTAAAATTATTGATGTCTGCCCTGAGGTACAAAGGCTTTGCAAATTTCACCAGTTTCTCCAGTGTTGCCTTCCTCTTTATTTTGTTATGACCCAGAATAAATGGATATATTTTTTTTCAGAAATACTTGGCTATGTTGTGTTTTACTTCAAAAAGGACAGTTTTTTTTTGAGTAGGCAGGTACATTTCAAAAATACAATGTCAAATTAACAAGGGACACCAACCAACCTCATTGAGATTTACAAAGACAGGATGATAATGGTGTTGTGGAAACGTGACCTACAAAAAAAAATGGAGATCACTATAAAATAATAATAAAAAAAAAAACAGGAGATCTTAATTCCAAAAAAATAAAGAATTACTATAAAAATTAATTCTAAATATTATTATGGAGATCTGGCTTTAAAAACCAAAAAGATTCTTCAGGAGATCACGAGAAATAATAAAGAAATACGTTTTGTGAGAAGTCTGTGTGAATATGAGCAGCAGAACAACTCCATTCTTCAAGCTTTATGAAGAAGAAGAGAATGCGCTGCATCGAAAGATTAAAAACTTTGCAGTGTGACGAATGTGCCATCTCCATTACGAACGGTCGTTTTACCAGACTGAGCGGCTCCTTCTTGTACTTGATTCTAAGAATGCATGTTTTTTTGGGCGTCGAAATTGCATACACACAAACGGAATTTCCGATAGAAACTTTTTCCGTTGGGAAAATTGAGAACATGCTCTCAATCTTTTGCTGGCCAGCAAAAGTCCGATGGAGCATACACACGGTCGCATTTTCCGAGCAAAAGCTCTCATCGGTCTTTTGCTGGCCGAATTTCCGATCCTATGTACGCGGCATTAGGTCCCTTTCACACTTGTACGACTTGTCCCACGATTTGGGACTGCAAAGTAGCATGACAAGTCGTTCTCCATGATTTCCAATGACAACCATTCATATTATTGCAACTTCAAGTCGTGCCTACTTCAAAGTATTCCCTGCACTACTTTGGTCCAACTTTGATGCGAGTTGCACAGGCATTCCCTTAAATTGTGGCCGCATCGCACGACTTTGAAGTCGAAGTATTGTGAAAGGGGCCTTAAACTAAATGGCATTTTAGTCAAAACTTTAACTAAATGAAAATTTGCGGTCAAAATTAACACTGGTATAGAGAAATTTAAAAAATAAATAAATAAATAAAAGGCAAGAAAAACAAGGGGTACTGAAAAATATTCGTAGCAGTAAATCAGCCAGTTCTACAGAAATTCAACAGATAAAATAAGTTTAGCCACATCATCCCTGAAAAATCCACTCCCTGTTTTGGGGGGGAGGGGGCATATAACTATTAGACTTAGGCCTCATGCACACAGGGCCTTAGAAAACCAATGCCAGGAAAAAGCGGCTGTAAAAACATAATTTTAGTAGCGTTTTGCATTGGCATTAATGTACGTTTAGCCACACACGTTTTAGCAGCATTTCTCTGCCTCTATTCAAAATCAATGGTTCCCTATGAGAGCACATTGATTTGAATAGAAGTCGCACCAGAAGTCAGATCACAATGATCCGACTTGCGATCTTGAAGGGGAACACTCGCCAAAAAAAAAATCTGGCGTGGGGTTACCCCCAAGACCCTTCGGTCTGGTATGGATTTTAAGGAGAACCCCCCACACCAAAAAAATAATGGCATGGGCACCCCCCAAAATCCATACCTGACCCTTATCTGAGCAAGCAGCTGCCAGGTCAGGAAGGGGGGGGACGAGTAAGCACCCCCACCCAGTCCTGGACCATGCTAAACCACATGCCCTCAACATGGGGGGGTGGGTGCTTTGGGGCACGGGGGCCTGCACCCCTCACCCTGAAGCACCTTGTCCCCACGTTGATGGGGACAAGTGCCTCTTCCCGACAACCTTGACCATTAGTTGTTGGGGTCTGCGGGAGGGGAGGCCTCTTCCTTCCTATTACTTCTCCCTCCGGCGATGTCTTCATCCGCTGCCGGTTCTTCTCTCTCCACTGTCTTCTCCCTCTACCGGGTCTCCTCTCCCGCTTCCTTCTCCCTCTGTTCTTCCTCCAATATTCTCTCAACGCCCTCTCCCACTGTAATACTGGGGCCGTCGTGTGCCTTACTTATATAGCCATGGGGCGGGGCCACACGGTGATGTCATCTGGAGACTCCACCCCTTGTGACATCATTGTCCAGGGCATGATGGGGCAGTGTCACAAGGGGGCGAGGCCTCCAGATGACGTTAGATCTAACACCGCTAAAAGTAGCTTTACAAATGCCCTGTGTACATGAGGCCTAATGCATGAAGGGATTAAATGTAAATATGTTGCTCCAATTGGAGATTTTTTTTTCTAAGTATTTAGAACATTTGAAAAGTGTTGCTCTTATAAACTATGGGTTGGTATTTGTATGCCTGTATATTTTTACATTTCCACAGTAAAATGATACCATATTGTAAGATATCATAGAGGGGGGTGTGTATGACACATATGCATTGTAAATGTATTGGTCCAATGGGAGATTTTGTTTTGAACCCATTTAGTAGTGCAAAAATGTCAGTTTGTAGACAATGGGTTCATATTTGGGTGTCTATCTTTAAATTTCCAAAGTAAAATCATACCGTATTGTAAGATATTATAGAGGTTGTGTGTATGACACATCTGCATTGTAAACGTATTGGTCCAATGGGAGATTTTGTTTTTAACCCATTTAGAAGTAGTGCAAAAATATCAGTTTGTATCCAATGGGTTGATATTTGGGGCTCTGTACCTTTAAATTTCCACATTAAAATCATATCGTATTGTAAGATATCATAGAGGGGGGGGTGTATGACACATGTGCATTGCAAACATATTGGTCCAATGGGAGATTTTGTTTTTGACCCATTTAGAAATATTGGAAAAATATCACTGTGTAACCAATGGGTTGGCATTTGGGACTCTGGATCTTTAAATTTCCACAGTAAAATCATACCATGTTAATGTAAATGTTAGAGATGGTGATATATGTGGGACAACTCTGTGTAATCATTGGTTTATATATTACATTATGTTATGTTATTTCTGTGTTGAATACTGATTTGGAACTGTCTGATGGCTTGACTCCAGTGGGTGGTTAATGGCAGAGATTTGCTTCTGGGAGGGAAGTTTGTTGAATGAAGGAAGATTTTCTTCAGCATTAGAAATTAGGGAGATATTTTCGCCTTGAGGGGGGATTAGAGACAGGGGGGTTAATTTTGTGGGTTTATATGAGGGAGGGTGGTGTTTTGCTTGGGGGTGGGGGAGTTCATAGGAAGCAGAGGGGGGAATTTTTTCCTTTAGTTCACACTGATGTGGCCCTGCCTTTTGTGTGGGCATGGCAGCCCATTTATACCGTATGGGCTCCTGTGCCTCCTGAAATACAGGGAAAAGGTCCAAAGGACCCTCCACCATTTCTGGAATCGCAGCCAGCACAGGAATCGCAAGTGCAGCGCAGTTCCCAGTGTGGGTGTGATTTCCAGTGCATGCAGCATGCCATTAGGATTAATGGCACCCACAAACATCAATCCTGTTTTTCTGTTACAGATAGTTGTGGCTGTGGGAACAGGTGCAGACCTGTAGGAGGAACCACTCACAAATGTGAACCTTCACACTGGGGCTGTGCCGGCATTAGCGGTAAAGCACCGCTAGTTTTAGCATTGCTTTATCACCATTTTAGCGCTGCTTTAAAAGCACCCCCCTAGCGGCCAAAGAAAGGGTTAAAAGCGCCCATGTTGCGGTGCTGCTGAAGCGCTTTGCAGGCACTTCGGTGCCTATTCATTTCAACTGGCAGGGCGTTTTGGAAGCGGTGTATACACCGCTCCCACACCGCCCCAAGGATGCTTCTTTCAGGACTTTTTTTTCTGTCCTGCAAGCGCACCACCCTAGTGTGAAAGCACTTTGGCTTTCACACTGGTGAGGCATGAGAGGTGCTTTTCAGGCGCTATTTTAAGAGCTAAAACGCCTGAAAAGCGCCCCAGTGTAAAAGGGGTCTAAGTGGGATGATTGAGGGAAGGGGGCTTTGCTTTAGGAGGGAGTTTTGCTTGGAGGGGCATATTTTTGCTTTTGGGGGGTTACTGGAAGGAAAGGGTGCCACAATATGGTGCCCTTCGCAATGCCCAGGTTGAACAGTAAGGTTGGCTATTATCCAGTCTTATGCCGCGTACACACGGTCGGAATTTCTGACAAATGTTCGATGGGAGCTTGTTGTCGGAAATTCCGACCGTGTGTAGGCTCCATCAGACATTTTCCATTGGAGTTTCCGACAAACAAAATTTGAGATCTGGATCTCAAATTTTCCAACAACAAAATCCGTTGTTGTAAATTCCGAGCGTGTACACAATTCCGACGCACAAAATTCCATGCATGCTCTGAGTCAAGTACGAGACGGAAGCACTCAGTCTGGTAAAACTAGCATTTGTAATGGAGCTATCACATTAGACACGCTGCAAATTTTAAACTTTTTTAATGCAGCGCATTCTCTTCTTCTTGATAATGCTAGAATAATGAAGTTGTTTTGCTGTTGATATTCACACAGAGTTCTGACAACCTGATTTCTTTATTATTTCTTGTGATCTCATGAATAATTTTTTTTTGTTTTTTTTTCCTCAGATCTCCATAATAATGTTTAGAATTTTTCTTTTATAGTGTTTTTTTTTTTCTCCAGATCTCCTATTTTTTTTTTTTTATAGTGATCTCCATAATGTTTTCTTTCGTTTTGTGTCAAGTTACCACAACACCATTATTATCTTGTATTTTTTAACCTCAAGGAGGTTGGTGTTGGTGTCCCTTGTTAATTTGACACTGTATTTTTGAAATGTACCTGCCTACTCACAAACTGTCCTTTTTGAAGTAAAACACAGTATTTGTGAAAAATAAATAGCCATTTATTATGGGTAATAACAAAATAAAGAGGAAGGCAACGCTGGAGAAATTAGTGAAATTTGCAAAGCCTTTGTACCCCAGGGCAGACATCAATTATTTTACAGTCAAAATTGGTGACCTGAGGAGTCCTTATAATAGTGAGCACAATCCGGTCCAGGACTACAAGAGATCAGGAACAGCAGCAGATGACATATCTGTCCCCAGGCTTACAACGGCCTGCTTCTTTTGTCAGACCAGACTGAACCCAGGCCATCACTTTCTTGTCTTCCTTCCATGCTTGCTTCCAGGCTGTGGCTCTGGTGTTGTAGTTGTGGCAGGAGGAGGAGGAGGACCATGGTTGAACTCACAAACGTGGCTTTGGCTTGTGAGTTCACCCCTCAACCCCTTATTTAGGGCTTGTAGCATAACTTCCTCACATGGCCCTCCTCCATTTCCTGCATTTTGCAGGCTGCCATGTAGGCATAGTCATCTTGATTATGGGGGGGGGTTCTGAGGGCCACAGTAGCCTTCCGAAAAAGGCCAAGTGCTGCCTCCTCCAGGTTATTCCTCTTCCTGGGACTTTTTTGGAAGGCGGAGGGGAAGGACCTGGGATTCGGGCAGGCTACTGGACCCGGTCACCTCCTGGCTTCCACTTACCCCCGCCACCTCCTGGCTGCCACTTTCCACAGCCTCCTTCTGGCTGAGAATTTCCAGTGTATGAAAAAGGGACATAGATTTAGTTTTTGGTTCATCAATCACACACAATTTTCAGCTCAGGACTGTTGCAAATTGAATGTTAATAAATAGAAAAGACTTTCATTCTGACCCCAGCATTTTTCATTCTTGTCCCAATCATTTTTGGCCACTACTGTCCATTGATATGTAAAACACTTTGTAAAATCAGAAATTACTGATCAATAAGAACATCTAGTTAACATCATTAATTATTTGACTAGAAATATGTTGAACAATGCTATACCTGGCTCAAGCTGGGCTCCTCCACTTCTTCCTGGCTGGAAGGCCCAGGTTGGACGTCGGAAACCTCAGCCTTGAAGGAAGACTGGAGAGTGCTAGCCTGGGTTCAGTCTGGCCTGCCAGAAAATGCAGTCTGTCATAGTACCATAGTACCACAGCCTGGGTACATAAATATCATCTGCTGCAGCTCCTGATCTCTGGGAATCCTGGACCTTCTTGCACTCCCTATTATAAGTGCTCCTCATGCCACCAATTAGGGCCTTCAAATAGGGGATGTCTGCCATGGGGATCACCGGCTTCACAAATTCCAGCAATTGATCCAGCGCTGCCTTCCTCTTTGGTTTATTGTTATGAAAAGGGTGGTTTACCTGCCACAGACAGGGCAGCTCCCTGTACATATCAATGAATATGGGGATAAAGTCCTCATCATTGAATAGATTAATTTTCTCTCCAAGACACAACACAAGACAAACCCTAATGTCAGGCTAAACTCTCCTAATCTTGTCCCAATATAGGCCTCAATTTATAAGCAGTATAGGCCACTGATGTACCAAGTTAAAATTGTACCTTCGTTCTAATGATCGGCGCTTCCGATACTCCTTCCTCTGCTCACAGATCGTAGGTACGACGCACGCGTGTTACACTTTATATACACTGCGCAGGCATGAAACTCCACCCACCCCTGACGTTCTTTCTAGTTTATTCCCCACCCCTTCTCTTTTGGCGCAGTGGGAGAGCACATGGCAGAGAAAGAGCAAGTGCATGCAGAGGAGAGCAGCAACGACGAAACCCGGAGCCACGAACGTCCCGATCCCAGAGGAGATTTAAGGCCTCAAATATGTCCTTTGTCGAGATGGCGGAGATGGTGGACATCTTGAAAAGGGACGACTATGATGGGAAGCATGGACCTTACCCAAACCCAAATGTGAGAAAGGCCAAGATCATGGCTAAAGTTGTGAAAAGTCTGCAGAAGCATTTTGGGGTACGGCGATCCAATCAACTGAGGAAAAGATGGTCAGATCTGAAATTGAGGGAGCAGGATCAGTACAGAAAGATCAGGAAACTGCTTTTAAAAAGTATTTATCCTGTGTTTCTATTATTATTATTACGTTTGTGCTGCTCTATGTGTTTTTCTTTACGGTTGTACAGTTTAAAATGGCAACTTTCAGGTTCGTGGGCACAGTAATCGTTCGTAGTAAACATTTGTTTGTTCGCCCACTAATAAGATGTTTTTGGCAGATCCAGGTTAACTACATTTGTTCAGGCCTATTTGTATTAAAAGAAGTTTAGTACATTGTTGTCTAGATGGGTTTGTAACTAGAATGAAAATGTAAACTTGATTCAGTGTAAGGAGAGGACACTCAGCAGCTGTTTACACATCTGGGCGCAGGAGCACTAGTGTGTGACACCAGAACAAACTTTTTAGGGTGTCCCACACAGGTGCTCCAGTGGATACTAGGGGTGTCTCCATATGTAAAAAAATGTACAAAAAAGGTAAGTATTCCAGCTTTAGAAAGGGAAAAAAAAAGGGAAAAAAAATGTCTTCAGCTTGGAACTCTGCCCAAAAAGACAATTGTACGACACTTTCAAGCAATGTTTCAAATTCCTATTTCTGCCCTCAAATATCTGTGTGCTAAGTATACCTTTTTTTTATTCACATGGGGGAGAAAAGACTCAGGACATCAGAGAACACCAGGGACCACAACCTCATAAAGAAGGGGAAATACTAACAACACAATCAAAGGATGTGGGGGAAGGAGAGGTTTATGAAGTGGGCGAAATACCACCACAACAGGTGAGTGTCTGAGACCACAGCTTCAGGTAATAGATGTATGCCTGCATATTTATAATACATGGTGTGTTTTTTTATTTTAGGTGATGTGGATCTTGTGAAAGAAGAAACTCATTTCACAAGTGTAAGTGCACATGTCCTCATCGGGGAGATCATGGTGTACAATTGGGATTTACAGAGGATCAAGGAAGACATCAATGATGTTGAAAAAAGACTCAAAAACATCATTTATGTTTTAGGCAGAATCTAAAACACACCTAAATTCTTCCATTTGTGGATATTTAAAAAAAATTTTAATCTTTTTTGAAGTGTATTGAATGCCAATTTTTGAAGATGCACACAGTGTGTCAACATGTGCTATCTGCCATCATGGGATATCAATGTACGCGTTTTGTGGGTGCAACCCCTTCCTTGCAACTCAAGTAGCTGAGAGGAAGGGGTTGCAACCCCGAAACACGTCCATTGATCCCCCATGATGGGAGCTAGCACATGCTGACATTAGGCATGGGATCAGGAGGGAAATCCCCATTTTGACTCTCAATTTGTGGGCATCTTCAAAATTTGGCTTTCACAGGGGTGACATCACCCATCTGATGAAGGCAATATCAACACAGTTTGGGCATACTAATGTCTGATATTGCCTTCAAATTATCAAAGTTGAACTTTGTAAGTTCCTGAGTTGTGTATTGTTTTATGGTTTTAAACATGCCTGTTTAACACAAAAAAGGATATTTGTACTGTCAAAACCAAAAATGTTATTACAAAAATATGTTGGTTTGTTCAAAAACCCTTTTCTAACGCACATGTGAATGTGCACAGAGTAAAACGTTTTCTTCTCTGTGTGGCTTCTTATTTCAATGCTCAATAGCAGTTTTTGGACTAAGTTGGTGTTTACAGTGACAATGGGGGTTATTTACTAAAGGCAAATCCACATCCACTTTGCACTACAAGTGCACTTTCAAGTGCACTTTTGCAGTGCACTTGGAGTGTAAAGTGGATTTTCCTTTAGTAAATAACTCCCCCAGTGCTTTATAATTTGCAACAATCAGGCCATTTTCGTGACTCCCAAAAATTAATTCATAGTGCTGAAAATTATTAATATTTTTATCAGTAATGCATTACATACATTAATAACAAAAACAAGGTGTGTGTGTATAGCAGACCCACAGCATAATAGTTTGCTGAAGAAGAGATTTTCACCTCATGTGTCAAATAAATTACATTTGCACTATTGAAGAAAATGGCCAAAAAGAAAAGCCCATTGGATAACCTAGGAGACAGCTAAAAGAAACAAAAGCAGTAAATCAAAGGAAATCTTATTTCAGTTTAACTAAAATATATATTTTTAAATGTTTCAATGGCCCCCCTACCTGCAAAGTACTCGACATACTTTTGTCTTACTTCGCGGGAGCTTTTGTGGACAAGCCAGGACGGCCAGCTTCAAGCGCCATCAGGGTTTGGTCTTGAAGTCCCGCCTCAGGCCCAACTGAGGTCACATAATTCATTGAATTTCTCCTTAAATAGTTGTGGAGAATGCAGCATGCAAGGATTATATGGTTAAGTTTATATTCCACCATGTTTATTGTCGTAAGGCAGTGCCGGCCCAAGAAAAAGAAAAAAATGCCCCCACATCCATTATTTTATATCATGATAACTAAAGTGGACCTGTCATGGCTCTATACATGTATATAGGAGTATAAAGAGGACCTTTTAATGGTTGTTTACATGTATAGGAATATAAAGAGGAGCTGTCATGGCACTATACGTGTATATATAAGTATAAAGAGGACCTGTCATGGCACTATATGTGTGTATATATAAGTATAAAGAGGACCTGTCATGGCTCTATACATGTAAAGAAGTATAAAGAGGACCTGTCATGGCTCTATACATGTATATAGGAGTATAAAGAGGACCTGTCATGGTTGTTTACATGTATAGCAGTATAAAGAGGACCTGTCATCGCTCTATACATGTATGTAGGAGTATAAAGAAGACTTGTCATGGCTCTATCCATGTGTATAGGAGTGTAAAAGGACGTGTCATGGCTCAGTACACGTATGTAGGAATATAAAGAGGACCGGTCATGGCTCTATAAAAAGGACCTGTTATAGCTCTATTCATGTATAGGAGTATAAAGAGGACCTGTCATGGCATTATACGTGTATATAGACATATAGGGGAGGACCTGTTATGGCTCTATTCATGTATAGGAGTATAAAGAAGACCAGTCATGACATTATACGTGTATATAGAAGTACAAAGAGGACCGGTCAAGGCTCTATACATGTATTTAGGAGTATAAAGAGGACCGGCCATGGCTCTATACATGTGTCTAGCAGTGTAAAAGGACGTGTCATGGTTCAATACATGTATGTAGGAGTATAAAAAGACCTGTCATGGTTGTATACATGTATAGGAGTATAAAGAGGACCCGTCATGGCTCTATAGATGTATATAGGAGAATAAAGGGGACCTGTCATGGCTCTATACATGTATGTAGGAGTATAAAAAGACCTGTCAGGGCTCTATATATGTGTATATAGGAGTATAGAAGGACGTGTCATGGCTCAATGCATGTATGTAGGAATATAAAGAGGACCTGTCATGGTTGTATACATGTATAGGAGTATAAAGAGGACCCGTCATGGCTCCATACATGTATATAGGAGAATAAAGCGGATCTGTCATGGCTCTATACATGTATAAGAGTATAAAGAGGACCTGTCATTGCACTATACGTGTATATATAAGTATAAAGAGGACCTGTCATGGCTCTATACATGTAAAGGAGTATAAAGAGGACCTGTCATGGCTCTTTACATGTATATAGGAGTATAAAGAGGACCTGTCATGGCTCTATAAATGTATATAGGAGTATAAAGAGGACCTGTCATGGTTGTTTACATGTATAGGAGTATAAAGAGGACCTGTCATCGCTCTATACATTATATATGGTGGAATATCCGCACTAAACCCTCTAACATATGTGCATATACTTATATTTAAAAATATATGTGGTTTTTATACATTTATTTATATTATTTTAGTTGCGCATCTAAAGTTGTTACACATGGCTCTATACATGTATAAAATGACCTGTGTGCGGCCAGCGGCCGCAATGTCAGCTGGCCATCCACGATCACTCCACAGAGAGCCAGAACAGGGATCTGTCAATGTAAACAGACAGATCCCCAATTGAACAGGGGAGGAGAGACAGATCTGCTGTTTCTAGTGATTAGGAACAGAGATTTCTCTCCTCCTCCAGTCAGTCCCATCCCCCCCAGTTAAAAACACCTCCCAGGGAACACATTTAACCCCTTCCCTGACAGTGATATTTACACAGTAATCAGTGCATTTTTATAGCACAGATCACTGTATAAATGTCACTGGTCCCAAAAATGTGTCAAAAGTGTCCAATCTGTCCACCGCAATGTCGCAGTCTCGCTAAAAATCGCAGATCACCGTCATTACTAGTAAAAAAAAAAAATAATATTAAAAATGTCTTAAATCTATTCCCTATTTTGTAGACGCTATAACTTTTGTGCAAACTAATCAATATACACTTATTGCTTTTTTTTTACCAAACATATGTAGAAGAATACATATTGGTCTAAACTGATGAAGACATTTTTATTTTTTTGGATGTTTATTATAGCAAAAGGTAAAAAAATATATATTTTATTTTTTTCAAAATTGTCGCTATTTTTGTTTATAGCACAGAAAATAAAAACCGCAGAGGTGATCAAATACCACCAAAAGAAAGCTCTATTTGTGGGAAAAAAAAGGACGTAAATTTTGTTTGTCTGCAACGTCACACGTCCATGCAATTGTCAGTTAAATCGACGTAGTGCCGTAACGCAAAAAAAATGATTGAAGTGCAATATTTCTATTATTACATTGTTATATGAAATAAAATAGTTCAGCTCTCCATAATGCAGAATTAGTGGGAGCCCCGAGCGTGTCACTTGCCAATGTCATCTGCCATCAGATGCGGATTGTCACTTGCCACATGTTGCGGATTGTCACTTGGCACAGCGTCACCTGCCACACGTTGCGGATTGTCACTTGCCATGACGTCACCTGCCACACATTGCGGATTGTCACTTGCCACAACGTCACCTGCCACATGTAGCGGATAGCAGATTGTCACTTGCCATGTCACCTGCCACACGTTGCGGATTGTCACTTGCCATGACGTCACCTGCCACACATTGCGGATTGTCACTTGCCACAATGTCACAGATTGCGGATTGT
This sequence comes from Aquarana catesbeiana, assembly GCF_042186555.1. NCBI lineage: Eukaryota > Metazoa > Chordata > Amphibia > Anura > Ranidae > Aquarana > Aquarana catesbeiana. Next base: position 524,702,757 of record NC_133324.1, on the reverse strand, counting down.
CACTTGCCACAACGCCACCTGCCACACATTGCGGATTGTCACTTGCCACAACGTCACCAGCACACGTAGCGGATTGTCACTTGCCACGTCACCTGCCACACATTGCAGATTGCCACAACGCCACCTGCCACATGTTGCGGATTGTCACTTGCCATGACGTCACCTGCCACACATTGTGGATTGTCACTTGCCATGACGTCACCTGCCACACGTAGCAGATAGCGGATTGTCACTTGCCACATAACCTGCCACCCGTTGCGGATTGTCACTTGCCATGATGTCACCTGCCCCACATTGTGGATTGTCACTTGCCATGACATCCTTGTGGATTGTCACCTGCCACACGTAGCAGATTGTCACTTGCCACAACGTCACCTGCCACACGTAGCGGATTGCCACTTGCTGTGTCCCAGAGTAAAGGCAGGCAGCAGAGAGATGATGTCATCTCTCTGCTCCCCCTGCCCGCCGGCCCGCTGATTGGCCAGCAAGCCCGCTCACAAGGCGACTGTCCCACCCACTGACTCTTTCCCTGCTCTGCCCACACGCTCCTTTCACCTGTCCTGTCGAGAAAGGTCTCCCATTGGATAGTGCCTGCCCTGTACTGCACAGGCGCAGCGCTTGCGCAGTACGGAGGACAAAGGAGACGCCGAAAGTCTCCGAACATGAACAGCGGGAGCGTGTGGCACAATGTACTCTTAATTGCGCAGGCGCCATGTAGAGCTGATGAACAGCTGTTCATGTTCAGAGACTTTCGGCATCTCCTTTGTCCTCCGTACTGCGCAAGCGCTGCACCTGCGCAGTACAGGGCCGACACTATCTGATGGGGGACCTTTCTCGGCAGAACACAGGGCTGCTCACAGTGGGATCCGGAGCGGGCGGAACGGGCTGGTCCCCTGAAAGTGCCACCTGGAGCCATCGCGTCCCATGGTAGGGCTAGCCCTGCCGTAAGGAATAGGTGTAACCGGCTGGCCATTATCCCGAAAGCGTTCTCCACCACTCTTCTGGTTCTGGCCAGCCAGTAGCTGGTCCAGGGTGAGGGTCCTCATGGCTTCAAAACGGTCGGTTGGTGAGAACGAACTAACAGAAAGCACTGAAAAACAGGCCTGAGAAGAGCGAGCTGAAAATCAGAAACGAGCATACAAGAACGCACTGAGAATCAAATACGTACTATAAAATAAGCACTGAAAAACAAATGCGAACTGACTACACGCACTGAAAACCAGATACGAACCCACAAGCACAAACTGAAGAGCAGTAACAATCTGAAAAGCACGAGGCTGAAAAGCGAGAATCGTCTATCACCAAACTTCTACTAACACGAGATTAGCAGAAGGAGCCCAAAGGGTGGCGCACTTGGTACTGAACTTCCCTTTTATAGTGCCATCGTACGCGATGTACATCACTGCGTTCTTGGCGTTCGGAATTTCCGACAACATTTGTGTGACCGTGTGTATGCAAAACAAGTTTGAGCCAACATCTGTCGGAAAAAAAACATGGATTTTGTTGTCGGAATGTGCGATCGTATGTACGCGGCATTAATGTGCTACCTGATCAGGTGCAAAAAGCACCATATTATGGTAGGCAGGGCACTTAATAAAATGTATTATGTTACACAATATTTAAAAGGTTAAAAAAAAAAAAATCAGTGAGTGCACTACCTGCCATAATATGGTGCCATTTGCAACTGCTCATGTTGCATATTGGGACTGAATCAGAGCCAACCTTACTGACCAGGTGCAAAGGGCACCATCCTGTGGTATGCAGTGCACTTTTTTTTATCTCTTAAAGCATTTCATAACATGTCTTAGGACACAGTTTTAAGGTTAAGGTTAAAAATATCAATACATTTACTGCCTTAACAAGAAATGGGGAGAAGTTAGGATTTTGTATGAGGCAGAGACTTAGTAGAGTCTCATGCCTCCATCCCTGTCAATATGAGAAAAGGGAAAAAGGCGGGACTTTATATGAAGCACGCAGTCAATAGTGAGGGGTCAAGAAATTGTATATATATATATATATATATATATATATATATATATATATATATATATATATATATATACACAAAAAAATATAAAAATGTATATTTTTTATATTTTATAAGCATTGACCTTGAATTATGTTTTATTTTCAGCTAACACACATTGTCGTACCTGAAGAGTGGATATAAATACTCCACGAAACGCGTAGAGCCTCTGTACATGCAATGTGTAATACCAGTGTAATATAGACATATGTAATACAGATGGATCATGAACCCTTGTACGTACAATGTGTAATACCGATATAATATAAATATATGCAATAAATGATGAATTTTTGTAACCAATGTACCTATTTTTATGGAAGATTTTATCATGCTTTATATAACATATACAATTTCCTGACCCCTCATTATTGACTGCGCGCTTCATATAAAGTCCCGCCTTTTTCCTTTTTCCAATACATTTACTGCCTACCACAATATGTTGCCCTTTGCACCTGCTCAGGTAAGCTAAAATCCAGTCTTGGGTCTCATTTATACACCCTACATGACCATCCATCTAGCGGATTGGATCAGATTCCACTTGCAGTCATGTGTAAACAGACAGGCACCCATAGAGGAGAGCGGGCTGTGTCCGTGTCCACTCTGCATAAGCCATCTACCTGCTCCGCTCAGTGGATTTCGCACTTAGGACACCTGGTGGAGTCTACCTCATGTGGAAGGGGCCTTAGGGTTTGTGAGACTTGAACACCCCCCCCCAGGAAAAAAAAATTGCTACGGCCCTGTCACCCACCACGTGTGTGTGCAGCGAGTGCTTGGAGGAGCATGAAGATGCCGGGAGGAGGGGAGACCGGAGATGACAGGAGTGGTGTGCTTTGGACTGGACACAGGTGAGCTGCGTCATTGCTGCTCATTAGTTGCTCTGTACAGCATTGTCTATGGGAGCTTTATAGTGTGTGCTGGGGGCAGACTGAATGTGTATTAAGCATACCTGAAGTATGGATATGGAATGGGCACTTCAAGTCACTGCTCTGCCATCTATTAGCTATGTGTGCATGAAGAGTTATGTACAACTTGGGGGCCTCCCATAGCACTATTTACTTGCCACAGTGATAAAAAAAATGTGCAAGCTCCAGATCACGTTAAGAGTTTCTGCAGGGCTAAGGACTCTCTACTTACCCCCACATAAAGGAAAGGTGAGTATAAGTACAGTGGGAGAGTCATGGCTGCACAGTCTCAGACAATCTCCTGTATCATATCCGCACAGTCTCTGACCATTTCCTGTATAATGTCTGCAGTCTCTGACCATCTCCTGTATCATGTCCGCACAGTATGAACATCTCCTGTATCATGGCCGCACAGTCTCTGATCATCTCCTGTATCATGTCTGTAGTCCTGGACCATCTCTTGTATCATGTGCGCACAATCTCTGACCATCTCCTGAATCCTGGCCGCACAGTCTCTGACCATCTCCTGAATCCTGGCTGCACAGTCTCTGACCATCTCCTGTATCCTGGCTGCACAGTCTCTGACCATTTCCTGTATCCTGGCTGCACAGTCTCTGACCAACTCCTGTATCATGGCTGCACAGTCTGAACATCTCTTGTATTATGGCCGCACAGTCTGAACATCTCTGGTATCATGGCCGCACAGTCTCTGACCATCTCCTGTATCCTGGCTGCACAGTCTCCGACCATCTCCTGTATCCTGGCCGCACAGTCTTCGACCATCTCCTGTATCCTGGCCGCATAGTCTCTGACCATCTCCTGTATTATTATTATTATTAATAATAATAATCATGTGCGCTAACCATCTCCTGTATCATGGCCGCACAGTCTCTGACCATCTCTTGTATCATGTCTGCACAGTCTCTGACCATCTCCTGTATCATGTCCGCACAGTCTGAACATCTCCTGTATCATGGCCCCAGAGTCTTTGACCATCTCCTGTATCATGTCTGCAGTCTCTAACCATCTCTTGTATTATGTGCGCACAGTCTCTGACCATCTCCTGTATCCTGGCCACACAGTCTCTGACTATCTCCTGTATCCTGGCCGCGCAGTCTCTCACCATCTCCTGTATCCTGGCCACACAGTCTCTGACCATCTCCTGTATTATTATTAATAATAATAGTGTGCGCACAGTCGCTGACCATCTCCTGTATCATGTGCGCACAATCTCTTATCATGGCTGCACAGTCTCTGACCATCTCCTGTATCATGTCTGCACAGTCTCTGACCATCTCTTGTATCATGTCTGCACAGTCTCTGACCATATCCTGTATCATGGACCCACAGTCTTTGACCATCTCCTGTATCATGTCTGCATTCTCTGACCATCTCTTGTATTATGTGCGCACAATCTCTGACCATCTCCTGTATCCTGGCCGCACAGTCTCTGACCATCTCCTGTATCCTGGCCGCACAGTCTCTGACCATCTCCTGTATCCTGGCCGCACAGTCTCTGACCATCTCCTGTATCCTGGCCGCACAGTCTCTGACCATCTCCTGTATCCTGGCCGCACAGTCTCTGACATCTCCTGTATCATGGCCTCCCATAGCACTATTTACTTGCCACAGTGATAAAAAAAATGTGCAAGCTCCAGATCACGTTAAGAGTTTCTGCAGGGCTAAGGACTCTCTACTTACCCCCACATAAAGAAAAGGTGAGTATAAGTACAGTGGGAGAGTCATGGCTGCACAGTCTCAGACAATCTCCTGTATCATATCCGCACAGTCTCTGACCATTTCCTGTATAATGTCTGCAGTCTCTGACCATCTCCTGTATCATGTCCGCACAGTATGAACATCTCCTGTATCATGGCCGCACAGTCTCTGACCATTTCCTCTATCATGTCTGCAGTCTGTGACCATCTCTTGCATCATGTGCGCACAATCTCTGACCATCTGCTGTATCATGGCTGCACAGTCTCTGATCATCTCCTGTATCATGGCCACACAGTCTCTGACCATCTCCTGTATCTTGGCTGCACAGTCTCTGACCATCTCCTGTATCATGGCCGCACAGTCCCTGACCATCTCCTGTATCATATCTGCAGTCTCTGACCATCTCTTGTATCATGTGCGCACAATCTCTGACCATCTGCTGTATCATGGCTGCACAGTCTCTGATCATCTCCTGTATCATGGCCACACAGTCTCTGACCATCTCCTGTATCATGGCCGCATAGCCTTTGACCATCTCCCGTATCATGTGTGCAGTCTCTGGGGGAGGAGCCTACTGGGGAGTCAAGAGCAGCAGCACTGCCAGGACTAGGGTCACGGGAGGACTCTGATGTGTGTGGACTGCGGAGAGGATAATATAGGATGAAACCAGAGTTGCCAAGCTGAAGCCCAGAGAGGACCGTCTGACTGACCGCTGCACAGTGCACCTGAGAGGAGGTCAGTGATAGTATAGCAAGGCCAGTCTGAGGGGGGATCGCTGATGTAAGGAGGACTGAATACAGTAAGGTAAGGGAGCAATGATATAAAGGTTCCCCCTTATATCAGTAACCCTAGGGAACCATTATCACACATTGTGTTTTTTTTTTGTTAGTATAGCATGCAGGTTAAAGCTATAAATAATAAGAAAAGAGCCTTTTACTAAATATAAATATGAAGGAACACTATCATCATTTAAATGTTACAAAGAATATAACAGAATATGTAAAAAGGAAATCAAGGATGCAATAATCCAAAATGAATGACAGATTGCAAAAGATAGGACAAACCCCAAAAATTCTTCAAATATATTAATAGTAAAAAGGTCAGGTTTAAGCATGTAGGCCCTTTACAAAATAATCTAGAGTGGGTGACTGGGGACAAAGAGAAGGCAAATTTATTAAATACTTTCTTCAGCTCTGTGCATACAAAGGAGCATGGGGGAGCTCATTCCATAATGGGGAAGGTATTGACATAGCCCCAAATGATCAACAATGGCTCAGAAATTATATGATCCAGAAATATTTCGACAATAAATGTAGATAAACTGGACCGGCATACACCCACGGATCCTAAAATAATTGAGCTCTGTCATTTCAAAACCATTGTTTCTCATTTTTAGAGACACTTTAATGACTGGAATAGTACCACTGGATTGGCGTAAGGCCAATGTGGTGCCTATATTTAAAAAGGCATCAAAGCCTTTATAAAGTAACTATAGACCTGTTAGTTTACCTTCTATAGTTGGGGAGATGCTTTTTAATAAAAGACCACATAGATGAGTTCTTGCTGGAAAAAAGGTATTTTAAGCAATAGCCAGCATGGATTCATGAAATTCATGAAAGACAGAAGTTGTAAAAAAAATCTGATTTCTTTTTATGAGGAGGTAAGGGGTGGCTGTAGACATAGTATAATTGGATTTTGCAAAAGTGTTTGACACAGTTCCCCACACACGGCTAAAGTGTAAGGTAAAGTCTACAGGCTTGGAAAGATTAGTTTGTAAATGGATAGAAAACTGGCCAAACAACAGAATTCAGAGAGTAGTGGTTAATGAATAATATTCTGAATGGTCTAAGGTTATCAGTGGTGTACCCCAAGGTTTAGTGTTGGGACCTTTACTTTTTAATAACTTTATAAATGGCATAGGGTCTGGGATTAAAAGTACCGTTTCAGTCTTTGCAGATGACACCAAGCTATGCAGTGGAATAACGTTCTTACATGATGTCTCCAATTTACAAGCTGAGCTCAATGTTTAATTGGGCAACAATGTGGCAGATGAGGTTTAATGTTGATAAATGTAAAGTTATGCACTTGAGTGCTAAGAATATGCATGCATAATACATACTAGGGGGAGTACAACTGGGGGAATCAATGGTGAAGGATCTGGGGGTTCTGGTAGATCATAAGTTTAATAATAGCATGCAATGCCAAGCTGCGGTTTCCAAAGCGAGCAAAATCCTTTCTTGTATTAGAGAGGAGGTCCGCCCACACCTTCAAAAATCAAAAGCCAGCAGCTACACGTACTGCAGCTGCTGACTCTTAATAATAGGACACTTACCTGTCCTAGAGTCCAGCGATGTCGGCACCGCAGCTGATGTTTCCATCAACTTTCAGGTGCTGCCGCCGCCATTTTCGGTAAGGGAACCCGGAAGTGTAGCATTACGACTTCACGCCGGGTCCCTACTGTGCATGCGCGAGGCACCTCTGCACTCTCCTACTGGCCTTTGCGGCAGGGAAGGAGGAGGGAGCCGAGCTGTTACGTAATTTGCTGTGTCCCGGACTCCCGGAAGTGGGGACAGGATGGGGGGGAGACAAAAGAGCAGAAGTTCCACTTTTGGGTGCAACTCCACTTTAAGAGAGGTATGGACTCCAGAAAGAGAGATATCAGTTTGTGTACAAATCATTAGTAAAACCTCATCTGGATTATGCAGTTCAGTTTTGGGCACCAGTTCTCAAAAAGGATATTGAGGAACTGGAGAAAGTGCAGAGAAAAGCAACCAAACTGATAAGAGGCATGGAAGAGCTCAGCTATGAGGAAAGATTAGAGGAACTGAATTTATTCTCACTTGAGAAGATGAGATTAAGGGGGGATGTGATCAACATGTACAAATACATACTGTAAGTGGTCCATATGAACTTGGTGCTGAGTTATTCACTTTAAGGTCATCACAGAGGACAAGGGGGCACTCTTTACATCTGGAGGAAAAGAGATTTAATCTCCAAATACAGAAAAGTTTCTTCCCAGTAAGAGCTGTGAAAATGTGGAATAGACTTGCTCAAGAGCTGGTTCTGACCATCTCAGTAGATTGCTTTAAAAAAGGCCTAGATTCTTTCCTAAATGTACATAATATAAATGGATACTAATATTTATAGGTAACGTTGATTCAGGGAATATCCGATTGCCTCTCGGGGGATCAAGAAGGAATTTTTACCCCTGCTGTAGCAAATTGGATCATGCTTTGCTGTTTTTTTTTTGCCGTCCTCTGGATCAACTGTGGGTATAGGATTGTGAATATGGGATTATATGATTTATTTATTTTTTCCTCTTTTATTGGTTGAACTAGATGGACTTGTGTCTTTTTTCAACCTGACTAACTATGTAACTATGGTTTGGCCACATCTTGAGTATGCCGTTGAGTTCTGGTCACCAGTAGGGATGAGCCGAACACCCCCTGGTTCGGTTCGCACCAGAACATCCGAGTCTATGAAACACGAACGTGAAAAATCAAAAGTGCTAATTTTAAAGGCTTATATGCAAGTTTTGGCCCTAAAAAGTGTTTGGGGACCCAGGTCCTGCCCCTGGGGACATGTATCAATGCAAAAAAAGTTTTAAAAACAGACATTTTTTCGGGAGCAGTGATTTTAAGAATGCTTAAAGTGAAACAATAAAAATGAAATATTCCTTTAAATATTGTGCCTGGGGGGTGTCTATAGTATGCCGGTAAAGTGGCGCAGTTTTCCCGTGTTTAGAACAATACCACAGCAAAATTAAATTTCTAAAGGAAAATAAGTAATTTAACACTGCTTGCGGCTGTAATGTATTGTCGGGTCCCGACAATGTAGATGAAAATCATTGAGAAAAACTGCATGGGTTCCCCCCCAGCCCATAACCAGGCTCTTTGGGTCTGGTATGGATATTAAGGGGAACCCTGCACCCAAATTTAAAAAAAATGGTGTGGGGGGCCCCCAGGCACTATATACTCTGAACAGAAGTATATATACTATACTGCCTGCCCTATATACTCTGCAGAAAATTGGGCCTTAGGTGTTGGTGGTGCCAGAACACTAAGCCCTCACAGTTACTCTTGTTGGGTGCAGGAACAGGCCCTGCTGTTAAATATTTCAAAAATTGTAATTACATGCCCCTGTTAAACAGGGGCAGAAAAATTGGGCCTTAGGCGGTGGTGGTGCCACAACACTGTAAGCCCTCACAGTTACTCTTGGTGGGTGCAGGAACGGGCCCTGCTGTTAAATATTTGATAAAAAATTGTAATTACATGCCCCTGTTAAACAGGGGCAGAAAAATTGGGCCTTAGGCAGTGGTGGTGCCACAACACTGTAACCCCTCACAGATACTCTTGTTGGGCACAGGAACGGGCCCTGCTGTGAAATTTTTGATCGAAAATTGTAATTACATGCCCCTGTTAAACAGGGGCAGAAAAAATGGGCCTTAGGCAGTGGTGGTGGTGGTGCCACAACACTGTAAGCCCTCACAGTTACTCTTGGTGGGTGCAGGAACGGGCCCTGCTGTTAAGTATTATATCAAAAATTGTTATTACATGCCCCTGTTAAACAGGGGCAGAAAAATTGGGCCTTAGGCAGTGGTGCCCTAAACCAAAAATATTGTTGGAAGCTAGCATCATCAAGATTGAGGAGGAATAGGATAATAACGCAGCATAGGCAGTCTTCAAGGGATCCCACATCCATAGAAAAATCAGTTACATGAGCATCAGGTGCTTGATAGCTGCTGCTGATCCAAGACTGATTCTTTTTGATGAATGTGAGCCTATCAACGGAGTCTGTGGACAGGCGCACTCTATGATCCGTTACAAATCCTCCAGCAGCACTGAATATGCATTCAGAAAGAACGCTGGATGCAGGAAAGGCCAGAAGCTCAATTGCATATTGCGCAAGTTCAGGCCAGTGGTCCATCCTCAAGACCCAGTAACCCAGTGGATGGTCTGTTGGAAAGGTCTTCCAGTCTGCTCTTGCCCCAAGATATTCATGCACAATGTAATGCAGATGCTGGCAATGGTTGCTTGAACCGATTAGACCTGAGGACTGAAAAATTGTCTAAAGGCATCGGTCAGCCGGCCACCTTCTTCACCGCTCTTCCTCTTACTGAACGAAGTCTCAGCAACACGTTGTCTAGCACTAGGAAATTGTAACCTCCCAGGGTCTGGAAACGCATTGCCCAAACCTTTCTTCATGGCCTCCTGTAGATGTTTCATCCTCTGTTCCCTCTGCGAAGGCAGGATGAGTTCTGCAACCTTACCCTTGTAACGTGGATCAAGAAGGGTTGCCAGCCAGTAATGATCCCTCCCCTTGATACCACGCATTCTAGGGTCCTTTTGCAGGCTTTGCAGAATCAGGGAGGCCATGTAGCCTAAGTTTTCAGACGCATTCAATTGTGAGTCCTCTGGGTCACTGAGGATGACGTTGTTGGGAACTACCTCCTCCCAACCATGTACAACTCCTTGGGTTTCTGGGGACTGAAAACCATCCCTTGAAGACTGATGCTGAGTGCTATCCTTTGATGGGAAAGATCCTGTGAGCCACAAAACACTTAATAAAACACTGCTCAGCTGCGTGAGTTAAACACGTCTCATACGCATGCAAATGACAAATGTAAAAAAAAATTACGCTGCGCTAGAGTGTGTTAGACATGCTACTAAATTATAGCATGATAGAACAACTGCGTCAAAATAAACGCATGTGGATGAGGGAAACAAAATACCTCTACAAGGTAAGCGGACCTAATAATAGATAAATACCGTATTTATCGGCGTATAACACGCGCCGGCGTATAACACGCACCCCAAGTTTAGGAGGGAATTTTACGGAAAAAAACTTTTAGGAGTGAAGTTTAAGGAAGAAAAACTTACATTAAAATGCCCATGAATGCAGCGTTATCGGTGTCCATCTGCAGCCTTTTCAGTGTCAGTGCAGCCTTGCTCCAGTGTCTATTGCAGCCTTGTCAGTGCAGCTTTGCCCCAGTGCAGAATTGTCAGTGCACCCTTGCCCCAGTGTCCATTGCAGCCTTGTCAGTGCAGCTTTGCCCCAGTGCAGCCTTGTCAGTGCAGCCTTGCCCCAGTGCAGCCTTGCCCCAGTGCTCGCCGCGATCCCTGCCGACATACACAGCCGTGTGTAAATTTAAATATGGCGCAGAGACTGCAGGGACTCAGCGGAGCCGAGATACACATACCCTATGGGCGGGACTGTAAGCGGCGCCGAGAAAAGCCGAGGACTCTCGGGTATGTGTATCCGCCGAGTCCCTGCAGTCTTGGCACCATATTTAAATTTACACACGGCTGTGTATGTCGGCGGCGATCGCTCCGATCACACACAATTGGGGGGGATCGGCCTATAGCACGCACCCACGATTTTCCCCTGATTTTCAGGGGAAAAAAGTGCGTATTATATGCCAATAAATACGGTACTAATAAATATGAATAAAAATGTGAAATATGACAAATGCATATAAACGCATCAAAGTAATAAATGCAAATTCAAATGTGAAATATGACAGATAAATGCATCGAAGTGCACAAGTAGTCAAAAAGGAAGGGAGGGACTTTGGACTTTTTAGGCACAGTGACACAAAATAGGTTACAAAAAATATTTATTGAAAAAACATATAACAAACATTAATTATAAAAGCCACAAAGAATCTATGTACATAAATACTCAAAGTTGCTGCTGTACAAAACCATACATATAGATAAGGACTCGGAAATGTGGCTATCCATCCAAGGTATACAAGAATCCGAGAGCATGGCTGGACAGTAGACCAACGATAATGATTCAAACTGGGAATGTGCTCAACATGTTGCGCGTGTTTTCACGCTTCTTCATGAGCATAGAGTATTGTGGCTAGCAGAGATAAACAGAGTCATACAATTAATATGCAGTATTCTAGCCGCCAAGAAAATATAGCATCAGTCAGTACAGCTCTAAAACCTGTGATGGTCAGAACACAACAGTACAGACTAGGCGGAGATAGGGGGCAATCTAGAGTCACCACGGGGGCGTACAAAACATTACCTTAAAATGTACAATAAGATAGTTACTAGGTAGAAATTAGCTCGATAGAAACAATGTTAATGATAATATGTATGAAATTAAAGAAGGAATTTAAACTACGAATTCAAATATACTCTGTGATCATTTGAAGGCAAGGGGCTACAGTAAATCCCTCCTACATAGAGTATACAACAGGGCTTTGTGCCAATCACGCAACTCCCTGTTGTACAAAACGAAGGCTCCTAAATCTAACCAAATAGTGAGGTATATAACTAGATACTCTCAACATCACGCTGAATTGCGTGACGTTTTGTTAGCACATTGGTCCCCAATACGAGATGACCCTATCCTTGCCAAATATGTTAGCCCCACTCCTGATATCACCTTCCGTAGGTCTAGGTCCCTACTGGATAAACTTACCTCGAGCCATTATTCCAATAACCGATTATCCCAACACCGCCCTAATGGTATTATCAGATGTGGTAGGTGTACTTTCTGTCCTTTGATCCATACAGGTACCCGTTTCATACTCCCCAATGGTGAAATATTCACCCCCACCCTCCATGCTGATTGTGAGACCCAAGGGGTTGTCTATCTAATGACATGCAAGTGCAAAGCCTTTTATGTGGGTAAAACTATTACACATTTTCGTTCTCGTATCAATGACCATATCTATTACTCAGGAGGAGGTAAGATGGTTACCTCAGTGAGTAGACATCTGGATTTATACCACAAATTTGACACCTCGTGGTCTCCTTTATTGCCCTTGCAGTTATCCCTAAGGATTCACGAGGTGGCAATTGGGATAAACAGATACTAAGAAAAGAGACTCTATGGATAGAGCGGTTGGATGCTATCCACGCTCCTGGCATTAATGAGGCTCAGTCCTACAAACTATTTCTTTGATATACAATTTTTCCCATATAATTGACCTCTTTCTGTTTGAGACACTCTGTCTTTTTAAACGTATATGGCTCTATCTCTGTACATAATTACTTTTTATTTGACCCTTTATTCCCAGTCCTAGTGTGTGATCCTTCAATCTCGTCCCATTAAATCATTTTAGATTCTACTATGTATGATGTATATCCATCTCTTCTTTATTGGAATGTCAGTGCTTGGTTCCTAATTTTAGACACCGACCACTGTTGCTATCTATAACTATTGATGTTTGTATTAATCAAATTTTCTATGTACATATATATTTTTTTGTTAATGTAGTATATGCTTTCTATACCCTTATTGCTACACCGTCTAGCGGCTTTTCCCCTGTGTTGGTCTGACCATTTAGCTCGGGTGGGCGCCCCCTGGGGGCGAGCTTTTTAGTCACTACGTGGCCGCCCAGCGTCACACCACTATTTCATCCTGTGCTGTGACGTGTGCATTGGCCAGCGGGGGAGCCTCCTGCTCTCCTACTCTGCTGACCATTGCTATTTCAGGCTGCATGCGTCCCTCTTCATGAGGCGGCGTCATCACTCCTTAGATGACGCGCTCGCTGATCTGGCGCATGTGCAGTGGAATATCTCGGCCGGTCCGGATGACGTCACATCGGCATCGCCGATTCGCTTACGACGGGTGGGACGTACACACAAATAGGACAAGGTCCTGGTATTTTTCACTAGCTGACACTGCTGACGGTCGCTGGCACACCTCTGCTCGTTTTTTCCACGTTATCAAGGTATGATCTATCCATCCCTATGGGCTGGCTTAGTCACTGCTTATCTTATGTTAGTATACTACTCTTACCTGCCTATTTTATTTACCTTGTAGGTTATATTTATATTCATCTTCTCATCGTCCCCTCCTGTTTCCCTCATGTGGACTATATATAGGGCCTAGTCCCCCTACATATGTACATGTCAATACATTACTGGACCCCTTCTACAATGGACCTTTGGATCCAGCATGACCCTTAATAGGGTCTTTTGTGCTTACCATACACAGTCTTCACAGCAATTTATCTTTCTATTGGTGAGCTGTTTTGCAATTTATCTACCAATTGAAATATTCAGATTATTGCCATCCTCTATTATCTTAATATTTTATATTCCTCTATAGGCAGTGTTTGTACTCATGCCCACATTGGACCTTACATTTTTTGTATTTTATACATTACCTAGCTTTTGTAGACCGTCCGTGTCCTAAACAACTGTGTTTTTAAATGACTCTGTACCCAGGGTACTCTGTACCCTATTACTATCAATTACTACTTTCTGCTTTAATTTCATATATATTATCGTTAACATTGATTCTATCAAGCTAATTTCTACCTAGTAACTATCTTATTGTACATTTTAAGGTAATGTTTTGTATGCCCCCATGGTGACTCTTGATTTCTCCCTATCTCTGCCTAGTCTGCACTGTTGTGTTTTGACCATCACAGGTTCTAGAGCTGTACTGACTGATGCTATATTTTCTTGGCTGCTAGAATACTATAATATTAATTTTATGACTCTGTTTATCTCTGCTAGCTACAATACTCTATGCTCCTGAAGAAGCGTGAAGACACGCGCAACGTGTTGAGCACATTCCCAGTTTGAATCATTATCGTTGGTCTATTGTCAAGCCATACTCTCGGATTCTTGTATACCTTGGATGGATAGCAACACTTCCGAGTCCTTATCTACATGTATGGTTTTGTACAGCAGCAACTTTATTGAGTATTTATGTATATAGATTCTTTGTGGCTTTTATAATTAATGTTTTTTATATGTTTTTTCAATAAATATTTTTTGTAACCTATTTTGTGTCACTGTGCCTAAAAAGTCCAAAGTCCCTCCCTTTCTTTTTGACTAATTATTTTAGGACACGGCACTTCCTTTATGTTTATGTATCCACAGTACCACTCTGTGCAATGATACATCTATATTGTTAAGAAGTGCACAAGTACCAATAAGCATAACTGAACCACAGCATTACTAGAAAGTGCAATGAATAAATGAATATAAAGCATCAAAGTGCAAATGTGTCAATATGCATAACTAAATGACAATATTACTCAAATGTGCAAATAAACATGTGATAAAGTGTCCTTCGCGCTAAATGGATAACATAGTGTAAAACAATAATATTATAGAATTGCAGCAAAATCTAGGTGTTCACAACAACACAATGTGATGATAATATAAAAAGAAGTGATTTTGCGCAATATTCTGGTGTATAAAGAGTATAATCAATCCTAATGGTGTGCGTGCAGTGCACTAGGGGTAAAAAAATATAAAATAACAATCTGGTGAACTGTGTGATATGTGAACACTCACTAGAGGGACATAATAGTCTCACATAAATAGTAAATGCTAGAGTAAATGCTAAAAATCATCACATAATTGAGGTTATAAAAGCTAAAACATGTGCAAAAAAGTTACTAATATCATATGTGATAATAAAACAGCAGTGAAGAGAAAAATCAAAAACAAAGTGGATAAATATATATATATATATATATATATATATATATATAATGTGAATGATGGAAAATAATTTAGTCCATAGAACACAATCAATAATGCATAAAAAGTCTCTTCTGTGTGGAGTTTAAATAGTTGAAGGTCATCTATTGAGTGACTGGCTGGTGATGTGATATGGTTAAATAACCCATAAAGATTCCATATAATAACTTCTAAGTGTGGTCTCACAGAACTCTCAACTTCAAGTTGGTAAATATTAGCATTAAGGATATGTTGATATAATTGCTGATGGGTTCTGTCAGTGAAGCTCGTGGGTCTCTCTTTTAAATTCCTTCATCGATATCTCCTGAAAATGCTCCGAATTTGCCACCCCAGTGGCGGGGGAGAAAAAGAGAGGCCTCCACTAGTGTAATAGCGTTTAAACAATGGGGGGATGTTTATTAAGTGTCTAAAATTGGACTCTTACATTGTGACAGATAAGAGGCAAAGTGAATAAAATGACAATCTGGCATTCTCAGCGCCCTCTCACTTGTCTTCCTGATGTGCGTATCACTCCGGCCACTCCCTACGCGTTATGACGCGATCATGTGTCTTCATCTGGGGAACCGGAGCAGATTGTACTGACAGCAGATTGGCTGAAAGTACTTGGGACACCTAGTGCTATACCTTCATTCTTCTCAGTGCAGGTTTTTGAGAGGACTGGAGGTATAATGGGGTTGGAGATCCCAGATGAGGAGCCAAGAGTTGTCCGCCTTTTTCTTTGATGTGGGTCTTTCAAGTTCTGTTGCCAACGGACTGCATGGGAGGTCGTCATATGTCCGGTCAAGCATGTGGTGCCCAAGCAGCTGCTGTTCTGGCCATGCTTGATCCGCTTCAGACATAGATTGCAAACAGCAACAGTGTGATCTGCTGCACACGTGTCAAAAAAGGCCCACACCAAGGAACTTTTCAAAATCAGCAGGGAGTCAGCAGCGCCCTGCACCTGCGGAGCTATGCAGTAGGGTGGCTGCCCTTAATCTGCCCCCTAGAGGACATCCTGCCTCATTGGAGTTGTGCCTCCTGCTCCCTTTTATCAGGCACACAAGTAGAGTCAGTGACCTCATCATCCCCTCCCTCCTCGTCACTGGACCAAACTTGGCAGTATGCTGTGGCTGGGGGAATATGACTGACAGTTTCTTGTCCTTCTTGGACACCCCCTCTCTCTAGGCTCACGTTACTCCCTTCCTCAACCTGGGAACCAACATCGGAGCCTAATTGCTGCGCATTCTCCATCAGTATGTACCTGACACTGTGGTCGAATAGTTCGGGGAACTCCTCCGTGTATGATGGTGGGGCTATGGAAGGAGTGACTGTGGACAAGGAGCCGGTGGAATAGGCCCCTTTGGCAGCTGCATTGGAAGGCATACTACTCTGAGCCTGGGTGACTGAGGATGAGGATGGCTTTGTTATCTACTCCACCAACTCTTCTGCATGTTCTGTCTCAATAACACGACCAGCTTCAGAAAAAAAGGACAAGCCACCAGAAAAGTAGTAGCAACTGCACTACGGTTGTACTGTATTGTGTACTGTGTACACCACCAGAAGTGTAGTAGCAACTGCACTAGGACTGCACTGTATTGTGTAATGCGTAATGTGTACACAACCAGAAAAATAATAGCAACTGCACTACGGCTGTACTGTATTGTGTAATGTGTACACCACAAGAAAAGTAGTAGCAACTGCACTATGGCTGTACTGTATTGTGTACTGTGGACACCACCAGAAAAGTAGTAGAAATAGTACACCACGGAATGCACTGTAGATATAGGCTATATATATATATATATATATATATATATCAAATACATTGCCTGAAGTAGATTAGAAATAGTACACCACGGAATGCACTGTAGAATGTAGATCTAGGCTACACTGACTGGATTCTGCAGAGTGTATATATTTATATATATATATATAGATATATGTGTGTATATATCTATATATATATAGAGATATATATGTATATATATATATATAAAGATATATATATCTAGTCAGAGTCTTCTCTGGAAAT
This sequence comes from Aquarana catesbeiana, assembly GCF_042186555.1. Taxonomy (NCBI): domain Eukaryota; kingdom Metazoa; phylum Chordata; class Amphibia; order Anura; family Ranidae; genus Aquarana; species Aquarana catesbeiana. The sequence goes on along the minus strand of NC_133324.1, from coordinate 524,685,630 downwards.
GCGATACCCTAACTACCAAGGCCTGAGGTGTGCCTTGGCCTAGCTGGTCAGTAAGCCTGAAAGAGGGCATACCCTGAATGCATGAATATGAAAAGGTACTATGTATAAAGGGGTACATGAAGATTGGGGGAACCAGGTGGGTGGGAACCCTGAAAAATAACCGATGCCGGCTCAGATAGAGGAAGAGGAGGGATATATACCCCTCAGACTCCTCCCACAACTACAGGCTGGCCTGCGGACAGCCTTCTAACTTGTAGTCAGAGTCTTCACTGGAAATGCGATACCCTAACTACCAAGGCCTGAGGTGTGCCTTGGCCTAGCTGATCAGTAAGCCTGAAAGAGGGCAAAAAGACATGAAGTAGGTGTGATAAGAAAGTTTGATGAAGGGTCTGTAACAATCTGTCTAGTGGAGTAGCGCATGCCCGGATATCTTCTGTATATGGATCTGGTATGTATCTGCTATAACAGGAGGAAACCAGCGTCCCCTGAATAGATAAGAATGGACCCCCTGTTTGGAACCTGCGCAACTGCCCAGAACCCAAATCAATATCCCGTACATGGTTTGGATTGAGCCTAATTCCCGGGAAACGCAGCCATGAGAACGAACTGTTGGAGTGAGAGGATACGCCTGGGGGAAGGGGAGCGAGGGCTAACCCGAGGGGCCCCTGCGAAATAGCAGAGAAGATCAAACACATCAAAACGGACATCACTGGAGAAGCCCTATGAAATTCACACGAACCCCAGGCCTGTCTGTCTATTCTAGGAATAGGGCAGTTTGAGAGGGTAAGCTGCAAAAATGGACGCACTGCCAGGAGTTTGTAGGGGTCTGAAGTGCTGGATACCTGATAAATATGGATGATCGTGTTGGCGGATAAGGCCCAAAACATGTGGCAATATGCATCGATAACATGGGGAAACCATACCAGACACACAGCAACTGGTCCCACATGATACTGATCGGGTCGTGCTTCCGTTCGTGACCTGACAACTGAGTCAGAGACCTGAAATGGGGAAAAGAGGGCCAGACTCCATCCTGGGCAATAAGTCTTATGGCATGACACAGCAAACCCAAAGTGACTGTAAGCCCCCCCTTTCTGAATGGCTGGGGATCGGACAACCAGGAATGGTCTGACGTACCTGAACATTCCTCCAAGCAACCCCGCAATCAAGAGATTATGCCGAGAGTGAAACAAAGAATAACCTACCACTTGTGGGCCGTCAAGGGGACATTGGCTCAGCACACACCCTGTGAAACTGCAGATCCCTGTGTGATCACCAGGGTTTCCAACCAACAGGACTTCAACTTGACAGAATTAACCCCTCACCCCCCTGCAGCTACCCAAGATCCAAAGGAGAGCCTGGTGAAGGAGTCAAAGTAAGGACCGCTTCTTTCCAAAGGATAACCCAGTGGTGAAATGACACTTGCGCCATTGACTTGCCCTACTAGCGGGCAGGTCTGATGGGAGTAGCTTCAAAGCATATGGAGGCATCAGCTGGACAACCATGAACCCCCCCCACCTGTGGAAAGTGCTAAATCGACAAACCCACGGACAAGTACCTCGATTGACTGCCTTTTTCCTGTGGGAATTTTTCAAACAAAAAGAAAAACAATGTCAGAAACTTGCCATTGGACACCCCGGTGTGCCAACCCCTATCATCAGAACTAAAGTGAAGAACCAGACCAAGCACCCCTGGGAAATTTCTGGCTCCAGTAACCTGGTTGGCAAAGAAAACATGACTGTCTGCTGAACCTGAGATACTACATGCGAAAGACTCCGATGAGATAGAGATGAGGCCTGCGTGTAGGCCCAAAAAATTTCTCCGGCAGGGGCTGTCTGACAAGGAACATTACCTGGCTCAGACATATTAAACCAGAAGCTTAACAAGACCGACGGATTGAGGGGATGCGCTGACACCCTACTTCAGACCAAGCGAGCTTTGATCTCTGCCACCCTGTCTTGCAACCGGAACCGGCCGTGGAGAGCATATTCAGCCCACATGAATCTGTATATAAAGAATAGTGCCCAGAACATGATCCGTGCTAGTGGATGGGAGTAGCTGGAATGGAATTGGAAAGAATCTGAAACGTACCGCTGTCCCGGCTGTGGTTGGGAAAGGAAAACCCCCCAAGCACAGCTGTCAGCTGAAAAATGGACCAACTCCTAAATGACGGAGTGCTACCATGCACTGAAGCCCCACATGGGGTTGAGGAATGAATGTGAAATGGTTGCTCCTGAACGTGCGGCATGCCCGAACCCAAGAAAAACACATAGTAGAGAAAGTGACAGACAACCAGACACGAGAACACCATCCTCTGTGCCTACCTGAGTATGAGGATGTGAGCAGTAATGAGAAGACCATAGCGTGTGAAAGAGACATGATGCCACCCCCCCCCCCCCCCCCCATTGGTATGTAGTGAATGAGCCTGAGAAACCTGCAGCGCAGAGACAGGTGATTAAACTGAACACTCAGGGCTAAAGTACCAACAGACGTGGTGGGTAGTCGTATAGGTGTAATGAAACATGCATCGTATGACGTATGGTATACAGGCAAGAAGATTGTGGTCAACAATCATTTAAAAAATGAAACCTCAACCCGTATGGATCTGTAGACGTGACAGATCCTGAGATGTGAGCACTAACTAACTAAACCCATAACACATAAACCTAAACACATAAACATAGACGAAAGGTATGATGACATGGAAACAAGTGAAGATGAAATGGCTTATGTTGTATGCTGAAACTGCATGGCTACGACATGACCATTCTGACAGAAAACACGATATGACAGAAATCCGCTATAACTGGAACCACAGGACTGCACCCGCTATGAGAGGACACACTATGAGAGTACCTTTGTGACTGAACATGCTGACTGACCAAGATGACACTCGCTGAGACTGAATACGCTAGGAACTGAACACGCTGCGACAGCACCGATGTGCCTGAACACATTGCGACAGCCCCGTTGTGCCTGAACATGCTGCGACAGCACCATTGCGCCTGAACATGCTGCGACAGCACCATTGCGCCTGAACATGCTGCGACAGCACCATTGCGCCTGAACATGCTGCGACAGCACCATTGTGCCTGAGCATACTGCGTCAGCACGGTTGTGCCTGAACACGCAACTGCTGTGGACAAGACACGCTATGACAGAACACATTGCGACAAACACGAATAACAGCCACCGCTGTGATTGACCATGCTAAGACTGAAACACGTTGCGACAGCCATGGCTATGACTGAACATGCTGTGACTAACCACTTGAGACTGAAAACACGCTAAGACTGAAAACGCACTGAGACTGAAAACACGCTGATTGAAAACACGCTATGACTGAAACACAGAGGCATGTACCATGAAAGATCATGGAAGTGGAGCTACCCCACCAAACAGCCCCCCTTCTCCTCAGTACTTATCCTCAGTGACCGCCCTCCCCCTGGAAGTCTGCAGGGAAAGATGTCTCAACAGACCACACAAATGATGCTGAACGTTTAGCCTGCTGGACTGCACTCTCCCCCCTGTGATTGCGACCCCTCAGTTGTCACAAGACCCTGAGTAAGTACTAGGAAAATCCTCAAGGCAGAAGTCGGTAAGGAAAGAGTTACCATGCCAAGAGGGTGGAGACAGCCTGCTGATTGGACGGTGTGGCAGATCATGGCCATGCAAATACATGGAGTGCCCTGGACAAGTCCACATGCACTGAAATTATCTGTGGACACACAAGCAGCCCCCCCCCCCGTTGTCAGCACCCCTTGGAAATCCCTGAGCAATGGAGGCATGCAGAGGGAGGGTGGTCTCCCCCCCCTCCCGAGCATAATAGTGGCAATGAGGGACACACAAGCAACCCCCTATTGTTGGCAACCCCCCCGTTATCGGCACCCCCCCTGTTATCAGCTCCCCCGACCCGAACCAACCAGGACTGACAGCTGAGCAATGCGGGGGCCCCCCTGTGGATGCCCGGCATGAGTAAGCAGGCGGGTGGGCGGGGCCCACTAACAAACCCCCTGGAAATCCTTGAGCACTGGAGGCATGCTGTGAGCGGCGGCCAGCCCCCTCCTCCGGCCCGGCAAGATACCTGGCATCCGATGCAGGCCCCTGTTGAATATACCGGCGTGAAAGTTGGAATGGCGGGCGGGCGCCCCCCCCTTGATTATACAGGTGTGGAAGGTGGGTGGGTGGGCCTCCCTCCCCCTTGAAGATACTGGAGTGGTGGGTGGGTGAGTGGGCGCCTCCTCATAAAACCCGGTATCAGCACCAGGAGGGGAACCGCCACAAGACTCCTGTAGCCGACCAACCCCTCTGCAATGAAAACCGGAAGTGCTGCGGCGACCCAAACAATCCGGAAATGACGTGCGACCCTGAAAAATAACCGACGCCGGCTCAGATAAAGGTGGAATGATATATACCCCTCAGACTCCTCCCACAAATACAGGCTGGCTTCGGCCAGCCTTCTAACACACACACACATTTATTAACTAGACTGACTATATCAAATACACGGCCTAAAGTAGATTAGAAATAGTACACCATGGAATGCACTGTAGAATGTAGATCTAGGCTACACTGACTGGATGCTGCGGAATATATATATATATATATATATATATATATATATATACATACACAGTATCTCACAAAAATTAGTACACCCCTCACATTTTTGTAAATATGTTATTATATGTGTATATGTATTATATGTGACAACACTGAAGAAATTACACTTTGCTACAATGTAAAGTAGTGAGTGTATCAGTGTAAATTTGCTGTCCCCTCAAAATAGCTCAACACACAGCCATTAATGTCTAAACCACTGGCAACAAAAGTGAGTACACCCCTAAGTGAAAATATCCAATTAGGGTCCAAAGTGTCAATATTTTGTGTGGCCATCATTATTTTCCAGCACTGCCTTAACCCTGTTGGGCATGGAGTTCACTAGAGCTTAACATGTTGCCACTAGAGTTCTCTTTCACTCCTCCATGACGACATCACAGAGCTGGTGGATGCTAGAGACCTTGCGCTCCTCCACCTTCCGTTTGAGGATGCCCCACAGATGCTCAATAGGGTTTATGTCTGGAGATATGCTTGGCCAGTCCATCACCTTTACCCTCAGCTTCTTTAGCAAGGCAGTGGTCATCTTGGAGGTGTGTTTGGGGTCGTTATCATGTTGGAATACTGCCCTGCGGCCCAGTCTTCAAAGGGAGAGGATCATGCTCTGCTTCAGTATGTCACAGTACATGTTGGCATTCATGGCTATCTCAAAAAAAACCTGTAGCTCCCCAGTGTCGACGGCACTCATGCAGCCCCAGACCATGACACTCCTACCACCATGCTTGACTGTAGGAAAGCCACACTTGTCTTTGTACTCCTCACCTGGTTGCAGCCACACACGCTTGACACCACCTAAGTTTATCTTGGTCTCATCAGACCACAGGACATGGTTCCAGTAATCCATGTCCTTAGTCTGCTCGTCTTCAGCAAACTGTTTGCGGGCTTTCTTGTGCATCATCTTTAGAAGAGGCTTCCTTATGGGACAACAGCCATGCAGACCAATTTGATGCAGTGTGCGGCGTATGGTCTGAGCACTGACAGCCTGACCCCCCACCCCTTCAACCTCTGCAGCAATGCTGGCAGCACTCATACGTCTATTTCCCAAAGACAAACTCTGGATATGAAGCTGAGCAGGTGCACTCAACTTCTTTGGTCAACCATGGCGAGGCCTGTTCTGAGTGGAACCCATCCTGTTAAACCGCTGTATGGTCTTGGCCACCATGCTGCAGCTGTTTCAGGGTCTTGGCAATCTTCTTATAGCCTAGGCCATCTTTATGTAGAGCAACAATTCTTTTTTTCAGATTCTAAGAGTTCTTTCCCATGAGGTGCCATGTTGAACTTCCAGTGACCAGTATGAGAGAGTGAGAGCGATAACACTAAATATAACACACATTCACACCTGAGACCTTGTAGCACTAACGAGTCACATGACACCGGGGAGGGAAAATGGCTAATTGGGCCCAATGTGGACATTTTCACTTAGGGGTGTACTCACTTTTGTTGCCAGCGGTTTAGACATTAATGGCTGTGTGTTGAGTTATTTTGAGGGGACAGCAAATTTACACTGTTATACAAGCTGTACACTCATTACTTTACATTGTAGCAAAGTGTAATTTCTTCAATGTTGTCACATGAAAAGATATAATAAAATATTTACAAAAATGTGAGGGGTGTACTCACTTTTGTGAGATACTGTGTGTGTGTGTATATATATATATAAAATATATACTAGACTGACATATATATATATATATATATATATATATATATACATACACTGCCACTAACTGAATAACCTGCCTGCTTAATCTAAATCACATTATCTCTCCGTCCACGCCAACAACACTAAACAGGGCCGCCATGTAGGCAGCCTTATATAGTGTGGGGCGTGGACTTAGTCCCCCTGAGCCGTGATTGGCCAAAGACACCCTGCCTTTGACCAATTATGGCTCTCTTAGCAGAGGGCGCTGGGATTGGCCAAAGCATGCAGGTCAGGTGCATGCTTTGGCCAATCATCATACAGCAATGCACTGTGATCTCGCAGTGCATTATGGGGCATTCCGCGGGCGCTCAAATTTCCCACGAACGGCCCATAATGTTCGTTCTTCAGCGAACAGGCGAACACCCGATGTTCAAGTCGAACTCATGTTCGACCCGAATATCAAGCACACCCCTAGTCACCAGTCATTAGAAGGGATGTGTTTTTAATGGCCAGGTCAATGAGGCCTTTCAGTTTTTTTTTTAAAGTGAGGGGACTGTACTTCCTGATCAAGTAACTACTACCGTGTTTCCCCAAAAATAAGACCTACCCTGAAAATAAGCCCTGCTGTGATTTTTGGGGAGGGCTGCAATATAAGCCCTACCCCGAAAATAAACTCTAGTTTGGAAGGGTTGTGAAATCCTAAAATGCACTGTATTGTGTGGTCTAGACCAGTGTTTCTCAACTCCAGTCCTCAAGGCGCCCCAACAGGTCATGTTTTCAGGCTTACCATTATTTTGCACAGGTGATTTAATCAGTATCACTGCCTTAGTAATTACCACAGCCATTTCATCTGAGGGAAATCCTAAAAACATGACCTGTTGGTGCGCCTTGAGGACTGGAGTTGAGAAACACTGGTCTAGACTGTGTATGTTTCTGTGATCTGTTCTTGGTGAATACCTTCGTTGCGGCGCCGCTCGGCACTCAGCTGATCCCCCGCTGCTCTCCTCCCAGCTGTCAACGGGGGATCTCGGTCCCCCCTGCCTCTGCAGTGCTTCGGAGCGGGGAAGACTGATCAGGCGGGCCATGGAAGCGCAGAGTGGCGCTCAGTTGATCCCCCACTGCTCTCCTCTCCTGCCAGCTGGGGGATCGCAGGCCCCCCTCCCTCTGCAGTGCTCGGAGCGGGGAAGACTGATCAGGCGGGCCATGGAAGTGCCGAGTGGTGCTCAGCTGCTTCCCCCGCTGCTCTCCTGCCAGCGGGTGATCTCTCCTCTCCCTCTGCAGTGCTCGGAGTGGGGAAGACTGATCAGGCGGGCCATGGAAGCGCTGAGCAGCGCTCAGCTGATCCCCAGTTGCTCTCTTCTCCTCCTCTTCTGCCAGTGGGGGATCTTGGGCCCTCCTCCCTCTGCAGTGCTTGGAGCATGGAAGACTGATCAGGGCGGGTCACGGAAGCGCTACTGTAGGAAGGTACGGTGTTTGTCATAGGTGGACTGCAGAGGCATGCACATTGTATAGTACTGTAATACAGTGCATTTTAGGATTTTACAGGCACTTTTAACTCAATTCCACTGGCCGCTGGGGATTCCTGACAGGCAGGGAGGGAGATGGGGAGAGAAGACAGCACATGACTAGCCCTACCCCGAAAATAAGCCCTATTGGGTCTTTTGATCCCTGAATTTGATATAAGATCGAAGCTTATTTTCAGGGAAACACGGTATGATTGACTGTTACCGTGGTAACATGATTGGATAGGACCACTCAGTCACTAAATACTGGTAGCGCACTCTCAGCACAAAAACTCCAACTGCCATGGACGCGTATTTGCAGCATGTGGGCGCTAAGGCCCACCCTCTTTGTTGTCGCACATGCGCGTTACGTGCTCAGTAAAAGGGTATACCCAAAAAGCACATGGTGTTGGCCCAATCACTAGCATTTTCAGGAGGCCTATAAATCATCACACGTACTAACATCATCCAATCATCGATGCTGTATGTTTTTTGTTTTTTTTTCTGGCCTCTAAAAGCTGGCATAGCGAACTGTGACAGTAAGCCGCTTTTGTTGGTTCCATGAGAACACTTATTCCCTGGGCGGTGGGGGCATCGTGTTCCACCTAGCCTGCGGCACCAAAAAACGCCACAATAGCCCCTGGGTGCGGATAACAGGTCTCATCATCTAACGGTGATGTAGTCACCATGGCACCGCCTTGGCAATGACAGGCTCCACCCCGCTTGGTAAAAGACAGGCACACACCATCTGAACGGAGAAGGACTGCAACATCAGGGCTAAACAACGCTCGGCGTACGCATAGGGAGCCCTGAGAGAACCGCTCCCTTCCAGACACCGCCTTGGAACGCGCAGGCTCCGCCCCTCCCGTTATTCTCTGCTGGGTCATCGCCTCGGGGCACGGTATTTCCGGTGGCTGGAGCCTCAGTACCGTGCACTTCGCTCGGATGATTGATTGATGCTCGGAGAGCGGAGCGCGGCTTCTTCTTCACCTCCCGATGCTGCCGGTGAGAAATGACAATATAGCCTGATAGCAATTGTGTTCGTTAAAGGTGGCTCACGACAATGGCTGGGGGAGCCTGTGATGGAGACTTCTTTTCTTCCCTTCACCCCTTCCTAGCTTATTATGTCTGCTCTTATGATGTAATGGTTAGCGGATTGGGCTGGGAAAGGGAGGTCAGAGCGGTTCCATTTATATATTTATTTTGCTCTGCCTTACCATTGGAATATAGCGGGCACTGGAATATAGTGGTGCAATCTACCTGAGTCTGGCTGCAAGAATTCAATGCTACAATATGGGAGATGTTCATTATTATCCATTATTGCATAGTCATAGATTTCATTTTTTTTTCACCCTATGAGGCCTGTGGTAGCGTTGTGTTGTGCGTTGACAGTGATTTTTTTTTTGCAAGAGCATAATTCTTGGGTTCTGTTCCTCTTTTTTTTTTTTAAGTCCTATACAGTTGACATAACGTACTGTAAAAATGTCAATCAGATTTTGGTTGCTGCTGTCACTTTCTTGCAATGGAGTACAGAATGCACTGCTGCTGCTCTTTGTAAGGGGGCAAAAAAACCTGTTAGGTCTGATTGGCTCAAATTTAAAGAAATCAGTACAGTAGACAGAATCGATGCTGGAAAAAAAAAAAAAAAAAAAAAAAAAGATTATTATTATTACACAGTAGGTTTTCCTCCTCTTGAATTACATGTTAACCTTGACCCAAAGAGTATGCCACCTGGATCATGAGCAACATTCAGATTTCATTTTATAAATCAATGAATTGGAGTACAAATGGGTAGAGGAAGCAATCAAATGACTGATTGGGAAAAAAAGCTTTGCGTTGAGGAGATTCTAGTAGAGAATACAGCTTCTTGTACTCTTGAGTGGTATCCTCATCACCCACTCTGTAAGACCATCTGTTGTTCTGCTGGGGGAGGGAAGTGAATAGCTGATAATTCTGGATAGCTGCATTCCTCCTACCAGTGAATGGGAGGGGGAGAAAACGATTGGAAACATCTCCATTGTAGGCCGCAAACGGAAAGGGAGCAGTACACCTTTCAATCTGCACCATACAATCTTTTATACCTTTACAATGTTGCACAGGCTTTGATTTTTTTTTGGATATTTGGACAGCTGGAATTGTTTATGAGAAATGAATCTTGCTCAGTTAAATGCATGATAGTGTATGGAAGGGTTGCTTGAAGATCTCTAGCTGTATAAGTCAATTGCATCGATTGTATTACACTGGGGTTTTCTAGGAGTATGGGTGTAATAACCCACCATACTAGAATAATGATTTGTGGCTAATGGCAGTTGGCATTGTAAACAATAGATGAAGAACCCCACAGTTGGATGGTACAGCCCTTGTGTGATGTCATTGATGCTTTATTGCAAATCTTATTCAACATGTTACTCAACCCATACAGCATCCAGAATAACTTCTATATAAAGTGATATTGAGTGTGTATGTAAAATATCATTTGTTTTCTTTTACTATTTTGTGTTAAAGAAGAATTCCAATTATTGATATTTTTACTTAGTTGCATTGGTGCACCTTGGACCAATGTACTATACATATGCCATAGCTGTGGGATCCCCTGAAGCTGGAAATCACTGTTGTAGACATTACTACTTCAGTGACCTCCTGTGCTGAGATGCTGCAGTGTGAACTAAGGAGGTCACCCGCTCGGCACGGGAGCCATTTATGGATCGCTTTGCATTTTTTAATGAATGCAAAGCTTTCCGTGGGCAAGGTGGAGAGGTGGGGTGGCAACATCATGGTCTTCACCTCATCCAATCAGAGAATTCTTTGCTTCTGTTGCTAAAATGCAAATCATTCTCTGAATGGTGCCTCTGCCTAGCTGCTGACCTTCTGTGCAAAAGGAGAAGTCTAGCCTGAGCTCATTGGACTGGGCTTCTCCTATGGGTCACAGGAGTGCAATGGGTTTTGCACTCCTGTGACCCGTTTTCAGCAGAGAGTGGGCTGAAGTCCACTCTCTGCTGACGTCACAGAAATCAGACCAGGCACCGCATCATCATGACAATAAAGTCTGGATCCGCCAGGTGCCTGGACTGATGCCCGTCTCAGCCTCTCGGCGAGCTGCTGAGAGCCTGAGATGGCCGCTTCCCGTCCCAGCACAGCTCAACGCTCCAGTGAGCGCGGGGGGGGGCAGAGCGGAGAGCTGCTGATTGACAGTATGTGCAGCTCTCTGCTCAGGGAGCTGTGAGAACTGAGCCATCAGCGGTGTTCGATCGCTTGGTTCTCTGTGCAGAGGCGGCGGGGGACAGACCGATGCTGCATCCAGCTTGGTAAGTATTAATCAAAAAAAACCCCCCATACTTCTCTTTTATTGGTGCAGCTAGGCAGCTGATCAGCATGGGATCCAAAAGCAAGAGGCGATCACTGGTGTAGTGGAGTCTACTACAGTGATTTCCAGTTTAGAGGGATCCTACAGGTATTGTATATGCATGGTTACACTGGTCCATGCCAGACCAGTCTAACTATGCAAAAATATCCACATCCGGATTTCTTCTTTAATGGCTCAAGTTTATTTGTAACAGATCTATAAATGATAAGAAAAGGGTAAAATTTGAGTCAGCTTTTAATGATTCTTACTTGGGAAACTTGGGAAAATTTTCTATACACTTTACAATATAAAGGAAAACAGTACAGTTACAACACAAAAAAAACAAGAGGGTTAAGAGGGCCCTGCTCATAAGAGCTTGCAATCTAATAGGGTGCGACAAGTGGTACAAATGGTAATAACTGTGGAAACGAGCTGATGGAAAAAAAAAAAAAAAAAACAGTAGTTAGTTGGAGGTGTGATGGGCTTCCCTGAAGAGATGAGTTTTCAGGGATCGCATAAAGGTGGCCAGAGTACTCCTATAGCCGGACAGATTGAGGTAGAGTGTTCCAAAGGATAGGAGAGGCTCTGGAGAAGTTCTGGAGATGAGCATGGGAGGGGGAGACAAGAGAGCTAGAAAGCAGTATGTCTCGGGAGGAGACATTCTGAATTAAATTACAATTGGAAGCCAGTGGAGGGATTGACAGAGAGGGGTAGCTGACACTGAGTAGTTAGTAAGGTAGAGGAGCCTGGCAGCAACATTTATAATAAACTGAAGGGGGATAGCCTGTGCAGAGGTAGGCCTAAGAGAAGGGAGTTGCTTTAGTCAAGGCAAAAGATAACAAGGGATTTAATGAGCAGTTTAGTGGTTTCATTAGTTAAAAAGGGGCACATTTTAGAAAAATTAAAAAGGTATCTAAAGCAGAGTTCCAGCCTGTATAAAAAAAAAAAACTGAAAAGTCAGCAGCTTCAAATACTGTAGCTCCTAACTTTTAATATAAGGACAATTATCTGTCCAGGGAGCCCACAATGTCGGCACCCCAAGCTGATCTGTCCATCAGCTTTGGGTGCAGGCGTCAGCATTACAAGTAAGGTAAACCGGCAGTGAAGCCTTCAGGTTTCACAACCGGTGTCTTACTGCGCGAGTCGCGCTGCGCTTTCTGTGTGTCCCACAAGGCAGCGGGGGGAAGGAGGAGGGCCCGATGCAATCGCGGAAGTGACACACCTCGCCGCGGCCAGCTGAAAAACTACAGAAAAGGTACTAAAAAAAATATAAAGATATGCAAAAATGAGGAGGGGCGTTGTGCTCTATTGTTTAAAACCTAGTTGGATTTCATAGTTTCTGTAAAAATACACAAATCTTCCTCAACAAACCTGGAATGGGATCGATGTTGGAAACTTGGCTACAGAGGAACATTTCTGCAAATAAGCCACCAAATAGAAAAGTATAAAGTTGTTTTCATTAAAGGGTAGTGCTATTATAATTTTTTAAACCCTTTGACAGGGTGGCTTTAGGCACATATTTGTGCTAATCACATTTAGTGAATTTCAACCAGTTTTTTATAAAAAAAAAAAAGTATAAACAAACTGATGAATGCAACCAACACTTTTAATTCTCCAGTACTTCAACAAGGACAATTCAATTATTTTAAAGTAGATGTAAACCCTAATTGGGGGTCCCTGAACTCTTCAGCTCCTCAACCCTTTCATGAAGTTTCAGATATTCATCAATCCCCAAACATTGATTGCATAAAAATGATTCCATAAAATATACTTTAAAGTGGTTGTAAAAGAAAAAAATGTAAAAAACAAAAAGAATATACTTAGAGAGTTGCACAGAGGGGTCCCGAACCTCCTCTTTTCAGGTCCCTCGCTGGCACTCCTGGCTCCTCCTCTCTGGCTAGTGCCCTTATTAGAAAGCCACTTCCCATGGGGGCACTTGTGCGGGCTCACTTCCAAGCCCTGCTGCGTGTCCATTGACACAGACAGTGAGACTTTGGCCTGCCCCCCGCTCCCTCGTCACTGACTTTGATTGACAGCGGCCAATGGCTGCCGTTGCCTCAGCAAAGCTTGTGAGACCCGTAAGTGGGTGGAGAGATGAGAGCTCACGTAAGTATAAGGGGGGGTGGGGAGGCTTAGGGGCCAGTACTGGTGCCTAATCATTTTTTACCTAAGGTAGAAAAATATGTAAGGTTTAGAACCACTTTAAATAATGTTGCTACAAATACTAACAATAATCTTGAGAAAGCTGTTAGGATTTTCTCTTGTTATCAGCAGCTGCCATTATAATACAGAATTTTTGATAAATGCACAGCGACCAGTTCTTTGGCACCACTCCTATTGCTATGGGTGTACTCCCTGGCCTGGCTCTCTAACGGGGTGAACTTTTACATATATGCCTTCTGAAAGAGGAAGACACACAATGCAGAGCAAAATTGATATACAAGGCCAGGAATCCACCCTTCAGAACTAGGGACTGGCTCGAAGCTCTAACGAGGCCAAAAAAATTACAATCAATTGTCCCAAACCAACCTTCTTCAATTATTTTTCAACAGCATTTTTTTTTTTTGATGTTTGATAACTGTGTCCTTTGCATGTGTTGCTGACTGGTGTATGACCTGTGGATCCAGCACTGCAATCCATAGCAATGCTAACTAGCCACCTCTTTATGGTGTCATGGTGCTGCTGTGGTCTTCTAGATCAGTGTCTCAACCTTTTTTCAGTCAAATCACCCTTTAAAAATTATGGACAGTCTCGAGGCACCCCATTCTAAAACGTAAAAACTACATAACTACATCTACATAATGCAGCAACATCTACACGCGTAGGACGACCAATGTTAGAGGTGATTTATTCTTCCAAAGTAAATACTCCTTTGCAAACTAGTACTAACTAGTATTCCAAGGTTTCTCTTCTTTCTCAGTTTTTCTCCATCTCTCAGCTAATGTGACCCTAATGCTGATGGAGAGGGGCAGGGGAGGGTCAAACAAGGATGCTATGCAGGCGACTGACATTCTCCTTATCAACTGATTATGCCAGTGGTCATTAGGACGCTGGCAGCTAGAAGGTTGTAATCGTGCACAAGTGTACACATCACCCAGGCAAAGATGTGGACACCCTAAAAAGAAGGATTGAACTGAATGGACTTGTGTCTTTTTTCAACCTGACTAACTATGTAAGGAAAGAGAATTTAGGTAAGTAAAAGGGACTTTGCCTTGGATTTTCTTAGGTTAGGCTTCCCTTAGGTTTTACTTAGCTCGGGGGTTAGTTGTGGTTAGGGGTGATGCCTGGAATTCAGCATTATTAGGTTAAAGCAACTACAGCTGTGGAGAAATTTGTTGGAACCTTTCCACGAAATAAGAAACACTCACAAATTTCTCAGAAAAAAGTTGAGCCAGACAAAAGTAACTGGCATCAACCCTTGTTTATTCCATAATTAAAATAAAAATCTGACTTTGCTTTTGTTAAAAATTCAACAGAACATTTTAAATAAAAAAAAAAAAAAAAAAAAAAAAAAAAAAAGAAAAACTGGATTGACAAAAATGATGAAGACCTTAAAGCGGGGTTCCACCCAAATTTTGAACAATATCTGTATGTATTCTCTTCCTTGCCTAGATGCTGACATGCCGTTTAAAAAAATTTTAATCGCCGTAATTACCTTTTAATTTTCTATTCTTCTTTGCACTTCCTGGTTCTCCTCCCATGGGAGTAGGTGTATTTCTAGCCTCTCCCAGACTCCTGGGAGCTAGTCTCAGGCTTCCCAGGATGCCACTGAGCATGTGCGGGAACGAGCGGTGAATGCTGGGAGCACAGCATTCACCACATCCACGAAATAAATGCTTGTGGGCTTCAAATGCCCACAATGAAGATGGAAACCGCCTGCAGTGAATAATATAAGTTATTCTTTCCGACGAAATCTGACACAGGCGGACATTTTACACACAATATGTGAGTATGTAATGCTGAGAAGAGAAGTTTGTGAATGAACTCAAAAAAAAAAAAAAACGATAGATAGGTGGACCCCCGCTTTAATCTAATATTGATGACAAAAATGATGAAAACCTTAATCTAATATTTAGATGCACAATGCTTAGAGGCAATCACCACAAACAAGTGACTTCTGTAGCTCTCGATATGATTTTTGCACATTCCAAAAGGTAGTTTGGTGCACTCTTGAGCAACATTTTTCAACTGTCTTAGGTTTCAGGGATTCCCTCTTCATACTGCATATTTCATCTCTTTCCATAGTCCAATGTTTTGTTCTTAGCCATTATTTCAGCTGTTTGTTTTGGGCCATTATCCATTTGGAGGCACATGACCTGTGACTTAGCGCCTTCTAACACTGAGCAATATGTTTTGCTCCAGAATTCCTTGATAGTTTTGAGATTGCATTGTGCCCAGCACAGATTCATGACACCCTGTGCCAGATACAGCTAAGCAGCAGAACATAACCAAACCTCTTCATTTCTTTATCTGTAAACATAGAGCTGATGTTACTTGCCAGTTTTGTCTCATTTAGGGCTCCATTCACACCACGATTCTGCCCGTAATTCAAAATCACAGCAAAGCGCTGGATGCGTTTGCAATGCCATTACTTAAATCGCTATGCACTTGTGGAAAATCGCAACGCATGACATTGTTCCCCAAAAGAAGGAGGCTTCTTTTGGGCAACAGTTCAATTTCTGGGTGGAACTCCGCTTTAATCAAAGAGCAAAAAGGTCTGATTTGTAGTTGGCTTACAAGAAAATGTTATAACATCTGAACAGGTCAAGATCAGCGCAAGTAGGTAAGGATTGTAATTCTAAACAAAGCCAATGTCTTTTATACAACTGTAGGAGCCAAAAAGTTTGGTTGTGCTTGCATCAAGTATTGAGGTAAACTTAGAGGTCTAGGTATAAAAAGTTTGCTGAACGAATGTGACAAGCAACAACATACCTTCAACAAAACTTTCTTTATGGGACAGCAGGCCACACCTTGCCCCTAACCTTAGTTCCCCAGGTACCACCATAAAAACTTATTAATAGGAAAAAAAAACACACATACATCATATATGGCAAAAAATGGCCGCGGTAATTTTATTGGTTACAAAAAATTCATATAAATAAACATAATAATTCCAAATTAAATTAAATATTTAACAGCAAAACCTTTGCCCAGTTTTCAGAACACGGGCTACTCAACCTTTATTTACAAAGAAATACGTCCCCCCCCGGAATCCGGGGTGACCCAACCACATAAAATACACCGCGACGGGGAGGGAGGGAGGGAGTTTCTTCTCTTCCAGGTCCAGCTGCTGCAAGAGGAAGTACAGACCCTCAGCAGCCCCTTTTATCACTTCTCCCAGGAATACCAGAACCTTCCCTGGGATCTGATTGGGCCACCTGCAACTCAGGTATGCATTTAAAGGCACAGCACACTAAATACCTGCTAACCTAAACTATCACCAGGGCTGGGTGACCGCCGTCCCAAAAAAGGGGGCTCTAATGGTGCGCCCCCTTTTAAGTATGGGACAGCAGGCCACACCTTGCCCCTTAGTTTCCCAGGTACCACCATAAAAACTTATTAATAGGAAAAAAAAAAACACACATACATCGTATATGGCAAAAAATGCCCACGGTAATTTTATTGGTTACAAAAAATTCATATAAATAAACATAATAATTCCAATTTTCCAAATGAAATTAATTATTTAACAGCAAAACCTTTGCCCAGTTTTCAGAACACGGGCTACTCAACCTTTATTTACAAAGAAATACGTCCCCACCAGCCGGACTTGTGCAACCAGGCCGGCCTACCCCAAATACGCGGCCCTCTCAATGCTGCTTTGCAAGCCAAGATTAAAGATATCTGCACCTACATCTGAAAGGTGGACCCCATCCTGCCTATAAAGACCTGGGATGCCCCCTTCCAGATCCACGTGCCTATAAGAAAATCCCCCCAAAAGTGGCATAAATTTTGCCAACGCCCGATTGACCCTCTTCCTCATCCTCTCCATTACTTTGGAAAACGGGGAAGACAGCCAAGCGAAACGAGGAACAATTTCTGAAAATACAATGATCGTACCCGGGGAAGTCAAATGGAACCTATACAGATCCTGTTTAATCATAAATAAAAGGTCTAAAGTACGAACTGAACCCAAATCATTGCCTCCCAGATGGACTATCAAAATTGAAGGCGGTGGCCAAACCTGATGTAACTGAGACAAATGAAAAAATAAATGTTGCCACCGCAAACCTCTTATTCCTTCCCAATACAGATTGAAGAATTCCGGCAGTAACGATAGGTTGACAGAATACCTGCGTTGGGCCGCACGTTTCCGAGCCCAATATATGTATGAGTGGCCCAGAATCCAAACACAATGCTGAAAACCTGGAAAATTAAAGTGACAAGTTAGGTCTAATATATCTCTTAAAACAGTTTGACCTCCACCTTCCCAAACCCATTATGGTTTTGGCTGGCAACCCCTTTTCAGCAGCGTCAGACGCTGCTCCTATTCTGAATGAATGTGAGGAAAACTTGAAATCTTGTAGACCCAATTTTCCAAGACAGCGTTTCAGAACATAAGCAAATTAGTACCTAGTTAAAGGAGACTGGTCCCAATGACTGAGAAAATGAGTCGCCTCCGCCGGACGTGTGGCGAGGAAACCGGTAACTAGCGCCACCGAAAAAACTGAGGCGTCACTCCATGCCGACACTGTCACCCATTCCCCCCGCCCCAGCTGGTCCGTTTTCGACCGTCTCAGAAAAACCTGCACGCGACCGTGGTCAACTAGCACATGCTCCGACCACAAACCCAAAGAGCTCAGCTTGGATCCAGGAAGCAGGTCAGAAACCCGAAAGGCACCAAAATAAAACAACACAAAAGTTACTTTAAACAGCAAAGCCTCATAGCCACTAAAACATACCCCTAACGTGGCATCGCACAAGCGCCTAAGCAGAGATAAACCAATAGGACGCCTGTCATCCGGGACAAAAGTTGATCTTCAATAGCCTTTCAAGGCCTGCTTTACCAGGAAAAAACTAGAGCAGGACGGGAGACCCCTCATCTCCTGCCAGGGTCTTAGCCAGAGAACCATAAGAGGGCTGGCCTTCCATTAGAAAAGCCAAAAAGGCCAAAACAGCCTGCTCCTCGGGAGACTCCCAATCAAAACCCGCATTTCCAGCGAATAGCATCCACTTCCTCCAAGCCACGGAGTAGTCTGCCCACGTACGGGAAGAAACTGAGCATTTAACGGCATCCATCACTCCCGCTAAATTAGCTCTCACAAGTACGCCGGGCATTGCGTTCCTTCCGCATCCGCCCCTGGGAGCAGCTCCCGAAAACGCTGCATCTGGAAACGGGAAAGAGAGTCAGCCAGATTATTCAAAACCCCCGGCGTGTACTTCGCCTTGATCCAAATGTTAAATTTTAAACATAAAAAGACAAAATGCCGCAAAATCTTAACCACCCAGAGAGAGCCGGAAGAAAGACAGTTGACAGCGAAGAGGACCCCTTTACTGTCCGTTTCTACCAGAATCCGCCGGTTGGCAAAAAACTCTCCCCAAAGCGCCACGGCCACTAAAACTGGAAAAAACTCTAAGAGCACGACGTTCCTAGTAGCCTTCATTCGAATCCATGCCTCCGGCCAAGCCCCACAGCTCCAATGCGATCCCCAAATTGCCGCAAAACCCTTGGAGTCTGCCGCGTCAGTGAACAGACAAAAATCAGGAGCAAAGATAAAATCTGATTGAAAAAAGGAACGCCCGTTAAAAGTCGCCAAAAAATCAGCCCACACTACCAAATCATCTTTGAGGGAAGCCGTTAAACGGATGTGAGCAAAAGGAAATTTCAAACCTGCAGTTGCCATGTACAATCTCCTAGAAAAAATCCTCCCAACTGGCATGATTTTTCCAGCAAAAGCCAGGAGACCTAGTAATGACTGCATCTCCTTCAATAACACCTTACATCTCCGCAAAAATACTGCAATAAGGTTCCTCATCTTGTCTACCTTAGCCTGCGGCAAACTAAATTCTTCCACCTCGGTATCGATCAATATACCTAAAAACTCCATGAAAGTTGCAGGATAACAAGTTTTCTCGGCAGCCAGAGGAACCCCAAAATGTTCTGTAACAGCCACAAATAACTGCAGAAGACGAGAACAGATGTCAGAATTTGCCGAGTCGATAAACAAAAAATCATCTAGGTAGTGTGCAATCGAATCCTGACCAGACTCAAAACACATAACCCAATGAATGAAAGTAGAAAAAGTTTCAAAATATGTACAAGACAAAGAACATCCCATAGGAAGACATTTGTCAAAAAAATAAAACCCGTCAAAATAAAAACTCAAAGAACTGAAAGCTGCCGGGGCAATGGGTAAGAACCTGAAAGCCGACTTCACATCGGCTTTTGCCAACAATGTCCCCCGGCCGCATGCTTTAATTTTGCCCACTGCTTCATCATAAGCGACTGAACACAGCGAATCGTCAATCTCGTCATTCAACGAGCCCCCTTTCGGGAAAGAAAGATGCTGTATTAAACGAAATGAATTCGGTTCCCTCTTGGGGACCACACCTAGCGGTGATATGCAAAAATCGCTAAAAGGGGGGAATTTAAACGGGCCAGCCATGCGACCTTCTGCAATTTCTTTGGAAACTTTTTCCCTCACTACTTCAGGAAACTGCCTAACTGACTTCAGATTATCCACAATAGTACAACCAGAGCCAGTAAAAGAAGGGAGAGGAAAACCAAAAGAAAACCCTTCAATTAGTAAAAGCGCTTTCTCCCTGCTTGGGTATAGATCCAGCCAGGGGCGCATGTTTTCCAGCCTCACTGGCGTGCAGGCTCTTGGGAAAAATATCGCGTTGAGACGGGACCCCCACCGCTGTTTTCCTAAAACATTTCACCACAGGATGGGGCCCTGCGCAAAAAGAGCACTCATGTCTATACTTACAAGAAGTATTAAAACGACACTGACTCTCATTGAACGAAAAACACCAACCCCTGCAATACCCTGGCGAAACCTGGGTACCCGGATTAGCAGGGAACTGCCGCATACTAGGCGCTCCCTGAGGCAAGATTAAATTAAGCCATAGGCCCACGTCTTTCATTCCCCATCTTAAAGATGGGTGGACCGCTAGCTTCTGGCGAAAAGACTCGTCATAAGCGTACCAGCCCAGACCTCCAAAATTCTTGTAAGCCTCCAAGACGTGGTCCAAGTGCTGGAACAAACCCCCGCTCAATTCCGGGTGCTTCTCGACCAGAACGCTTGCAAAAACAAAAAATGCCTGTAACCAATTATTAAACGATCGTGGTACCGTTCTGCGCCTATCTTCCTCCTGCTCCCCTTTTTTATCTGATTTCAAATTAAATTCTTTTGCAGTGGGAAGAAGAGATAAAACTTCCACAAAATCTCCCCACCAGATTTTTTCTTTAACCGCCGAAGGGAGATTATACCCCAAAGGAGAAATTTCACAAGGCATAACCCCTTTTAAACATGCCTCAGGGACTGACAAGATATCCCTAACAGGAGTGTGCAT
This sequence comes from Aquarana catesbeiana, assembly GCF_042186555.1. Lineage (NCBI taxonomy): Eukaryota > Metazoa > Chordata > Amphibia > Anura > Ranidae > Aquarana > Aquarana catesbeiana. Next base: position 524,665,010 of record NC_133324.1, on the reverse strand, counting down.
GTGTGCATCCCCAATGTGTGTACTGCCTGACTGACTAAATGACACAGGAGCAGGGACATTTACAGGTTCAGAGATTTTAAAGCTAGCAGAGTCAGACCCAGAGGGGGAGACAGCCAGAGAAGGAGGAAGAATAGGAGAGGCAATACCAGCAGCAGAGAGAGCATGAGAGATAGCTGACAGGTAACCCAAGATATCATTCACAGTGGATTTTTGTAACTCACTCTGCCCAGCTGATGACACCTCCCCCGCTGGGACACTCATGCTTGTCTGTAGGCTGTGGAACAGTGCACCCGGGACCAGGTCACTCTGAGGAGCCGACCGCTGAGGAGTAGCTGTTGCTTGAGAGCCTGCAGCAGACACAGGCAGCTCAGTCCTCTCCTGTCGCTCTTCTTGTGGCGCCGAGTGTCCTCTTCCCCTCCTCCTGGCTGGCGACTGAGTGCAGGTCCGCCTCTTCTGTCCCGACCGTCTCCTGGGCACCGCCGCCATGCTTCTCCTCTCTTCTGCACGTGCCCACCCGGCGGCTTGTTCTTCTCCTCCTCCGGCCACCAGACGCTCCGGAGGGACGCTCCGCCTTGCTCTTCTCTGAGGTGAGGGCTGGACTGGCTGAGCCTCTCTCACCTCTGCATTCTGCTGACCGTCCTCTGTGACAGACAGCGCCAGGCAGCGTCGCATCCATTCCTCTCCGCCCTGGCTCTCTGCTCTCTCCACAAAAGCCCTCACAAGATCTTTCATCCGCACCGCTCGCAATGACAGGAAAGAGAACCGTTTTAAAGGCAAGTCAGTCACTCTTTGCTCTCCAGGTCAGGCTGCAGTTTCTTCTCTTCCAGGTCCAGCTGCTGCAAGAGGAAGTACAGACCCTCAGCAGCCCCTTTTATCACTTCTCCCAGGAATACCAGAACCTTCCCTGGGATCTGATTGGGCCACCTGCAACTCAGGTATGCATTTAAAGGCACAGCACACTAAATACCTGCTAACCTAAACTATCACCAGGGCTGGGTGACCGCCGTCCCAAAAAAGGGGGCTCTAATGGTGCGCCCCCTTTTAAGTATTCTATGTAATATAAGTATCTTCTATGATTGTAAAATCCATCTACAACCCCTGGCAAAAATGATGGAATCACCAGTCCCTTAGGATGTTCCTTCAGTTGTTTATTGTTGTAGAAAAAAAGCAGATCACAGACATGGCCAAAAACTAAAGGCAATTCAAATGGCAACTTTCTGGCTTTAAGAAACACTAAAAGAAATCAAGAGAAATAATTGTGGTGGCCAGTAACAGTTAGATTTATAGAACAAGCACAGGGAGTAAATTATGGAATCACTCAATTCTGAGGAAAAAATTATGGAATCATGAAAAACAAACAAACAAAATAACACTCCAACACATCACTAGTACTTTGTTGCACCACCTCTGGCTTTTATAACTGCTTGCAGTCTCTGAGGCATTGACTTAATGAGTGATAAACAGTACTCTTCATCAATCTGGCTCCAGCCTTCTCTGATTGCTGTTGCCAAATCATCTTTGCAGGTTGGAGCCTTGTCATGGACCATGTTCTTTAACTTCCACCACAGATTTTCAATTGGATTGAGATCCGGACTGTTTGCAGGCCATGACATTGACCTTATGTGTCTTTCTTCAAGGAATTTTTTCACAGTTTTTGCTCTATGGCAAGATGCATTATCATCTTGATAAATGATTTCATCATCCCCAAACATCCTTTCAATAGATGGGATAAGAAAAGTGTCCAAAATTTCAATGTAAACCTGTGCATTTATTGAAGATTTAATGACAGCCATCTCCCCAGTGCCTTTAACTGACATGCAGCCCCATATCATAATTGTGGAAATTTACATGTTTTCTTCAGACAGTCGTCTGCATAAATCTCATTGGAACGACACCAAACAAAAGTTCCAGCATCATCACCTTGCCCAATGCAGATTCGAGATTCATCACTGAATATGACTTTCATCCAATCATCCGCAGTCCACGATTGCCTTTCCTTAGCCCATTGTAACCTTGTTTTTTTGTGTTTAGGTGTTAGAGATGGCTTTCTTTTAGCTTTTCTGTATGTAAATCATATTTCCTTTAGGTGGTTTCTTACAGTTCGGTCACAGATGTTGACTCCAGTTTCCTCCCATTTGTTCCTCATTTTTGTTGTACATTTTCTGTTTTCAAGGCATATTGCTTTAAGTTTTCTGTCTTTATGCTTTGATGTCTTCCTTGGTCTACCAGTATGCTTGCCTTTAACCACCTTCCCATGTTGTTTGTATTTGGTCCATGTTTTAGACACAGCCAACTGTGAACAACCAACATCTTGTGCAACACTGCGTGATGAGTTACCCTCTTTACCTACATACTAACAAGCAGATTTAATCTGATGCAGGTGTTAGTGTTTGTAATGAAAATTTACAGGGTGATTCCATAATTTTTTCCTCAGAATTGAGTGATTCCATAATTTATTCCCTGTGCTTGTTCTATAAATCCAACTGTTACTGGCCACCACTTGATTTCTTTTAGTGTTTCTTAAAGCCAGAAAGTTGCCATTTGAAATGCCTTAAGTTTTTGGCCATGTCTGTGATCTGCTTTTTTTTCTACAACAATAAACAACTGAAGAAACATCCTCAGGTACTGGTGATTCCATAATTTTTGCCAGGGGTTGTAGTATCTTGTCTTATTGCTTGTTCAGCCCTGTGGGCACGTGTTTCTGCTGTGCATAACTCACGCTCACTAGTGTGATTTTTTTCAACCGGACTGCAATACGTTGTAGCCACTCATCAAATTTTTTATGCTTTTTTTTCAACTTTATTGAAAGAAGTATAGCCAAAGCTATTTGGCGATACTTCTCCTATGGAACACAGGAGTGCAGCTAAAGCCTGCTGTTGGCCGACGACACTGAGTCAGTCCAGGCTGAGGAATGCCTGGAACGGAAGCTGGCTCAGCCTCTCAGTAAGCCGCTGAGAGCCTGAGCTAGCTGCTCCCACCCCCTCCACAGCCCAGGACACCAGTGAGCGCTGAGGGGGCAGAACAGAGAGCCGGTGAGAGTGGTGTTTGAGTGCTCAGTTCTCAGGATAGAGCCGGCGGGGGACAGCTGCAGCTGAGATCGGTGCTGCAGCCATCGAGACTAGTAGACCTAAATGGGCTTAAGTGATTAAAAATGAAAACCTGACTTCAGTAAACACTTTTAGGCAGTTCACGTTTTTTTTTTTTTTTTTTATCCTTTTGAGATAATAAGGTTTTAAAGCGGTGTTAAACCCAAAACAAAAAATGTGTTATATTGCAGCCTACCAGTCATTAAAAGTGGTGGCTGCAGTTTTCTTTCCTTTGTCTTTTTTCCCTTTGTTTTCACCTGGTGATTTGGCCGGTAACACACATCCTGTATTAGGCTGGATTCACATTCACACCTATGCATTTTTTGTGCTTTTTGCATTTTGCAGATTTACACTACAGAACGTGTTCCATAGGAAACAATGTTAAATTAACTGTAGTCCAAATCTGCAAAATGCAGAAAGCACTAAAACTGCATAGGTGTGAATCCAGCCTAAGGCTCTATTCACATCTATGCATGTTGCTTTTGAGCGTTTCTGGAGTTTTTTTTGTGATGCTTGCCACGTTTTTGAGCAGCGTTTTTGCAATGTTTTTACTGCGTTTTTCGTTTTTTTTTTTTTTACAGTCTAAAAAAAAAAAAAAAAGCGCAAAACACGTCAATTGCCCCTGCTAGTGTTAAGTGGTTTGGGCACTGATGAGGCTGCATCTGACATACACTGGTGAGGCTGGATCTAACAGGCACTGCATTTGGCCGGCACTGGTGAGGCTGCATTTGACCGTCACTGGTGAGGCTGCATCTGAGAGGCGCTGGTGAGGCTGCATCTGAGAGACGCTGGTGAGGCTGCATCTGAGGGTCGCTGGTGAGGCTGCATCTGACGGGCATTGGTGAGGCTGCATTGATCTCTTGTATCATGTCTGCAGTCTCTGACCATCTCCTGTATCATGTCTGCTAGAGTTACACCGAATGGAAATTTTGCTAATACTATTAGCAGTGTGTTTAAGTTTAAGTAAGAGATTGCAGACATGATACAAGAGATGTTTAGAGACTGAGGACATGATACAAGAGATGGTCAGAGACTGCATCTTTCGTGAGCTTATCTTGCACTAAAGGTGCCAATAATGGCCAACAATAAATTCATATTAATTTAAATTGATGGTATTAATTAAAAAGTCAAAATATTATACAATTATATATAAAAATATAAATATTATTTTTTAAAAACTGTAATTTTCAGTTTCGGCACCAAAATTTCCATTCGGTGCACCCCTAGAGCAAAGGAGGGTTATAACCCCTGTCATTTTTTTCTTTTTCGCCATCTGTGTCCCATTGCAGAGATTTCTCTCTACTTCTTGTCCCATAGCCAAACAGGAAGTAAGAAGAAATCCCAACAAATGAGGGAATTCCTTGGGGACCCCCAGGTCACCGGAACTAGTGTCCCCATTGGAAGATTTCCCCTCTATTACTTTTCTGGGACAACCCAAAATTTGGTATTTTCTCATACTTTCACTTTCAATGATAATGGTAAACAGGACAAATAGAGAGGGTGAATCTCATTAATGGGGACACAGACAGCAATAAAAACTGACAGGTGTTCTAATCCATTTCCACTATATCCAAGACTAAAAAAAAAAAAATTGCCTTTAGTTATTTTTTAATTCTGGCAACAGGCTGCATCATATATTTTAGTTTTGGTTTTCTATGTATCCACTTTAAGTATTTTTACTGACAATGACATTGTATGCAGATCAGAAGTTTTATCTTTGCTGTTACTTGAGTAGTCACATGCATGTTCCAAATCAGTGATTCAGGAAAAGACTAAAAGCAGCCAGGCAACTATTATTGTCAGAAGGAGGTCAACTGTGATAGCCTTCATATCCCTTAAAGTGCAAGTTTACTTTAAGCCAGTGCTAAGCCTGGTACACACGATCAGATTGTTGGCCAATAGAGAGTCAGACTTTTGTCAAAACGGCATGTGCCAGGATCTTGTTTTGCATACTGACGACACACAATTGTCGGCCAACAAACACAAACATAGTGACGTACTGCGTGGAATCTCAGCTCTTGAGCGCCACCCTTTGGGCACCTTCTGCTAATGTCGTGTTTGGTGAGCATTGATTCCGAGCATGTGTGTTTGTACTTTGGACTTTTGTGTGACGAACGTGTGTACAGTTGATACGAAAATCTGACAACAGACCGCTGTCTGCCGAAAATTTACTAGCCTGCTATCCAACATTTGTTGGCTGAAAGTTGGACAACAATTGTCTGAAGGAGCATACTAACGGTTGGATTTTAGGACAACAGTCTGTCAACAGACAATCCCCTGCCAACAATCCGATCGTGTGTACGAGGCTTTAGAATATCCAAAGGTCCAATGTAGTAAAGCAGAAGCCAGGCTCGGTAAACAGATCCAGTTTGCAATCAATATGTAGGATTAAAACATTGTAGGTACTGCTGCAGAACTTTGCATAATTGCGTGCAAGGCATCCTTAAAGTATTTGTAAACACCTCTCCTTTCCCACTCCCACTTCCATTTCTGGCCATTCCTCCTCCCCCCTGCCACCTTCTGGGACACACACAGGTCCCAGAAGACAGCAGCACCTTTCAGAAAGTGCAGCGTGACTCGCGCATGCTCATTAGGAAAACGACTCTGAAGGCAGTTTCCCTTACAATGCCAATGCCTGCACCCGAAGCCGATTGACAAATCCGTTTGGGTTGCCGACATTGCAGGATTCCGGGACAGGTGTCCTTATAGTAATGTTTACAGACTGAAGCTCCTCTCCTTCTTAGCAGTCACGTGACTGCTTCATGCTCTTTTCTTCTTCTAGCGTCAAAGGCTGTTGGATGATCCTCAAAACTATGCTTGTTGGCTTGCATAGGTGTTGTGTATCTCTGGAGCTTTTTAGCTCCATGGAGACAGTCCAAAGCATCCTCAGTCAGATAGTAAGGTATGGCTGACATTCCTTGACACTCCCCACCTATAACCATGTAAAGTGAGCACTAGAGTGACACAAGGAACAAGCAGGGCTAGGTGCATGGCAGTAAACTAACTATGGAGATACAAGCTCACTGTGTGCTGGCACAGCATCTTGTACTTTAAGAGGAAGTAAACGATACATAAAGTGACCATGCTATCATGGAGCTCTGGTTAAAGAAGATAAAAAAAACAAAACAAAATAAAATCCCACCATGTTTTACCCCAGCCCCTTAGCCCCCCAACCTGTTCAGCTAAGGTACTAAGCAATTATAATTTGAATACAGGCATTATTTTTCTGGTTAAAAATGAAGCTCAATTTTTATTGATGGGCAGCATTATTTGGAGGTTAGTCATATTGCCAGTTTGCAAATCTCTGATAAACTATTTAGACTGTTTGTCAAGTTACATAGTTACATAGTTACATAGTAGGTGAGGTTGAAAAAAGACACAAGTCCATCAAGTCCAACCTATGTGTGTGACTATGTGTCAGTATTACATTACATATCCCTGTATATTGCGGTCATTCAGGTGATTATCTAATAGTTTCTTGAAGCTATCAATGCTCCCCGCTGAGACCACCGCCTGTGGAAGGGAATTTCACATCCTTGCCGCTCTTACAGTAAAGAACCCTCTACGTAGTTTAAGGTTAAACCTCTTTTCTTCTAATTGTAATGAGTGGCCATGAGTCTTATTAAACTCTCTTCTGCGAAAAAGTTTTATCCCTATTGTGGGGTCACCAGTACAGTATTTGTAAATTGAAATCATATCCCCTCTCAAGCGTCTCTTCTCCAGAGAGAATAAGTTCAGTGCTCGCAACCTTTCCTCATAACTAAGATCCTCCAGACCCTTTATTAGCTTTGTTGCCCTTCTTTGTACTCGCTCCATTTCCAGTACGTCCCTCCTGAGGACTAGTGCCCAGAACTGGACAGCATACTCCAGGTGCGGGCGGACCAGAGTCTTGTAGAGCGGGAGAATTATCGTTTTATCTCTGCAGTTGATCCCCCTTTTAATGCATGCCAATATTCTGTTTGCTTTATTAGCAGCAGCTTGGCATTGCATGCCATTGCTGAGCCTATCGTCCACTAGGACCCCCAAGTCCTTTTCCATCCTAGATTTCCCCAGAGGTTCTCCCCCCAGTGTATAGATTGCATTCATATTTTTGCCACCCAAATGCATTATTTTACATTTTTCTACATTGAACCTCATTTGCCATGTAGTCGCCCACCCCATTAATTTGTTCAGGTCTTTTTGCAAGATTTCCACATCCTGCGGAGAAGTTATTGCCCTGCTTAGCTTAGTATCGTCTGCAAATACAGAGATTGAACTGTTTATCCCATCCTCCAGGTCGTTTATGAACAAATTAAATAGGATTGGTCCCAGCACAGAACCCTGGGGAACCCCACTACCCACCCCTGACCATTCTGAGTACTCCCCATTTATCACCACCCTCTGAACACGCCCTTGTAGCCAGTTTTCAATCCATGTACTCGCCCTATGGTCCATGCCAACGCACCTTATTTTGTACAGTAAACGTTTATGGGGAACTGTGTCAAATGCTTTTGCAAAATCCAGATACACCACGTCTACGGGCCTTCCTTTATCTAGATGGCAACTCACCTCCTCATAGAAGGTTAATAGATTGGTTTGGCAAGAACGATTCTTCATGAATCCATGCTGATTACTGCTAATGATATCATTCTTATTACTAAAATCTTGTATATAGTCCCTTATCATCCCCTCCAAGAGTTTACATACTATTGATGTTAGGCTAACTGGTCTGTAATTCCCAGGGATGTTTTTTGGGCCCTTTTTAAATATTGGTGCTACATTGGCTTTTCTCCAATCAGCTGGTACCATTCCAGTCAATAGACTGTCTGTAAAAATTAGGAACAACGGTCTGGCAATCACCTGACTGAGTTCCCTAAGTACCCTCGGATGCAAGCCATCTGGTCCCGGTGATTTATTAATGTTAAGTTTCTCAAGTCTAATTTTAATTCCGTCCTCTGTTAACCATGTAGGTGCTTCCTGTGTTGTGTCATGAGGATAAACACTGCAGTTTTGGTTACTGAAGCCCCCCGATTCACTCGTGAAGACTGAGGAGAAGAATAAATTCAATACCTTTGCCATCTCCCCATCCTTTGTAACCAGATGTCCTTCCTCATTCTTTATGGGGCCAATATGGTCTATCCTCCCTTTTTTACTGTTTACATACTTAAAGAATTTCTTAGGATTTTTTTTGCTCTCCCCCGCTATGTGTCTTTCATGTTCTATCTTAGCCATCCTAATTGCACCCTTACATTTCTTATTGCATTCTTTATAAATTCTGAATGCTGTGGATGATCCCTCAACCTTGTATTTTTTGAAGGCCTTCTCCTTTGCTTTTATATGCATTTTTACATTGGAGTTAAGCCATCCAGGATGTTTGTTTGCTCTTTTAAATTTATTACCCAATGGGATACATAGGCTAATGCCCTTATTTAATATGCTCTTAAAGCAAACCCATCTCTCCTCCGTATTCTTTGTTCCTAATATTTTATCCCAATTTATGCCTTTTAGCAAGGTTTGTAGTTTAGGGAAGTTGGCTCTTTTGAAATTCAGTGTCTTTGTGTTCCCTTCATGTCTCCTATTTGTGTGATTTATACTGAAACTAATTGACCTGTGATCGCTGTTACCTAAATTGCCCCGTATTTCCACATCTGTTATCAGGTCTGTATTGTTGGTAATCAGTAGATCTAGTAATGTTTTATTTCTAGTTGCAGCGTCTACCATCTGACCCATAAAATTATCCTGCAAGACACTAAGGAACTGGCGAGCCTTAAATGAATGCGCGGTTCCCTCCGCCCAGTCTATGTCTGGATAATTAAAATCCCCCATTATGATAACACTTTCCATCCTTGCTGCTAATCCAATTTGTGATAGGAGATCCGTCTCCACTTCCTCCCTCAGGTTAGGGGGCCTATAGCATACTCCCAGTATTATTTTCCCCTTAGCTTCATCCCTTTGGAGCTCTACCCATAAAGATTCCACCTCCTCCCTAGCCCCCTCAGTGATGTCATCTCTCACATTCACTTGTACATTATTCTTGATATATAGGCATACCCCTCCCCCTTTTTTACCCTCTCTATCCTTGCGGTATAGGGTATACCCTTGAATGTTTGCCAGCCAATCATGAGAGCTGTTGAACCAGGTCTCTGAAATTCCCACAAAATCCAAATCCTCCTTGTACAACAGTATCTCTAGTTCACCCATCTTGTCCGCCAGGCTCCTGGCATTGGTGAACATGCCACATAGTTTAGACCGGTCGCATATTGTCCTTGTATTGGGTGTTTCAAGATTGCAACTTTGACTTGCTACTATACTCACCTTGTGTTTTTGTGCTTTGGTTAACCTACCACTAATGCCCCCAATACTACCCTCTGGAATATCTTCCGCGCTGGCTATCACTGTCTCTGGACCCTCCCCCCCCATCGCCTAGTTTAAAAACCCCTCTAACTTTTTGGCCATCTTCATTCCCAGCAGATCTGCACCCTCCTCATTTAGGTGCAGTCCGTCCCTTCTATAGTACCGGTTACCGACTGAGAAGTCGGCCCAGTCCTCCAGGAACCCAAACCCCTCCTTACTACACCAGCTCTTCAGCCACTTGTTTACTTCCCTAATCTCCCTCTGCCTCTCTGGTGTGGCTCGATGTACCGGTAGTATTCCTGAGAACACTACCTTGGAGGTCCTTTTCCTCAATTTAGCTCCTAAGTCCCTAAAATCGTTCTTTAGGACACTCCATCTGCCTCTGACTTTGTCATTGGTGCCAACGTGCACCATGACAGCCGGGTCTTCCCCAGCCCCTCCCAGTAATCTGTCCACAAGATCCGTGATGTGCCGAACCCGAGCGCCCGGTAGACAACATACTGTTTGGCGCTTCAGGTCTTGGTTACAGATTGCCCTCTCTGTCCTTCTAAGAATTGAGTCCCCTACCACCAGAATCTGTCTTTCCTTTCCCTTTGCTGCCCCCCCACTCTCACTGGAGGAGTTCTTCCCCTGGCAGCTAGGAGAGTCCCTCATCTCCAGCAGTGCTGGTCCCTGACTGGTTACACCAATGTCACTCAATGGAGTGTACTTATTGGGATGCTCCAGTCCTGGATCGGCCTCCCTGGCACTTTCCCCTCTACCCCTCCTGACTGTCACCCATTGCTGTTGCTGATGGCATAGTCTTGGAAGTCTATATGTTTTGCCACCCAAAATTCACACTTTCTGGTTCAATAGTTTTTATTGCAGATTTAGCATTGAAACATACAATAATGTCAGGGGCACCTAGGCTGCCCACGCAGGGGCTAGGACTGGCGCATGGAAAACATGGAATGTACAACATAAACAGAGGAGGGAAACCTCCTATCTAAATGCTCACAGAAGAGAGTGCAACATACGTACAGTATATTTGGGGTTAACACCATAGAGTGCAAGAGTAACCAGGACAGATCTATAAAAGCTCAGCATTGAAATAGTCCTGGGCATTCATTGATAGCTAAGGAGGGCTAAGGGCCCTGGAAAGAGATAGGGGGAAAATATGGTGAGGAAAGTAGAGGTGGAGAAAAGCGGAGAAAGGAGGAGAAGGGGACCCGGGATCACCTAGGATACCAGTCAGCATTAACCCACAATAGTCAGGGGGAGTTCAGGGAAGGCATACATCAATCATGGCTCCCACACTTTAAGGAACTTAGCGTGTGTGTCTTTAAGAATTCTAGACTTTTTGACCATCATGGCCGTCAAACGGTTTTTCACTTCCTGAAAAGGGGCTATGGGTTTTTTCCATGCCTGAGCGATTGTTCTTTTAGCCGCTATAAACAGATTTGCTGACAAGCAAATAAACCCGGGATAGCCGGGATTTAACCTCTTTTCAGATATTCAAATGGCACAGAGTACAAGCCAAACACTGTGGGACAGAATCCCACCAATTGTGGGCAGGTCCACCAAGTATGTATAACATCCCCACGATGGCCACATCCCCGGAAACAGCGATCACTAGAGGCCAGGTTGGCATGGGCAATACAAGCTGGAACCCAGTACCACCTCAATAGCACTTTGCTAGTACCCTGCTTCCATGATGGCAGTATTGAAGAAACATTAAGCTACAGAAGTCCAGGCCTTGCTCTAATCCGCCGGGTCGATCTCAGTACCCGGATATCGTTCCCACTGGGACACATAGGAAAGCGAGGTGAAAGTTGATCAGCCATTCAAAGATGCAAAGAGAGTGGAGATAAGTCAATAATGTAGACAGGTGTGTTCAAAAGTGGTTGTCTGGAACGCATAAGAGGAGGTACGCCGCAGTGAAACTATCCAGTGTTGGAGCTGGAGAAAACGAAAGAATTCTGACTGGGGAGCATCATAGGACTCACAAAATGCAGACCACGTTGGTAGATTACGTGTGGTCAAAGAATGGCGTACTTGGCTAAGGCCCCAGGAAGTCCACCACGCAAACACCTGAGGCATGGAGAGCCCAGGGGGGAACAATGGGTTATTAGTAATGGGTAGCAGGGGCAGAAAGGCAGACATAAGTGAGCTTGAGTACCTCACTAAGTCCATGGAGTAGCGTTAATTGGGAGATCTGGGCCGCCACATAGTAATTGGCAACATGGGGAACCCCCTAGCCTCCTTGTATTCTATGTATGAAGAGGTTGGCCTTGGGGATTCTAGGGCGTTTATTAGCACAGATAAAGGCCTATCCAGGACAGGTGCGGGAATTGCCACGACTGCATAAAGGCGGTCAACAACCGAAGCAGAGGGTAGTAATTGGCGGCGAAGAGTGAGGAGTAGGTGGGGGTCAGTCTAACTCCCAGATAGTCAATGGACGAAGATGCCCAGCGGAAAGGGAAGTGGGACTGCAAGCATGCGACCAGGTTGGGATCTAGGGAGACATTTTTAGGGCCATGGATTTCTACAAATTAATACAGAGGACCGAAATAGAGAAACGTGTCAAGAGGCATATAAGGTTAGAGAGAGTTGTAAGGGGGGTTAGTCAAGGTCAGGAGGGCGCCATCAGCGAAGAGGCTTTATTTGAAGTCTTGGCCTGCATAAGGAATTCAGGTCACGTTTTGGTCCACACGAAGTGTGAGCACTAGAGGTTCCAAGGCCAAAAGGAACAAGGCTGGGGACAGGGGGCACCCCTGTCTCGTGACCCTGTGGATAGAAAAGGGTGCAGAGAGCTATCCGGCATATTTAACAGAAGCAGAGGGGCCAGAATATAAAGCATGATCCAGGTTAGCAAGGCTTCCCCAAAACCCCAGAGAGAGCACAAATAGCAGGTATTCCCTGGACAGGGTATTAAAGGCATTGTAAATATCTAGAGAGAGAAGGAATCCGAAAATGTTCAGATGATGTAAAAGATAAATGAGAATGACCACTTTCCAGACATTATCACTGGCCTGTCTCCCTGGGACAAAACCCACCTGGTCCCTGTGGATCAAGTGGCCAATACATTGATGCGTGTGCTCAGGGTTCTACCCAGAATCTTCAGGTCATCGTTCAGGAGGGATATTGGTCGGAAGGCCTGAGGCTCACAGGCATCCTCTGGCTTTTTAGGGGCCATTGATATATGAGCTCTTAAGGCGTCTGGAGAAGGCAATTAGCTGTACTTTAAAGCGTTAAAATAGTTGGCAAGGTGAGGTGCCAACAACACAGAGAATGTCTTATTAGTAGAGAACTGAGAATCCGTCGGGGCCCGGAGCCGCGGTGGGCTTCAGGGATTTGATTGCCCGGAGGACCTCAGCTTTCGAGATGTTTGCGTTGAGAGCTTCATGTGCCCCACCTGGGAGTGAAGGAAGGTTCAGTTCCTGGAAGAACTGCTCCGCTTGCTGTAGGAGAAATGGACATGGCTTAGTATAAAGTACAGAAATAAACTCACAGAAACCAGATAGGATTTGCACAAGATTATAGGTAAGACCCCCTGCTCGTGTCAAGAGCCAAACAGGTCTATACGGTTTTCAAGATTCACACTTAACCCAAGATTTACACATTTTCAGTCAAAAAAATTGTGAATCCTGGGTGAAAGTTGTTGTGTAAATCTTGTGTGAAATCTTGTGCTCCAGATGTGTGAATGTGTGTATGATCAATGTGCTGTAGCTATAGCAATAAACAAGTAAATATAAAACACAAACACTAATAAAATATAAAACAGAATTGCAATGCTCATTGCAATATTCCAGCTTTGCATTGGTGTTCCCTGCAAACCTTTTACTTTGCTCTGGGAAATCACTTTGCATTGGTAGTAATCAGTAACCATGTCCAGGGGACTACAAGGTCCTAAGTATTTGCGCGACCTCAGGAAAAGCCATTGGCAATGCTGACAGTGTGGGGTTAATGAGATCTCCTTAGTCTGCATCTACACGCTATGCTCGCCAGCTGATGGTCTGTAGCAGCACCCTGTCAGCGCGGGCCAAGGGCCCCAGGGGGGAAGTGAAGCCACCGTTGGGAGGATATAATGATAACAGAGCGCTGGTTGAGAAACCCTGCTTTGGTGTATGTCATGACAGTTTAAATATATATTATACATTTGCATATATTTTCTTAGACTGACAACTAAACTGCACTGAAATTCTAAGCAGTGTTGTCAGCCTGGACAACGTATTCCCCCGTCAGACTACAGAATACTCTTCTTCCTCTTTCAGAGCACTTCCATAATAGAGGGGGAGGTATTTTTTTGCCTAGCAGGGCTTACAAACTACTTGGAATTTCAGTGCAGCAGAGGCAGCATTGTCAGCTCACCACAAAAAAGTTAATTGGATTTCTGTCGGGTCAGGTGTTTTACTGTACTTGCAGAATTATTAAAGAAAACTGTTTGCTATAAAGACACAAACATTTATTTTACCTAGGCATGCACTTTATTTTAAGAAAATAGCTTGCATTGTAAGTTAGGTATTGCTTTCATATGGAAGTTATTGTTGAAACAAACGGGTGAATGTTGGGGAAAAGGATAAAGAGATTTTATATTGCCCTGATGTAAAAATAACATTGGATCTACTGCTCAAGCATTTGAAATATGTATTTGGTCTGACTTGTTTCCCTGTGGATATTTCTACACTTTATATGCCTTTTGTAAATAAATTTACATGTAGACCAAGCTGTCCTGCAAAAGTGACCGTTACAGGGTTGCAGGGGTTGGGGCAACAACCTGTCTATGGATTTCACTGTGGAGTTGCTCAACTCCCAGGGCAACACAGTTATCCTTATGGTGGTTGACCGGTTCTCAAAGATGTGTCATTGTATTCCACTTAAGAAGTTGCCCACTTCTAAGGAACTGGCTTTCATTTTTGCTCGGGAGATCTTTCGCTTACATGGGCTACTCAAGGTGATTGTCTCGGACAGGGGTAGTCAGTTTGTGTCCTGGTTCTGGCGAGCCTTTTGTGCACAGTTGGGAATTCAGCTTGCTTTCTCCTCTGCGTATCACCCGTAGTCTAATGGGGCCGCAGAACGAACCAATCAGTCCTTGGAGCAATTAATACGTTGCTATATTTCTGACCATAACAACTGGTCAGACCTATTACCGTGGGCAGAGTTTGCTCACAGCAGTGCCTTGGATTCTGCTTCCCAGTTGTCCCCGTTTATGGTGAATTATGGTTTTCAACCTTCCATGTATCCTGACTCGTTCCGCAGAATATTCCTGCGTTAGAGGAGCATCTCCGTGGTCTTCGTTCCACTTGGGCACAAGTCCAGGAGGCTTTATGACATGCTAATGATAGGTACAGACTCCATGCTGACCACGGACACCTGCCTGCACCTTCCTACCAGGTTGGAGACAGGGTCTGGCTGTCATCTCGCAACCTCCGACTTCGTGTTCCCTCACTGAAGTTCGCACTTCGGTTTATTCTTCGCAGGATTAATCCAGTGGCTTACGCATTAGACCTTCCTTCTAATATACGTATTTCAAATGTATTTCATGTCTCCTTATTAAAACCTTTGGTCTGCAACCGCTTTACCACCTCGGGGGCCACGTCCTCACCTAGTACAGGTTGAGAACCATGAGGAGTATGAAGTACAGTCCATTGTTGACTCCCGTAGGTTCCGTGGGCGCATACAGTACCTGGTGCATTGGAACGGGTACGGTCCAGAGGAACGCTCTTGGGTCTCATCCTCGGACGTACATGCCCCTGTCCTCCTCCGTGATTTCCATAGACGTTTTCCCCTCAAGCCTGGTGGTCCTCCGAGGGGGAGTGGTCGTTGAGGAGGGGGTACTGTCAGGGCTGGGCTCAGCCCTTCCTTGTCTGAGCTGGCCGCTCAGCCGCCGGCTAATTGGCTAATCCTATCTCTCCACAGTTACTCAGATGTTGATGATATCCTGCTCGTCAGTCCTGCCTACTTAAGCCGTCCAGTCCAGAGGAGCTCTGCCTTCGTCTTGGTCAACATCACAGAAACTATCTCCTGCGATCCTGCTCAAGACTTGCTTTGCTGACATCCCTTCTGGCTCCAGATCCTGCTTGCTGTTCCACTACATTGATCCCTGACTTCTGGTTTGGCTGACTATCTGTTTTGGTTACTGAACTTTGGCTATGTTTTGACTAAGTTTGTTCTTTTTACTTTTATTATTAAACAAGTGTGATTTAACTGTACTTCTGTCTCGGCCTGATTTCATAGTTTCTGACAGGTAAGTATCACATATACCTGTGTGTTATTTTAAGAAAAAAAAATCACTTTAACCACTTCCATACTGGGCCTATTCTGGCACTTCTCTCCTTCATGTAAAAATCATATTTTTTTTGCTAGAAAATTACTCAGAACCCCCAAACATTATATATATATATTTTTTTTAGCAGACACCCTAGGGAATAAAATGGAGGTCATTGCAACTTTTTATCTTGCACGGTAGTTGTGCAATAATTTTTCAAAAGCCTTTTTTTTGGAAACGAAAAACGGTTTCACGAATTAAAAAATAACAAAACAGTAAAGTTAGCCCAATTTTTTTGTATAATGTGAAAGAGGATGTTACGCTGAGTAAATATATACCTAACATGTTACGCTTTAAAATTGAGCACACTCATGGAATGGCGCCAAACTTCAGTACTTAATCTCCATAGGCGAAGCTTTAAAATTTTTTACAGGTTACCAGTTTAGAGTTACAGAGGAGATCTAGTGCTAGAATTGTTGCACACGCTCTAACGCACGAGGCGATACCTCACATGTGTAGTTTGAACGGCGTTTACATATGTTGGCGGGACTTACATGTGTGTTCTCTTCTGAGCGCAAGCTACCGGGGACAGGGGCGTTTTAAATTTTTTCTTTTTTAATTTTATTTTT
Source organism: Aquarana catesbeiana (assembly GCF_042186555.1). Lineage (NCBI taxonomy): Eukaryota > Metazoa > Chordata > Amphibia > Anura > Ranidae > Aquarana > Aquarana catesbeiana. The sequence goes on along the minus strand of NC_133324.1, from coordinate 524,648,715 downwards.
TATTTTACTTAATTTTTTTTTTTTTTTTTAATTTTTATTTTTTTGATCACTTATTCCTATTACAAGGAAAAATCCCTTGTAATAGGAATCTATTGTGACATGTCCTCTTTATGGAGAGATACGGGGTTAATAAGACCCCACATCTCTCCTCCAGGCTGGAAAGCATGAGATCGAGAAAAAAAATTCACTGATCTCATGCTGACAGCCGCAGTCACGGCTTTGTTTACTTCCAGGAACCCGGGCGTAACATCATAACGTCGCGCCCGGGCCTCTGACGGTCACAGAGATGACTGGTGACCATCTGGTCACCGAAAATCTCTATCGTCCTCATCCGGTCCCCCATTGGCATGGGAGAGCCCGGAGAAGTACCAGATAATGGCGGGGGGAGGGGGACGTCCCCTCCTGTCGTCTACAAGAACGATCAAGTGGCGGAACTGCCGCTATGATCATTCTTATCGTGTACAGAATCGCCGGCTGCAAGATATCTGAATGATGCCTGTAGCTGCAGGCATCATTCAGATATCCCCTCACAAAGTCAAGGACGTCATATGACCTACTGTGGTAGGGAAGTGGTTAAAAGTGTTAACTGGATATAGGCTGTAATTTGTTTGTCGCTTACTTAAAGTAGAACTAAAGTCTTAAAAAGAGAAGTAGGCCAAAGCTCTTTTGCACTTACTGCAGTTCTGCACTCCTGTGACCCAGCCAACAGCGAACGGCGAACTAAAGTGCTGGCTAACAAATAACAATAAACCTGCGCTTACAAAAACGAAATAAGATACAAAAGCGGCTGACACAATACACATAACACACAAAAGGTGCAGCGTTAAAAGGATTATCAAAATATAGTTTAAAAGGGAAAGTTCATTTAATCGAGTCAGTGTGGAATCCAAGTGGTAATGAAAAATCTTGTCAGGGATCCTCCACCAACAGGCGCACACACACCGACTTCCACCATCCACAGTGGACCACCAGACACAGCGGTCATCTGCGTCTGCCACAAATCCAACCACTCAAACGCCACCCCACTTCATAGGGGCTCCAATGGATATAAGGTTCCAACAAAGCAAGAGTCATCTCATAGTGCAGTATGTTCGATTAAAGTTTTTCATTTAAAATCCAAAAAACACACTCACCCCGTGTCAGATAAAAACACGCATGTGCATCAATAGTAAGCTAGGAATGTTTCCAACCATCAAGATAGCCGACCTCCGTGCGTGCTGAAGTCACATGATCCAGCTCCATGCAACGCATTTTGTCATAGAACCATCATCAGGGGCGTGGTCTCACGTGTACTCAGTGTTCTTATATACTGCATATATAGCCTTGAAAGGTTAGCGCCATCTAGTGGTTGGAAACGTTTATAAAATATGTTTAATATGAATCAATCATATAATTTTACATATAAATAAAAACACAAAATCAAAAAGAAAAAACAAAAGTAGCAAAAACTTTTAACCCCTAATATATACCCTAATATATTTTTGTGTAAAAATAAAAATATATAATTTGTAATTTTTCCAAAACTTGTGGCAAAATATAATATATTCCATGGACTCAACATGCCTCTTAGCAAATAGCTTGGGGTCAGATATATGGTATACTCCGCGCTCAGGAAAAATAAAGGTTGCAGCCCCCCCCGTTAGGTTCCCAAGGGAACTTACATAAAATGAAAGGAAAAAATGGGGTACGTGGCACTACCCTATTATACCAAATGGTGTAGACAAGGTTAAAAATAAGTAATCTCCCACTAGTGGAGGAAAAAACCTATGCTATTGGAGCTAGGTGTGTGTGATGTTTAGGGCTGCAACTAACGATTATTTTCATAATCGATTAGTTGGCCGATTATTGTTTCGATTAATCGGATAATAACCTTAAAAAAAGTGTGGTGTATAATTTAATATGTAAAGTTTAAAAAAAGGCAATTTATTCTTCAAAATCTATATGAAGTGGTAAATAGTGGTAAATATAAATAATCAACTATATGACTAGGGAGCAAAATCTCTAATCCACTCTGAGAATAACAGACAGAAGAGATATACTGTATATACTATTGGAGGTTGAATCTGGTAAATATCATCAGACTCAGAGATCACATTTTTTTATTTAGACCCCATTCACACTGGGGCACATGTAATGTGCCCTGCTCCCACGTAATGTGCCCTGCTCCCATGTAATGTGCCCTGCCTCCTCTAAATGTGGCTTGCCTCCATGTAAAAGTTTACTTTAAATGTAATAGTAATGCCTTCTCTTACCTCCAATCAGCCTCTACCTTCTCTGTGTTCAGATGCTGATCTTCCCTGCACAGTCTTTAAAGTCATATTTTTTTTTAAAACAAACATGGTATACTTACCTGGTCTATGTAATGGTTTTGCACAGAGCAGCCCCGATTCTTCTTTTCTGGGGTCCCCCACCGATGTCTCTGCTCCTCCTGCCTTTAGAGTGCTGCAAATTATAGTATAGAGCGCCCCTATAGCAAGGTAAAAAAACTTCTGCTTTTAGACCCACTCACTTCCTGCCCAGGACTACATGTTCCATGAGGCATTGCTCCTCACACATTCACATTCACAAGTTCTCAGGCACTTCCTGACATGTATGGATGGTGTACTGAGCTGTATGTGTGCTGCACTGTATTTCCTGATATGTAAACAAATAATGCATTCTGTATGCAGGCCAGATAATCGGCTGGCCGATTAATTGATTATGAAAATAGTTGACAACTATTTTCATAATTGATCAGTTGTCGATTAATCGATTAGTTGTTTCAGCCCTTGTGATGTTCCTCCATCTCCTCTGTGTGCAGTCAGCCTGACCGCTTACCGCTGTCCTGGGCTCCCTGGTAGAATGGGAGTGCCCAGGAACCGGAGCAGAGGACGGGGATCCCTTCTGGGCACTGTAAAAGTGATCCGGCTCGCATGGCTTTTACAGGAAAGCTGATCGCCGGTTCTAGAAAATGGTACCATGATCCTGGTATAACTGCTAGCTGCTCAGGCTGTATATATACATACGCTGGGCAGCAAGTGATGCATGGTCAGAAGGACTTCTGAGACTACTAAACAGCCACTATAACCTTTTCATTAGTCTTCAATTTTTGCTAGTGTCTTAGCAGAGTTAACGTCTTTTTTTTTTTTCCTAAGGCAAAAGCAAACCTATTCCATGATGTCAACATGGCAGCATACCAGTGATAAAGCTTTGCCTGTTGCCCACTCCCTCAGGACCAGTGAATAGCATAAAAAAGGACGTATTAGTCTCCCCTCCATTCTTTTTTTTCCTCCATACCTCAACACACCAGGGAAGAGTAAGCAGTATTATGTCTCTGGCCTCCCCAGAGCAATTTAAATGTTAGTTTTTACCTTGGACAAAGCAGGGCCTCCTGGCCTTAGGGTGGATCTGTCCTTCCTGTCTCCTCCTGCCTCCTACAATTCCTCTGCAGACAGGCTTCCGTTAGCGCCCCCTGCTGTTTTTCTACAGGTACAACACAAAAAAATCTTGCTTCTCTCTTCCTCTTCTAAGTTTTCTTATTATCCTAGTACTGTTTTCTTTCCTATCTATCCGCATTTCTGCTGGCTGTCCCACTTACCTTCCAGCCATGAGTCAGTCACCGCTTATACAAGACCCTCAACTTCTAAGGTAGGGGACCACCAAATGGGTAAGTTTGCAGTACAATTCATAAAGGCAGTCATTAAAACATGCACCCCAAATAAGAGCGTCTTTCCCCAATGGGATCTGTCTGTATTATTGGACTTCCTGTCAGGTCATCTATTTGCTCCAATTGAGCAGTGTTCATTTTGGGACATAATGCGGTCTCTCTAACTGCAACAACCTCAGACAGAACAGTTTCTAAACTTTAGACCCTTGTAGCCTCAGAAAGGCACATTGTATTTTTCCTAGACTGAGTGGAATTGCATCGCGTAGACCATTTTGTACCGAAGGTAGCAACATCCTTTTACCAGATGGGCACCTGGGCTTTCCCAACTTTCCGGAAGAACATTCGTTTACATACGTTTACAGAATGTTAAAAAAATATTTCTCTGCTACAGAATCCTTCAGGTCCTTGAATAAAGTTTTCATAATCCCAGCTGGAAAGCATCAGGGAAAGGAAGCTACTGCAAGGACTTTGGCAAGCTGGATTGTTCAACTTAAAGTGGATGTAAACCCGATCCATTAAATTTGACCATATATCTGTAGTGTTTACTTATCTCTTGCCAAAGCCCTAAGTCCCGTGTCTTTCTGCTGTTTCGTTCTTCTGTTAGCATGATAAATTCTGACAAGTTCTCAGAGAAGGGAGATAAAATCATTCTGAAATTTGTGTCGGGTGGGGCTATAAATAGATTAGCAGTGAGCTGGTCTATTCACAGCACAGCTCTGCAAGTCTCTGCCTATGTGGAGGGGAGTGTGTGCCTTTCCTCCAATCAGATTTCTCCTAATGTATGCCAAGACTCCACTCCTACTGCTGAATGAGGAAGTAAAAATTCTACCATGATGTTAGAATTCTAAAGAATATAGCAAGCTGAAGACAGCAGATATACTGTACACGTAAAACTTTATGTAGGGAGATTTGTTTCATCTCTGTGTATCATCCGAGGCTGTTCACTTCACTGGGTATAGGAGAGGGTTTACATCCACTTTAAATGCACAGCGTACTGAGCGAAGTGTTGTGAGCTTTCCTCAGTGATTGCGCACTCTACCAGAGAGGTTGCCGCCTTCGTGGGCAGCCCTTTCAAATGTATCAATGGAGGCCATCTGTAGAGCGGCATCATGGTCTTCCCAGAATACTTTCTTAAAGTGGTTGTAAACCCTTTGTGTTGATTTTTACCTTTAGGTAAGCCTAGAATAAGGCTTACCTATAGATAGTGGAAATATCTCCTAAACGTGTGCTGTTTAGGAGATATTTCACTTGTGCGCCGATGCCGTCATCGACGCATGCGCTGTGAAGAAACGGACCATTGTGCTGTTTCTTCCCCCAGCGCGTGCCATGACTGACGGATGCGCATGTGCGGGAGTATCGTCATGCAACTCGGGCCAGTCACAGAGCCAGAGTCTATGGCCCCGGAAGGAAGAGGGGCGAAGATACACGCGGCCTGCTCAGGGGACAGCGCGGGCTTCATTTTGCAGGTGTCGTATAATGGGCTAGTATGCGATGCATACTAGCCCATTATGCTTTTCATTTGCAGGCCTTGCGGGGAGCAAAAGAGGAAGTAAAGCCCATCGGGGTTTACTTCCTCTTTAAGGCATTATAGAGTGGACCCAGACGCCTTGTCATCTGTAGACTTTGGTAGAAGAGCTATCCAAACTGTCATGTTATAAATAAAAATGTCTTATGTTAGTCAAACATTACCCACCCTGTCAGCTACTTATTTATCACTGGTATGCTGCCATGTTGGCGTCAGGAAAACTGAAAATTGTATCAAATACTTACCGTAATTTTCCTTTCCTGACTCTAAACCATGGCAGCATACATCCCCACCCTGTTTGTGGCTTGTTACGAAGAATGGAGGGGGGGATGCAAATAACTACTCCTTTTTTTTTTTTATGCTATTTACTGGTCCTGATGGACAAGAGGTAGAGCTCTATCACTGGTATGCTGTCATGGTTTGGCATCAGGAAAGGAAAATGACAGTAAGTATTTGATACAATTTTCAGTTTTCCTGACACTAAAGCTCGGTTCACACATGGGCGGCACGACTTGCAGGTCGCCTCAGCGAGGCGACCTGCAAACGACTGCCGGGGCGACTTGCGAGACGACTTCTGCATAGAAGTCTATGCAAGTCGCCCCAAGTCGCCCCCAAAGTAATACAGGAACCTTTTTCTAAGTCGGAGCGACTTGCGTCGCTCCGATTAGAACGGTTCCATAGCACAGAACGGGAGGCGACTTGTCAGGCGACTAGGTCGCCTGACAAGTCGCCCCAGTGTGAACCGAGGCTTAAGCTCGGTTCACACATGGGCGGCACGACTTGCAGGTCGCCTCAGCCTTGGCGTGTTGCGTCCGCCAAGCATCTACAAGGCGGCAGTCAAAAAGCCGCCGCCCAATTGCGGCAGTAGAGGCCCTGCTCGTCCCCTGTGCCCGGGACGTAGTATCGAGACCAGTGTCCAGGTAGAAGTTGAGGTCTCCCGCCAATACCACCTCTCCCTCTCTGAAATTCATCAGCCTCGTCAACACCTGACCGAGAAAAGACATTGGTTTCTTATTGGGGCAATATATATTCGCCAGAGTGAATATCTTATTTCCGATGTTGCCCTTCAAGAAAATATACCGGCCATCCGGGTCTGTCAGTCTATCTATTAATGAGAAGTTTGTAGCCTTTGAGAAACCAATTGCCACCCCCTTTGCTCTTCTGATGGGGGAGTCACTATAAAACCATTGCGGCAGGCCCGGAGAGAAAAGCCTGATCCTAGACTCCAGCACCAGATGAGTCTCTTGGAGAAAAACTATGTCAGCCCCATAATGTTGCAATTCCTTCAGAATTTTATGTCTTTTTACGGGAGAGTTGAGGCCCTTTACATTATATGAGAGAAACTTGAGGTCAGGCATTACTTAGGCTCACGGCCCTGGCCGCTCCTCTCTGCCCTTCTAAGATCCCCCTCGCAGGAACACCCCACCCCCCCCTTCATCCCCACCCCTGAACACCCCCCACCCCGGCCCCTCCCCCCAACCCCCCGGCTGCCACCCAGCCCAAGGCCCGCTTGTAGAGGATGTTCCAGATCCCGTACAGCGCGCACTGCTTCGAGGGGTGGTGCCGATAAGCCGGCAACCCGTGCCGCCCCCCCGCTACGCGGGGGAAGGTGGTGGGGAGAGAGATAAAAAAAAAAAAAAAAAAAAAAAAACTCTCCCCCCCCCCTCCCCCCCGCACGGAGGGAGGTTTAAGAGGACAAGAGGCTAGCGCCCCTACTAGGACCCACACCCCCCCCCACCCCCCGCACAGCCATCACCTTATTGCACTATAGATTGCCCAAAGTCCCGAGTCCCGTATTCTTAGTTGCTCACAACAATCCCCCGGGGAAAAAAAAAAAAAAAAAACCAACTCAGAGTCCCCCTCATACTCAAATGAGCTTAGTGGAGCGATCATTATGGTTCTTATCTCAGTTCCTCTGGCATCGTGATCCCCACACTTGCGCAAAAATCCTGAGTCTCTTCTGGAAACCTCATCCTATGTGTTCTCCCATCTTTGACAACTAACAGGGATGTTGGGAACCCCCAGCTATACTTCAGGTTGGCCCTTCGAAGTTGATCTAATAGAGGTCTCATCTGTCTTCTTCGTGCTAGGGTTCCAGCCGATATGTCCGCGAAAATCTGTAGGTTTTTATTTTCGAAGCAAATTGGGGGAGCACCCCTGAGATTCCTCCATATTTTCTCCTTATCTTCGTACAAGTGGAACTTCACGATAACATCCCTGGGGATATCTTGATTGAGATTGGGGGGTTTCCTTACCCTATGGGCCCGATCAATCTTGAGGGCCTCCTCCACCTTTCTACCCAAAATGGGGTTGAATATTTTTCTCACTTTCTCCCCAAGGTCTTCATTCATTTGTTCCGGGATGGATCTGATTCGCAGATTTTGTCGCCTGCTCTGGTTCTCCTGCTCTTCCATTTTGTAGGACAGCATGCGATTTTCGCTCTGGATCTTGACTATTTGATCTTGGAGTTCAGAAATTGTCTTTGCTTGCTTTGCTGATACCTCTTCTACTTCTTCCACCCTATGGAGTAAATGGCCCATATCTGAGCGTACATTCATAATTTCCGATTTTATCACTCCCTCCAGTTTAGCAAACATTTCCAGCATTTCTGTTCTATTCATGCCACGATCCATACTTCTTTGCTCTTCCGGGGTGTCACTCATCACTCCCCCCTCCAGACCCGAGTCCTCCTTAGGCCTAGCCCCCTGTCCCCCCTTCTGCTTCTGTTGTTCTTTTTTCTTTTCATTTGTTCCTGAGGGTTTCATATCCTGCCCTGGACTCTTTGGGTTTGATTCTGTAAGATATTTTTGAATGGTGCTAGTATTAAGGCTCTCTCTTGAGTTTTTAGGTTCTGCTGTTTTTTGGGACCGCCCTCTCATGCTTCCACCGGGTATCCGCTTTTGGGGTATCAGACCCCCTCTCACGACGTGTTGCTCGATCCCTCCTGGTGGTGCCTACCCACCACGTGCACATAAAGAAAAATAGAGGGAAAAAGAAAAAACCAAAAAGAGGAAAATTGTGAACCAATACACACAGAGTCCAAGGAGGAGCCCTCCTAGCCCTCCTCGCCTGTCGCAATCCTTATCGCCCGCCTAGGGAGGAGTCTTTACATTTATGCTGGGTTTTTCCTTAAGTTATGTCAGGCTTCCAAATAACTGGAACCTGAGAGAGTGACCTTATCGGTCCCCCTCCTTATGTCTCTTCCAGAGGCAAGGCAAGGACCCTGGGGTGATGTACTGTGGAGTATATGAGTCAGATCTCAAGCGTGCGGGGGAAGTCAAGCCACAGACATAGCACCCACAGTTTGTTCACAGATTCGCAGCCAGGTCCAGGAGGGGACACACAAAATTCCCTGCGCTCAGACACTTTTCAGACCCTGATTATGCAGGTAGTTATCCATCCATAAACCACTATGCTTTCCAGTTACTTCTCATAAGGATATGCAGAGGTTCCTACCTTTTCTTCTGACGCTGTCTCTAAGCAGTAGTCCTCCTTCAGCGTAGGATCGCAGTCCTGATCTTGGGTGAAAAGCAGGGGGGGAGAGAAAACTCAGGGGGGGTCGTCAGGTGTCCGGTACGTCGGGTAGCAGTTCAGGCGGACAGCACGCTGTTTGAGCGGCTTCACTACCCTTCCTCCCGCTCTCGCTCACTGGGCTTCTCCTCCAGCTGATAATCAGCTGTTTGTCTGCTCGTTTCCAGATCTGTCACGTCCCAGCCGACCGGCTGGGTCGTATACTGTGTATGTGACGCCGTCCGTGGGCGCGGGGAACGAGAAAGGGGGGGCCCTTCACGGGAGCCAGGACATCCCGGTGGAACACTTGCACCGGGATCTCTGCAGTGTATCGCCCCGTTCGCAGCTCTCTCCCGTCCGGAGCCGCTCGCCCCAGATCCTCACACAGGCGCCGGCATCAGCCCCTCCCCCTCACGTCGCGTCCTACGTCACGTCCTCATCTCCCAGCCTCCCTATATATATATATAATTCTTTTTAGACAAATGGAGCTTTCTTTTGGTGGTATATAACTGCCACTGAGTTTGTTATTTTTTGCTATTTATAAAAAAAAATTTTAAGAGGTGCGGCATTTTAAGAGGTGCGGCAGCCGGCAGTGACAAGTTGTACCCGTACCCATAGGCGTACGCACGGGTGTGCCGAGTATGCCTAGGCATACCCTAATCACCCGTGCCGGCTGTCTTCCAAAATCTGCCTGTGGGACTGCTGTGAAAGGCTGAATCCAATGAGTGTTCAGTCTGTGCTTCCTGTGAGGCAGTTTCACACTGAGTCGATATTGACGCTCAGTGTGTGAAACTGTCATGTAATGTAACTGAATTCAGAGAGAGACCAGCTGTAAAAATTGAGCGTTGATGTCAGGGGTGGGCGGGACCGGGACCCAGCAGCTATCAAACACCAGCCAATGGGATGGGGTCTGGGCAGGCAGCTATGTGTATGTGGCCCTGCCCCCTTTCTTAAGCAGCCCAATCATTGGCTGGGTCCCGCCCACCCCAGACATCACCACTGAATTTTGACAGCTGGTCTCTCTCTGCATGCAGTTACATTACATGTCAGTTTCACTAAGCGTCAATATCGGCTCAGTGTGAAATTCCCTCTCCTCTGTCAGTGGCAGTGAGTGCTACTCAGTGCTTCCAATCAGTGCCGCCTAATATCAGTGCCAAACAATACCACCTATCAGTGCCAGTATTTCCAATCAGCGCCATCTACCAGTGCCAATCAGTGCCCATCAGTGTTACCAATCAATGCCCATGAGTGCCACCTATCAGCACCCATCAGTGCTGCCTATTAGTACCCATCAGTGCTGCCAATCAGTGCTGCCTATTAGTGCCAATCAGTGCAGCCTACCAGTGCCATTAGTGCTGCCAATCATGCCGATCTTTAGTATAATAGGTAATCACCACACTACTATTTACAATAAACTACTGGAGGTAAAATAAAAAAAGGCCTGCCGCTAAGCACTTACGTGTTCCCACACTACAAAAAAAAAAAAAGTGCAGCGCTAACTTACTGATCAATAACTTAACAATAATGGTGGAATCCTCTAATGCATGGAAATCTCAATAGGCTTCAATATTACGACAATACCTGTCTCTTATACGCAACTTTACATATAATGCACATCAAACTGAAAATAAAACATGCTGTATAAAATGAAACTTAGCAGGGCTGGTGAAAACCCCTTTACAGATAATGATTGCAAAGTCACCTCAAGTGCAACAACTTTTTTAGTTGAGAGGTTCACACCATTATAGAACTTTTATTTTTTAGATTGTTACACTTAATTTTAAATGTTTTAGTTACTATTATAATGTGAATTTTTGCACTTGTACATTTTCCACCACCCTTGCTAAGTCCATGTCTTTATGGACCTTGTTTGTGCAGTAGTGCGCAGTCATGTTGGAACAGGAAGGGGTCATCCCCAAACTGTTCCCACAAAGTTGGGAGCATGAAATTTTCCAAAATTTCTTGGTATGCTGACGCCTTAGGAGTTCCCTTCACTGGAACTAAGGGGCTAAGCCCAACCCCTGAAAAACAGCCCTACACCATAATCCCCCTCCACAAAATGATTTGGACCAGTGCACAAAGGAAGGTCCATAAAGACATGGATGAGGGAATTTGGGGTGGAGGAACTTGACTGGCCTGCACAGAGTCCTGACCTCAACTCGTTATAACATCTTTGGGATGAATTAGAGTGTGACTGTGAGCCAGGTCTTCTCATCTAACATCAGTGCCTGACCTCACAAATGTGCTTCTGGAAGAATGGTCAAACATTCCCATAGACATACTCCTAAACCTTGTGGACAGCCTTCCCAGAAGAGTTGAAGCTGTTATAGCTGCAAAGGTTGGGCAAACTCAATATTGAACCCTACGGACTAAGACTGGGATGCTATTAAAGTTCATGTGCGTGTAAAGGCAGGCGTCTCAATACTTTTGACAACACATGTGTGTTTGAGCTTTGGGGTGCACACCCTAATGCAATAGGCTGCACACTCCTTTCCCTGTACCTTGGTAGCTGCCCGGCAGTTCCCTACCTGTCAGGAGGAGGTCGGATCAGTCAGCTGGAGCAGCGCCGATCCTGGTTGGCTGTACGCTGCACTGGTTGCTAGAATCGACTGTCTAACAACCAGTGACATCAGAGGCCACAGCTGCCCCAGCATTCAGAGCGCTCAGCCTCCGCGCCTAGTCAATTAGCTCCGCCTCCACCCACCCACCTCCTCCATCTTCTTCAGCGTGGCTCAGAGCCTGAGGGAAGGGAGCACTTCTGAAGAGAGCTGCCTGTGCCTGAGTGTGAGCTGAGCAGCTGTCCACAGTTCCCCTGCACAGCACCAGCCACTGCCTGAGGTGTTGCAGTCTGCCTGTCACTGTGTCCATGTTTTGGAGGGTCGGCATTGACCCTCACCCTGTCCATTCTGCCACCAGTGTGTTTCCCATAGCAGCATTGGCTGCAGGAGTCCAAATCCGAGTACTGTACGGCCCCTTTCACACTGGGGCAGGGGCATTGTCGGCGGTAAAGCGCCACTATTGTAAGCGGCGCTTTACCGTTGGTATTGGGCCACTAGCGGGGTGGTTTTACCCCCCTCTTAGCAGCCGAGAAGGGGTTAAAACCACCGCAAAGCTCCTCTGCAGAGGCGCTTTGCCGGCGGTATAGCCGCGCCGTCCCATTGATTTCAATGGGCAGGAGCGGTGAAGGAGCGGTATACACTCCGCTCCTTCACTGCTCAGAAGATGCTGCTGGCAGGACTTTTTTTCCCGTCCTGCCAGCGCACCCCTCCAGTGTGAAAGCCCTCAGGGCTTTCACACTGGAATTAAAGCAGCGGCACTTTCGGGTTGGTTTGCAGGTGCTATTATTAGCGCAATAGTGCCTGCAAACCTCCCCAGTGTGAAAGGACCCTAAGTGTACTGTACTGTACTGTACTGCCTTGCCCAGCCCTGATTAACCACTTCAGCCCCGGAAGATTTGCCCCCTTAATGACCAGGCCATTTTTTGCGATATGGCACTGTGTTACTTTAACTGACAATTGCACGGTCGTGCGGCGCTGTACCCAAACAAAATTGACATCCTGTTTTTTTCCCCACAAATAGAGCTTTCTTTTGGTGGTATTTGTTCACCTCCTGTGTTTTTTTTTTTTTTTGCGCTATAAACAAAAAAATAGCGACATATTTGGAAAAAAAAAAACAATTTTCTACTTTTTGCTACAATAAATATCCCCAAAAAAATCTCTTCATCAGTTTAGGCCAATATGTATTCCACTACATATTTTTGGTTAAAAAAATAGCAATCAGCGTATATTGATTTGTTTGTTTAACAGTTATATTGTTTCTGTAAAAGTTATAGCGTCTACAAAATGGGGAATAGATTTATGGCATTTTTAATCTGATTTTCTGATAAATTAAATTTTAGTTATTATGATATAAAATAATGAATGTTGGGGCCTTTCGGTGGGCGTGATTTTTTTTTTTTGGGGGGGGGGGCAGCATTTCATTCTTGGGCCCAGGCAGCACAATGTCTTGGGCTGGCCCTGCACATGTGTGAGACTTTTTCACAGGCTAGATGCAAAGAAGGGCCTAAAATTGGGCTTTCAAGGAACATAAATTATACATAAATTGCCCATCCAATTTCCTGAGTACCTATCAGATTTTTGGAGGCCCCTGAGCACCAGTACAGTGGAAACACCAACAAAATGAGCACATTTTGGAAAGCATACACTCCAAGGTATTTTCTAATAAGACATAATGAGTCTTTTGAAACTGTCATTTTTTTGCCACCTGTTTTTGGAAAATGCATGAAAGAAAATGATAATGATTTTTTCACACACATTTGTCAATTAACCACTTGCTGACTGGGCACTTAAACTCCCCTCCTGCCCAGACCAATTTTTAACTTTCAGTGCTGACGCAATTTTAATGACAATTGCGCGGTTATACAACACTGTACCCAAATGAAATTTTTTTCATTTTTTTTCACACAAATAGATATTTCTTTTTGGGTGGTATTTAATCACAGCTGGGATTTTTATTTTTTGCTAAACAAACAAAAACAGATGGAAAATTTTGAAATTAAAAAAATCATGTTTCATAGTTTGTCATAAAATTTTGCAAACAGGTAATTATTCTCCTTCATTGATATGCGCTGATGAGGCGGCACTGGTGGGCACTGATAGGCTGCACTGGTGGGCACTGATAGGCACAGATAAGGCGGTACTGATGGGGACAGATAAGGCAGCACTGATGGGCACAGATAAGGCGGTACTGATGGGTGGCACTGATGGGCACTGATAGGTACCACTGATAGATGGCACTGATGGGCATTGGTAGGTGACACTGATGGGCACTGATAGGTGGCACTGATAGATGGCACTGATGGGCACTGGTAGGTGACACTGATGGGCACTGATAGGTGGCACTGATGTGCAGCACTGTTGATGAGGCACTGATTGTGGGCACTGATAGGTGGCACTGTGGTTGCTGATGGGTGGCACGGTGGGCACTGGTAGGCGGCACTGTTGGTGGCACTGGCAGGTGGCACAGGTGGGCACTGAGGAGCTGGTGGCAGCTCTCCGTGATGGAGACCGATGTCCCTCTCACAGCCACTGGTGATCGGCTTTTTTTTTCTCCTCGAAAAAATAGCCGATTACTGGCTCTGTTTACATCACACGATCAGCTGTCATTGGCTGACATCTGATCACATGGTAAGGGGTCGGGATCGACCCCTTACTCTGATCTGTGATCCAGTGAGTCTCACAGACTCGCTGATCACAGAGCGCACCGCGCGCGCTCTGCAGGAGGCACGCAGGCCGCTTGGGTACGGGAGGACGTCAATAGACGTACTCCCGGCAAAGCAGGTCCACGCTGTAGCCGTCATTCGGCTATAGCGCGGATCTGAACAGGTTAATAAGATATTCTTATACACATCAAAGGCATACTTAGAATTACACCCCAAAACACATATTGTTACTCCTCCTGAGTATCGAGATATCTTCAGGCATTCTAGGGGCATAAATTACACTCTAATTTCCTTACTACCTATAATATTTTTGGAGGCCCTGCTGCACCAAGACAGTGGAAACACCATAAAATTACTACATTTTAGAAAGCAAATACCCTAAGATATTTTCTAAGAGGCATATTAAGTCCAAGACTGCATTGTTTTATGTGGCATGAAGATGAAAATTTATTTTTTTACACAAAGTTGTAAATTTATTAAGATATTTCTTCACACAGCATGGACATGCTTAGAATTACACCCCAAAACACATTCTGCTACACCTTCTGAGTATGGCAATACTGCATGTGTGAGCCTTTTTGGGCTGATTATATGCCTAACATTGTATCTTTTATGTACTTAAATGGTCGCCTCTTAATGAGTGGTCAGGAAATATAGCTTAGTGTAGTGTCACCTGTAGCAGTCCCTGTTCCTAAAGTGCAAGCCTACCCTGCTGGTATGTGGCTGCCCCCAGGAATGCTATTTTCACTGGCCAAGAAGTACAAGAGGCAATAGAAAGGAAGAAGGAAAGAGTTCCTGTGGTTTCGGGGGTGCAGTTGTGCACAGAGGATGGTTTGGACTGGTGACTTGCAGGAACGTAGTCAGTGGAATGTGCAGATGGGTCAGTTCAGGCTCGGGCAGAGACATGGTCAGCAAACAGGCAAAGAATCGGTCCAAGCAACAGGCAAAAATGTGGTCAATAAACAGGCCAGGGTTAGTACATGCCGTGGCTGTAATATTTTGCTTTGCAGCTGTGGCAGGAATTATACCCTCTGTACCCACCGACCGTGACCCATTCAAGTGAATAGGGTTGCTTGTGCAGGGTCCAAGGGGTCAAAGCAGGTGGTGAGTCGGCAATACAACTGCCTCTCTGAAGAGCGATCTGAACTTGGATGGCTCTGGAGAGAATGTTAACAAGTCTTTATGGTAACACTGTGACTGCTGTGGCGATAAACAGTGACACTATAACTAACGTGGCAGTGATCAGGGACACTGTAACTGGTGTGGCGGGCACCAAATATGTAGAGGATAATGACTCAAATATGGCAAATCTGTGCAATATAGCAATCGCTTCAAATCGGGATCCCCCTGAGGAAGTCACTTGTGAGGTGAAGAAACGCATAGGGGGAGGACCTTGGATGACGTCACAATGCTTGTTTGGACGCAGAATTGCGGTATTCTATAGTGGTTTGAAGCTATTGTGATATTGTATAGATTTGCCACATCTAAGTAATTATGCATATCTGGTGTGATCAGCACCTTTGCAATGTAAGTGCATACTTAATGTACACGGGACGTTTTTACAACCTCTCCTGGACGAGTTAACTTGACAGATAGTAACCCACGTTTAAAACGTCCGTTTTGCTGCGTTTAGTGGCGTTTTGCCGCGTTTGCGTTTAAAAGCGTTTGAATAAAAAATTTTTTTTTTTCAAAATAGCCAAAAATGAAAAATGCCTGTGGCTAAACGCGAGTTACCGTGTTTAGAAGCACTTGGCCGCTTGAAATGCCTCTAAACTCAGCGTCTGAACTCCTTTTTTTTGCTTTCATAAAAAGGCCTCTAAACTCAGCTGCCTAGAAACTACCCTCTGTACATGTACTGATAAGATAACATAGAGGGGAGTTCAGGAGCAGCTGAAAAAAATGCTCAACTGCTCCTAAGCGTTCGTTTAGCAGCAGCAGTGTACATGAGGCCTTACTTGTTAACTGAAGGGAAAAAAGGTTTTAAAAGGGTAAATCACTATTTTGCCGCATAAACACGGTCGGATTTTCCCAAGATTATAGCTGCCCCGCCTCTCCAGTACCTTTTCAGTGTGTGTGTGTATATTGTGTGTCTGTGTGTGTATACTGTATGTGTGTGTGTGTGTATACTGTGTGGCCCCATAATCTATTGCCTGGGGGCCCCATAATCTCCTATTGCCTGGGGGCTCCATAATCTCCTATTGCCCGGGGGCCCCATAATCTTCTCCTATTGCCCGGGGGCCCCATAATCTCCTATTGCCCGGGGGCCCCATGAGTTGTCAGTCCGCCCCTGATTATTACATTGTATTTTTGAAATGTACCTGCCTACTCACAAACAAACTGTCCTTTTTGAAGTAAAGCACATAGGCAAGTATTTGTGAAAATATAATAGCCATTTATTCTGGGTCATAGCAAAATAAAGAGGAAGGCGATGCTGGAGAAACTGGTGAAATTGGCAAAGCCTTTGTACCCCAGGGCACACATCAACTATTTTATACCCAATATTGGTAGCCTGAGGAGTCCATATAATAGTGCACAATCCGGTCCAGGACTACAAGAGATCAGGAACAGCAGCAGATGACATATCTGTCCCAGGCTGTGGTCATACCACAGGCTGAGTCTTTTGTCAGACCAGACTGAACAAAGGCCATCACTTTCTTGTCTTACTTCCACTCTTCCTTACACGCTTACTTCCAGGCTGTGGCTGTGGTGTTGGAGGTGTGGCAGGAGGAGGAGGATGGTCTCCAACTCACACAGTTGTGTTTTGGCTGTGAGTTGGCCCCTCAACCCCTTATTTAGGGTCGTATACATAATTTCCTCACACAAAAGGCATTGGCCCTCCTCCATTTCCTGCATGTTGCTGGTAGTCATGCAGCCAAAGGCGTGGGGGTGGCTCAGAGGGCGCCTAAGTCTCCCGAATCAGCCCTTCCTGGGCCTTTTAGTTTGAAGGCGGAGGGGAGGGACCTGGGATTCTGTCAGGCTACTGGGCCCGGCCACCTCCTTGCTGCCACTTTCCCCCGCCACCTCCTGGCTGAGACTTTCCTGTGTATGAAAAAAGAACATAGTTTTAGTTTTTCGGTCATCAATCACACTCAATTTTCAGCTCATGACTGTTGCAAATTGAATGTTAACAAATAGAAAAGACTATCATTCTGACCCCAGCATTTTTCCTTTTTGTCCCAAACATTTTTGGCCACTACTGTCTATTGATATGTAAAACACTTTATTAAATCAGCAATTAGTGATCAATAATAACATCTAGTTAACATCATTAATTTCACGACCAGAAATATGTTGAACAATGCTATACCTGACTCAAGCCGGGCTCCTCCACTTCTTTTTCCTGACTGGAAGGCCCAGGTTGGACATCGGAAGCCTCAGCTGAGGTGGAAGGAAGAGTGGAGAGTGATTGCCTGCCTTCAGTCTGGTCTGACAGAAACCGCAGTCTCTCATAGTACAACAGCCTGGGGACATAAATAGCATCTGCTGCAGCTCCTGATCTCATGGAATCCCGGACCTTATTGCGCTCCCTATTATAAGTGCTCCTCAGGCCACCAATTTTTGCCTTCAAACAGGGGATGGTTGCTGTGGTGACCACCGGCTTCACCAACTCCAGCAGTTTCTCCAGCGCTGCCTGCCTCTTTTGTTTATGATTATAATGCGGGTGTTTCACATGTCACAGACAGGGCAGCTCCTTATACTTGTCTATGAATATGGGGAGGAAGTTGTGGTCATTGAAGCCATCCATTTTCTCTGCAAGACACAACACAAGACAAACCCTAATGTCAGGCTAAACTCTCCTAATCTTGTCCCAATATAGGCCTCAATCTAGAAGCAGTATAGACCACTGATGCCCCAAGTTCAAATTGTACCTTCGTTCTTCGATCGGCGCTTCCGATACTCCTTCGTCCACTCACAGATCGTACGTACGATGCGCGCATATTACGCTTTATATACACTGCGCATGCGTGAAACTCCGCCCGCCCCTGACGTACTTTCTAGTCTATTCCCCGCCCCTTGTCTTTCGGCTCAGTGGGAGAGCACATGGCGGAGAAAGAGCAAGTGCATGCAGACAGCAGCAGCAACGGCGAAAGCCCGGAACAACGAACATTCTGATCTCAGACTTTACCTAAACCCAAATGTGAGAAAGGCCAAGATCATGACTAAAGTTGTGAAGAGTCTGCGCTGGAATTTTGGGGTATGACAATCCAAGGATCAATTGAGGAAACGATGGTCAGACCTAAAATTGAGGGAGCGGGATCAGTACAGAAGGATCAAGAGAGTTCTTCAAAAAAGTAAGTTGTTGTCAAGTAAGTTTTTGTCATGTGTTCCTATTATTAATATTACTTGCATGCTGCTCCATGTGCTTTTCTTTACTGTTGTACAGTTTAAAATGGCAACTTTCAGGTTCGTGGGCCCAGTAATTGTTTGTAGTAAACATTGTTCATTCTCCCACTAATACGATGTTTGGGGCAGATCCAGGTTAATTACATTTGTTCATGCCTATTTGTTCTAAAAGAAGTTTAGTACATTGTTGTCTAGATTGGTTTGTAACTAGAACGAAATGCAAACTTGATTTAGTGTAAAGAGAGTACACTCAGCAGCTGTTTACACATCTGGACACAGGAGCACTAGTGTGGGACACCAGAACAAACTTTTTAGGGTGTCCCACACAGGTGTTCCGGTGGATACTAGGGGTGTCTCCATGTGTGAAAATTGTACAAAAAAGGTAAGTATTCCAGCTTCAGAAAGGGAAAAATGAATGTCTTCAGCTTGGAACTCTGCCCAAAAAGACAATTGTACAACACTTCCAAGCAATGTTTCAGATTCCTATTTCTGCCCTCAAATATCTGTGTGCTAAGTATAACTTTTTTTTTTTTCACATAGGGGAGAAATGACTCGGGACATCTGAGGACACCAGGGACCCCCCCACCTCCAAAAGAAAAGCAGACGATGCAACCAGAAGATGTAGAGGAAGGAGAGGTTTATGAAGTGGGCAAAATAGTGACCACAACAGGTGAGTGTCTGAGACCACAGCTTCAAGTAGTAGATGTATGCCTGCATATTTTTAATACATGGTGTGTTTTTTTCTTTTAGGTGATGTGGATGTTGTGGAAGAAGAATCTCATTTCACAAGTGCAAGTGCACACGTCCTCATTGGGGAGATCATGGTGTGTAATCGGGTTTTACAGAAGATCAAGGAAGACATCAATGATGTTAAAAAAAGAGTCAAAATCATCATTGATGTTTTAGGCAGAATCTAAAACACACCAAAATTCTTCACTTTGTTGATATTTTCTAAATATTTTTAAATTTTTTGAAGTGTATTGAAAGCCAAATTTTGAAGATGCACACGGTATGTCAACATGTGCTATCTGCCAACACGGGATATCAATGTAACCGTTTTGTGGGTGCAACCCCTTCCTCACAACTAAAGTAGCTGAGTGTCAGAAACCATGAATCAGACCGAGACAGAAGTACAGTTAATCACACTTGTTTAATAATAAAAAAAGGTAAACAGAGTAAGCGTAGTCAATACATAGCCAGAGTTCAGTAACCAGATCGGGTAGTCAGCCAATGTCAGGGAGCCAGAGATCAACGTAGTAGTACAGCAAGCAGGGTCAGGAGCCAGAAGGGACGTCAGCCGAGCAAGTCTTCAGCAGGAACGCAGTAGAAAGTCTCTGAGATGTGACCAAAGGCGAAGGCAGAGATGAAGTGAGCTGGACGGCTTTAAGTAGCCAGGACTGACGAGCAGATCATCAACAGCTGAGTCTCTGTGCAGAGAAAGGAGCTGGCAATTAGCAGACATCTGAGCAACCAGTTCAGAGAAGGAAGGACTGAACCCAGCCCTGACACTGAGAGGAGGGGGTTGCACCCCGAAACACGTCCATTGATCCCTCATGGTGGGAGCTAGGACATGTTGACATTAAGCATGGGATCAGGAGGGAAATCCCCATTTTGACTCTCAATTTGTGTGCATCTTCAAAATTTGGCTTTCACAGGGGTGACATCACCCCATCTGATGAAGGCAAAATCAACAAAGTTTGGACATACTAATGTCTGATATTGAATATATAAAACACAAAGCGCTGTGATGCTAAATAGCTGATAACACATAAAACCAAGTGAGGCTGCTATCAAAAGAGAGTGTTTTCAGAGTCACTTAAAAAGAATAAATAATGATATTTGAAGCGCTTCACAATGTGCATAAAAATGAATATATATGAATAAATATAAATACTCAAATAAATCCAGCGGTGAGTAAAAATTCCTAAAAAATCCAGCAATCAAAATAGTGTAAAATTATAAAAAATTAGTGACACCAAATGTGTAAAAAAATCCACATAAAAAATCCACATAAAAATAAATAATAAATATATAGGGATGTATTCAGAAGGTTCAATTATACAAGTGTGGAATCAGATTGGTATAGAGCTTTGATCCGGTCCCACTAGCAAAGCTGTTTAAAAACACTTGCTTAATTAAGGTGCTCATTGACCTTTATAGTAACAATGTTTCTTTTGCTTCTGTTCACAACCAATGTGAGAATCATAAACAGATCTCATTTGACAGGCAGATAAGAGAAAAAAACAATCATTGTGCAATAGTTAGGATACCAAGGTACACAGGCAAACTTCAATCCACTCACGTGTGCCTTATAATGATAAGGCATATGCAGGTTTTACTATAGCAGTCAGCCGCCTTAGACAGGAGCAGATTCACTGCAGTACACTGTGTGTTACTGCTGATCTGCACAGAGCGTCCTTGGCTCCTCCCACGCGTTACATCACAGTCACGTGACTTTTTCAAGGATCTGATATTGCCTTCAGTTTATCAAAGTTAAACTTTGTAAGTTCCTGAGTTGTGTATTGTTTTATGGTTTTAAACATGCCTGTTTAACACAAAAAAGACTATTTGTGCTGTCAAACGCAAAAATGTTATTCAAAAAATATGTTGGTTTGTTCAAAAACCCTTTTCTAAAGCACATGTGAATGTGCACAGAGTAAAAAGTTTTAAAATCAATAATGTGTGGCTTCTTCTTTCAATGTTCAATAGCAGTTTTGGTACTTGGTGTTTACAGTGGCAATGGGGGTTATTTACTAAAGGCAAATCCACTTTGCACTACAAGTGCACTTTCAGTGCATTTTCAAGTGCACTTGGAGTACAAAGTGGATTTTCCTTTAGTAAATAACGCCCACAGTGCTTTATAATTTGCCACAATCACGCCATTTTCTTGACTCCCAAAAATTCATTCATGGTGCTGAAAATGATTCTTTTTATCATTAATGCATTACATACATTAACAACAAAAACACGGTGTGTGTGTGTAGCAGACCCACAACATAATCGCTGAAGAAGAGATTGTCACCTCATGCATCAAATAAATTACGTTTGCACTATTGAAGAAAATGGCCAAAAAGAAAAGCCCATTGGAGAACCTAGGCGACAGCTAAAAGAAACACAAGCATTAAATCAAAGGAAATATTATTTCAGTTTAGCAAAAAAATTTATTTTTAAAATGTTTCTTAACCACTTGACAACTGGGCACTTAAACCCCCTTCCTAACCAGACCAATTTTCAGCTTTCGGTGCTCTCACATTTTAAATGACAATTACTCAGTCATGCAACACTGTACCCATATGACATTTTTGTTCTTTTTTTCACACAAATAGAGCTTTCTTTTGGTGGTATTTAATCACCGTTGGGTTTTTTATTTTTTGTGCTATAGAAGAAAAAAGACTGAAAATTCGGTAAAAAAATGAAGTTTTTTTGGTTTCTGTTATAAAATTTAGCAAATTCGTAATTTTTCTTCTTAAATTTTGGCCAAAATTTATACTGCTACATATCTTTGGTAAAAATAAGTACAAATTGCTGTATATTATTTGGTCTTTGTGAAAGTTATAGAGTCCAAAAGCTGTGGTGCCAATATCTGAAAATGATCACACCTGAAGTACTGATGGCCTATCTAATTTCTTGAGACTAACATGCCAGTACAAATACCACCCAAATGACCCCTTTTTGGAAAGAAGACATTCCAAGGTATTTAGAAAGATGCATGGTGAGTTTTTTGAAGTTGTCATTTTTTCACACAATTCTTTGCAAAATCAAGATTTTTTTTTCTTTTTTTTTTTTTTTTCACAAAATTGTCATATTAGCAGGTTATTTCTCACACACAGCATATGCATACCACAAATTACACCCCAAAACACATTTCATATGTGGGCTGGACTTACACGTGCGTTCACTTCTGCATGCGAGCACACGGACAGGGGCGCTTTAAAAAATGTTTTTTTTCTTTTTATTGTTCATTTTACTTTATTTATTTTAGTTTGATGCTTTTTTCCAAAAAAAAAAAATTTTGATCACTTTTATTGCTATTACAAGGAATGTAAACATCCCTTGTAATAGGAATATGGCATGACAGGTCCTGTTTACAGTGAGATATGGGGTCAATAAGACCCCACATCTCACCTCTAGGCTGGAAACCTGAAAAAAAAATTAAGAAAACAATCCTGGCTTCGATAGTAGCGGTGAGTCGGTAGAAGCACCGGAGGGCGGCGGGAAGGGGGGGACGTCCCCTCTTGCCTCCCGTAAGAACGATCAAACAGTGGAACAGCCGCTATGATCACTCTTATGGTGTAGGGAATCGCTGGCTGAAAAAGCTGATATCTGAATGATGCCTATAGCTGCAGGCATCATTCAGATATCCCCGCACAAAGTCAAGGACGTCATATGACGACGGGCGGGAAGTGGTTAAAATGCATTTTTTTTAACACAAAGTTGTCCATTTATACAATATTTATAACACATAGCATGTACATACCAAAAATGACACCCCAAAATAGATTCTCCTACTCCTGAGTACGGTGATACCACATGTGTGAGACTTCCACAGCCTGACCACATACAGAGGCTGAGTACAGCTGAGTATGGCTCAGCATGGCAGGGTATTGCAGGGTTCCGCAGAGTATGACTGGGTATGGCAGAGTATGGCTGGGTATCACAGGGTTTTGCAGAGTATTGCTGGGTATTGCAGAGTATTACGGGGTATTGTGGGTATTGCAGAGTATTGCGGGGTATTGCAGAGTATTGCAGATTATTGCACAGTATTGCAGATTATTGCACAGTATTGCAGATTATTGCTGGGTATTGCAGAGTAGTGCAGGATATTGCAGAGTAGTGCACAGTATTGCAGGGTATTGCAGAGTATTGCAGAGTATTGCAGAGTAGTGCAGAGTACTGCAGGGTATTACAGAGTAGTGCAGAGTAGTGCAGGGTATTGCAGAGTATTGCGGGGTATTGCGGGGTATTGCAGAGTATTGCACGGTATTGCAGAGTATTGCAGAAAAGTGCAGAGTATTGCAGGGTATTGCAGAGTATTGCACGGTATTGCTGGGTATTGCAGAGTAGTGCAGGGCATTAGAGTATAGAGGGATGGCTGAGCATGGATGGATGAATGTGACTGTATTTGTCACAGAGCAGCGCTGTGGGCACTACACATCCATCCCACAGCACTGCTGCTATCCGCTCTCTCCCCCTCTCCTCTCACACTGTACCGATCGGTACAGAGAGGGGAGAGAGCAACCGGCGTCATGACATGACGCCGGTTTGTTTACATGTGATCGCTCCGTCATTTGATGGAGCGATCACATGGTAAACAGTCACGATCAGTGGCCGTTTACCGTGATCCATGATGCCCTGGGTCCTCTGGACCTGGCAGTCACGGATGTTGTTGGGTGCGCGCGAGAGCGGGATTCTGGGAGGATGTTCATGGACACCCTCCCAGAATAAGCCGACCGCGCTGTAGCAGTCTTCCGGCTATGGCCCGGTCGGCAAGTGGATAAACATTGTCTGGCATATCAATAGCCCCCCTACCCACAAAGTACTCTAGATACTTTTCGCAAACTTCGCGGGCGCTTTGGGGGGGCAAGCCAGGACGGCCAGCTTCAAGAGCCGTCAGATGTGTTGGATCCGGTAATAAGCCGGCCTCAGTCCCAAATGAGGCTACATAGTTTGATGCATTTTTTCTTAAAAAGTTATGTAATATGCAGCATGCAAGAACGATGTGATTGATTTTTTTATTCCGCCATGTTTATTGCAGTGAGGAGCAGGTGGCAATCCCAAGCCACCATTCTGGAGCTGTCTGTAGAACTCGGTCTGGGTGATGACTCCACCATCCGACATCTGGCCATTCTTCCCCACGTCCACATAGAGAAACTAATATGTCGCCGACACCACCGCCAACATCACCAATACTATTAAACCCCTTATAGTTGTAATAGTATGACCTCGAGTTGGGGGGTGGGACTATGTGGACGTGTTGCCCATCAGTTTCCCCTCCGCAGTTGGGAAAGTCCCACCGCTGGGCAAATTGGGAAGCCACAGTCTGCCATTCCTGTGGTGTTGAAGAAAACTGTAGAGTCAAACAAGAAAAATAAAATTAGTAATTTTGCACATAACATTGCAAGCAGATTAGACACAAACATTCTTGGCCAACATCAGTATTACATTTATTTTAAGGAGTATTTAAAGACAAAATTATAAGGTCCACTTATCAGATTCCTCACCCCCTCTGATGGCCCAGTGTAAAAAATTTGGGGGGGGAGATGTTTTGGACAGGTAACCCTCTCCACTTCATTGAGAGCTGAATGCATGAATATGTGTGTTACTTTGGCCAGCCGCTCCTTACTTACACTATTGGCAGCCCACTGGACAGAAGTGGGCAGAAGTGTCATAATAAAATAAAAATAATATACAGTACACTGTCCAAATTGAAGCACTTTTTTACATTCTGCAACTACTTATCAAGATAATAGGAGAACAAAACTTTACCCACATGCTTTGGTGAATTCATACAGCAATATGACCACAAAAGAGGTAGGTATAGTGTGTATGAGTTTGGCAAAGTCAGCAGATAGAGGATTGGTATCGGTTGACTTAGCGGTTGGGGGGAGGGAGCGTTCCAAATGATTTTGGGACCCCAAAAAAAAGCCTCTGGCACTCTGCATGAATTTAAGGACACAAATAACATTTGGACACATTTTAGGGGGTGTTTAGGGTAAAGCACTACAATGGAGCTGACAAAATAAATTGTTAAGTGACTAGGCTAGGTGTATATGGGCCCAGGATAGCATGCTGGGGAGGTTAGTGAAGGCAAATATGCATGAAGTACAAAAAAGGAACTTTAAAAACTTCCAGCATGCATGATGACAAAGAGGACATTCACAGCATATTACAATCATGGTAATTTTTATTTTATTTATTTTTTTTTATTAGTATTATTTACTCACCCGTATAGGCAAGAGACATTAAACACAAAACCGCATCATATAAAATCCAAAGGAAAAAAATATTTGTCACTGCATGCTACCGTGGGACCCACATATCTCTGCCCACTGAGGGATGGGGGTAACCCCACGAGAGGACACACCCAGTCTTCAACTAGGAAGACAAATCTGCCAAATAGGATAAGATAATCACCATAAAAACTGGCAGTAATAAATAACGCATGGTGTTTAACCAGACTCATATATATGCTTACTTGAATTGCATTCATTGGTGGGGCTGACCAAAATTTCCCATAACAGAACTGTAGAGTCCCAGAGTAAAAATGGAGAGAGGAGAAATAGACTTTACCCAGCTCTCCTACACAATATAAGACATTTATGAAAAAAGGGGAAATGTATGGATATACTGGAATACTGAATCCCCAGCTCCAATATTATCAATGGCAAGTATATATGAAAATCTTACTTTGATAGTAAAGTGACAAGGAGTGGAATATTCCAACAGTGGTGACAGAGGCTCTGGATCTTCACAAGGGTAGTTGCCTAAGAGATCTTTTGAAAAGTAAGATTTGCATCAATATCTCAATGAACACAAGAACAATTTCCAAAATTTTTACAAAACTGAGTTTTATAGAACATTTGCTTAGCTTTCTACATGAAAGTAAAGTTAAAGTGCTTGTAACGGCAAAAGGTTTTGTATCTTAATGCATTTTATGCATTTAGATAAAAAGCCTTCTGAGTGCAGCAGCCCCCTCTAATACTTATCTGAGGTCCCTCTAGATCCAGCGATGTTGCAGGAGTGTCTCGCTGCCCAGGACTCCCCTTCTCATAGGCTGAGACAGCAGCGTGGCACCATTGGCTCCCGCTGCTGTCAATCAAAGTCAGTCAGCCAATGAGGAGAGAAAAGGGGGCAGGTCTGGGCAGCAGCTTAGTGTCTAAATAGACACAGGGAGCTGTGGCTCGGCCCAGGTGCCCCCAGTGCAAGCTGTTCGCTGTGGTGGCACTCAGGAGGGAGGGGCCAGGAGCACCGAAGCAGGACCCAAGAAGAGGAGGATCTGGGCTGCTCTGTGCAAAACCATTACACAGGAGAGGTAAGTATAACATGTTTTTATTAACTAAAAAAAAAAAAAACGACTTTACAATCGCTTTAACCCCCCTAGCGGTATTCCCGAGTCTGGCTCGGGGTGGATTTTCAATACCAAAAGCGGTATCCCTGAGCCAGATTCGGGATCGCATCGCAGGATCCAGGAAGAGTTGTCCCCTGGATCCTGCGATGTCTCCCCGCTGTGATCGGCGAGGCGCTGTGTCTCGCTCGATTCACAGTGCCGAGCTCTGTTCCCTGCGAGCGTTGCGACACACGGGGACGGAGTTTGGCGGCAAATTCAAAAAAGTGAAACACACAGTACAGATACAGTATACTGTAATCTTACAGATTACAGTACTGTATCAAATAAATACACATCCCCTTTGTCCCTAGTGGTCTGCCCAGTGTCCTGCATGCACTTTTATATTATAAACACTGTTCTTGCTGCCTGGAAACTGGAGATTGTCCATAGCAACCAAAACTGTCCCTTTACATCAAAAGTGGCTTTAGAGCAGCTAGAAAACAGCGATAATAAATTAGAATCACTTGCAGAATTAAGCGATAGTGATTTGTGGGAAAATCCGTCATCAAACACTAAAAGTAACGAAAGCGACAATTCTGCAACTGAGCAAATTTCAGGGTTTTTGATTTGATTACTTTATTGAATAATTTTTATTATTATATTATTATTTGTTATAATTATTTATAGTTATTTATTATATTATAATTTTTTATTTCGTTTTTCTAACTTTATCATACCCAGGATGTCTACTAGACTCTGGTTTGGACAGATTTAAGTGAATTATTCCTAAGAATTACAGGCCTACAATATAAAACGCCAAATTTCTGTGCAAAATAATGGTACCGCTTTCAGCACCTAAAATCTGAAATAATCATACCGCCAGGGAGGTTAAAGAGGAAGTAAACCCTGATGGGTTTTACTTCCTCTTCGTTTCCCTGCAAAGCTAAAGCATAATGGGCTACTATGCATCGCATAGGAGACACATTATGTGTCACTTACCCGATACAGAAGCCTGCGATGTCCCCGATTTCCTCACTGGCAGCGAGCGTCCATTCTTCACCCCTCTTCCTTCTGGGGCCGCGAACTCCGGCTCTGTGACTGTCCGGAGTCGCGTGACGTCACTCCCGCGCATGCGCGCGGGAGCCGCTAGCCACGGCATGACCCCAGCTTGAAACAGCACAGCGTGCCCTTTCAAGAGTGCGCATGCTCTGAATACATCGGCGCATGCGCAGAAGAACTCATCGTACGGGGAAATAGTAAATTAGGAGATGTTTCAAGCACCTACAGGTAAGCCTTAATCTAGGCTTACCTGTAGGTGAAAGTGGTCTGTAAGGGTTTACAACCACTTTAATAATATAACTTAGATTACAAAATTTTTAGTTTTACTCAAATTAGACTACTACAAAGACTACTACATCTAGTATTTTTGTATGACCTTCACGATTTTGCATGGAGACGGGATAGCACCAAGTTTCCTAGGCATGAAATGAACAAGTTGGCGACATATTGCCACATCTATCTTTTTCTATTCTTAAAGAACAACCTCCTTTAGAGCCTGGATGCTGGATGGAGAGTAATGCTAAACTTGCCTCTTCACAATTCCCCATAGGTGTTCGATTGGGTTCCGATCAGGAGACATACTTGGCCACGGAATCGTTTTCACCCTGTTCTTCTTCAGAAATGCAACAGTGGGCCTTAGATGTGTGTTTTGGATCATTGTCATGTTGGAAAAGTGCACGACCAAGAGTACGTGATGATGGTAGCATCTTTTTCAATATGGAGCAGTACATCTGTGAATTCATGACACCATCAATGAAATGCAGCTCTCCCACACCAGCAGCATTCATGCAGCCCCACAGAAAGACACTGCCACCAAGTTTCCCTGTAGGCACCATGCATTTTTCTTTATACTCCTCACCTTTGTGACACCAAACAGTTTTGAAGCCATCAGTTCCAAAAACATTTATCTTGGTCTCATTACTCCAGGGTACAGAATCCAAGTAGTCTTCTCCTTTTTTAGCATGGACCCTAGCAAATTCTAGGCGGGCTTTTTTGTGCATGGGCTTTAGGAGAGTCTTCCTTCGTAGACGACACCCATGCATACCATTCCTCTGCAGTGTACACCGTATTGTGTTATGGGAAACAATCACCCCAGTTTGGCTTTCTACTTCAGTGAACTTGCATGGCGACTTCAACCCTTCTCATCAGAGGACGCTCCTGCCAAGGTGTTACCTTCTGTGGAGGGCCTGGATGTCTCTGTGAGATAATTGCAGTTCCATCTTTGTTAAATTTTTGTATCACTTTTGCTACAGTATTCTGACTGATAAGTAAAGCTTTGCTGATATTCTTGTAGCCTTCACCTTTCTTGTGTAAAGAAATTATTTTCTTTCTCAGGCCTTGGGACATTTCTCTTCCATGTGGTGCCATTGCTGACAGCATGGAATGGGAAGGGGTTTTCTTTGTTAAAACAGTGTCCCCCCCCCCCCCCCCCCGAAAAAATTTAACGTCAACAGCTACAAATACTGAAGCTGCTGACTTTTAATATTAGGACACTTACCTGTCCAGTAGAGCTGCACGATTATTCATTAAAGAATCAAGATCGCAATTCTACCCCCCGTCCTGATCTTAAAAAAAGCATTTCCTGGATTCAATGCAGAGAGTTCTCTGCTCAAGCCAACAGCTGTCAAAAACAAAAACAAAAACAGGGAGCCTGCCACATTCCTCACAACAATCGCTAAAGAGAAACATTGTAACATATAGTTCTTTTAGATCAAAGGGATCAACTTCGGTCTGTAAATGAGGTCAGTTCAACCACTTAAAGACTAAACCTTTTTTGAAACTTGCTTACAAGTTAAAATCAGTATTTTTTGCTAGCAAATTACTTAGAACCCCCAAACATATGTGTGTATATATATATATATATATATATATATATATATATATATATATATAGTCTCTCACAAAAGTGAGTACACCCCTCAGATTTTTGTAAATATTTTATTATATCTTTTCATGTGACAACACTGAAGAAATGACACTTAGCTACAATGTAAAGTACTGAGTGTATGGCTTGTATACCATTGTAAATTTGCTGTCCCCTCAAAATAACTTAACACACAGACATTAATGTCTAAACCGCTGGCAACAAAAGTGAGTACACCCCTAAATGAAAATGTCCAAATTGGACCCAAAGTGTCAATATTTTGTGTGGCCATCATTATTTTCCAGCACTGCCTTAACCCTCTTGGGCATGGAGTTCACCAGACCTTCACAGGTTGCCACTGGAGTCCTCTTCCACTCCATGACGACATCACGGAGCTGGTGGATGCTAGAGACCTTGCGCTCCTCCACCTTCCATTTGAGAATGCCCCACAGATGCTTAATAGGGTTTAGGTCTGGAGACATACTTGGCCAATCCATCACCTTTACCCTCAGCTTCTTTAGCAAGGCAGTGGTTGTCTTGGAGATGTGTTTGGGGTCGTTATCATGTTGGAATATTGCCCTGGGGCCCAGTCTCCGAAGGGAGGGGACCATGCTCTGCTTCTGTATGTCACAGTACATATTGGCATTCATGGTTCCCTCAATAAACAGTAACTCCCCAGTTCCGGCAGCACTCATGCAGCCCCAGACCATGACACTCCCAATACCATGCTTGACTGTAGGCAAGACACACTTGTCTTTGTACTCCTCACCTGGTTGCTGCCACACACGCTTGACACCATCTGAACCAAATACGTTTATCTTGGTCTCATCAGACCACAGGACATGGTTCCAGTAATCCATGTCCTTAGTCTGCTTGTCTTCAGCAAACTGTTTGCAGGCTTTCTTGTGCATCATCTTTAGAAGAGGCTTCCTTCTGGGATGACAGACATGCAGACCAATTTGATGCAGTGTGTGGCGTATGGTCTGAGTACCGACAGGCTGACCCCCACCCCTTCAAACTCTGTAACAATGTTGGCAGCACTCATACGTCTATTTCCCAAAGACAACTTCTGGATATGACGCTGAGCATGTGCACTCAATTTCTTTGGTTGACCATGACAGGGCCCGTTGTGAGTGGAACCTGTCCTGTTAAATCAGACTGTATGGTCTTGGCCACCATACTGCAGCTCAGTTTCAGGGTTTTGGCAATCTTCTTATAGCTTAGGTCATCTTTATGTAGAGCAACAATTTTTTTTTCAGATCCTCAAACAGTTTGTTGACATGAGGTGCCATGTTGAACTTCCAGTGACCAGTATGAGAGAGTGAGAGCGATAACACCAAATTTAACACACCTGCTCCCCATTCACACCTGAGACCTTGTAACACTAACGAGTCCCATGACATTGGGGAGGGAAAATGGCTAATTGGGCCCAATTTGGACATTTTTACTAAGGCTCGGTTCACACATCGGCGGCACGACTTGCAGGTCGCCTCAGCGAGGCGACCTGCAAACGACTGCCGGGGCGACTTGCGAGACGACTTCTGCATAGAAGTCTATGCAAGTCGCCCCAAGTCGCCCCCAAAGTAATACAGGAACCTTTTTCTAAGTCGGAGCGACTTGCGTCGCTCCGATTAGAACGGTTCCATAGCACAGAACGGGAGGCGACTTGTCAGGCGACTAGGTCGCCTGACAAGTCGCCCCAGTGTGAACCGAGCCTTAGGGGTGTACTCACTTTAGTGGCCAGCAGTTTAGACATTAACCACTTGCTGCCCGCCATATAGCAGAATGACGGCGGCAAAGTGGTTTCAATACCCTGACTGGGCGTCATATGACGTCCTTAGGATATTGAGCCGCTGCGCGCATCGCGGCGATCGTTGTTGCGGGGTGTCACTCTGACACCCCGCAACACCGATCTAGGTAAAGAGTCTCTGATGGAGACTCTTTACCACGTGATCAGCCATGTCCAATCACGGCTGATCACGATGTAAATAGGAAGAGCCGGTGATCGGCTTTTCCTCACTCGCGTCTGACAGACGCGAGTAGGGGAGAGCCGATCGGCTGCTCTCCTGACGGGGGGGGTCTGTGCTGATTGTTTATCAGCACAGCCCCCCTCGGATCCCACCCAGGACCACCAGGGAAGCCACCCAGGACCACCAGGGAAGCCATCCACACTGGACCACCAGGTATGCCCCCTAGACCCCCAGGGAAATACCAATCTGTACCCAGGCAGCTGCCAATCAATGCCCAGGCAGCTGCCAATCAGTGCCCACTCACAATGCCTACCACCACTGCCAGTGCCACCATGGATGCCTATCAGTGCCACGTATCAGTGCCACGTATCAGTGCCCATCAGTGCCGCCTATCAGTGCCCAGCAGTGCCGCCTATCAGTGTCCAGCAGTGCCACCCATAAGAACCCATCTTTGCAGCCTTTCAGTGCCCATCAGTGTCACCTATCAGTGCCCACCAGTGCCACCCTATGAGTGCCCATCAGTGCTGCCTATCAATGCCCATCAGTGCTGCATATCAGTGCCACCCATCAGTGCCGCCTACCAGTGCCCATCAGTGCTGCCGCTCATTAGTGCCACCTCATCAGTGCCGCCTTATCAGTGCCCATCAGTGAAAGAGAAAACTTACTTATTTACAAAATTTTTTAACAGAAACAAAAGCAATACTTTAATTTTTTTCAAAATTTTCGGTCTTTATTTGTTTCGCAAAAAATAAAAACTGCAGAGGTGATCAAATACCACCAAAAGAAAGATCTATTTGTGGGAACAAAATGATAAAACTTTAGTTTGGGTACAGTGTTGTATGACCGCACAATTGTCATTCAAACTGCGACAGCACTGAAAGCTGAAAATTGGTCTGGGCAGGAAGGTGTATGCCCTGTATTGAAGTGGTTAATGGCTGTGTGTTGAGTTATTTTGAGGGGACAGCAAATTTACACTGTTATAAAAGCTGTACACTCACTACTTTACATTGTAGCAAAATGTCATTTCTTCAGTGTTGTCACATGAAAAGATAGAATAAAATATTTACAAATATGTGAGGGGTGTACTCACTTTTGTGAGATACTGTGTTTGTGTGTGTGTGTGTATGTATATGTATATATATGTATATGTATATATATATATATATATATATGTATATATATATATATATATATATATATATATATATATATATATATATATATATATATATATATATATATATATATATATACACAGTGGTGAAGTGGGGACGGAAAGTATTCAGACCCCCGCCCTTACATTTTTCACTCTTTGTTATATTGCAGCTATTTGCTAAAATCATTTAAGTTGATTTTTTTCCTCATTAATGTACGAACAGCACCCCATATTGACAGAAAAACACAGAATTGTTGACATTTTTGCAGATTTATTAAAAAAAAAAAAAAACTGAAATATCACATGGTCCTAAGTATTCAGACCCTTTGCTGTGACACTCATATATTTAACTCAGGTGCTGTCCATTTTTTCTGATCATCCTTGAGATGGTTCTACACCTTCAGGCTGGGTTCACACTGGTCCGACAAACGTTTCCGACATTGGGAGCTCATGTCGCATGACGTGTGAAATTTAATGTTTCCCTATGGGAGCCGTCCTAACTGGTCCGACACAAGTCGTTCCGACTTTAGAAATGCTCCCTGTACTACTTTGGTCCGACTTTGATCCTACTTCAGCCTATTGACTATCATTGAAGTCGGATCAAAGTCGGATTGCCGTCTTGCGGGATCCGACTTCGGCACGCGACTTGTGCTCAGATGATCTTGAGGGGGAACTCTGCGCCAAATTTTAAATAAAAATCCGGCATAGGTTCCCCCTCCAAGAGCATACCAGGCCCTTAGGTCTGGTATGGATCTAAGGGGAACCCCCTACGCCAAAAAATCGGCGTGGGGTCCCCCCTAAAATCCATACCAGACCCTTATCCGAGCACGCAGCCCAGCCGGTCAGGAATGGGGGTGGGGACGAGCTGGCGGCCCCCCCCCCTCCTGGACCGTACCAGGCCGCATGCCCTCAACATGGGGGGGTGCTTTGGGGCATGGGGGGCGCAGTGTGGCCCCCCCACCCCAAAGCACCTTGTCCCCATGTTGATGAGGACAAGGGCCTCTTCCCGACAACCCTGGCCGTTGGTTGTCGGGGTCTGCGGGCGGGGGGCTTATCGGAATCCGGGAGCCCCCTTTAATAAGGGAGCCCCCAGATCCCGGCCCCCCACCCTATGTGAATGAGTATGGGGTACAGCGTACCCCTACCCATTCACCTAGGAAAAAAGTGTCAATTTAAAAAAAAACACTACACAGATTTTTAAAGCATTTTATTAGACAGCTCCGGGGGTCTTCTTCCGACTTCGGGGGTCTCTCCGGTTCTTCTCCACGCTCTCCGGATCTTCTGCCGGGCTCCTCCGCTCTCTTCTGCTCTTTTGCCGCTCTTTTGCTAAAGCGGAGGAGCCTGGTCTTCAATCTTCTGCCTTCTGCCCTCTTCTCCTGATGTTGACACGACGCTCTCTGGGGCTAGAATGCTCTCTGTGCGCTCTGCTCTGACTTATATAGGCGGTGACCCCGCCCCCTTATGCCGTCACAGTCCCTGGGCATGCTGGGACTGTGACGTTTTATGGGGCGTGGTCATCACCCGATGACCACGCCCCCTTATGCCGTCATAGTCCCAGCATGCCCAGGGACTGTGACGGCATAAGGGGGCGGGGTCACCACCTATATAAGTCAGAGCAGAGCGCACAGAGAGCATTCTAGCCCCAGAGAGCGTCGTGTCAACATCAGGAGAAGAGGGCAGAAGGCAGAAGATTGAAGACCAGGCTCCTCCGCTTTAGCAAAAGAGCGGCAAAAGAGCAGAAGAGAGCGGAGGAGCCCGGCAGAAGATCCGGAGAGCGTGGAGAAGAACCGGAGAGACCCCCGAAGTCGGAAGAAGACCCCCGGAGCTGTCTAATAAAATGCTTTAAAAATCTGTGTAGTGTTTTTTTTTTAAATTGACACTTTTTTCCTAGGTGAATGGGTAGGGGTACGCTGTACCCCATACTCATTCACATAGGGTGGGGGGCCGGGATCTGGGGGCCCCCTTATTAAAGGGGGCTCCCGGATTCCGATAAGTCCCCGCCCGCAGACCCCGACAACCAACGGCCAGGGTTGTCGGGAAGAGGCCCTTGTCCTCATCAACATGGGGACAAGGTGCTTTGGGGTGGGGGGCCGCAGCGCGCCCCCTCCCCCAAGGCACCAACCCCCCATGTTGAGGGCATGCGGCCTGGTACGGTTCAGGAAGGGGGGGCGCTCGCTCGTCCCCACCCCCATTCCTGTCCGGCCGGGCTGCGTGCTCGGAAAAGGGTCTGGTATGGATTGGGGGGGACCCCCACGCCGTTTTTATCGGCGTAGGGGGTTCCCCTCAAGGTCCATACCAGACCCAAGGGCCTGGTATGCTCTTGGAGGGGGAACCCATGCCGGTTTTTTATTTAAAATTTGGCGCGGAGTTCCCCCTAAAGATTCATACCAAACACAGTGCCGGGCATTGGCGGGGATCCAAGTCGGATCCCTGTTCATTGAAAGTCGGACACATGCCGGCTTCATGTCGCAGGGCAAAGTCGGATCCAAAGTAGGACGGCTGTCGTGTCGCACCAGTGTGAACCCAGCCTCATTTGAGTCCAACTGTGTTTGATTATACTGATTGGACTTGATTAGGAAAGCCACACACCTGTCTATATAAGACCTTACAGCTCACAGTGCATATCAGAGCAAATGAGAATCATGAGGTCAAAGGAACTGCCTGAAGAGCTCAGAGACAGAATTGTGGCAAGGCACAGATCTGGCAAAGGTTACAAAAAAATTTCTGCTGCATATAAGGTTTCTAAGAGCATAGTGCCGCCGCCATTCGTGGTAAGGGAAACCGGTAGTGGAGCCTTTCTTTCTGGCCCGGCGGCGGAGGAAGGAGGAGGGGGACAAACTTCCTCGGGGGGGGGGGGGGGTTGGCACCGTTGCGATGTGTCTTCCAGAAGTGGGAAAGGGTACCTGTCAAAAACAGGTACCCGTTCCCGTCACCCCCCCCCCCCCCCCGAAAGGTGGCAAATGTGGCACCGGGGGGGGGGGGGGTCGGAAGCAGTTAACCTCCCTGGCGGTATGATTATTTCAGATTTTTGATGCTCAAAGCGGTACAGTGTTTTGCATGGAAATTTGGCGTTTTATTTTGTAGGCCTGTAATTCTTAGGAATAACTCACTTAAATCTGTCCAAACAAGAGTCTAGTAGACAGCCTGGGTATGATAAAGTTTCAAACAAAAAATCATAAATTATAATATAATAAATAATTATAACAAATAATAATATAATAATACTAAAAATTATTCAATAATATAATCAAATCAAAAACACTGAAATTTGCTCAGTTGCAGAATTGTCGCTGTCATTACTTTCAGTGTTTGATGACGGATTTCCCCACGAATCACTATCGCTCAATTCTGCTAGTGATTCTAATTTATTATCACTGTTTTCTAGCTGGTCTAAAACTGCTTTTGATGTAAAGGGACGGTTTTGGTTGCTATGGACAATCTCCAGTTTCCAGTCAGAAAGAACAGTATTTATAATATAAAACTGCATGCAGGGCACAGGACAAACCACTAGGGACAAGAGGGATGTGAAATAATTGCATACAGTAATGTAATCTGTAAGATTACAGTGTGCTGTATGTATAGTGTGTGTTTCACTTTTTGAATTTGATGGCGTTCTCGGTCCCCGTGCGTCGCTGTGATGAATCGAACGAAGGACGGCTCGCACACACAGCGGGGGGACATCACAGGATCCTGGGGACAGGGTAAGTAAGCTGTACCTGGATCCAGCAATGCGATCCCGAGTGTGGCTCAGGGTTACCACTTTTGGTGCTGAAAATTCACCCCGAGCCACACTCGGGAATACCGCCAGGGAGGATAAGCAGAGCTTCTGCTTTTGGGTGGAGCTCCACTTTAAGTAATGCCCTTTTTTATTCAGCTATCTGCTGGACACCTGTAGTTAAATTCTTGTTATTTGGATTTTATTGCCTGAAATATAGCTTTTTGCCTAAGGCTGCTTTCACACTGGAGAAACTGGTGAAAGTTAACGAAGCCTTTGTACTCCAGGGCACACATCAAGTATTTTCCAGCCAAAATTGGTAGCCTGAGGAGGCCACGTAATAGTGAGCACAATCCGGTCCAGGAGTCCAAGAGATCAGAAACAGCAGCAGATGACATATATGTCCCCAGGCTGTGGTCATACAACATCCTGCGTCTTTTGTCAGACCAGACTGAACCCAGGCTATCACTTTCTTGTCTTACTTCCACTCTTCCTTACACGCTTGTTTCCAGGCTGTGGCGTTGGAGGTGTGGCAGGAGGTGGAGGAGGAGGAGGTGGATGGTCCAGCTCACACAGGTATGTTTTGTTTGTGAGTTGGCCCCTCAACCCCTTAGTTAGTGTCAAATACATTATTTCCTCACAGATGAGGCATTGTTCCTCCTCCATTTGCTGCATTTTGCTGGTAGTCATGCAGCCAAAGGCCTCTTGAGGAGTGGGGGTGGCTCTGAGGGCCGCCTTAGCCTCCCGAATCAGCCCAAGCACTGCCTCCTGCACATTACTCTCCTTCCTGGGCCTTTTGGTTGGAAGGCGGAGGGGAGGGACCTGAGATTCTGTCAGGCTACTGGGCCGTGCCACCTCCTGGCTGCCACATTCTACAGCCTCCTCTTGGCTGCCACATTCCACGGCCTGATCCTGGCTGAGACTTTCATGTGTATGAAAAAGGGACATAGTTTTAGTTTTTTTTGTTTATCAATCACACACAATTTTCAGCTCATGACTGTTGCAAATTGAATGTTAACAAATAGAAAAGACTATCATTCTGACCCCAGCATTTTTCATTCTTGTCCCAAACATTTTTAGCCACTACTGTCTATTGATATGTAAAACATATTTATTAAATTAGAAATTAGTGATCAATAATAACATCTAGTTAACATCATTAATTTTACGACCAGAAATATGTTGAACAATGCTATACCTGACTCAAGCCGGGCTCCTCCAGTTCTCCTTCCTGACTGGAAGGCCCAGGTTGGACATCGGAAGCCTCAGCTCAGGTGGAAGGAAGAGTGGAGAGTGATTACCTGACTTTAGTCTGGTCTGACAGAATCCGCAGTCTCTCATAGTACAACAGCGTGGAGACATAAATGGCATCTGCTGTAGCTCCTGATCTCATGGAATCCTGGACCTTATTGCGCTCCCTGTTATCATTGCTCCTCAGGCCACCAATTTTTACTTTTAAATAGGGGATGGTTGCCGTGGGGATCACCGGCTTCACCAACTCCAGCAGTTTCTCCTGCCTCTTTTGTTTATGATTATAATGCGGATGTTTCACCTGCCACAGACAGGGCAGCTCCCTGTACTTGAATAGGGGGAGAAAGTTATGATCATTGAAGCCTTCCATTTTTTCTGCAAGACACAAGACAAACCCTAATGTCAGGCTAAACTCTCATAATCTTGTCCCAATGTAGGCCTCAATCTATAAGCAGTATAGGCCACTGATGCACCAAGTTAAAATTGTACCTTCGTTAGAACGATCAGCACTTTTGCTACTCCTTCCTCTGCTCACAGATTGTGCGTACGACGCACGCGTGTTATGGTTTATATACACTGCGCATGCGTGAAACTCTGCCTGCCCCAGACCTTCTTTCTAGTCTATTCCCTGCCCCTTGTCTTTCGGCGCAGTGGGAGAGCACATGGCGGAAACAGAGCAAGTGCATGCAGACAGCAGCAGCAATGATGAAAGCCCGGAGCCACGAACGTCCCGATCCCGGAGGAGATTTAAGGCCTCAAATATGTCCTATGCAGAGATGGGGGAGATGGTGGACATCTTGAAGAGGGCCGACTATGATGGAAAGCATGGACCTTACCCAAACCCAAATGTGAGAAAGGCCAAGATCATGACTAAAGTTGTGAAAATCTGCGCCTGAATTTTGGGGTACGGCGATCCAAGGATCAACTCAGGAAACGCTGGTCAGACCTGAAATTGAGGGAGCACGAGCAGTACAGAAGGATCAAGAAAGTTCTTCAAAAAAGTAAGTAGTTGTCGTGTGTTCCTATTATTATTATTACTTGCATGCTGCTCCATGTGCTTTTCTTTTCTGTTGTACAGTTTAAAATGGCAACTTTCAGGTTCGTGGGCACAGTAATCATTCGTAGTAAACATCGTTCGTTCGCCCACTAATACGATGTTTGTGGCCAATCCAGGTTAACTACATTTGTTCATGCCTATTTGTATTAAAAGAAGTTTAGTACATTGTTGTCTAGATGGTTTTGTAACTAGAATGAAATGCAAACTTGATTCAGTGTAAGGAGAGGTCACTCAGCAGCTGTTTACACATCTGGACGCAGGAGCACTAGTGTGGGACACCAGAACAAACTATTTAGGGTGTCTCACACAGGTGCACCAGTGGATACTAGGGGTGTCTGCATGTGTGAAAGTTGTACAAAAAAGGTAAGTATTCCAGCTTTAGAAAGGAAAAAAAAATGGCTTCAGCTTGGAACTCTGCCAATTACATACAATTGTATGACACTTCCAAGCAATGTTTCATATTACTATTTCTGCCCTCAAATATCTGTATGCTAAGTATACCTTTTTTTTATTCACATAGGGGAGAAACGACTCGGCACATCTGAGGACACCAGGGACCCCCAACCTCCTAAAGAAAAGGAAATCCCCACACCACAATCTGAGGATGTGGAGGAAGAAGAGGTTTATGAAGTGGGCGAAATAGTGACCACAGCTTCAGGTAATAGATGGATGCCTGCATATTTACAATACATGGTGTGTTTTTTTTCTTTTAGGTGATGTGGATGTTGTGGAAGAAGTATCTCATTTCACAAGTGCAAGTGCACATGTCCTCATCGGGGAGATCATGGTGTGCAATCATTATTTACAGAAGATCAAGGAAGACATCAATGATGTGGAAAAAAGACTCAAAAACATCATTGATATTTTATGCAGAATCTAAAACACACCCAAATTTTTAAATTTGTTGATATTTAACATTTTTAAGAAACTTTTTTGAAGTATATTGAAAGCCAAATTTTGAAGATGCACAAAGTGTGTCAACATGTGCTATCTGCCATCACGGGATATCAAGGTACACATTTTGTGGGTGCAACCCCTTCCTCTCAACTCAAGTAGATGAGAGGAAGGGGTTGCATCCATGAAACACGTCCATTGAACCCTCATGATGGGAGCTAGCACATTTGACATTAGGCCTGGGATCATTAGGGAAATCCACATTTTGACTCTCAATTTGTGTGCATCTTCAAAATGTGGCTTTTACAGGGGTGACATCTACCCATCTGATGAAGGCAAGATCAACCCAGTTTGGACATACTAATGTCTGATATTGCCTTCAATTTATCAAAGTTGAACTTTGTAAGTTCCTGAGTTGTGTATTATTTTATGCTTTTAAACATGCCTGTTTACCACAAAAAAGGCTATTTTGTACCGTCAAACACAAAAATGTTATTCCAAAAATATGTTGGTTTGTTAGTTTGTTCAAAAACCCTTTTCTTAATGCACATGTGAATGTGCACATAGTAAAAATTGAGAAAATCAACAATGTGTGGCTTCTTCTTTTAATGCTCAATATCAGTTTTGGTACTAAGTTGGTGTTTACAGTGGCAATGGGGGTTATTTACTAAAGGCAAATCCACTTTGCACTACAAGTGCAATTTCATTGCAGTTTCAAGTGCAGTTTCATGTGCACTTTTGCAGTGCACTTGGAGTGCAAAGTGGATTTTCCTTTAGTAAATAACTCCCACAGTGCTTTATAATTTGCCACAATCACGCCATTGTTGTGACTCCCAAAAATTCATTCATGGTGCTGAAAATGATGAATATTTTTATCATTAATGCATTACATACATTAACAACAAAAACAAGGTGTGTGTGTGTAGCAAACCCACAACATTATAGTTAGCTTAAGAAGAGATTGTCACCTCATGTATCAAATAAATTAAGTTTGCACTGTTGAAGAAAATGGCAAAAAAAAAAAATAGCACTTTGGAGAACCTAGGAGACAACTAAAGGAAACACAAGCAGTAAATCAAAGGAAATATTATTTCAGTTTCTCCCAAAAAAAAAATTTTAAAAATGTTTCTTAAACATTGTCTGGCATATCAATGGCCCCCCTACCCACAAAGTACTCCAGATACTTTTAGCAGATTAGCTGCTATGACTTGCATCTAGACTATCCAATGTGTTGGAGGGGGCATGACCGGATGCAGGTGTGAGCGGTCGAGCGTGTGTGCTCTCTCCCGATCCTAGCCCTGATGCTGCAGTAATGCCTGTCAAGTTTTTTTAGCTTATTAAATGAACCATGACCCTCCGGTGTCTATACCATCCCTACCTACGTTCCCTGCTGGGTGCTGGTGTGAGGGGGATCGGTGAGCTGGCTGGAGGTGGAGACGTGCAGAGAAGTTGTGAGAGTCCCCGCTGTGCTGCCGCGCTGCCGTGCTGTGGACCGAAGACCGGATGGATCGTGCCCGCTGTGGCTGTCAGCTGTGAGACGCTCGAGGGGGAGTATGAGAGATTGAGGGAAGGCAGCCTGTGCTGGACGGAGGAGTGAGCATCAGATAATCCAGCTCAGAGGGACGAGCAGAGGAACGGGGGCCCCGTGTGGAGGATCCCAGGGCTGGCTGTCTCCTCTGCGCTGTCTGGGAGTGAGGAGGCCGGGAGTCCGGAGGTAATCGTAGTCTGCAATCTGCAAATCACAGCCTGGAGGAAGGTAAAGAAGCGGACTTTAAACAACCTTAGGTATAGTGACTGTATTTATTGCTGTAAGACATCTGGGGGTTTATCCTCTTTCGGCTGCTGATTCTGGGAGGATTGGACACTTTAATTAAGCTGAGATTGCTTGATAACTAGCTGCCTCAGTCCAGGCTAAGTTTGCTAAATAGCGCCCTATAGTACCTATCCTATCATGACTAGGAAGAAGGGGGAGGATCAGCAGCAGCCTCAGGAAAATATACCCACACAAACCACCCGAACAGGGAAAGAAAAAGGGAGCCAAAGTGCATCTGCACTGGCAGCTGCAGCGAAGCTGGAAAAATTCGCACACGGCTCCTCGCAGTCCCCAGTTAAAAGTGGTCAGCCCCCCACAGGGAAAGTGTCAGTGGGAGGTCGGGGGGATAGAAAGAGTATTGGGAAAGGGGCTGATATTCCACCGGCTAGCGTAAGATCAATGAATAAAAAAACCCCTAAGAGGGAACCCCCGGGAATATCTGTGGATGCTATTACTGACCCGATCATAGCTAGCGAACAAGAACCCACTTTAGAAGAGGTGTTATGCGCAATAAATGCTTGCAGGAGCTCACTAAGTGGGATGTGCGAAGAGTTAAGAGTCCTAAAAGAAGAATTCTGTAGTATAAGGAAAGATTTTCAGAAAACAGCGGAGAGAATTAAGGAGGTGGAGGAAAGGGTCAATCAAGTGGAAGATATTGTATTCCCAATGCGGCAGGACTTTAAAAAAATGCAAGCCCAGCTAGACGCCAACAAATTTAAAATGGATGAATGGGAAAATAGGTCACGAAGACAAAATGTGAGAGTGATGGGTCTCCCTGAGAAAAGTGAGGGCTCTCGCCCCGAAGAATTTATGGAAAAATAGCTGAAGGAGAGTTTTGGGGCTGAGTCCTTTTCTCATCTTTTTTCCATTGAGCGAGCCCACAGGTCAGAGTATTCAGGAGACCGCCCGAGACCATTGATAATGCATTTTTTAAATTATAAAGATAAGATGAAATTAATGCAAAAATCCAGAGAAAAAGGGGATATTTTTTTCAATGGTGCTAAAATATCAATATTCCCAGATTACTCCCCGGATTTGCAAAGGAGAAGAGCTGTTTTTCTGGACATTAGGTGTAATTTACGGAACTATAATATTCCATACGCTCTATTATACCCAGCGCGACTGAGGATTGAGGCTTTTGGGAAAACTCTTTTTTTTTAATGTGTCAGAGGAGTCACGGACTGGCTTGAAGAGAACAGAAAGAACTTATAGAGATGAAATAGTATACGTGTAAAAGAAACCTCTTTCATACATAGGATGTTCCCTTTTGTTTTTTTTGCAGCAGTAGGGGCTGGGAGGGAGAGGGGTGGAGTGTCGTAGTGAAGGATGAGAGTAATGTTAAGGTTGGTGATGGGGGTCTTATTGGCCCTCGGGGTGAGAGGGTTACATGGGATGGGGGGGAGGGGGGGGGCAGAAGGGATTGACAAATAGGATAATTGAGTTATATTCAGAGTGGGGGATAGGGGAGTGGATGGAGTGGGTTGAGGGGAATAGAAAGGTCACATGTAATGCCC
Source organism: Aquarana catesbeiana (assembly GCF_042186555.1). Taxonomy (NCBI): domain Eukaryota; kingdom Metazoa; phylum Chordata; class Amphibia; order Anura; family Ranidae; genus Aquarana; species Aquarana catesbeiana. The sequence continues at coordinate 524,606,129 of NC_133324.1, read as the reverse complement.
CTAGGGCAAGCCAAGTTAGGCAATGGGGGGGGGGGGGGGGGAAGGGTTCACCTAAAGGAATGGGCACTATAGTGGTATTTAAAATGGTAAAAAATCATAGAGCACTGTTAATAAAGTTTGGGAAGGCGAAAGAAAAGAAGCACAAACACTTAAAGTTCACAAAAACTAGAAGGAATGGGGAAAAAAATCCTAGATAGTGGTGGGGAAGGGGGTGGGGGTGGGGGGGTGGGGGGGATTTTCTCTCCAGACTCTCCCCGTTCCCTCCTCATAATATTACCACTGAGTGTAGTAAGAAGGGTTATTGTGGTTTTGATGCAAAAGGCCAAACGGCTATGGGGAATAAGGGCACATGTGGTAGTTTGGTGCTGTCAAAAGAGTGGTTGGAGGGTTTTTATTTGCAGTTTTATGTGTAACAGCGCTGGTTTAGAACAGCGTTATTCTATGGTCTTGATTTTTTTTTTATTCCTAAATAGGAGGTTAACTGCACGCCGGTTCATTTATTCCTGGTACTGTTTTTTGTTTTTTTTTTTTTTGTTTTTTTTTTTGGGCCGTACAACACGGGCCATGCATGTTAGGGTAAACGAACATATAACGAATATCAAGAAGGGATTCCCGAAACACACTGTCTCTCGACACTACTTGGAATGTCACAATCGGAATCCCATGGGAACGACTTTTGTGGCCATTGACAGGTTCAATCCTCATTGGCGTGGTAGTTCTTCCAAACGGGAAATTTCTAAATTAGAGACCCGCTGGATATATGACCTAAAGAGTTACACCCCTTTCGGCATGAATGTTGATTGGGATGTGAATTGTTTTATCAATAACAGCTAAAATATATATATACTTTTAGATTGGTTTTCGACACTAGGGGGCAGTGTCTAGATTTAAGTAGCTATTACTGTTTATCATTTATTATTTTTTACATTTTTTTCTTAATTTTTATAAATTTTTTCGTGCTTATTCGTTTGTTTGATTACACTCATCTTGGATATAAGCACCTAACTTTTAATGTTTTTTATATCGCTGTATTCGATTGAGAACCTCCTTTTTTCCTCTTCAATATCGGATATTGCTTTATTATTTTTTAAATATTTTTTAATATTTTAATTGCTGATCTATGCAGGTCTTTTTAAAATGTTAATGCAAAATAACATTTGATTAAACATTGTACGGCTGCTATATGTTATTAGATATGATATGCTTATATGCCTAGGCTTTTTACACTTCCGGTCCGAGTGTTATTCACCCTCCGGATGTTTTAAGGCATGAGTGCAGCCCTCTGTTGCTTCCCCTTTCTGGTTGGCTGTGACTCAGTTCCGCCGATCATATGGAGAACACACTGAGGCTGTCTCGCGATCTGCACAGTTTAGCTGCGCATGCGCGGTCTACCTATTCCTCTGTTCTCCCCTCGTTCCATTATATGATCCCTGGTTGGTACGATCGTACCGCGCATGCGCGGTCGGGTCGTTTATACCAACCAGGAAGGACGGCATTGATCTGGCTGTCCCACCCCCTTATATTTTAATGCTGTGCGGGTTGGTTTCACTTCCCTCTCGCGCTGGAACGCACGGCCGCACTGCGCATGTGCGGCCTATCAAAAGCGGTCTTGTCATTTCCTGGTTTAATGACAGCACGGCCGCACTGCGCAGGCACGGCCGGAATTTGCTATTTTAAACAGCTGCTGTATTTGTCGTGCTGCCCTATCAGAGGACAGCAGGACTTTATGATGTGTACTATATATGTGGGCGTGCTTGCACCATTGGCCATGCCTCTGATGATATCCACATAGGATGAAACATGTCAGGCTGGTTGATGCAAGCACGTTGAGAGTCGCGGATTGTTCCTTTTTTTTTGCGATGAATTTACTTCCTACCTGTAAGTAGACTACAATAAATCTTGACTGTTTTATCTTACGGGCTTCACTATTGTTGCTTTCTTTTCATTGGTTTATTCCTGTTGATGACTGCACCAATACATCTATCGTTAATGTGAGTCCTGAGCCTGTGATATATGATGACCTGATTGCTTCCATGCTGTGCTTACCAATGATAGAGTGTGCCATTTGGATTTGCTGCTGACCTTCTGCACCATATGAGTACATCGCATATTGTTTATATCTTTCTGGTAAGCAGACTGATAGTACGAGGGTGTGGTGTGCTTTTCCTTTACACACTGAAGTCTGGTGGAGGTTTCCATGTCATCTGTATTGCCGATTGAGTTCCATGGACTATTATTTATATTTGGACATTTATTTTATTTAAGCGCTGCATTCTGACCTTTATATTTATGTTTGATGAAATCCACAAACTATGCCAGCTGCTTTTTGATGTTCTTTTTCAGTTAGCGCAGATATTTATTTTTCTTTTTTCAAGAATATAAAATGGAAGAAATTAGAAGAGCAGAAAATAAGAAAGCTTTCCAGAGGCAGAGGAACTTTGAGGAGGGGGAAAGAGTAGGTCGGACGCTGGCCTTGTTGGCCAGAACTAATACACCCTCTTCAACAATTCCTATGATTAAGACAAATGAAGGAGAAATCTCTTCAGATCCTTTGGTAGTTAATGTAATATTTACAGAATATTATAGCGATTTATATAAGTCGCGACACTGCCCAGAACAGGGTGAGATGGTGAAGTTTCTGGAAGGTATTAAGTTCCCGGTATTGCTGGATACAGACATGAATAGTCTGGATGCTCCAATAACACTGGAGGAACTCCGGCGAGCAATAGTGGAAATGCCGAACCAGAAGTCCCCAGGCCCTGATGGATTGCCTGCTGAAGTTTATAAACAGTATGGGGAGGTGTTGGCTCCCGAACTCCTGAAGACACTGAACTGGTCAGCTACAACCGGTAGATTACCATCGTCAATGTCTGAAGCCACAATTGTATTAATTCAGAAAGAGGGGAAGGACCAATTAGATACATCATCATATAGACCAATCTCGTTGCTGGATACTGATGTCAAGATTTTGGCCAAAGTCCTGGCAACCAGGTTAAATAAATGTATCTCCTCTCTGATCCACCCGGATCAATCCGGATTTATATAGAACAGGTCCACTAGTAAAAACATAAGAAGAACCTATTTGAATCTCCAAACGCCGGTAGAAAATGCAGGTTCCAGAACTGTCCTGTCCTTGGATATTGCCAAGGCTTTTGACACTCTGGAATGGGGGTATTTATGGTGGGTAATGGAAAGATATGGGTTCGGCCCCTATTTATAAATTGGCTAAAAATATTATACCATCAACCCAGTGCTAGATTAAAAATAAATAATGTATATTCGGAACGGATCTCCCTGGAGAGGGGAACCAGGCAGGGGTGCCCGTTATCCCCCCTGTTGTTCGCCCTAGCAATGGAGCCTTTTGCGGTGGTGGTAAGAAACGCAATCGGTCTGCAGAGTTATAGAAGAACAGGGGGTGAGGAAAGAATAGCGTTATACGCTGACGATGTTATTTTTGGGGGACATGGGGCCATCATTAGTAAGGGCAATGCAGTTGGTGGAAGGATTTGGGAGGATCTCAGGGTTGATGGTCAACTGGGAGAACTCTATGCTTCTTCCGATTGACTCGACTATAGGCTCTCCCCCGCAGGGGATTCCCTGCATTAGGGTGGTGGATAAGCTCAAATATTTGGGTATAGTCTTGGATAATAACCCAAATCATTATATTAGGGACAATTTAGCCCCGCTATTAGATAAATTCAAAAGGAAAAAAGACGTTTGGAGCCGACTCCTCCTATTGGTTGCAGGCCGTGTAAATCTGGTCAAGATGATCTGGATGCCACAATTAATGTATATTTTACATAACTCACCAGTTTGGATTGGGAGGGACTGGTTTGTAAAAATCAATGCCCTTTTCCTGGAGTTGATATGGAGGAAGGGTCAGGCCAGGATTAGCCTTCAAACCCTGCAACGCCCTACCAGGGAGGGGGGATTAGCAGTCCCGCATCCATATAGGTATTTTTTGGTGTCCCAGCTGCAACATCTGGGTGGGTGTGAATGTGAGGGAGAGGCGAACGCTAACGTAAGAATTATGCTATCAGGTAAGCCGCACAAATCCTTAGCAGGGGCACTGGAAGCGGGGTCTTTGTGCACTCCCAACATACAAATTAGTTACCAGAGTTTGGCAATTAGTGAAGACTGAGATGTGATATAGGGGCTTCACAAAGTTATCACCATTATGGCAGAATGGGCAGCTGCAAGAACTACATACCAGCTCAGGCATGCTTTAGATAAACAATTTAAGACCAAGGCATTGGAATGGTGCAGTGCGTTGCTGCTTAATAAGGTGGTAAGGGTAACTAACCTTAAGGGCCTGATATCAGGAATTTATGATCAACTAACGGCCAGGGCGACGAACCTAGAACCACTCTCGCGCACCAGGGAGGCGTGGGAGGCTGATGTGGGGGAGCTGGGGGAGGATCAGTGGAAGAGAGTTTTGGGGCTTGGTCTGCTGGTGTCCCTCTCTCCGTCGCAGCGGGCTTCACACCTCCTGTTGGTGCACAGAGCCTACTATGCCCCCAAGAGGCTGCACAGATTTGGTCGAAGACCAGGCGACAAATGTCCTAGATGCTCAGAGACAGGCGATCTTATACACTTAATGTGGAGATGCCCGAAACTGGTCAGGTATTGGACTGAGATCCTAAAGATTATAGAAACGAGGTTTGGGATAAAACTAGAACAAGAGGCTAAGCCTTGTGTGCTGGGGCTAATTAGTCAGAACATTGAGTATGGGCCTATAGACACAGCAATTGTAAGATGCCTATATCAGGCGAGAAAACTGATAGCGAAGGCCTGGTTATCAGCTCTACCCCCTACACTCGAAGAATGGCTCAGAACAATGAACTCAGTAGTAAGAACTGAAAGGACAATTTATATTAGAAGGGGAAGCTATAAGAAGTTTACTAGGATATGGGACTTATGGTGCCAGGGAATGAGTAATGCAATATGAATTTTTATAGAGGGTTTGAAGTTATGAACGAGGGAATAATGCACTAGCGGTAGTATACATTTAGTGAGGGTTTACCATCCGGATAATATGATTTGTTAGGCTTAAGCTAAGTGCATCTTAATATAAGTAAAGTGCCGGGGGTGGAGGACGGGCACTGGGGTTTTAGGGGAGGGGGGAGGGATGGGAGGTGGGGGGGTAAAAACGCCCGGGTAAATTAATTGGCCTAGGATGAAAATAGTTGTGTTATGGGATATTAAAGGATGTATTGGGGTAATCTTTTTGTGTTACTTTGTTGTACTATGTATAATTTGAAAAAGCAAGAATAAAAAAGGATGTGATACAAAAAAAAAAATCACAAAACAAAAAAAAAAAAAAAAAAAGATACTTTTGGCGGACTTCGCGGGCGCTTTGGGGGGGCAAGCCAGGGCGGCCAGCTTCAAGAGCTGTCAGGGTTGTATATGGTAATAAGCCGGCCTCAGTCCCAACTGAGGCCACTTAGTTTGCTGCATTTTTGCACAAAACGTTATGTAAAATGCAGCATGGAAGAATTATGTGATTGAGTTTATATTCCGCCATATTAATAGCTGTGAGGAATAGGCAGAACCGACTGGCCATTATTCCAAAGACATTCTCCACCACTCTTCTGGCTCTGGCCAGCCAGTAGTTAAAAACCCTCTAGTCCGGGGTGAGGGTCCTCATAGGAAATGGCCGCATAAGATGGTCCCCCAACTTATGCGGCCAAAAATCTAAAGTCCACTTAACAGATTCCTCACCCCCTCTGATGGCCCATTGTAAAAATTTTAGGGGTGGGGGGGTATGTTTTGGACAGGTAACCCTCTCCACTTCATTGAGAGCTGAATGCATAAATAATGTGTCTTTCTTTGGCCAGCCCTCCTTACTTACACTATTGGCAGCCCAGGGGACAGGTAAGAAGTGTCATAATACAAAAATATAAATACACACTGTACAAATTGAAGCACCTTTTTACATTCTGCAATTACCCATCAAGATAATAGGAGAACAAATCTGTAAACAGTATAATTTAAAAGTATTCAGGCAGGCCCTTTCACTACATGCTTTGGTGAATTCATCCATAAATATGACCACAAAAGAGGTAGGTATAGTGTATATGGGTTTGGCAAAGTCAGCAGATAGAGGATTGGTATCGGTTGACTTAGTGGTTGGGGGGAGGGAGGGTTCCAAATGAGTTTTGGACCCCCAAAAAAAGCCTCTGGCACTCTGCATGAATTTAAAGACACAAATAAAGTTTAAACACATTATAGGGGGTGTTTAGGGTAAAGCACTACTATGGAGCTGACAAAATACATTGTTAAGTGACTAGGCTAAGTGGGTATTGGCCCAGGATAGCATGCTGGGGAGGTTAGTGAAGGCAAATTTGCATGAAGGACAAAAAAGGAGCAGTAAAAACTTCCAGCATGCATGAGGACAAAGAGGACATTTACAGCATATTACAATCATGGTAATTAGGGAAGGATGAAAGAAATACAATACATTAGCAAACATTAAATACATAGAATGTGATGTTAAAGGAGAAAACTTACCCTAATATAGTCCTTCTGCAGGACCTGATTGATGGCAGAACAGGTCTCTGGAATAATGATCCCCAGAGCCTGGGGGGAGATGCCTGTTGAGAACTTGATGTCCTGCAGACTTCTCCCTGTCGCCAAGTACTGCAACGTGGCGACTAGCCTCTGCTCTGGAGTGATGGCTTGCCACATGCAGGTGTCCTGCTTCATAATATAAGGGGACAGCAAAGCCAACAAACGGTGAAAAACGGGGCTCGTCATCCGGAGATAATTCCTGAAATCATCAGGATTATTCTCCTGGATCTCCCCCAACAAAGGCATATGAGAGAATTGGTCACGCTGGAGCAACCAATTCTTCGTCCATGAACTCCTCCTCGCCCTGTTCATGGACTGGGCTTGGGTCAAAGTAAGAACCCCAACACCAAGCCCCTGCACATCACGAACTTTACGACAAGTACGTAACCGCAACATGGCTTCAAAGCGGTCGGCTGGTCAGAACGAACTAACAGAAAACACTGAAAAACAGAAAGGCCTGAGAAGAGTGAGCTGAAAATCAGAAACAAGCGGACAAGAACGCACTGAAAAAACAGATACGAACTGACTACATGCACTGAAAAGCAGATACGAACCCACAAGCACAAACTGAAGAGCAGTAATGATCTGAAAAGCACAAGGCTGAAAAGCGCGAATCGTCTCTTACCAAACTTCTATTAACAAGAGATTAGCAGGAGCCCAAAGGGTGGCACACTTGGTATTGAACTTCCCTTTTCTAGTTTCGTCGTACGTGTTGTACGTCACCACGTTCTTGACGTTCGGAATTTCCGACAACATTGTGTGACCGTGTGTATGCAAGACAAGTTTGAGCCAACATCCGTCGGAAAAAAAACATGAATTTTGTTGTCAGAATGTGCGATCGTGTGTACGCGGCATAAGACTTGCATTGGGGTGTATTCATTTTTGCAACAAGCTCTTGAAGTAATTTGTGAGGAAAAATACTTTTTTGTGTGTGCAAATTAACAAATCTTGGTTGCAACCAATGGCCCACATTTGTGGCAGTATTTTGTTGTACAGTGTCCCATAGAAAATGTTGATTCTGAAAGGAAAGTAAAGGTTTGCTGACAAATCTGTTGGGGTGTACTCATTAATGCTGAGCACTGCATATCATCTAATAGGAGCACGGATGGTGGAATACATTTAAAAACAAAGGACATTATTGTTTATTGTGATGAAGTTATATTCCACGATGCTGGATTTGTGTTAATTATTATTTCACTCTGTTTTTGAGTTCATGTCATATCGGTATTTAATATGTATCACTGCATTATTTTAAATATTTTTTATTTATTTGCTGATAAGTATGGGAGTCGCATTTAGAGCATACCAGCTGCTTTAACCGCTTCAGCCCCGGAAGAATTTACCCCCTCCCTGACCAGAGTATTTTTTGCGATTCGGCGCTGCGTCACTTTAACTGACAATTGCGCGGTCGTGCGACGTGGCTCCCAAACAAAATTGACGTCCTTTTTTTCCCACAAATAGAGCTTTCTTTTGGTGGTATTTTATCACCTCCTGCGGTTTTTATTTTTTGCTCTATGAACAAAAAATAGCGACAATTTTGAAAAAAACGCATTATTTTTTACTTTTTGCTATAATAAATATCCCCAAAAAATAATTAAAAAAACATAATTTTCCTCAGTTTAGGCTGATATGTATTCTTCTACATATTTTTGGTAAAAAAAATTGCAATAAGCGTTTATTGATTGGTTTGCACAAAAGTTATAGCGTTTACAAAATAGGGGATAGTTTTATGGCATTTTTATTAATAATTTTTTTTTTTTACTAGTAATGGCGGCGATCAGCGATTTTTTTTGTGACTGTGACATTATGGAGGACACATCGGACATTTTTGACACCTATTTGGGACCATTGTCATCTATACAGCAATCAGTGCTATAAAAATGCACTTATTCCTGTGTAAATGACACTGGCAGTGAAGGGGTTAACCACTAGGGGGCGGGGAGGGGTTAAGTCAGTACTAGGGAGTGTTTTCTAACTGTAGGGGTGATGGGCTAGCTGTGACACGTCACTGATCTCTGCTCCCGATGACAGGGAGCAGAGATCAGTGACACTGTCACTAGGCAGAACGGGGAGATGCTTGTTTACATCAGCATCTCCCTGTTCGTCCTCTCGGTGAGGCGATCGCGGGTATCCACGCAGCGGTCCAGTCCGCGGGACCCACTACCCGACTCACGGAGCTCCCGGCCGGCGCACGCCGCCGGCGGCGCGCACGCAATGGCACGGCGGGGAATTCAATGAGACGCCTATTTGCCCAGCCGCGCCATTCTGCCAACGTACATCGGCGTGCGCGGTCGGAAAGTGGTTAAACTAGAACATACAATACTTCATATTTGCATTGTTATTAGGTTTGCTTCATTTCATTAATTTGGATTTGTGTTCTGAGATTCACTGAGGCACACTTAGTTTTGATGTAGCAGCTCGCAAATTTTATACATTTTTTTAAGTGATTGATTACCCTTGCCTGAGCTGCATTGAACCAAACTAAAATTGATTCTGTTGTTGGCGTCAACTCACCAGTGACAGGATTACTATGCAGAGCAGAAAAAGTACTCCCTTTCTTCCCCAAGTTGCTTCTTTGCTGTCTTGAGGAGTAAGCTATTACCGATGGAAAAGCTGCAGATTGTTCCTTGCCAGCGATGGCTTGCTCATCTAAACAGCGTGAGGAAGCAACAGGAAATACTGTAGGTTGTGTGTTTTTCAGCTCTATATAGAAATTCTGTCATTGATGAGTTGTTGCCAGCAACAAAATTGCACATGTGACAGAACCTTAAAGCTGATGAGTACCCAGAAACACTGTCAGCTGACACACCTCCCCTGCAACTTTCCTCATTCTTCAGGCTATTTAACCCTTTAATAGTCAGCAGCCGCTCCCTCCTGTCGAGTGCCCCCATAGCAAGCAGCTTGCTGGGGGCACCTGAGCCGAGCTACAGCTCTGTGTATCCATTCAGACATGGAGCCACAGTTCGGCCCCACCTCCTCTCTCTATTCATTGGCTAACTGACTTTGATTGAGAGCAGCGGGAGCCAATGGCGCCACTGCTGTGTTTTAGCCAATCAGGAGGGAGAGTCCCGGACGGCTGAAGCACTCATGCACATCGCTGGATCGAGATGGGGCTCAGGTAAGTAGTTTTAGGGGGGCTGCTGCCCACAGAAGGCTTTTTATCTTAATGCATAGAATGCATTAAAGCGGAGTTCCATCTGAAAAAAAAAAAGTAAAGTCAGCAGCTACAAATAAGCGGAAGTTCCATTTCTGGGTGGAACTCCGCTTTACAATAAAAAACCTTCTGCCTTTACAACCACTTTAACCTCACAATAATTCTAATTTGTCTACCAAAGTCTTTTTTTTGCCCAGCTCATGTTTATTATCAGCTGACACATGGACAAAAATGTGATAAAGTACAGTTTTTGGTTTAGTGATTTATTTTGTATATTTAATACTATCCAAAATATTTTCATTTAAAATCTAAATTCACCTTTAGCAAGATTTTCAGAAAAATCCCCGTTAAATTCCATATTAGTACATACCGCCACTTTTCCCATTTTAAATGGCGCATGTTCCTCCATTACACATGCAGCTGTTGGAGGGTCTCCAAAAAAAAATGCTGACCCCTCAATCTCCATGAATCTTGCCATTTGCAAGATAGGTTGGACATTACAATTGTGTGCCCCATAGTGGGCACTCCAGGTCATTTAAACTGTATGCATGTTCTGAGCTCAGCTGCAGTGGGGAGAGCATACATGCACATTGGGAATGACCCAGAGTGCCCGCTATGGGGTGCACAGTTGTAATGTGCAGCCCATGGCAGAATTAAGAGGGGATCAAGGGGACAGTGCTTTTTGTGAGGAGGCCCCCCTCCATCAAATGCATGTGTAATGGGAGGTTGTGCACCAATTAAACCACGTTGGGGGAGGCATTGGTATGCATAGAATTGCATAGGGGGAATTAGGGAAAATCATGCTGAAGATGAAAGCTGAAGTATGACCAAAAAACAATTTTTGCACAGAATGCAAGGCGTGCTCTGTAAAAGGGAGAGGTGTGGATGAACATCACAACCTTCCCTTTTCCAATCAGGTGTTCTGTGAAGAGAATGCAAGGCTTTCTCTGAATGAAAGAGGCGTGAAGTGAGCGACCCTGCTCTGCTGTCAGCTAAGAAGTACTGTAGCAACTACAATAGTGAGCTCTGGTATAGGTACCCCCCATCGGCCCCTTAATGTGGTTGTAAACTCATACCTGTACCCAGTGAAGTGACTAGCCTCAGGTGATACACAGAAATGAAATAAAACATCCTACATAAGTTGTACCTGTTTATTTACATTTGTCCTGTACATTATTGGTCATCAACCCTGTCCTCGGGGCCACTAACAGGCCAGGTTTTATGTATTGTGTAACATGGGCAATCCGCGCTACCCCCAGTGAGTACTAATGAAAAAACAATATATAAAAATATAATGTAAATGTAAATGCAGTAAGTGTTAGTATTAAAGTGACGGTGCTGTAATCTAAAAAAACTGGAATACTCAGCTTGGAAGTATGGGTAATGTGAGAAAATAGATGCGCAACCCAAACAAAAAAAAAAAATTAATTATGTGCAAAATAGAAACACAAAAAGGTGCAATGTTTGTACCGTCAGAACAAAACAAAACAATCAACTAAGAACATATACCAGAAAACTAAAAAGAATTATCTGAATTAAACCTATGTTAGAATATGTGTTGAGATAAAAAAGTGAAAAAAAAAATATACTAGTAAAAACAAGGAAAAAGTCCATGGAGTGTTCTATAGTCCAATATAAGGATCAGTAAAAAGAAGATAAGTGGAAAGACCCCCAATAAGTCCTTTCCAGAATGTAGTCCCACACTATAGCCAACAGATGATAAGGAATGCCGGATGGCCGGCATTACCGTTTGCTCATGTGTGGGTAATTTCTCCTTCTATATGTAATCCCACTTTATTCAGTCTGTTTATAATTTATGCTCTTTTACCATCCTCCTAGGCAGGGCTTTTTTTCTCAAACAATAGGTGCTGGAACTTAACCACGGCCCCACAAAACCCCTCCCCCTACACACACCTTCCAAATCACATCAAATAGTGGGTGTGTTCAGTCAAATTTCATTAAAACAGTAGGAGGGTCCTAAAGGGGCACTACCAGGATTGTATTACATACAGAGTGCAGAGCTGTCACTTGTAAACACAGACACCAGACTTCTGCGTTTACAAGTGATTGTAGTGAGCAGGCACCAAAGGGTCTGAACCAGAGGTGGTGGAACTGAGTTCCACCAAGTTCCCCCTGAAAAAAAGCCCTGCTCCTAGGGTCCCTTACGGGTACGCCGTGGTGGCCGTCCTTCTGCGGGACATTTGTGTGGGCTTTTCTGGGCATGAGCGGGAACCATCATCTTTTTATTGGAAAATACTGTGCATGTCAGTATTTTAATAAATCCCTAATTTTAACGGACTGCACTATGTATCCCTCTTCTTTGTTCCTATGACACATATTTTGAAAGCCCCCATTCCTACTTGCCAACGTGGGTCCCACGGAGCAGAGCGGAGCCAGGTTTCACCGTTGGAGGAGAGGAGCCGGACGGACGTTTGAATCTACCGCTCTCGCCTGAGTACGGTATTTCCTCTTGTCTGTGCCCACTAGACCTCGGTAACAGAGGTCCTATGGTTCTGGTAAGCGGCCATCCGGCATTCCTTATCATCTGTTGGCAATAGTGTGGGACTACATTCTGGAAAGGACTTATTGGGGGTCTTTCCACTTCTTCTTTTTACTGATCCTTACATTGGACTATAGAACACTCCATGGACTTTTTCCTTGTTTTTACTAGTATATTCTTTATTTCACTTTTTTATCTCAATACATATCCTAACATAGGTTTAATTCAGATAATTCTTTTTAGTTTGGTGGTATATGTTCTTAGTTGATTGTTTTGTTCTGACGGGACAAACATTGCACCTTTTTGTGTTTCTATTTTGCACATAATTCATATATTTTTTTTGTTCAGATTTTATGTATTACCTTGGGGAGATGCAGACTAGAATACTGCAATCACTGAGCAGCAAATGATATCACCTGTGATGTATTTCAGTTATCTTGCAAACCTGGCCTGTTAGTGGGCCCTGAGGACAGGGTTGATGACCACTGGTGTACATCCTTGTAAAACTCAGAGATGAAAATAAATTTCACAGCCTCACACAGCAGGGGGCAAGGAGCTGTAGTTACATACTGTACAGGGGCTCTGAGAGCTGATTGAAGGGACGGGCCACCCCCTCTACTTTCACAAAGCACATGGGAACAGAGCTGAGGCTTTCACCTTTTTTAACTCTTGGTGTCAGGAAAACTTGTCAGAATTGACTTTTTTGCTGATTACAAAGAAACTATACAGCAGAGAGAAATTACACTCAGTGCTTTGGAGAGAGGGAAGTAAACACTTTAGAAATATGTGCTTTGTTCTGATTTCATGTCTGAGGTTTAAAACCACTTTAAAGGGGTTTTAAACCCTCATGTTTTTTCACCTTAATGCATCCCATGCATTAAGGTGAAAAAACTGCTGTCACTGACCGGCCCCCAGCCCCCCTGTTTTACTCACCTGAGTCCTGTATTCCCCCCGCCGGAGACGCGCTCTTCCTCTCTGCCCGGGGTTCTCGGCTCTTGATTGGATAGATTGATAGCAGTGCAGCCATTGGCTCCCTCTGCTGTCAATCAAATCCAATGACGCGGGGGGCGGGGTCGAGTCCTACATTCGGCGTCCTTGCACCCTGAATCCTAGACTCTGGAGCGCGCCCACAATGTAACCCCCCTGGAGAGCGCTTCTCCTAGGGGGTTATACGATGCAGGGAGGAACTACCGGCGCCACCGGGGGACCCCAGAAGTCGAGAATCGGGGCCACTCTGTGCAAAACGAACTGCACAGTGGAGGTAAGTATGACATGTTTGTTATTTTAAAAAAATAAAAAACGAAGCCTTACAATCACTTAAAGCTTTTGCCTAGGTCGCCTTGCCAGTGATCACCTTCTAAGTATCACTTCTATGTCCAGAGCGTGGCTGTTGCAATAAATCACACAATTCTCAGTAGCATCAGGGAGGCCCTGCTCATTGGTTGACTGGGTACACTACTAAGATCTATATTATCCGGCCTTTAATTAACTACTTGCGAGCCGTCCGCCGTTGTTATACGTCGGCTGTTTGACGTTGAATACCGTTGTAATGGCAGCAGATAGCTGCCATAACCCTGGTTTCTTTTTAAACAATGGGTGGTCCGCTTACAGATAAAAGTGATGTCTGTGGTGGATTCACTGCGAGATCACTTTTATCGGCAGCGGGAGAGGTGTCCCCTTCTGCCGCTTACCAGAGCTGTCGGTAGCGGCATGGACGATCGGTCCTTTACCCTCCTTTTTTTTTTTTTTTTTATTGCTTTAAAGTATAAATGTGAGGTCTGAGGTTTTTTTGACCCCAGATCTCACATTAAAGAGGTCCTGTTATCCTGTTATGCTTTCTTTCTATTACAAGGGATGTTTACATTCCTTGTAATAGGAATAAAAGTGACCTAAATATATATATTTTTTTAAAAAGACAGTGTAAAAATGAAAAATAAGTAAAATGAATAAGGAATAATTTAAAGCGCACCGTCCCACCGTGCTCGCGCGCAGAAGCGAACGCATACGTAAGTCGTGTTCAAACCACACTTGAGGTATTGCTGCGATAGTTAAAGCGAGAATCATTAAAGCAAGAGCGATAGTTCAAGACCTCCTCTGTAACTCAAAACTCAAAACTGAATATTTTTAAGGGTCAAAGTTTGTCGCCATTCCATGAGCGGGCGCAATTTTGAAGCATGACATGTTGGGTATCAATTTACTTGGCATAACATTATCTTTCACAATATAGAAAAAAATTGGGCTAACTTTACTGTTGCCTTATTTTTTTATTCAAAATGTATGTATGTATTTTTTCCAAACAATTTGCGCTTGTAAGACTGCTGCACAAATATGGTGTGACATAAAGTATTGCAATGAGCGCCATTTTTTGCTCTAGGATGTCTGAAAAAAATATATACAATGTTTAGGGGTTCTATAGTAAGTAATTTTCTAGTAAAAAAAAAATGATTTTAATTTGTAAACAACAAGTTTGAAAAATAGGCCTGGTCCTTAACCACTTCGCACCCGCGCTATAGCCGAAAGGCGGCTACAGCGTGGACGCCAATTTCCGTGAGGCCTACCCTGGACGTCTTCCTGTTTACTTCCGCGATGCGCACTGCCGCAGGCACGCATCGAGGAAGTTCTGTGCTGGCCGTGTCCCTTGGACACAGCCAGTCACAGATCGCTGTAAACGGCCAATCATAGCGGCCATTTACAGCGCGATCGGCGGTGTCAATGAGAGATGATCTCCTATGTAAAGATATGAGATCATATGTTGCAGCGTGAGTCAAAAAAAAAAAAAAAACGAAAAAAAAGTGACGTCAGTGCCATCTGTCCCCACTGCCATTTGTCCCCAGTGCCACATATAAGTGCCATCTGTCATCAGTGCCACATATTAGTGCCATCTGTCATCAGTGCCACCTGTCAGTGTCACGTGCCATCTGTTATCAGTGTCACGTGTCATCAGTGCCACGTATCAGTGGCATCTGTCATCAGTGTCACATGTCATCAGTGCCACGTATCAGTGGCTGTGTCATCAGTGTCATCAGTGCCACGTATTAGTGCCATCTGTCATCGGTGCCACGTATTAGTGCCATCTGTCATCAGTGCCACGTATTAGTGCCATCTGTCATCAGTGCCACATATTAGTGCCATCTGTTATCAGTGTCACGTGTCATCAGTGCCACAAATTAGTGCTATCTGTCAGTGCCACGTATTAGTGCCATCTGTCATCAGTGCCACCGGTCATCAGTGCCACGTATTAGTGCCATCTGTCATTAGTGCCACATCAATGTCATCAGTGCCATCTGTCATCAGTGCCACGTCAGTGTCACGTGTCATTGTCCTGGTGCTCCAGGGCCTTCAAAAGTGTAATAGGTAGTCAACAAGTTAGATGTGTAATTTATGCTCCTAGAACACCTGATGGTGCTCCCTGCATGTTGGAACCTCTGTATGTGGCCAGGCTGTGAAAAAGTCCCACACATGTGGTATCGTAATAGTCAGGAGGAGTAGCAGAATGTATTTTGGGGTGTTATTTGTGGTATATACATGCCATGTGAGAGAAATAACCTATTACAATGACAATTTTGTGGGAAAAAAAAAAATCTTCATTTTGCAAAGAATTGTGGGAAAAAATGACAACATCAAAAAGCTCACCATGCATCTTACTAAACCTTGGATTGTCTACTTTGAAAAAAGGGGTCATTTGGGGGATATTTGTACTTTCCTGACTTGTTCGGGTCGCAAGAAATGAGATAGGCCTCAGTACATCAGGTGTGATCAATTTTTTATGATTTGCACCACACCTTGTAGACTCTCTAACTTTCACAGAGACCAAATAATATCCACTAATTTGGGTTATTTTTACCAAAGATATGTAGTGGTATAAACTGTGGCCAAAATTTATGAAGAAATATTAATAATTTGAAAAATTTTATCACAGAAACTAAGAAAAATGCGTTTTTTTTTTCAAAATTTTCGGTCTTTTTTCATTTATAGCGCAAAAAATAAAAAACCCAGAGGTGATCAAATACCACCAAAAGAAAGCTCTATTTGTATGAAAAAAAAATTCATTTGGCTAAAGTATTACATGACTGAGTAATTGTCATTCAAAGTGTGAGAGCGCTGAAAGCTGAAAATTGGTCTGGGCAGGAGGGGGGTTTAAGTGCCTAGTAGGCAAGTGGTTAAGTAGTTAAACTACCAGCAACTGTTGATTTAAAATGAAGTCTCATGAGTAAAAGTTTGATTCAGCAGAACTGGCGAACAGACGCCCTTCCTCCTGAAGACACTAGGACGAGCTAGGGCTCTATAGCAGCAATATGGCATATCAGATGAAGCTGTACCCTTGGATTTGTACTGTTTTTTGCTAACAACCTAGTGTCCATTCCTTCTGCAGTTTATTCTATGTTTGAGACTCCTTACTGTTCTGTACTTACAATTTCATTCTAAACATTGCGTAAATGCATAATGAACAGTGTCATGTTCTCCCCACAGACATTGCTCACTAAGCCCAAACACATACAGGGAAGTCTCTCTAATGCCATTTTTCCTATGGTAGTCCCCTTAACTACCTGCAGCTAGTTCAGGCAAAGATCATTATTGACACATGCAGCAAATTTAGGTAGTTTGTGCACTTGGAAATATGGATTCACACAGAGATTTTAATGACTGAATAGTGTATATATGAATTACAAAGAAAGGTGGACACTTGTCCTTGACCAATAAGAATAACGGGGTTATTGTGTAATGGTTATATAACATGTTTGTCTTAAAATTAGGTCATCATGCTGGCAAGAATACATGTTTTTTAAAAAAATTTGGCCCCACTGACCATTAAGATATTTTATATCATCTTAATTATCTGTTTTTCCAGAACTGGTAATTTTCCAATTTGTCCTATTGTTTCCCAGAAATTCTTATTTATTTCCTGTGCTGTTGTGCAACAATCCTCTGGACCTAATCTTGACTAAAGGGTACACAGAAAATACAAATGATAATATTTAAGATGCGGTAAATGAAAAAAAAATGCGGTAAAATAACGCTTGCAGTAAATCAGTTGTGAAAGTACAGTACACTAAAAATTTTGCGTGATATACCAAATGCAGTATTTATTCGACTTAGCGGTAATTACCGCATTATTTAATGCTGTCATTTACTGCATTGAGCTGGTTGCTAAGGAGCGGGCCGGGAAGCCAGCCCCCCGAGTCCTTAACAACGGATGACACGGATCAGTTGTCCTGTTCCCTTTGCAGAGAAACAGCCCCAAAGCATGTTGCTGCCACCCCCATGCTTCACAGTAGGTATGGTGTTCTTTCGTTGCAACTTAGCATTCTCTCTCCTCCAAACATGACGAGTTGTGTTTCTACCAAACAGTTCTACTTTGGTTTCATCTGACCATATGACATTCTCCCAATCCTCTCTAGCAAACCTCAGATGGGCCTGGACATGTACTGGCTTAAGCAGGGGGACACGTCTGGCACTGCAGGATCTGAGTACTTGGCGGCGTAGTGTGTTACTGATGGTAGCCTTTGTTACGTTGGTCCCAGCTCTCTGCAGGTCATTCACTAGGTCCCCCCGTGTGGTTCTGGGATTTTTGCTCACCGTTCTTGTGATCATTTTGACCCCACGGGGTGAGATCTTGCGTAGAGCCCCAAATCGAGGAAGATTATCAGTGGTCTTGTGTGTCTTCCATTTTCTAAGTATTGCTCCCACAGTTGATTTCTTCACACCAAGCTGCTTGCCTATTGCAGATTAAGTCTTCCCAGCCTAGTGCAGGTCTACAATTTTGTTTCTGGTGTCCTTCGACAGCTCTTTGGTCTTCACCATAGTGGAGTTTGGAGTGTGACTGTTTGAGGTTGTGGACAGGTGTCTTTTATACTGATAACAAGTTCAAACAGGTGCCATTAATACAGGTAATGAGTGGAGGACAGAGGAGCCTCTTAAAGAAGAAAGTACAGGTCTGTGAGAGCCAGAAATCTTGCTTGTTTGTAGGTGACCAAATACTTATTTTCCACCATAATTTGCAAATAAATTCTTTCAAAAATCAGACAATGTGATTGGCTGGATTTGTTTCCACATTTTGTCTCTCATAGTTGAGGTATACCTATCATGACAATTACAGGCCTCTCTCATCTTTTTAAGTGGGAAAACTCGCAAAATTGGTGGCTGACTAAATACTTTTTGCCCCACTGTATTAGCATATCAATATAACATGCTGGGTTATGGTAAAGACATCCCTTATACGACTCAGCCTGGATACTAAATGGTGTGTGAGGGTGTAAAATTGTACCAATATGCATATGTACCATATTCATTACAAATACAGAGGGCTATGACTTGGGTTGCTTTCACACTGGGGTGGGCGTTAACCCCTGCTAGAGGCCGAATAAAGGGTTTAATGTGCCCGCGTAGGTCGCTGCTGAAGCGCTTTGCAGGCACTTTGATAGCAGTGCCCATTCACCGCCCCAAAGATGCTGCTTGCAGGACTTTTTTTAACGTCCTGCCAGCCCAGCGCCCCAGTGTGAAAGCACTCTGGCTTTCACACTGGGACTGCAGGGGAGGCGTTTTTCAGGAGCTTTAGGCCCCTTTCACAGTGAGGCATTTTTCAGGCGCTTTTGGGCTAAAAGTAAGGCCTGTAAAGCGCCTGAAAAACACCTCCCCTGCAGTCCCAGTGTGAAAGCCAGAGTGCTTTCACACTTGGGTGCTGTTCTGGCAAGACATTAAATAAAGTCCTGCAAGCCGTATCTTTGGGGCAGTGGAGGAGCGGTGTATATACTGTTCCTCCACCGCTTCTGCCCATTGAAATGAATGGGCACCACTGCTGAAACGTCTGCAAAGCGCTTCGGCAGCGGCGCTACACGGGGCGCATTTAACCCTTTATTCGGACGCTTGCGGGGGTTAAAAGCACCCTGCTAGTAGCCGAATAGTGCCGCTAAAATGACAGTAAAGTGCTGCTAAAACTAGCGGCGTTTTACTATTAATGTCTTCCCACCCAGTATGAAAGCAGCCTAACAGGCGCTATTTTTAGCCCAAAAGCGCCTGAAAAACACCTCAGGGTCTTAAGATGATACTTAAGATACTTAACAATACTATATTTGGGGGATCCCCCCCCCCCAAATATTGTTTTGTTAAATAGAGCAAACTTGACCATATAAATTCAAATCTATGTATGGGTAAGTATTAACAGCATACTATAATACAATTGACAGGTAAAAATCAGAGGATAGGTGTTCATACCAAAATGACATCTGAATTTACAATAGGGTGTATGTGGTCAGGGAAAATCAGAGGATGGATGTTTAAACAACAATTATATCTGAAGTTACAGTAGGTTGTGTACTTCGATTTCTTCATTTAAACCTCCTGGCACGAGGGTACCCAAGGAATAAATCCAGTATGATTCCTGCTGGATTCACGATTTGTCCACCGCAGTATCGCAGTCCCACAAAGTTGCTAATTGCTGCCATTACTAGTAAAAAATAATAAAATATTGGGATTTTTTTTTACCAGAAATATGTGGCTGAATACATATTGGTCTAAATTGATGAAGAAATCAGATTTTTTATTTTTTTTTTTATTGGATGTGTTTTATAGCTGAAAGTAAAAAATAATTTTTTTTTTTTTTAATTGTCGGGTTTTTTTTGTTTATAGTGCAAAAAATAAAAAACACAGAGGTGAAAAATAAAAAACACAGTGTTTCGCACAAACGTCAATTAAAGTAACGCAGTGCCGTATCACAAAAAATACTCTGGTCATGAGGGGGGGGGGGGGTTTAAATCTTCCGGAGGGCAAGTGGATAAAAACAGCAGTACATCTAATCATTTCTTCAAACATTTCAGAGAGGTCCATAATAGGGAACCGAAAGGTTTAAAATTTTGGGGAGTAAAAAAAGCATAATCATTGGGGTGGGGTGGGAGGATTTTATTAGGTACTTAAGTCAACGTGAATCATTTTGGATTTATGAGACAAAAGTTTTAGTCTCTAGTCTAGAGGCCTAAATATTGATTTCTATTTAAATTGTTTTATAAGGAATGATTAATGAGATAGGTTGTACCACTGTTTTTATATATTTTCCAAATATTAATCAACTATGAATAGTTGTTCTGCTATACTAATTTTGGTATAATTTAGACTAAATGGTGTTGCGAAATCACTAAGTAGTGTTTAGCTGGAAGCACATGATGATTGTTTTGGAAGAGTGTCACAAAGAAATTGCACTGATTGTGATTAGGATTATTATATTGATACTTTCTTATCTATTTACTAATGCTAGCAGCATAAGGATTACAAATGATCAATAATGATTGAGAGAGTGAAATTCCACTTTAAGCAGTTACAGCAAACAGTTTATCTCCTATTGGGACAAAAGTTTTACATAAATAAAGGCTTATCATTGTAAGCCCCCGGTCAGTGTTAAATTATTTATCTCAACCCTATAACTGCTACATCTTCAGGACAGCTTGTTCTGTTGAAAAACAACAGACCTATTGGCTGGATCACCAGGGAAAAATGAAAGAAAGGCTAAAAACAACAACAAACAAAAGTAACAACAAAAACTAACAAACATTAAATTTCAAGTATATGAAAATATAAATGTCATATAAAAATTACTTTAAGGCTTCATGTACACATAGCCTAATTTTGACCACCGGCCGTGGGAAAATGCAAAACGCTGCAAATACTCACCGCGACCTTACAGCGCTTTTGCTGCAGTTTGCGGCCAGCGGTCAAAACATTCCTGAACACGTAGGCTTTTATGGAGTTTGAGTTTAGGAACTTTGGCAAAAAAAACGCCAAAAGCTCCTAAACTTAAGTTTAGGAGCTGTAGTGTATAAGGATGAGATCAGGCGTGTTCGCAACTCCACGTGCCCGCGCAGCGCTAAATCACAGGCAGTGAGACATTTCCCAATCCGCAGCTGCACAGATCGGGAAATGTCTTACTACTTGTGATTACTGCTGCAGGGTGTCAGCTTCCTGGCGAGCTTGGGCACGTGCGGTTGCGAACACTCCTGAGCTCATCCTTAGTAGTGTACATGCAGCCTAAAGCTGAAGTCTAGTGTTGAGCAAAAGGACAGGAGAGACATTTGGGGCCCTGATGTCCCCATAAAGAGTACCTATAATTCTCATTTGTGGTTAAGCTTGAATAAATAAGCAGTGCAGTGCTCAGAAATGGTCATTAATTACTAAAAACAACAACAAGTCCCAGAGCGTAGAGTTTTTAAAGCAAAGAGGTGTCAACAGCTGACACACCGACAGGAAGAGGGAAGACTCCTTAGTAGTGAACAGGGTGCTTGAAAACGATGATAATGATATTAACCACTGTGCATTCAATTCAGTGTGTTCCACCACCAGAGGTACAGGCCGCTTACCTTAATGAATGGACCTCTGAACTAACAGACAGGTCATTCATGCAGTCCCTTCATAAGGGTAATTGTGAAAGTTGAGAGGGCTGACTACCTGTAGGTTCCTCCAAAGGATCTCCACATTCATTCGATAACCCAATGTCACACTTCTTAATCATGCATTGGTCATGTAAAATTAAAATGAAAGAAATATAGTGATCTCCATTTGGACTCCAGGAAGTCCGTACTCACAGACGATACGCGTGCGAGGGGCTATTTGATGTCAGTACAGCCACTTACCTGGTTTTATATGCATCATTACATGTCCTGTATCCTAGCACTGGAATTCAGTGCCGTCTTTGTGAGTAATATTTTTATTGATTAAATCAGTGTCTTTTACCAAATGGAGAGCACTATATTTCTTTCATTTTAATTTTACATGAGCAATGCATGACTAAAGAGTGTGACATTGGGTTATCGAATGAATGTGGAGATCGTTTGGAGGACCCTACAGGTAGTCAGCTCTCAACTTTTACAATTACCCTTATGAAGGGACCGCATGATTGACCTGTCTGTTAGTTCAGAGGTCCATTCATTAAGGTGAGCGGCCTGTACCTTTGGTGGTGGAACACACTGAATTGGATGCACAGTGGTTGATTAAGGTGGTTGATTAAGGTGCACAGTGGTTCATTAAGGTGAGCGGCCTGTACCTCTGGTGGTGGAACACACTGAATTGGATGCACAGTGGTTGATTAAGGTGGTTGATTAAGGTGCACAGTGGTTCATTAAGGTGAGCGGCCTGTACCTCTGGTGGCGGAACACATGGAATTAAATGCACAGTGGTTAATATCATTATCATGGTTTTCAAGCACCCTGTTCACTACTAAGGAGTCTTCCCTCTTCCTGTCGGTGTCAGCTGTTGACACCTCTTTGTTTCAGAAACTCTACACTCTGGGACTTGTTGTTTTTAGTAATTAATGACCATTTCTGAGCGCTGCACTGCTTATTTATTCAAGCTCAACCCAAGGATTGTTTTATATTAACCTTCAGTGTTCAGCTGCTGTTCATCGTTAGGATTGGTTTTGCGCTGTCTGATTTTTTTTCTTTTACTGTTATCATTTATGGTTAACACTAAACTTATGACCTCTAAGTGCATTTCATGCATCACCCATAGATAAGTTTGAATATTGATTCATTGTTTCTCAGAGCATTTGAGGCTTGACATACAGTATTTGGTAACTATTTACTTGAAACATCCTCATGTTTTGTTTTGTAAAAAATAAACAATAAAAAATTTGACCTTATATTGTGTTTGCGTGCAATAAAATGAATTTAATTGATTTCTTATAGCGCATATAGGTTTGATAAACCGTTGTGCAAATATCATGCAATTCAACTACCATCTTTTTATTCTACTGAGCCTTTGCCTTCAGAAAATATGTAATCTTTCGGGTGGGGTTAGGTTTTTGCCAAAAATGCTGATATTAACATATGCAACCTCAGGAGAGAAACCTCTTTGGCCCATGGATACATATGTGGGTGTCAAAGCCCACCCTCTTTGCCCCTGCACATATGCATTATGTGGACAGTAAGAGGTTATTATATCTGTGATAGGGTTCTCAGTCATTAGACATACATAATACAGCATAAGCCATGAATTTACAATATAACAGATTAACTACAATATGTACACACATTGACATGTATGAAATACCTTACATCAGAAAACTTTAAGAGCTTAAAAGAGGAGGTCCAGCCCCCCCATATTAAAAGTCAGCAGCTACAAATACTGCAGCTACTGACTTTTAATATATGGACACTTACCTGTTCAGGGAGCCCACAAAGTCGGCACCCCAGCCAATCTTTGGATCGGCTGTTGGGTGCAGCCGCCGCCATTCTTGTAAGGGAACCCGGCAGTGAAACTTTTCGGCTTCACATCTGGTTCCCTACCGAGCATGTGCAAAGCGCGCTGCTCTTCTGGGAGATTGGGCCGCAGGTACCTGTCCCCCCCCCCGAAAGGTGCCAAATGTGGCACCGGAGGGGGGAGGAGACGGATAAGCGAAAGTTCTACATTTGCGTGGTACTCCGCTTTAATGTGATATTAAAGTAAAATATATATATATTTTTTTAAAAATAACAATACATGCCATACTTACCTGCTCTGTGCAGTGGTTTTGCACAGAGCAGCCCCGATCCTCCTCTTCTCAGGTCCCCCACCGGCGCTTCTAGCGCCTCTTTTCCACCAAGTCCCTCCAGAGCAACAGCAATGGGGGCACTCGAGCAGGCTCTCTCTCTAGCTGCGGCTCTGTGTCTCCATTGACACACAGAGCCATGGCTCAGCCCTGCCCCCCCTCTCTCCTCATTGGCTCACTCGCTGTGATTGACAGCAGCGGGAGCCATTGTCTTAGCCAGTGAGGAGGGAGAGTCCCCGGAGAGCCAAAGCTCAGGTAAGTATTAGGGAGGGCTGGGGGGGATGCTGCACATTGAAGGTAAAAAACCTTCACCCTTTACAAACACTTTAAGGCTTCATGTACACATAGCCTACTTTGACTGCAAAACGCAACAAAATCGTAGTGCGATTTTACGATGTTTTGCGGCTGTTAAGTTCTTTTAGGGTTTTTATTCGATATGTGCAGAAAGATCACACAAATACTTAAAAGTATAACATTTATTAAAAGTAATGACAGCTACAGATAATATTAGAAAATATAACAAGAATACTAAGGATGGTTTTCTGCTACGATCCCGTTTGCTGTTACGCAACATGGCACAGATGACCACAGACGCGTGCCTCATTAAGGCAGCTCTGATATGAGACAAAGACCTTATAGGATTTGACTGTGGTAATAAAGGACTTGTGTGTAAGGGAAAAGACCACCCCTGGCCAACTTCCTTTGCAATTTGACCCCTCAGGGACTTGGTCATTAGTTAACAATAACATTGTTTTGGTAGAAAGGTAAAGCCATGCTTATGTCCTTATATGCCAGGGATATGCAATTAGCGGACCTCCAGCTGTTGCAAAACTACAAATTCCATGAGGCATAGCAAGACTCTGACTGCCACAAGCATGACACCCAGAGGCAGAGGCATGATGGGACTTGTAGTTTTGCAACAGCTGGAGGTCCGCTAATTGCAGATCCCTGTTATATGCCCTTAAAGGCTTTAAATGCATTATTGAGCCACATTATTAATAAGGAAGTACTGTATATACTCGAGTATAAGCCAACCCGAATATAAGCCGAGGCACCCAATTTTACCACAAAAAACTGGGAAAACTTATTGACTCAAGTATAAGCCTAGGGTGTCCATCTGCATGCCTCACTGTGCCCATGTCTCACTGTGCCCATTTCTCACTGTGCCCATGCCTCACTGTGCCCATGCCTCACTGTCACTGTACCCATTCTCCCTACCTGATCTCCGGCGCTGTGTCCATCTGCATGCCTTACGATCTCCCAGGGCTGTGACATGCATGCAGTCAGTCTAGTCGGCAGCCAGTGTAACAAAGCCCCGCCTCCGCCTCGTCCGTGACAGAACACTGATTCAGTTCTTCAAAGCAGTGAGTCAGTGTCCCGCCTATCACAGGCAAGGACGAGGAGGAGGCGGAGGCGGTGCTTTGTTACACTGCACGGCCGTCTCACTGTTCTCATTCTCCCTATCTGATCTCCGGCGCTGTGTCCATCTGCAGCCTTACGATCTCCCGGCGCTGTGACATGCATGCAGTCAGTCTAGACAGCGGCCAGTGTAACAAAGCCCTGCTCCCGCCTCCGCCTCCCCGTCCGTGACGGAACACTGATTCAGTTAATCAAAGCAGTGAGTCAGTGTCCCGCCTATAACAGGCGAGGGCGAGGAGGAGGCGGCGCTTTGTTACACCGCACGGCCGTCGACTAGACTGACGCCACAGCGCCGGGAGATCAGGCGCACGAGACTGCAGATGGACATAGGCTCGAGTATAAGCCGAGAGAGGCATTTTCAGCACAAAAAAAGTGCTGAAAAACTCGGCTTATACTCGAGTATATACTGTATGTAATATGCAATTTCCCTAACACTCCACCCCCGGCTCACAAACCATAGAATGCCTACAACTGTACATAAAGGCAACATATTAGCATTGGAAGGAAAGCACCTGATGATTGTAAACAAAAATAATCCTCCTCCCACCCCCCGGTTTGCCTTAAATAAAAAATGGGGCTCTATCTATCTATCTATCTATCTATCTATCTATCTATCTATCTATCTATCTATCTATCTATCTATCTATCTATCTATCTATCTATCTATCTATCTATCTAATCTATAGTGAAGATACCTTCTTTCCTTTCCCTGTCTGATTTACCTGCACAGAAAATCTAATTCGGCTATGTTAGGGCTGAAAAACAAAAATTATCCAAAATTAAAAAAAAAAAAAAAAAAAAAAATTTATAAGAACACCAAACTATTCCTTTCGAAGAGTTTAACCACTTGACAACTGGGCACTTAAATCCCCCTCCTGCCCAGACCAATTTTCAGCTTTCAGCGCTCTCACACTTTGAATGACAATTACTCAGTCATGTAACACTGTACTCAAATGAATTTTTTGTCCTATTTTCATACAAATAGAGCTTTCTTTTGGTGGTATTTGATCACCTCTGGGTTTTTTATTTTTTGCGCTATAAATGTAAAAAGACCGAAAATTTGGAAAAAAAAACAATCAGCAGCTGAACTTTTGGTTCTGATGGTCAAGTACCTGAATTGTCCTATCTGTTCTGATGGTGAAGAAGCTGAACTGTTTTATCTGCTCTAATGCTCTAAAGTGCCTGAACTGTCTGTAAAGTTCCAGCTACCATATGGTTATGTGAAAGTCTATGACTTGTGAGCTGCAATAGTCTGGAGGATATGGACTTTGTATTCTACAGTTATTTCAGTTCTACAGCAGTGCAACTGTTGTGCTGCAGCTGCGATCTGATCACCAGATGTCTCAGGCCCCTTTCACACTGGGGCAGTGGGGGCGGCGGCGGTACAACAGCGCTATTTTTAGCGCTGCTGTACCGTCGTTCTTGCAGTGGTATTCAGCCGCTAGCGGTGCGGTTTTAACCCCCGCTGGCGGCCGAAAAAGGGTTAAAATCCCTCGTACAGCGTGGCTATAGCCGCGGTATTGCCGCGGTATAGCCGCGCTGTCCCATTGATTTCAATGGGCAGGAGCGGGGAAGGAGCGGTGAATACACCGCTCCTTCCCCGCTCCAAAAAAGCGGTTTGCAGGACTTTTTTCACCGCCCTGCCTGCGCACCGCTTCAGTGTGAAAGCCCTTGGGCTTTCACACTGAACAAACAGCGGAGGCTGTTTAGGGGCGGTTTTCAGGCGGTATTTTTAGCGCAATACCGCCTGAAAACCGCTCCAGTGTGAAAGGGGCCTAAGACTGCTGTCCCTCATCAGATATGGGGGACTTTGACAGGTTTTTGCTTTTAACCACTTCGAGCCCGCGCTATAGCCGAAAGATGGCTAAAGCGCGGCACTCAATTGCCGGGAGGGCATCCCTGGATGGCATCCTATTTACATTCCCCCTGTGCGCCGCCCCGGGCGCTTGGCGGGGGAAATCTGTGTTTGCCGTGTCCCTTGGACACAACCAATCACAGATCATGCTAAATGGCCAATCACAGCGGCCATTTAGCACACAATCGGAGTGTCCAACGAGAGATGATCTCATATGTAAACATATGAGATCATCTCTCATCGCCGGCTCTCCCTCCTCACACAGAGACAGCATGTGAGGAGGGAGAGCTTCTGTGCTGCAGCGGGAGTGAAAAAAAATCAGGTACACTAACACAACACAGTGCCATCTGTCCCCAGTGCCACCTATCAGTGCCATCTGTCCCCATCGCCATCTGTCCAAAGTGCTATCTGTCCCCAGTGCCACTTGTCAGTGCCATCTGTCCCCAGTGCCACCTGCCTCCAGTGCCACCTATCCCCAGTGCCACCTGTCAGTGTCACGTGTCATCAGTGCCACGTATCAGTGCCATCTGTTATCAGTGCCATGTGTCATCACTGCCACATATTAGTGCCATTTGTCATCAGTGTCACGTATGAGTGCCATCTGTCATCAGTGCCACATCAGTGTCACGTGTCATTGTCCTGGTGCTCCAGGGCCTTCAAAAGTGTAATAGGTAGTCAACAAGTTAGACAGGTAATTTATTCTCCTAGAACACGTGATGGTGCTCCCTGCATGTTGGGCCTCTCTATGTGGCCAGGCTGTGAAAAAGTCCCACACGTGTGGTATCGTAATACTCAGGAGGAGTAGCAGAATGTATGT
The DNA here is from genome assembly GCF_042186555.1 of Aquarana catesbeiana. NCBI lineage: Eukaryota > Metazoa > Chordata > Amphibia > Anura > Ranidae > Aquarana > Aquarana catesbeiana. Next base: position 524,578,305 of record NC_133324.1, on the reverse strand, counting down.
GTCATTTGTGGTATACACATTCCATGTGAGAGAAATAACCTATTACAATGATAATTTTGTGGAAAAACAAAAAAAACAAAAAAACTTAATTTTGCAAAGAATTGTGGGGAAAAAAAATGACAACATCAAAAACCTCACCATGCACCATGCTTTCACACCGGAGCGCTGTGCTGGCAGGACGGGAAAAAAAGTCCTGCCAGCAGCTTCTTTCGAGCGGTGAAGAAGCGGTGTGTTTACCGCTCCTCCACCGCTGCTCCCCATTGAAATCAATGGGGCAGTGCTGGGATACCGCCGGCAAAACGCCGCTATTGCGGGCGGTTTTAACCCTTTCTCAGCCACTAGCGGGGGGTAAAAGCCCCCCGCTAGTGGCCGAAATGGGCCGCTAATCCGACAGTAAAACGCCGCTAAAAATGGCGGCGTTTTACCGCCGACGCTATGGGCGGCCCGGTGTGAAAGGGCTCTAAAAGAAAAACTCAGCTGTATCGTTTAGGGTGAAATATTGGTGTTTTGGGTCAGTGAGGGTTACTATGATGATAGTGTGATCTGTCTCTGCAGTGAAATGGGGATCCCTGTCTTTATGGTGGAATGGTGGTCCCTGTCTCTGCCGTGGAATGGGTGTTTCCTGCCTATGCGGAGGAATGGGGGTTCCCTGTCTGTGCTGGGGAATGGGGGTTCCCTGTCTGTGCGGAGGAATGGGGGTTCCCTGTCTGTGCCGGGGAATGGGGGTTCCCTGTCTGTGTGGTGGAATGGGGGTTCCCTGTCTGTGCGGTGGAATGGTGGTAAGGGAAGGTTATTACACCTGTAAGGTTTATTTTTGCCACCTTTGTCCCATTGTGGAGATTTAGGCCCTTTTCACACGATCAGCCTGCTTGGATCCACCTGTCCGTTGTTCAGGCGGATCCGAGCAGGCCACCCATTGACTTCTATGGGCAGGCAGATGTCAACGGAGATGTGTCTGCTGACACCCGCCAGTCATCCAATCCGACAAGACCCGCTAAAAACAGATGGATGGCGATACATTTGCCATCCGTCCAGGGCACTATTCGACAGAACACTGGCACCTCTTTCCCGACCTGCTCATCTCCCTCAGCCTTATATCCTGACTACGTTCTCAGTGAGGTAAGGTGACCAGATTTTTAAAATTAAATCTAGGGACATATATATATATTTTTTTTATTGGCAAATAGTAAACTATTTTATAAGCATATTTTCCTCATATGATAAATGCAGTGCATGTGGTATGTGTTTATGGAATGATTGTATAGCCTCGTACACCCGATTGGATTGTTGGCCAACAAAACCGTGGATTTTTGTCCGAAGGGCGTTGGCCCAAACTTGTCTTGCATACACACAGCAACACAATTGTTGGCCAACAATCACAAACGTACTAGACGTACTACGTGGTTTTTCAGCTCTTTAGCGCCACCCTTTGGGCTCATTCTGCTAATTTCGTGTTAGTAGACGTTTGGTGAGTGTTGATTCGCTCTTTTCATTTCGTGCTTTTCAGTTTCTGAACGGCCATTCGTCAACCAGACATGTTGCGGAATCTGAGGAGATAACTTGTTATTTATTATTGGCCTTGGAGTTATTGCTTTGACATTATTTTTTTGGTTGAATAATGATTTGATTTGGTATATTTTCTATATTTTTGGATGCATAGAATGCACTTTTTGGTTAAGTTCTATTGGCAGATAACATGTCTAATTTTATTTGTTTTCTTTTTTGAATGCACAATAAAAAATTGTGGTGAATAATACTTGGCTATGTGTTTTACTTCAAATGACATTTTGGGAGTAGGCAGTTACATTTTAAAAAATCCAATGTAAAATTGACAAGGGACACCAACATAGTTGTATCTTTGATCTTAAAAACTATGGGATAATGGTGCTGTGGTAACTTGCCCAAATAAAAAAAAAAAAAGCATTATATTATTCTGAATATCACTATAAAAAAAAGCCTTTGAAAATTTGTTTGCAATAACTCCATCAGTATCACCAGCAAAGCAGCTTCATTGTTATCCCTTTAACCACTTAAGGACCAGTCTCGTTTTGGATTTTAGGTGTTTACATGTTTAAAACAGTTTTTTTTGCTAGAACCCCCAAACATTATATATGTTTTTTTCTTCTAACACCCTAGATAATAAAATGGCGGTCGTTGCAATTTTTTTTTTGCACCGTATTTGCGAAGCGGTCTTAAAAGCACACTTTTTTTGGAAAAAATTCACTTTTTTGAATAAAAAAATAAGACAACAGTAAAGTTAGCCCAATTTTTTTTTATATTGTGAAATATAATGTTACGCCAAGTAAATTGATACCCAACATGTCACGCTTCAAAATTGCGCCCGCTCGTGGAATAGCGTCAAACTTTTACCCTCAAAAATCTCCATAGGCGACGGTTAAAAAATTCTGCAGGTTGCATATTTTGCAGTACAGAGGAGGTCTAGGGCGATACCTCACATGTGTGGTTTGACCACCGTTTTCATATGCGGGCGCTACTCGCGTATGCGTTCGCTTCCGTGCGCGAGCTCGTCGGGACGGGGGGTTTTTAAAATTTTTTTTTTTTTTTTTTAATTTTATTTTACATTATTTTATTTATTTTTACACTGTTTTTTAAAAAAAAAAAATTGTGTCACTTTTATTCCTATTACAAGGAATGTAAACATCCCTTGCAATAGAAAAAAGCATGACAGGTCCTCTTAAATATGAGATCCGGGGTCAAAAAGACCTCAGATCTCATATTTACACTAAAATGCAATTAAAAAAAAAAAAAAGTAATTTAAAAAAATGACATTTGAAAAAATGTGCCTTTAAGAGGCGTGGACGGAAGTGACGTTTTGACGTCGCTTCCGCCCAGCAGTGTCATGGAGACGAGTGGGCGCCATCTTAGCCTCACTCGTCTCCAGGCACAGGACGGAGACGGATGCGATCGCCTCCGCCGCCACCGACGGCTCCGGATCGCGGCGGAGGGCACCGGATCGCGGCGGGGGGGCCCTCTCCCGCCACCGACAAAAGTGATTTTGCGGCGAATCCGCCGCAGAGACCACTTTTATCTGAAAGCCGGCCGCCGCACGAAAACGGGGATACCGGAGTTATGGCAGCTAGCTGCTGCCATAACAACGATATACCCCTTCAAAGTTTGGACGTACATCGTCGTGTGGCGGTCGGCAAGTGGTTAAAGAGGAAGAGAATGTGCGCTGCATTTCGAGATTTCATAACTTGCCACGTCACAAATGTTAATTCTCCATTACGAACGCTAGTTTACAACCACTTCTGGCTTGTCCTTGCTTCTGAGCATGCGTGTTTGTACTTTGGACTTTTGGCCGACAGACTTGTGTACACACGCTTGGAAAATCCGACAACACACATTTGTCCGCGGAAAATGTGAAAACCTGCTAGCCACACATTTCCCGTCGGAAAATCTGATCGTGTGTACGAGGCTTTAGACATACGTTATTTCTCACATTTTGTACATGAGATAAGAAAAAAAAGATACTTCTTAGGATTTTTTTGGCATAGGACTACCAAATGTTAAGAAGATAAGATAAAAACCTTGGAGGGAGGGATGAGGCGGCAAAAATCAAATCCAATCCGGGCAGGGGCGGCTCCAGACAATTTTTTTGGGGGTGCTTGAGGTAAAAGTGAGGATGCTAATGCGGCGCGTTACCGCACACCTGTGGACATGGCCAGAAAGTGGGTGAGGCCAGCAAGTGGAGGTTTCTTCAGTGGTGATCAGTATGTCCTGGCCTCTGTATAGCAATAAAAAGCCTAAAAAATGCAGTACAACCCTACACTTCAACTATAAAATTGTACAAATGGACTTATAAGTGCAATGGTAAAACCTGCTGTATGAATAAATATCCATTGCACATCAACCAATGTATTGCAATATAGTAGTGATGGTGTCACCCCTCTGCAAAAATATTTTGAGAAATTGCAGAGCTTCAATAGGCAAATGATGGTGAAATCCCCTACATACAATAATAACAAAAATGCAAATCAACCAGTGTATTAGAACATAGTAGTGATGGTGTCACCCTCTCTGCACAAGGTAAGAAATACTGCATAGCTGCAATGTGCAGATAGTGGGGAAACCCCCTATATATAATCTTAATAATTGATGTACATATTTTACATTTAAAAAAATAAATAAATAAATATATATATATATATATATATATATATATATATATATATATATATATATATATATATATATATATATATATATATATATATATATATATATATATATATATATATATAGGGGTTTCACCACTATCTGCAGAGGGGGTGACACCATCACTACTATATTGCAATACATTGGTTGGTTTGCACTGGATATTTATTTATAGGTTTTACCATTGCACTTATAAGTCGATTTGCACAATTTTATAGATGAAGTGTAGGGCAGTGCTGCATTTATTGCTTTTTATTAATTCGCGTTAGATGAGAGAACCAGGTAACAAGATTCTCTTATTGCTTTTGGAGATTTTTTTTTGTTGCATGGTACTTGTTTTACTTGATTTGTCCTCTGTATACTGGTAACCACTGGCCCTGCATATTGGTGGTCAGTGTGCCCCCTGTATGCTGGTGCTACGTGCAAGAGGATGCCACGTACAAGGCACAGGAGGACACCACATGCGGGGTACAGGAGGATGCTACTTGCAGGGTGTAGGAGGATGCTTTGTGCAGGGTGCAGGAGGATGCTTTGTGCAGGGTGCAGGAGGATGTTTTGTGCAGGGTACAGGAGGATGCTATGTACAGCGTGCAGGTTTTAGGAATGCATTATGTACAGAGCGCAAGGTTTAGGAATGCATTATGTACAGAGCGCAAGGTTTAGGAATGCATTATGTACAGAGCGCAAGGATTAGGAATTCATTAAGTACAGAGCGCAAGGTTTAGGAGTGTGTTGTACAGAGTGCAAGGTTCAGGAATGCATTACGTACAGAGTGCAAGGTTCAGGAGTGCATTGTACAGAGTGCAAGGTTCAGCAGTTAGTTAAACTGCAAAGACACCAATTAATTAAACATAACACACTTATCTTCTAAAATCTTGATTACCAGCATACAGGAGCTGAGGCAAGAATGGTGGCATAAGGTGGATAATAAATGAATGCAGCCAAGCAGGACATGCAGCAGTATGAACATCCATCCAGCACAGCCAGGGATTGGTGGGCAAGCCAGGGGTGTACGGCCAGGCCTGGTGCAAGGATTTTTGCCCACACAAGCGAAGGTGCATTTTGGCAGCCCTCCATCGTGACCGGATCTGGGGGGGCTGCATGTCCATGTTGCGCCTGATAGGAGAGAGGGTGCAGTGTTAGGGAATGAAAGACTGGTATTTTAAAAATACAAATACCCAACAAGAACGGGAGGAGAGCGGTTGTGTGTCTGCAATACGTACTGCAATACATTCAGTGGAGCCCAGAGGAGTAAAAAAAGAAAAAAAGTCAGGAATTAAAAAAAATAAAACTTACATACTTAGGTGATGCTGCATTTGTCTCCCGCTGGCTCCACACTGAGAACTGAGTGATCAAACACCGCTGATCACTCAGTTCTTCCCTCCTCTGTGAGCAGAGAGCTGTGACTGCCAGTCACTCTCTGCTCTTCCCCTCCAATGCTTACTGGAGCGCTGGGCTGTGGAGGGGGTGGGAGCTCAGGTTCTTGGCTGAACGCTGAGAGGCTGAGCCAGCTGCTGGTCAGGCATCTGGGTGGATCCCGACTTTAATCTTCCTAGAGTCTGTACCAGCTCTGTGATATCAGCCGACAGTGGACTTCAGCCTGCTGTTGGCTAAATGTGGGACATAGGAGTGCGGAAAAAACTGCACTCCTGTGATTCATAGGAGAGGTACAGCCAAATGAGCTTTGACCATACTTCTTCTATCGGTCTGGTTCACACTTGTGTGGGCAAGGTAGCCCATTCATTTAAATGGGCTGCCGTGCCTGCATTTTCCTCAAAAAAGGTGCACCTTTTTAAAAACGCAGTGGCAGGGAAAAAAGCATGGTCATGGTGACAGCAAGAATTTATGCATTGGTGGGCAGAGAAGAAGGTGGCAGGAGGCAGGGCCAGTTGTAACTACTGCATGTGTACCCACAGCGGTGTATAATACACCTGAATTAAACACCGCTGTGGGTACATATACTCTAGTTACAATTGGTCCTGCCCCCTGCCACCTTCCTCCCCGCCCACCAATGCATAAACGCCGGCTGTTTGTTTATGCACGGGCTGTCTGACAGAGGGGCGAAGCGCCGCATATCGGCCCCGCCCATCCCCGACATCAGAGCTTGGTTTTGACAGCTCCAGTCACTCTCACTGTCACTGCAGCAGTAAGCTCCCAGCTTGCCCATCAATCCCTGGCTGTGCTGGATGGATATTGACATTTCTGCATGTCCTGCTAGGGCTAGGCTGTCAGCAATAAGTATGGGAACCCCTCCTGAATCCTGGGACAGACGTGGTCCAGGGACAGTGTCCTTAATCCGGGGACTGTCCTCAGAAACTGGGGACGTCTCGTCACCCTACAGTGAGGGGGCTAGGTCCAAGGTGTTTGCACAGATGAGACCACCAATACTCTGCCCTCTGATCAGTGGAGTAATTTGCCATTTGGGGGGTGGGGTGTCAGGTTACAATCGGCACTTTCAGTCCTAGCCCCACACTGAGATCAGGAACTGAACAGACTGTCAGGAGATGAGGTTGAGGGAGATAAGCAAACAGGGAAGCACAGCAGATAGATGGAAGGGAGAAGAACCGAGCTGTGTGCAGGAAAGGGGCAGACTATGAGAACAGGCAGTGTGTAAATGAGCAGGTCCAGGCAGAGGAGCCGGGAACAGAGCAGACAGGGAAGAAGGATAAACACTGCCGGGATTGCACTGAAAATGACAGCTGCTCTGTTATCGCGATGACAGCTTAAAGCTGAGTTCCAGCCTGTAAAAAAATAAAAGTCAGCAGCTACAAATATTGTAGCTGCAAACTTTTAATACAAGGACACTTATCTGTCCAGTGATCCCGTGATGTCGGCACCCCAAGCCGATTAGTCTATCAGCTTTGGGTGCAGGTGCTGGCATTGTAGGTAAGGGTTTCCTACTGCGCGTGCGCGAGCCGCGCTGCACTTTCAGAATGGTCCCGTTGTCTTCTGGGACACACACAGAAGGGGGGAAGGAGGAGGGGGCCGATGCAAACGCGGAAATGACGTACCTCGCTGCGGCCAGGTAGAATGAAAGACCAACTTGAAAACAACTAAAAAGGTACAAAACGACAAAAAGAAAAAAAATCCAAAAATGAAGGGAGATTGGGTACTCTATTGTTCAAGACCTAGTTGCATTTTAGCCTGGATCTCCGCTTTAACCGGCAATAAGAAATTTGGCAAATCTCACATGCTGAAAACTCTTCAGGCTGCACATGCGCAGCTTTGATGGGGACATGAGGAGCCTAAAGACCACTCATTATACTGTAATGTGGTGAGCTTTACTTTGGTGCAGTTTTTAGAATGTGTGTAAAGTTCCACTTTAAGTTTTTCTAGTCTTTTTTGAACACTGTCTTCTGTTAGCCACAACCGTGCATTGCAAACAGTGTTGCTAAAGCCCTTTTAACACTTGTGCGATTTGTCCTGTGACTTGGGACTGCAAAGTCGCATGGCAAGACTATAGACCTCAAGATTACACAGGCATTGCCTCAAGTTGCGTCAAAGTCGCTCGGCTTTCAAGTTGCACAAGCATGAAAGGGGCCTAACAATACAGTCTTGTTTATTATAGCCCTCTTTTTTCTTTGTAAAACTGAGGAGGAGAATGCATTTTAATTTCCTTAAGTTCTTTAAGTTTCCTTCTCCTTGTCATTTGTAACCAATTTCCCATGATTATCCTTTAGGGGGCCAATATGCTCTGACCTTGCTTTTTTTACTATTAATATATTTAAAAAATGTGGGGGATCTTTTTACACTCCTCCACTATGTGTCTCTCTCGTGGTTTTTTTTTTTAGCCACCCTGATCATGGGCTTACAATTTTTATTGCATTTTTTTGTACTGTTGGGATGCCGACGGTGAACCCTTGGCCTTGTTTTTAACTGCTTGCCGACCAGCCGCATTATACAATCCCGTGAATCGTCGTAGCTGTACATTGGTCCTATTAAGCGGAATAGCAGGCGCACCCGCTGCACTACGGGGGTGCCAATGCGTGTGGCCAGTGGTCATGATTGCGGGCACGAGAGCCAGAACAGGGACGTGTGTGTGTAAACACACAAATCCCTGTTCTGTGAGGAGAGGATAGGCAGATCGTAAGTTCCTAGTAGCTAGGAACAACAATCTATCATTTCCTTCAGTCACTCCCATCCCCCTACAGTTAGAACACACACTAGGGAACACAGTTAACCCCTTGATCGCCCCCCTAGTGTTAACCCCTTCCCTGCCAGTGACATTTACAAAGTAATCAGTGCATTTTTATAGCGCTGATCGCTGTATAATTGTCAATGGTCCCAAAAAGTGTTTAAAAGTGTCCGATCTGTCCGCCATAATGTCGCAGTCCTTATAAAAATCGCTAATCGCCGCCATTACTAGTAAAAATAAAAACAAAAAAAATGCCATAAATCTTTCCTCTATTTTGTAGACGCCATAACTGTTCCGCAAACCAATCAATATACACTTATTGCGGTTTTTATTACCAAAAATATGTAGAAGAATACATATTGGCCTAAACTGAGGAAATAATTAGCTTTTTTTTAAAAAAAATTGGGGGTATTTATTATACCAAAAAGTACAAAATATTGTGTTTTTTTCAAAATTGTCGCTCTTTTTTTGTTTATAGCACAAAAAATGAAAACCGCAGACATGATCAAATACCACCAAAAGATAGCTTTATTTGTGGGGGAAAAAGGACATCAATTTTGTTTAGGAAACAGCGTCGAACGACCGCGCAATTGTCAGTTAAAGTGACACAGTGCCGAATCGCAAAAAATGGCCTGGTCATTGAGCAGCCAAATCTTCCAGGTCTGAAGTGGTTAATGGACACTTTCTTATCATTATTATATCCTATTTATGCCCTGGAATTCAGCCACCCAGGTGTAACCTTTCGCTGCCAGGCCTGTACGTTGTAGGGACTTGACAGCGGGGATGGGGGTGGGGGGGGTTTTTCACACACATTTGATGGCTGCAGCCACTGGTATTGTGTGTAAAACTGACTCCTGCCTGTCAGGTGGAAGCATTCAGGTGGCTATGTTGTTGCCCCATTGCTTCCATACCCCCCCGGTAATGGCGCCCCCCGCCATCGTGGCGGGTGCCGACAGGTGGAGGGCATTGCAATACATTCTTTTCTGGCTATGCTAGCCGGGGAAAGTGACAGGGTGACCCGAAAGTGATGTCATACACATCGCTTTCCGGGTCACCAACAAGAACGGGAGGAGAGCGGTTGTGTGTCTGCAATACGTACTGCAATACATTCAGTGGAGCCCAGAGGAGAAATGCAGGGTCTTTTAGATCCCACATGTCTCATTAAAAAGAATCTGTCACCAAAAAATCATCACATGGGGGACTCTTTGTGTCCTATGTGATGAAAAAAAAAAGTTAAGCAAAAATGTTTTTTTATTTCTTTAATTAAAAAAAAACAAAGTTACACCCAAGCATCGGAGTGCCTACGCATGAAAACATTGATTTCAATACACATGTTACATATCACCATGCATGCCGGAGTGACTGCAATAATTTTAGTACAAGACCTCCTCCGTAACACTAAACTGATGACCTATAGGGGGCTTTTGATGCGTCGCCTATAGAAAATATAGGGTACTGAAGTTTGTCGCAATTTCACAGGCCACGTTTAAGGAATGCATTACGGTAAAAAATATTTAGACTTTAGAACCACTTTCACCCCCTTCCTATCCAGGCCAATTTTCAGCTTTCAGCGCTGTCATATTTTTAATGACAATTGCGCGGTCATGCAACACTGTACCCATATGAAAATTTTATAATTTTTTTCCCACAAGCTTTCTTTTGGTGGCATTTGATCACCACTGGGGTTTTTTATTTGTTGCTAAACAAATAAAAAAAGACAGAAAATTTGGAAAAAAATTGTTTTTCTTTGTTTCTGTTAAAATTTTGTAAATAAGTACATTTTCTCCTTCACTGATGGGCACCGATGAGGCTGGGCACTGATGGATGGCACTGATGGGCAATGATGGGTGGCAATGATGGGCAATGATGGCACTGATAGGCAGCACTGATGAGGAGGCACTGACAAGCATCCCTGGTGGGCACTGACAAGCATCACTGGTGGGCACGGATTGGCCCCTGACATCGTTGATGGGTCTGCACTGATAATCAATGCGCAGACCCCCCCGTCAGAATAGCCTCTTATCTGCTCTCCTTTACTCACGCCCTGTCAGCATGAAAATAGGAAAAGCTGATGTGATCAGTTGTGATTAGATACAGCTGATCACATGGTAAAAGGCATCTGTCATAGGCTCTTTACCGAGATCGGAGATGCGGTGTGTCAGAGCGGCACACCGCACTACCGATTGCTGGATGAGCGACTTATCCTGCTGGATGTCGTATAAGTCAGGATTATGAAACCACCGCCCAACCGTCATTCTGCTAAGGTTCTCTAACAAACTAAACAGGTCAGGGATAAAGTTGTGGAGAAGTTTAAAGCAGAGTTAGGTTATAAAAAATATCCCAAGCTTTGAACATCTCACGGAGCTTTGTCCAATCCATCATCAGAAAATGAAAAGAGTATGGCACAAAAGCAAACCTACCAAGACATGGCCGTCCATCTAAACTGACAGGCCGGACAAGGAGAGCATTATTTAGAGAAGCAGCCAAGAGGCCCATAGTAACTGTGGAGGAGCTGCAGAGATCCACAGCTCAGGTGGGAGAATCTGTCCACAGGACAATTATTAGTCGTGAACTCCAAAAATCTGGCCTTTATGGAAGAGTGGCAAGTAGAAAGCCATTGTTGAAATAAAGCCATAAGAAGTCCCGTTTGCGAGAAGCCATGTGGGGGACACAGCAAACATGTTGAAGAAGGTGCTCTGCTCAGTTGAACCAAAATTGAACTTTTTGGCCTAAAAGCAAAACGCTAAACACACCATCCCCACCGTGAAAAATCGTGGTGGCAGTATCATGTAATGGGGATGCTTTTCTTCAAAAATATAAACAAAGAAAGAATTTCTCCTGCGCTTGTGAAGGCGTTGCTAGAATAGAGTGGTAGTACTTTCAAAGGGAGGGAATTAAAAGATGATCATGCGTGTCCTGCTGCCTAAGCTGACCAGGGGTGGTCCGAAGAGAGCCAGGTGAAGGAAAGAGGTGGAGGGTGCGTGATCTAACGCTTTGATCAAATTGATACAGTTTATTTATACTGGTGATACTCGAAAAATTAGAATATCGTGCAAAAGTTAATTTATTTCACTAATGCAACTTAAATTGTCAAGCCACTCCTGAACAACAAACAACGTCAGAGGTGTCTTACCTGGGCTAAAGAAGAACAGATCTCATCTGTTGCTCAGTGGTACAAAGTCCTCTTTCCTGATGAGAGCAAATTTTGCATCTCATTTGGAAACCAAGGACCCAGAGTATGGAGGAAGAATGGAGAGGCGCACACTGCAAGATACTTGAAGTCCAGTGTGAAGTGTCCACAGTCTGTGTTGATTTGGGGAGCCTGTCATCTGCTGGTGTTTGTCCACTGTGCTTCATTAAGTCCAGGGTCAACGCAGCTGTCTACCAAGAGATTTTGGAGCACTTCATGCTTCCTTCCACTGACAAGCTCTATGGGGATGCTGACTTCATTTTCCAGCAGGACTTGGCACCTGCCCACACTGCCAAATTACTGTGCTTGATTGGAAGTAAACTCGCCTGACCTGAACCCCATAGAGAATCTATGGGGCATTGCCAAATGGAAAGATGAAAGACATGAGACCGAACAATGCAGAAGAGCTGAAGGCCGCTATTGAAGCATCCTGGTCTTCCATAACACCTCAGCAGTGCCACAGGCTGATAGCTTCCATGCCACGCCGCATTGAGGCAGTAATTGCTGCAAAAGGGGCCCAAACCAAGTACTGAGTACATATTCATGCTTATATTTTTCAGAGGTCCGATATTGTTCTATGTACAATTCTGGTTTTATTGACTGCATGTAATATTCTAATTTTCTGAGATTGTGGATTTGGGGTTTTCATGAGCTGTAAGCCATAATCATCACAATTATGACAAATCACGGCTTGAACTATCTTGCTTTGCATGTATCTCATATATTAGTTTCGCTTTTTGAGTTGCATTAGTGAAATAAATTAACTTTTGCACTAATTTTTCGAGTATCACCTGTATACAGAAACAAATAAATGTATATAAAAAGTAGCTACGTATTCATAAAAACAGGGTTACAAAATATACACATTAAAATTTTAGAAATTGGACATGCCCATGCAAGGGCAAGTGCTAAAAGGTGGCTTTTTTATGAATACCTAGCTACTTTTTATTTGCATTTATTTGTTTCTGTATATAAATAAACTGTATCAATTTGATCAAAACGTCAGATCACGTGCCTTCCACCTCTTTCCTTCACCTAATGCTTTTCTTCAACAGGGACAGGGAAGCTGGTCAGAGTTGATGGGGAGATGGTTGGAGCCAAATACAGGGCAATCTTAGAAGGAAACCTGTTAGCATCTGCAAAAGACTTGAGACTGAGGTGGAGGTACACCTTTCAGCAGGTCAACGACCCTAAACATACAGCCAGAGCTACAATGGAATGGTTTAGATCAGGGGTCTCAAACTGGCGGCCCTCCAGCTGTTGTGGAACTACCAGTCCCATGAGGCATTGCAAGGCTGACAGTTACAAGCATGACTCTCACAGGCAGAGGCATGATGGGACTTGTAGTTCCGCAACAGCTGGAGGGCCGCCAGTTTGAGACCCTTGGTTTAGATCAACGCATATTCATGTGTTAAAATGGCCCAATCAACGTCCAGATCTAAATCCAATTGAGAATTTGTGGCAAGACTTGAAAATTGCTGTTCACAGATGCTCTCCATCCAGTCTGACAGAGCTTGAGCTATTTTGCAAAGAAGAATGGGCAAAAATGTCACTCTCTAGATGTGCAAAGCTGTTAGAGACATACCCAAAAAGAATTGCTGCTGTAATTGCAGCGAAAGGTGGTTCTACAAAGTACTTACTCTGGGGCTGAATACATATGCACACCACACTTTTTCACATATTTATTTGTAAAAAAAATTGAAAACCATTTATCATTTTTTCTTCCACTTCACAATTATGTGCCACTTTCTGTTGGTCTATCACATAAAATCCCAATAAAATACATTTACGTTTTTGGTTGTAACATGACAAAATGTGGAACATTTCAAGGGGTATGAATACTTTTTTCAAGGCACTGCATGGGACCAGAAAGCTAGTTTGTGTAGTGTGGGTAATGTGTGTAAATCACATAATTGGCTGTAAATAATTAAAGATGTTTTTACAAGTTATAGCTTACACTTTGTAGTTAAAGAGGAGTTCCACCCAGGGGGTCATGTAAAAAAAAAAAAAAAAAAAAGTCAGCAGCTACAAATACTGCAGCTGCTGACTTTTAATTGGACACTTACCTGTCCTTGGGTCCAGTGATGAGGGGGATCGAAGCCCCGCTCGTCTCCCCCTCTGTTCAGCGACGCCAGCATTGCAACTGTGGGCGCCGGGCTGTGGCTTCACAGCCTGGCACCCACTGCGCATGCGCGAACGGCGCCGCGCGCCATGATTGGCCGCTCAGTCACCTGGGACCTGTAATGGGTCCCAGATGATTGACAGGAGGGAGGGAGCAGAGCGGAGCCGTTCCTGTGCCGAGGGGGAAGTGATGTCACCAGCCCAGGCACTGGAAGGGGCAGACTACGAGGGACCCCCTAGCAACAGGCATTTAGAGGTGAGTAAAAAAAAAAAAATATCCAAATGTTTTTTTGTTTTGTTTTTTAGGATTTTTCATGTATTTTTGTTTTTTTGGGTGGAACCCCACTTTAAATAACAACAATCTCTGTTTTGTACTTTTTTTCCCACAGATGCTGCTGCCAGTTTGAGCCCAGGCTATAGTAGTTGCACTGATCCAGGGAGTCACAAGCTGGATGACCATGAGCAGTCCTGGCGTGGTGCTATTTGTGTGTTTTTTTAGCCATGTTCTCTCTGGACTCAGGGCAGATGGTAAGTAAGTGAAAACTGAACCAGTATCCTGAATGCTACTATTTCAACTTCATAGATAATTTGCACTTTGAAAAGTTATGCATGCTACATCTTTGGTGCAGTTTTTCAAAAGTGCACAAAAAAAAGGCACCTTTCATTGTAAGTCAAATGGAATGCTTTAAAAGCGCATCAGTATGAAAGGGCCCTTAAAGCAGAGTGCGACCCAAAAGGGGGAAGCTCTGCTTGTTTTCTCCCCCCCTCCCCTCCTCTGCCACATTTGGCACCTTTCGAGGGGGAGAGGGGGAGGGGGCAGCGGGTACCTGTTTTTGACAGGTACCCATCCCCACTTCCGGGAGACCTTGCCGCGGAGAAACCCACTCCTCCTTCCTCCGCTGTCGGGCCATTTACAGAGCGCAGCACACTTTGCGCATGCGCAGTAGGGAACTGGCTTTAAAGCTGCAAGGCTTCACTGCCGGTTTCCCTCACAAGGAAAGGCAGCGGCAGCACCCAAAAGCTGAAAAATCGGCTGGGGTGTTGACATTGCAGGATCCCTGGACAGGTAAGTGTCCTAATATTGAGGCTTGGTTTACACTGGAACCGGGTGCGGATCTCACAGGGGGGAATCAGGGCCGAATCTATGCCTGAATTCGGCCCTAAAACAGAGACAAAGACGCACAGCAGTTCTGTGCAGTGCGCTCCACAGCCGCCCTGGAGATATGTGAACTGGCTCCATAGAGAGCCAGTCACATTCTCCTGCTATGCGAATTGGATGTGGAGAAACCCGCGGCCGTGCAACGTTGTAACCAAACAAAATGTATGTCCTTTTTTCCCCCACAAATAGAACCAATATTTTTTATTTTTTTGCTATAATAAATATCCCCCCCCCCCCCCCAAAAAAAAATACATTTCATCATCAGTTTAGGCCAATATGTATTCTTCTACATATTTTTGGTAAAAAAATTGCATCAAGCCTATATTAATTGGTTTGCGCAAAAGTTATAGGGTCTACAAAATAGGGGATAGATTTATGGCATTTTTATTATTTATTTATTTTTTACTAGTAATGACGGCGATCTGCGATTTTTAGCAGGACTGCGACATTGCGGGAGACAGATCGGACAAGGGGTTAACACTAGGGGCGATCAAGGGGTTAAGTGTTCCCTAGAGATGTGTTTCTAACTGTGGGGGCAGTGTACTGACTGGAGGAGGAGAGAGATCGCTGTTCCTAATCACTAGGAACAGCAGATCTCTCTCTACTCCCCTGTCAGAAAGGGAATCTGTTTACATACACAGATCCCCGTTCTGGGAATGATTGCGGGTGGCTGGCGGACATTGTGGCCACCGGCCATGCGCATCAGCCTTGGCACCACACCGTGCGCTCGCCCCCTATCGCTCATGAGACAGCTGACTTACACCTATGCCAATTCGTGCAGCCGTGCCAACCTGCTGCAGTATAATGACGGCGGCTGTTCGGCAAGTGCTTAAACTCTGTACACAGCCCCATATGCTATGTAGCAGTATAATGCCGAGTAATGTGTAGCTTGTATTGGTCAGCAAAGTCACATGACAGTGCTTACCAGTGAGGGGCTCTTTTCCTGTCCCAGAAGTAAAAAGAGACTCTAATTGGACAAGAATGTCACATGACCACACTTGACAAATTAACCCTGGCTATTGCCAGCATTATGCGGCTACAAACTGGTACACCAGCTGACATGAGCAGCGGAAGATTGTCGACAAAGGAGGTTATTTAGAAATCATCTTTAATTGTATTGTATAAGGCAGATGTCGTAGTGTTCTTTTGGAGGCAGTGAGCACTAAATTCAAAGTCCCTCTTCATTAAAGCCTAACTTTTAGCACAGCAAAAAAAAAAAAAAATCCCACTACAAGGGTTATTTTTTTCTGCACTTGGATTTTGGCTTTAAGGTGCAGGAAAACTGCTGAATCTTTACATGTAGAATTTACCCTTCTATATTGGGTCATTTATTTGTTCAGCTGTTGTATCGTCTCCCCAATGTGAAGGAATTTGCATTCCTCACTACACTACACTGCATATACCAAGTTACTATACTTGTGTTTGGGTGTTGGGTCTTTTGGATGTGCAAGCTCCTGTCTCACTGTACTCCTGGACTTAATAGACACATGCATGTGAGTTTTTCCGACACCGCAGAAAAACTCACAACACACATAGCAATTTGAATATATTGCTCTGTGTGTTCTGTTTTGTCCCTTTGGTCCTGTGTTTTTGCTTGACCTTGTTGATGTTTTAATGACAGACATGTCTTTGTAGCCGCAAACTTTCAAAGCACTCCTGAGATGTCTGCGTTCTTTGTCTTTAGACTCTTATTACCATCTCAGCCAGATGAGTTCCAATAACCCTATAAAATGTTTAAAATATAGTGTAATCTGAAGACCTCTTGTATGTGCTGATATATGCCTACCACTGTGCTTTTCAATATAAGTGTGCACTTTACACAACACTGTGCTCCACCGCGTGCTATATAGTGGGCCACTCACTAGATTCTGTTGGCCACCAGGACCCTCTCAGCCTTATCACTTTAAATCAGCAACATGGGTAGGGTGTACTCTGCATCCCGCCTTTTATCCTCTCTCTCACCCAGTTTGGAAAATGTTATCCCAAACAAAGAAAAAGAGTTGTCCAATGATTGTGCAGTACATTTATTAAAATGTAATCTAAAATCAGTACAGCCAAATGCAATTACATTGCTATGTGCCTAGGCCAGCACCAGCTCAAACAGTTTGTTAATCTTGTATTTGCTGCCGTTCTCTCCGGAGAATCGGCGTGCGTTCCACCTGAGTTGAATGTGACGTCAGCGAAACCCAGAAGTAACGACCGCAACCAGAACCTCAATGCATTTCACCGGAAAGGCCTCATCAGGAAGTCCTCAGGAAGGGGGATGCCTTTTTGGTGGCATGTTGTGTGTTGTCACAGCATCTTGCAACCAGCAGCAAGTAAAGGGATGCAAGCTGATTATGGAAGCATGAGTCTGCTTACATGCTTGTTGTTGTCAGTTTGAGACAAAAACCCAGCAGTAATGGTAGGATCACCAGGTTTTTTTAAATAGAGACTAACAGCATAAAAGTCAAATGTGAATAGGAGCCCTAAAGCTCCACCTGCTGCCTAAAATTAGGAATACAAAATATTCACATATAAAGTTTCTTTGATTGGAAAAAATATAAACAAACTAAAACTCGCGCCAAATGGTGAACTAAATATCATACAAAATTATAATTAATAAAGACCACAGCAGCTATTGCAAAGGTACTAAACCTTAAAGATACATGTAAGAATTTCAACAGCGCTTATGGATAACATACTGAAATACACACCTAGTATGTTATCCATAAGCGCTGTTGAAATTCTTACATATATCTTTAAGGTTTAGTGCCTTTGCAATAGCTGCTGTGGTCTTTATTAATTATAATTTTGTATGATATTTAGTATACACATAATAAAGTGCAAAGTACTTAGCACTAAGGTGACAAGATTGAAAGGAAATGCTCGGAGACCACGCTCTGTAGAAGAGCACAAAATCCCCTCTTGTGACCCCACTCACCAGAGCCCGTCGACCCTTAGCTTTGCAGTCCAGGGGTCAAAAAACGCTTAGTGGAGTCACGATGGTGAATCCAGGGTCGGAGAAGCTCCCACAGGTAATTCATGTGCGGACCAGGGAAACAATATATTAGAGGAAAAGAAAAAAGGCATATAGTGAAGTACAGCCGGCACTGTTTAAACTGCGCATTAACAAAACACCACTCACGAGACAGCTTGTAAAACAGGCATCAGTGTAATCCGGGTTCGCAACCGTAGCGTGGTTCCGCGTGCGTTCCACGGATACCAGAAGTAGCGCCACAGGTACGTAAAACCGGAAGTGCCCCAACGCGTTTCGCGCCTCCTCCAGGGCGTCATCAAGGACATCACTTCCGGTTTTCACACAGCGTAAAGTATGTGCAAGAGCGTGGGTGTCTCCAAACAGATCAACCAATAAAATTAGGAGAGAACCATCCAATGTAATTAAACATCCTCCTCCCTTGACTCGCATCATTTCCTGTTATTGCCGTGTTAATGACAAAAAACGTTATTGACAAACAATCTAATTAAAAAGCATGTTTAAAAAGAACATGTATAAAAACATTAATAATAATTTGATTTATTGAAGTTCATACAATAAATTATTATCTACAAATAAAAATAAATATAAAAATTAAAATAAAAATAAATATAAAAATTAAAATAAATATAAAAAATAAAAATAAAATGAAAATAGAAATAAAAATAAAATAGAAAATAAATGGAAATAAAAAATGGTAATAAAAATCAAATAATAAGGATAAAATAAAAAATTTAAACTTTACCAGTTAGACAAAAAGCAATTTAGGTCTAATTCAATATTTAAAACATAGGGGCTCAAAGTGCCCAACCTATTTATCCACTGGGTCTCGTTTTGTGAAATTGATTTCTTGAGGTTAGAGCCCCTCCAATGTGCCTCGACCCTATCAATTCCACAAAATTTGAGACCCCGGGGGTCCCTATTATGGAACAATCTAAAATGATTAGACAAACTGTGATGTTTATAACCTTTTCTAATCCTATTCACGTGTTCACGTAACCTGATGCCCAATCTTCTAGTAGTTCTACCTACGTATTAGAGGCCGCAACGGCAGGACAAAAGGTACGTGACATGGGTAGTTCCACACATAATAATTTTTTTGATTTCATAAGATTTGCCTTGAGAAAAAGAATTAAAATGTGTAGTTTTCCTAACTCTATGTTTGGAGGTTCGACAGATCATGCATTTACCACAACTGAAGAAACCTGTTTGATCCAAGAAGGTGAGAGTCTACCTGGGGGGATTGATCACGTTATGTGCCAATTTTAACCTAAGAGTTGGAGGTTTGGTATAAATAAATAAATCTTTGAGTAGTAATGACCAGTGTTCTTTAATTTATTTTCTCAAATTGCCTGTGTTGTCTTGTAAAGCCTGTCAGAAAGGCAACACCATGATTTTTCTTTTTACGTGTTTTTTTCTTGAAAAGAGATTCCCTATCCATATTTCTTATCTTTTCTTTTGTACTTTTAAGATCGCTAATTCTATAGCCGTTTTCTTGGAACCAATCAACAATATTATAATCTTCAATTTTATTGCAATTTCTTTTTACTCTTAGCATCTGGCTTTTGGGGATACCATTCAGCCATCTTGGATGGTGGCAGCTGCCCAATGGTATATAACCATTTGTCAACTTCCTTGAAGAAAGTGCGGGTGAGAAGCCTCTCCCCCTCCTTGAAAATGGTCAGATCCAGAAAATTACCTGAATCATGGCCATATGTCTCAGAGAAGGAAATACCATATGGGTTATCACCCAATGGCTTCAAAAATTAAAAAAAAAGATTCCTTTGATCCTGCCCAAATTATAAAAATGTCATTGATATATCGTTTATAGAAACTCAACTGTGATATACTCCTTCCATAAATGGCCTTTGCCTACCACCAACTCATAAAAAGGTTTGCCACTGAGGGGGCTTATTAGCCCCCATAGCAACGCCCCTCTTTTGCCTATAGTATTCCTTCTCATGCCCAAAAAAATTTGTGACTCATTGCTAGTATCAAGGATTCTAATAGAAAATCTTTTTGCTTGGGCTTCATATCAACACCATCCAAAGCCCATTTTACTGCCTCCAATGCATGATGTTGTATATTAGTGTACAGTGAATTAACATCCACACTCGCTAGAATGCAATGTTCATTCACTCACAAAGGTTCAATGAGTGTTATAAGATACTTACTATCTTTGAGGTAGGCTGGGCATTTCTGGACAATGGGCTGTAGAAAATAATCAAGATATTCCTTGAGCCTAGAGAAAAGGGAATTTACCCCACTAACTATAGGTCTCCTGGGGGCTTGAGAGGATCCTTATGAATTTTTGCCACCTGACATATGACCGGAACCCTAGGGGCATCCGGAACAAGAAAACTAGTTTCCTTTTTGTTGATAATTCCAACTTTGTGTGCTTCCATGACCAACCTTTTCAGCTTGGCTTTAAATTTGTTACTAGGATTACCTTTTAACTTTATAGGTTACTAGTCTGTTTAATTCCTCCAAATAATCATTTTTATTTAAAATTACCAACCCCCCCCCCCCCCCCCCCTTTATCAGCTGATCTGATCACTATATTTTTCTTTTTCTCCAAAAGCCTTTTTCAACATCTTTTTTCTGTCTACTTAGGCAAACTTTTAATTTCTCTAAATCTTGCTCAACTACAGATTTAAAAACTTCCACAAAGTGATTATTAGTCAGTTTGGGGTTAAAAACTGAATTGTTTCTCAAGGTCGTATGAATAAATTCTGCTGCAACTTGATCTGTTGCTAAATTGCTTTTAGCATAAAGTTTTTTAATGTTAATTTTACGTATGAACTTCTGGAAATCAATAAAAACATCAAACTTGTTGAGATTTTTTTCTAGAGCAAATTTTAAACCTAATTCTAAAACCTTGTTTTCTTCCTCCGAGAAAACTGCATCACTCAAATTAAATATCCCTCCGTCTATGTTTCTCGTTTTCTTTTGCCTTTTCCCTCCTCTGCATCCTCTGGTTCTTCTCTTCTTGTTGCTTCTTGGTGTGGTGGAGGAGGCGCCATGGAATACCATGGTCTCCATTCCTCCTCCCTCACATCCTGAGGATAATGGCCTCTCCCACGCCTTCTGGGATTGTGGCCACCTCTTGCTCTCCGAGGCGGACCCCCATATCCTCTCCTTTGAAAATCCCCTCTATGATTACTATTGCCTGGATAACCTCCTCTCCCCCTAGGTGGATACTGATTGTAATATTTGGGGGTCCAAGATGTTCCACCATAACCTCCCCTATACTCATATCCCCTAATATTACGAGAACCCCCTAGCTGACTGCTGTGTGTAATCATGGTTGAGAGGTTCATATCTGTAATAGGTAGGGACTCCATAATGTGGAGTTACAGGATGAGGTGAACCCCCCCCCCCCCATAGTGGTCACCCCTCTCAAAATCTCTCCGTTGCCCTTCATATTTTACAGGAGTTTTAGGATACTAAGGACCAATATCTCTTTCTTCCGTAGAATCCCTATAGTTACTGGCCGGTTCTTCAATGATTTCTTGCCATCTACATACTTTATTTGTTTTATAATCATTGGTATCTCTAAGGTATTTTTTCATTTTTTTCTTTTGCGTTTCCTTATTTAATTTCTCTACAAAGTCTTGTAGATGTTTCATTTTATCTTTATATTCCCCTGTAGCAATGGAAGGCCCTAATTTCGATTTTATAGCATTAATATTGGCCTCCAGCAATTTAAGTTTCCTTTCTTTCCTGGTTATTAACAATTCTAGTAGTTTTTTCTCAGTATGATTGAAAAAAGAAAACCACTCGTCTTCAAGTTCCTTATCAATCAATCCATCATTAGGGGCAACATCCCACCTCAGTCTTCTGGGGGTGATGTTGTTTTTAATATATTTGCCTATTGCAAAAATGCCCCACCAGGTTTTAACTTGTTTATCCAAAACACCTCTGAGGTGTTTGAAATCCTGGTTAATATCATGGTTGCCATTGGTTTTTGTGAGAAAAAATCATCTGCATTTAAATTCCTTATTGACAAACGTGAAAATTTCCATGGCCGCTGAGTGCACTCTAATGAGAAAACAAAATATAAACAAACTAAAACTCGTGCCAAGTGGTGAACTAAATATCATACAAAATTATAATTAATAAAGACCACAGCAGCTATTGCAAAGGTACTAAACCTTAAAGATATATGTAAGAATTTCAACAGCGCTTATGGATAACATACTAGATGTGTATACATAATAAAGTGCAAAGTGCAATAAAACAAATGCCCAGTGGTAAATAATACAATGAAAATATATATGTAAAGTGCCAAGTGCTTCCAACGGCACTAAGGTGACAAGATTGAAAGGAAATGTTCAGAGACCACGCTCTGTAGAAGAGCACAAAATCCCCTCTTGTGTCCCCACTCAGCAGAGTCCATCGACCCTCAGCTTTGCAGTCCAGGGGTCAAAAAACACTTAGTGGAGTCACGATGGTGAATCCAGGGTTGGAGAAGCTCCCACAGGTAATTGATGTGCAGACCAGGGAAACGATATATTAGAGGAAAAGAAAAAAGGCATATAGTGAAGTACTGCCGCCACTGTTTAAACTGCGCATTAACAAAACGCCACTCACGAAACAGCTTGTAAATCAGGCATCATTGTAATCCGGGTTCGGAACCGTAGCATGGTTCTGCTTGCGTGCTTCCACGGATACGGAAAGTAGCGTCACAGGTATGTAAAACCGGAAGTTCGTCAACGCGTTTCACCCCTCCTCCAGGGCGTCATCAAGGACATCACTTCCGGTTTTCACACAGCGTAATGTATTTATTTATTTTTTAAATTTGTAGATAATGTATTGTATGAACTGCAATGAATCAAATTATTATTAATGTTTTTATACATGTTCTTTGTATACATGCTTTTTAATTAGATTGTTTGTCCATAAAGTTTTTTGTCATTACCACGGCAATAACAGGAAATTATGTGAGTCAAGGGAAGTGGATGTTTAATTACATCGGATGGTTCTCTCCTAATTTGATTGGTGGATCTGTTTGGAGACACTCACTCTCTTGCACATAAATTACACTGTGTGAAAACCAGAAGTGATGTCCTTGATGACACCCTGGAGGAGGGGCGAAACGCGTCGGCGCACTTCCGGTTTTACGTACCTGTGACACTACTTCCGGTATCCGTGGAACCACGCTGCTGTTGCGAACCCGGATTATACTGATGCCTGTTTTACAAGCTGTCTCGTGAGTGGCGTTTTGTCGATGCGCAGTTTAAACAGTGTCTGCAGTACTTCACTATATGCCTTTTTTCTTTTCCTCTAATATATTGTTTCCCTTGTCCACACATCCATTTCCTGTGGGAGCTTCTCCAATCCTGGATTCACCATCGTGACTCCACTAAGCGTTTTTTGACCCCTGGACTGCAAAGCTGAGGGTCGACGGGCTCTGGTGAGTGGGGTCACAAGAGGGGATTTTGTGCTCTTCTACAGAGCGTGGTCTCCAAACATTTCCTTTCAATCTTGTCACGTTAGTGCCGTTGGAAGCACTTGGCACTTTACATATATATTTTCATTGTATTATTTACCATTAGGCATTTGTTTTTTTGCACTTTGCACTTTATTATATATACACACCTAGTATGTTATCCATAAGCGCTGTTGAAATTCTTACATATATCTTTAAGGTTTAGTACCTTTGCAATAGCTGCTGTGGTCTTTATTAATTATAATTTTGTATGATATTTAGTTCACCACTTTTTTTTTAGTACACCACAAGTTTTTTTTTTTTAGTCCTTACCATATGTAAGTAAAGAAAATTTTACAAAACTTCTACACATGTATACATTACATTTCCTTTAAAAGCTTGTAGCTTAATTCCCCCCAAGGACCAGAGCTTTTAGTTTCAAAGATGTCGGTTTTGTATCAAATAAAATAATCGCCACAATACACTATCCAATTAACCAATTATCCAATTATGAATCTTTTTTTCAGAACAATGGTTAAACTTAACCATTGGTTAACTTAAAGTGGAAGTTCACTCTGTCAAGCAACATTGACTATTTTGAATCTTTATACTGCTAGCATTAGTAAATAGATAGGAAAATATATCATATTTACTTGTTTTAACCACTTCAATACCAGGCACTTTTACCACCTTCCTACCACCCCTTGGCATTTTGTGTGTTTGTTACAGAACATGCCCACAACTTTGAAGATATTTCCAGCTCATTCAAGTTGGATGGTTTGCGCTTGTGAACAGCAATCTTTAAGTCTGACCACAGATTTTCTATTGGATTGAGGTCTGGGATTTGACTAGGCCCTTCCAACACATTTTTTTTTTTTAACATAAAGTTTATTTCATTTTTCAGACAGACAGAGAATAAATCACATTACAATACCATTTAGCATAGTCGTTTTACAGTGGAACAATCTGTTGTGCAAACACACACTTATAGCAAGTGCAACAATTTTTACAAAAGTAAATGATAACTTGGCATTTACAATATTAGCCAAAATAACAGTTAAAGGACTTAGGGGCGAGGAAGAGGGGGGGGGGGAGAGACATGGGAAGGAAATGGGGGGAGAGGGAAAGGATAGGAAGAAGAAAAAAGGGGGGGAGGGCGGGTCTCACCAAGTCCAACTTGCACTTAGTTCCTATGAGTGAATTGGAGTTTAAAAGTGATCGCACAGGAAGGTGGTGCTAGAGGGGAGGTGACATGGGGATAGTATAACTACCAGAAATTATTCTAGGGACAGGTGTCTCGCCTTAACCCAACAGGCCCATATCTTATCGAATTTGTGTGGGCAGTTTCTTCCTAGGTACGTTAGTTTGTAGAGGGGCAGAGCGGCATTTACCAGGGACAGCCAGAGCTGCTTTGTGGGGGGCTGAGTCTGATTCCATTGTAAAAGAATAGCTTTCCTCGCATAAAAGGACGCATAGAAAACAAATAGTTTCTTCCTCTGGGGGGCTTCAAGGAAATCGCAAATACCTAACAGGAGCAGAATAGGACTAAATGGAACCATGACCTTACCTATAGAATTAATCTCAGATAGGACTTCCCTCCAGTATCCCTCCACCACAGGACAGGACCAAACCACATGGATGAAGTCTGCATCATCCGAACCACATTTAGGGCATATTGCCGATCTACCCGGGTAAATCGTTGCCAGGCGTGCAGGGGAGTAGTAGGCTCGATGAAGAAATTTTAACTGGGTGTATCTGTCTCTGGCTGAAATCATTAGGGGTAGATATTGCTGAACCCCTTCCTCCCAGTCCTCGTCAGTTAGGCCCGGGATATCGTTCTTCCATGTTGTGTATAATCGTGAGACCCTAGTGGTATCCAGCACGGCCAGTCTATTATAAATGTTAGAGAGTGCACCTCCACCGTCTAAAGACCGCAGCATGTTTTCTATATCAGATAGTTGTAGATCTATCCCCGGGGGGGGATTGGGACCGGTATGCGTGGCGTAGTTGAAGGTACCGAAAGAACATGTGGTTCGGCAGGTCTCTGTTACGTTTTAGGGCATCAAAAGTAAGCAACTGTCTTTCGGAAACGATGTCACCCAGACTTATAATTCCATATCTGACCCATATGTTCGGGTCCGGTATTGAAGCAAAGTGGGGTAAACGGGGGTTACCCCACAGCGGGGTCGAGGGGGACCACGTATTCGGTTTCCCCATCTTCAAAGCAACCGTGTCCCATACTCTAATTGTCGTCTTCATGAGCGTAGTCACCCGGGTGCTAGATTTAGGGCCCTTATGTATTAAGACATTTAGCTCCTCAAGGGAGCCCAACAGCGCCGCCTCCAATTTAGACGCGGGGTTAGCCAGTGCTTTGGACAGCCACCATCGAACGGTAACTAGGACCGCTGCCCAGTAGTATTTTATGAAGCATGGTAAAGCCATGAGGGAGGGTTCTCAGTTCAGATACCTGGGGGTGGAGATACACAGGGATCTAAAGCATTTTATTCCTCTAAATTTGACCCCGGTGGTCTCCCAGCTGTCCCATATGTGTGTAGTTTGGAAAAATCTTCCGCTCACACCTGTGGGTAGGGTCAATCTGATTAAGATGACCGTGCTGCCCAAGTTCACCTATCTTTTTAGGCACACTCCTATACCTATACCTGTCTCTTTCTTTAACAAGCTAGACAGCATACTTACTTCTTTCGTGTGGAAGGGAGCAATGCCTAGGATAGCTAAAACAACGCTGCAACTACCAGTTACAATGGGCGCATTATAACTGGTAGTTGCAGCGTTGTTTTAGCTATCCTAGGCATTGCTCCCTTCCACACGAAAGAAGTAAGTATGCTGTCTAGCTTGTTAAAGAAAGAGACAGGTATAGGTATAGCAGTGTGCCTAAAAAGATAGGTGAACTTTGGCAGCACGGTCATCTTAATCAGATTGACCCTACCCACAGGTGTGAGCGGAAGATTTTTCCAAAATACACACATATGGGACAGCTGGGAGACCACCGGGGTCAAATTTAGAGCAATAAATTGCTTTAGATCCCTGTGTATCTCCACCCCCAGGTATCTGAACTGAGAAACCCTCCGGAGCTGCTCATCCGGGGGGGGGGGGGGATCAGTGCCGGGATGAAGAGGGAATAGTATGGATTTACCCCAGTTTATACACACCCCTAAGTACCTTCCGAATTCATCAATCACCGAGAGCGCAGTCCGCAGGGAAACGCCGTCATCTGTAAGATATAGGAGAGTGTCGTCGGCATATAATGATATTTTTTCGTGGAGGGGACCTATAGGAATACCCTGTATCACAGGGTCAGAATGAAGGAGGATTGCCATGGGCTCTATCGCAAGTGCAAGGGATAAGGGACATCCTTGTCTCGTACCCCTACTCAGAGAAAAGGGTGCAGAGAGGACAGTACCGGTGCAGACCCTTGCCGTCGGAGCCCTATACACGGCCCTGACCCAGGAGACGAAGACTGGACCAAATCCGAACCTGCGGAGGACCTCTCACAGATACTGCCACTCAACCGACTCGAAAGCTTTCTCTGCATCCAGGGAGGCCACTACCGCAGGACAGCTGTCTCCAATCCCCGAGGCCAAGACCGAGTACAGTCTACGGAGTTTGATATCCGTACCCTTGCCAGGCATGAAGCCCGATTGGTCTTCATGCACCAAGGTGAGAATCATCTCATTCAGATGTCTAGCAAGGATTTTTGTCAATACTTTAGCATCCGAATTAAGGAGGGATATTGGCCGATATGACGAGCAAAGCTGAGGGTCCTTACCCGCCTTGGGAATCACTATTATAATAGCTTGAGCCATGGAGGGAGGAAGGGCCTCCGCCTGTAATGTTTTGGTGATCATGTAATGTAGCCTGGGTGCCACTGCCTCTATATTCTGTTTATAAAATTCTGTTGGGAATCCATCCAGCCCCGGGGTTTTACCTGATTGCATTGAGGCTAGTGCAATTTGTGCCTCCTCCAGGGTAATCGGGGCCTCCAAACTTTCTCTCGCTGAGGAAGAAAGAACCGGGAATGATACTCTATCTAGAAACTCAGATAGCTCTCCAACAGAGTAGTTTGCCCTAGAGGAATACAATTTAGAGTAGTATTCTATGAAGCTGGCATTGATTTCCACCGGGGCAGCCACCAAGGTCCCGTCCTCTTTCCTAAGCCGTGCTATAGTGGAAACTGAGGACTGCTCCTTAGAGATCCAAGCCAGCAGTTTGCCCGTCTTATCCCCCTGCTCGAAAATTCGCTGGGTTTGAACTAGTTTGGGGCTTTTTTACCTTGGCCACCCTGAGTAACATCACCTCTCTATATGCCACCCTCATATCTTGACCTGTGATGGGATTGGCGGTCTGAGCATACCGAGCCTCAAGGGCCTGGGCCTTTGCCTCCGCCTGTTCCAATGTGATCAGATCGTTTTTGCGTTCAGTGGCAATTGAGGAGATATAGCAACCTCTAATGTAGGCCTTAAATGCCTCCCAATCATTCCCCGGTGAGGTGGTGCCTGCATTTAGAGTCCAGAATTGTTTAATTAAGCTAGTTATTTCAAACTCAATAGTGGGATGTGTTATCCAAAATTTGGATAGGCACCAGATCCTATCCGCTGAGGGCGTCGTAGTTTGGATGCAACAAAGTAGAGGAGAGTGGTCTGATATACCGCGGGAAGTATACTGATATCCTGTAGTTTGGGGAGCATACTGACACTTGCGTATATGAGGTCTATACGGGATAGTGAGTTATGTGATGAGGAATGACAGGTATACATGCGATCTGAGGGGTGCTTCCACCGCCAGACATCCACCAACCCAAACACCTGCGCCCATCTAGAGAGGGCAGATTCTGTTTGGGGGTCTGACGAAAGCTTATCTAAAGAAGGGTTGGGTGGGATATTAAAATCTCCAACTAGGAGAACGTTATCTGTGGGGAATTGTGACAACGAGGTAATAGATTGGAGGAGGGAGAGATTAGCAGGAGGTGGCAAGTATACACCAACGATCACCAATTCAATCATGTCAACAAGCACATGGAGCAGCACGTATCGTCCCTCCGGGTCCAGCTTTACCCCAAGGATCTCAACAGCCCAGGGATTTGTGTATCAAAATACTAACCCCATGGGAGTAACTCGAGTGGGAGGCATGGTAATGATGTCCCACCCAGGGACGTTTAAGACTCATAATTTTGCTTCCCACTAAATGAGTTTCTTGAAATATACAAATTTGGGGATTATATTTTCTTATATATTCGAAGACTAAGGAGCGTTTGATTTTATTGTTGAGACCCCTGACATTCCACGATAGGATTTTCAATGGAGCCATATTATAGAAAAATGGGGGGGGGGGGGGGGGTAAGTAACAGGAGATCCTTGTAGCCAGGACCCGAAGAGTCCGACACCTCCACCAAGTCCAGAACCATGGGGAGCCTGCTGACCCATAGTATCCAGATTATTAGCGTAGAGCACCACAGATTATGCCTATTTACCATTATTATACTCTGTCCGATCAAATGTGAGCAAACAAAACAAAGATGTAGAACGAAAAAGGAAAAGAAAAAAAGGAAAGAATCGAAAAACCAAACAAAAAACATAAAACCCCACCCAACCCACCCCACACCCTGATAAACATATCTCAGGGTGTCTGTGTACCCGAACCTATCCCAACAAACACTTATATATCTACAGTTTAGGAAAGATTCCTGTGGGGGGAGTGCGTAAGAGGGAACACACCCAGGACATCTTCCTGAAGATGGGAACAGGACACTCCGCCAATCGTTATGTCTGGAGGCAACTTGTGATAGTAATCCACATTTATAGGAACATATCTATCTAGAACACGCAGCATGTTACACTTGGATCAAACTAAGGGCTCAAACTTAGTTACTATTTAACCTGACATGACCGATTAAATACTCTGTAGAAGAAACTGAAACCCAGAGTAAAAAGGAATGATGAGATCTCCCTCAATTCTCCATGCACACCCCCACCCCAAATCCCCGGAAAGCCACAGTGTGTGACAGTGAGTCCCAACATAGCCACAATTCTTGAGCAGGGATTAAATTATAGTTACATGTGAGTCCTGCAGCTGTAGAGGTAGAAGATCCGGAGTCCATCCCCCACCCCCTCGGTCGATCATCCTGGGCAGGAGGGCCATTAAAAGAAATTCCTTCCAGGAAATAAAGGAGGATCCTCAGCTCCATTTTGCAGGAGAGACAGAACACAGAAGGTGCCTAGCAAACCGGGTTATGACTGCCCACACACCCTCTACTCAGCACATGGGAAACAGAGCGGTATACGGGGGAAAGCGTGTCACAACCGCTTACCATAAGGACCCCCTGTATCCTCGCAAGTGTCGGGTCAGAAGTCACCACTCGCCGGATAACATAAACCTCCGGTCTCCTGGGGGGGGGGGGGAGGCTCGCTTCTCGCAGAGTCTCACCAAACGGGGAGGGATTATAGCCTCAAGAGATCAGTGAGTCTAATGACTTCTATGCAGGCAAAGACAGCATGTGACCGGGAAGGAGAAGTGGAGATGAACACAGGGCGGAGAACGAGATCAACGAGCCCCCGGGAGGGACTCCAGCCAGCGGGTTGCCTCTTCAGGTTATGTAAAAAATTTAGATGACTCACCATCCACCACCTTAAGTTTGGCCGGGAATAAAATATTGTACTTCAGCCCCTTCGCACGTAATTGGGCTTTGACGTGGTCAAAAGTGCGCCTTTGCCTCTGAGTTTCCATAGAATAATCTGGGAACATCATAATTTTAACATTCTCATAGCGCAGCTCCTCCAGTTTACGTGCCTCATGGAGCACCAGATCCCGGTCTCTGAAATTAAGTAGCCTGAAAATAAAGGTCCGAGGTAGAGCTCCCGGCGGGCCCCTCACGGATGGCATCCGATGCGCTCTCTCCACCGCAAAGTAAGGGGAGAAAGGAGCCTGTGGCAGTAGCTTGCGCAAGAGTCTCTCCGTGTATGCAGCCGGGTCGCGGCCCTCGGCACCTTCAGGAAGGCCCACCAGGCGGAGGTTATTCCTCCGATTCCTATTCTCCTGATCTTCCGCACGAGTCTCCACGGCTTTCATCTTAAGTTGCAGAGTGCGGAGGGAGGCACCATGCTCTCGGATTGTGTCTTCTGTGTCCCCAATCCTTCTCTCAGATTCATATAACCTGTCACGGAACTTGTCCATGTCTCTCCTCACCAGCCCCATCTCCATCTGGATCTGTTCAATTTTCGCTGTAAGTGTTGTCTGGCAGCCCGTGATGGCTTGCATTAGAGCACTAAACTGCTCACACCCCCAAATGCGGACGGGTCTGACTGGTCAGTTTGAGACGCCATGTTGCTCTTGGCGAGAGCACGTGCACCACGGGACAGCGGCGGGGAATTAGAGGTAGGATTCCGCTTGCGATTCGATCCAGAATTTCCCTTTCTCATGCCCGAGGTCCGCCTGCACCTCTCAGTCAGGATAGGAAGCGATAGTCCTATGTAAAAAGGATAATTTAGCCTCTCAGATGCGGAGCGCCCGACACACACGTCCTCTTAGGTCTCCATCTCAACCACGCCCCCCCCCTTCCAACACATTTACATGTTTCACCTTAAACCACTCAAGTGTTGCTTTAGCAGTGTGTTTGGGGACATTATCCTGCTGGAAGGTGAACCTCCGTCCTAGCCTCAAATCACACACAGTGGTACAGGTTTTGCTCAAGAATATCCCTGTATTTAGCACCATCCATTTTTCCCTCAACTCTGACCAGTTTCCCAGTCCCGACTGCTGAAAAACATCCCCACAGCATGATGCTGCCACCACCATGCTTCCCTGTGGGGATGGTGTTCTTTGGGTGATGTGATGTTGGGTTTGCGCCAGACATAGCGTTTTCTTTGATGGACAAAAAGTTCAATTTTAGTCTCATCAGACCAGAGCACCTTCCTCCATAAATTTTGGGAGTCTCCCACATGCCTTTTTGCAAATGCAAAACGTGCCATTTTGTTTTTTGCCGAAAGTAACGGCTTTCTTCTGGCCACTCTGCCATAAAGCCCAACTCTATGGAGCGTACAGCTTATTGTCGTCCTATGTACAGATACTCCAGTCTCTGCTGTGAAACTCTGCAGCTCCTTCAGGGTTACCTTAGGTGTCTGTGCTGCCTCTCTGATTAATGCCCTCCTTGCCCAGTCCGTGAGTTTTGGTGTGCTGCTGTATCTTGGCAGGTTTGCTGTTGTGCCATGTTCTTTCTATTTGGTTATGATAGATTTGATGGTGCTCCTAGGGATCATCAAAAATTTGGATTTTTTTTATAACTTAACCCTGACTTGTAAGGGACAATGTTGTTGAGAAGAACTTGTTTGGAGAGTTCCTTGGTTTTCATGGCAGTGTTTGGTTAGTGGTGCCTCTTGCTTAGGTGTTGCAGCCTCTGGGGCCTTTCAAAAAGGTGTGTATATATAATGACAGATCATGTGACACTTAGATTGCACACAGGTGGACATTTTTTTCACTAATTATGTGACTTCTGAAGGTAATTGGTTGCACCAGAGCTTTTTATAGGCTTCATAACAAAGGGGGTGAATACATGCGCACATGCCAATTATCAGTTTTTTATTTCTGAAAAATAGTTTTATGTATATATTTTTCAAATTTTAATTCACCAACTTAGACTATTGTGTGCTGATCCATCACATATAATTCAGATTAATAAAACATTGAACAGTTTCATGTTTAGCAAACAAAACAAGTACTGTCTAGTTATTGGTTGTCAACGGTTTGGAAAATCTGATATCTATATTCAAACTGGGAGGAAGCTGTATATGACGAAAGCACTCAAGCGGAGTGTGGCACGTTTTGTTACAAGGAGGCACTGTTAGTTTTTGAAGCACAGGACCCAAACTTAGAATGGTGTACAACGGTTGCAACAGCTGCTCAGATGCCATCCAGTGTTACGTGTTATCTATGATGAGAAAAAAAGAGCTACTACCAGACATCACCGGATCTATCAGGTAAGTGCCAGCTATAGCGCAAGTGATGCTCTGAGGTGCACATAAATGCGAAAGCGTGGCCCTGTGGGTGCCAGTCTTGCGGTGCACAGGCACGCATTGGCTAATACTGGCACCAAGTGGCCTTTTAAAGAGCAGCAGCAGCAGCTGCACTAGTGAATTGCTGACTGATCTACAGCTATTACCCATGACCCTGCATCTGTTCCTGTGTTTAATTTCTGTTATTGACCCAGCTTGCCCTGACCTTGCTTAAACGTTACCTGCCCTGACCTTGGCCGGTCTCTGGATTTGCTCTGCCTCCTGGTCAACTGCCTGATTCTACGTTGCTGACCTCTGGTTGTATCCTGACCTTTCTCTGCCTGCAGTCCATGCCTGTATCTGACCGTCTAGTGCTGACCTGGCTTGTCTGACCTTCCATCCAGTTTTCCACCTGTCCTGTATGCTACCTGATCCTTGCTGGTCTTTCACCTGCTGAGTGCTGCCAGTCCTATCACACCTGCTGCCTGCCAGCTGCCTGTCGAGCACCTGCGACCTGCTGTCTCCCCAGTTCTTGGTCTGCTGCCATCTGCTGTTCCAGTGATCTGACCTGTCTCTGGCGAAGCATCTGCTGCCCACTGCCACGGCTGACAGTAAATGTTACAGGCACTTATACCTCGCCGTGCTCTCACTGCCCTTGTCGCAACATCAGTGGTCCCAGAGTCGGGGCTGTACAAGAGGCCTCCCTCCACACGTCAGGCTCTGCCACAAGGTACGTTACAGGATAATTTTTTTCAAGAGGGTAGAATTGAATCCAGCAAGGAACCAGAACCTGTGCCATCAACATCAGGCCTGAGAAAAACTGCAGCTTGCCCTCCATCTCCTATTGCTGAAGATCCTTCAGTTCCAGCAACATCAGGGATGAGTGAAATTGCAGCTTGCCCTCCATCTTCTATTGCTGAAGATCCTTTAGTTCCATTAACATCAGTCATGAGTGAAATTGCATTTTGCTCTCCATCTCCTGTTGTTGACGATCCTGCAGCTCCACCATCTTCCACCTCCTCCCCCTCCTCCAGTCAGTAACTCTTCTTCCCTGTTCACTCCATGCTAGCCCCTGTATGCCAACTATTATACTGTACCACTTTACATTTCAAGGTACTGTACTGTATGATTAAAAATGTGTTCTTTACAGTATTTTTTTGTTTTATTTGAGTGAAAACATGTTAGTAAGTAGGGGACTTACTGTAATGACCAAGGGGATTCTGTAAACTATGTAGTAAAGTGTGTCTGGTACCAACTAGTAAAGAATATCTATGTAAGATCCTGCTTAACTTTCTGTGCACTTACTGTTTAAAGGGTTAGTTCACCTTTAACAAAAACTGCCTATGTGGATAAAGGTGTGTCTATAGATAAATAAAAACTGTGCAACTTTGACTAAAGTTGAATAATGTTCTTGTCTTGTCCAAAACCGAGCTTATAATATTTCCTCCCCCATGTGCCTCTTCCCCTGACTTTTCTGTCAAGAGCAATGGCAAAACCATCCACCCATCCCCGCATGCCAGGGTGCTAGGTGTTATCCTGGACTCTGAACTCTCCTTTCAGCCCCACATCCAATCACTTTCCATAGCTTGCAGCCTTAACCTCCACAACATCTCCAGAATACGTCCCTTCCTAACCAATAAAACCACAAAGCTCCTTATTCACTCCCTGGTTATCTCTCGCCTCGACTCCTGCAACTCCCTCCTCATTGGCTTACCTAGGTTATCCCCCCTTCAGTCCATCATGAATGCTGCTGCTGGACTTATCCACCTTACAATCCACTCAGCGTCTGCTACCCCTCTCTGCCAATACCTCCATTGGCTGCCACTCTCCCAACTAATTCAATTCAAAATACTAACAATAACTTACAAAGCCATCCACAATTTTGCCCCCAGCTACATCACTAACCTAGTCTCTATATAGCAACCAAATCGTCTTCATTGTTGCTTCCAAGACCTCCTGCTCTCTAGCTCCCTCGTCACCTCCAGGACTTCTGAGCCTCTCCCATCCTTTGGAATTCCCTACCCCAATCTGTCTGACTATCTTCAACTCTGTCCGCTTTTAGGCAATCCCTGAAAACTTTATACTTCAGAGAAGCATATCCTGTCTCCACCTAACAACTATACTTTCATTTTCTTCAGCAGTTCATCCCCCACAGTTATTTACCTTTTTGTATCACTTACAAACCTCTTATGCCCTGTACACATGACCGGTTTTCCCATTGGAATAAACTCTGAAGGTTTTTTTGACTGAGTTCCAACGGAATTCCGCTGAAACTGTCTTGCGTACACACCGACCGTCAAGAATGCGGTGATGTACAACACGTACGACGGGACTGGAAAAAGGAAGTTCAATAGCCAGTAGCCAATAGCTTCCGTCTCGTACTTGCTTCAGAGCATGCGTCGTTTTTTGGTACGTCGGAACAGCATACAGACGAGTGGTTTTCCCGATAGCAATTGGTTACATCGGAAATATTTAGAACGTGTTCTCTTTCTAGGTCCGTCAGAATTTTCGATGTAAAAAGTCAGATGAGGCATACACATGATCGGAATATACGATGAAAAGCTCCCGTCAGACTTTCTGTCGGACATTCCGCTCGTGTGTACGGGGCATCAGATTATAAGCTTTAACTAGCAGGGCCCTCTGATTTCCTCCTGTATTGACTTTTATTGTAACTGTACTGTCTGCCCTAACGTTGTAAAGCGCCGTGCAATCTGTTGGCGCTATATAAATCCTGTATAAAAATAATAATAGAAATTAAAATTGCTGAATAATGTAGCACTTTGCTATATATGAAACGTGATACTCCATATAGTGAACAAGAATATTAGTGAAAAAATAAACAAGTGCCACAAGTGTGAATCTAAAAAAGAAATAAATAATAAACAAATAATGAGTATAATAAACTCTTTATAATAATGTAGTAAACTAATCAAGTGCTGTCTGTGCTCAATGATATCTACATAAAGATAAAAAAAATGTCACAAATTCATACATACAGTATCTCACAAAAGTGAGTACATGTGACAACGCTGAAGAAATTACACTTTGCTACAATGCAAAGTAGTGAGTGTACAGCTTGTATAACAATATAAATTTGCTGTCCCCTCAAAATAACTCAACACACAGCCATTGATGTCTAAACCGCTGCCAACAAAAGCGAGTACACCCCTGTGAAAGTGTCCAAAATAGGCCCAATTAGCCATTTTACCTTCCCGGTGTCATGTGACTCGTTAGTGTTACAAGGTCTCAGGTGTGCATGGGGATCAGGTGCGTTAAATTTGGTGTTATCGCTCTCACTCTCTCATAGGAGTTCAACATGGCACCTCATGGCAAAGAACTCTGAGGATATGAAAAAAAGAATTGTTGCTCTACATAAAGATGGCCTAGGCTATAAGAAGATTGCCAAGACCCTGAAACTGAGCTGCAGCACGGTGGCCAAGACCATACAGTGATTTGACAGGACAGATTCCACTCAGAACAGGCCTTGCCATGGTCGACCAAAAAAGTTGAGTGCACTTTCCCAGCATCATATCCAGAGGTTGTCTTTGGGAAATAGACGTATGAGTGCTGCCAGCATTTCTGCAGAGGTTGAAGGGTTGGGGGGACAGCCTGTCAGTGCTCAGACCATACGCCGCACACTGCATCAAATTGGTCTGTATGGCTGTCGTCCCAGAAGGAAGCCTCTTCTAAAGATGATGCACAAGAAAACCCGCAAACAGTTTGCTGAAGACAAGCAGACTAAGCACATGGATTACTGGAACCATGTCCTGTGGTCTGGTGAGGCCAAGATAAACTTATTTGGTTCAGATGATGTCAAGCGTGTGTGGCGGCAACCAGGTGAGGAGTACAAAGAGGTGTGTCTTGCTTACAGTCAACCATGGCGGTGGGAGTGTCATGGTCTGGGGCTGTATGAGTGCTGCCGGCACTGGGGAGCTACAGATCATTGAGGGAACCATGTATGCCAATGTCAATATGTACCGTGACATACTGAAGCAGAGCATGATCCCCTCCCCTCAGAGACTGGGCTGCAGGGCAGTATTTTAAAATAATAAGGACCCCAAACACACCTCCAAGATGACCACTGCCTTGCTAAAGAAGCCGAGGGTAAAGGTGATGAAATGTCCAAGCATGTCTCCAGACCTAATCCCTATTGAGCATCTGTGGGACATCCTCAAACGAAAGGTGGAGGAGCACAAGGTCTCTAACATCCACCAGCTCCTTGATGTCGTCATGGAGGAGTGGAAGAGGACTCCAGTGGCAACCTGTGAAGCTCTGGTGAACTCCATGCCCAAGAGGCTTAAGGCAGTGCTGGAAAATAATGCTGACCACACAAAATATTGACACTTTGGGCCCGATTTAGACATTTTCACTTAGGGGTGTACCCATTTTTGTTGCCAGCGGTTTAGACATTCATGGCTGTGTGTTGAGTTATTTTAAAGGGAAAGCACATTTACACTATTATACAAGCTGTACACTCACTACTTTACATTGTAGCAAAATATAATTTCTTCAGTGTTGTCACATAAAAAGATATAATAAAATATTTACAAAAATGTGAGGGATCTGCTCACTTTTGTGAGATACTGTACGTATTAAACTATAAACATCAAGTGCATCTAAACAGCAATACTTGAAGTGTTGATGTGCAATACATTTTGTGTATGAATCTCAACCTCATGAATCTCATCAGCCTTGATACAAAGAAAAAGTGATAGAAAATGTGGAAACAGTCCCAAAGTTTATAATATCCAGAAGATTTAGTTGGGGTCTCCACAGTGATCTCCAATAAATGCAAAGGACATTCAGATGGTGTTTTTCTTTCTCCACTCTATATTAGTGTGTCACGCATTATATCCAAATATTACAAGATCCCCACCGCATGTTGTGAGGATGTCACCTCACCTCAGGGCTAGATCTATTCTTTCATATAGATCAAGCATGATTGTTAGCATGTCTCTCCGTGTTGATATCTGAATATCTGCCCGTGTATTTCGTCTCTGTTGGCTCCTCTCCAATTTGCTCCCACGTTAGATCATGTATAAATAGAAAGATCTCCCATAGTGTAAAACCATCAATGTTTATTGATAAAAAAAAAAATAGTAACACTCACATTAAAATTTGGAGTGAACAGCGCAATCGAGGTACCGTAATCCACAGAAAAAACCTCCAGTCTGGCTGAGACTCGGGGGTTCATGTCATTCAGCTCCTCCTGCAGCATTGTGTCACTGAAGTCACATGTGTAGTAATGAGAATCACGATTTTTTTGCTTAGCATAAAAAGATCACGATTCTCGTGACGTAAAATCTTTCACATTATACAAAAAAAATGGGCTAACTTTAC
Organism: Aquarana catesbeiana; assembly: GCF_042186555.1. NCBI lineage: Eukaryota > Metazoa > Chordata > Amphibia > Anura > Ranidae > Aquarana > Aquarana catesbeiana. The sequence goes on along the minus strand of NC_133324.1, from coordinate 524,540,774 downwards.
TGGTTAGATTTTTTTTTTAATTCATTAAAGTAATTTTTTCCAAAAAAATTGCATTTGATAGACCGCTGTGCAAATACAGTGTGACATAAAATATTGCAACAACCACCATTTTATTCTCTAGGGTGTCTACTAAAAAATATATATGTTTGGGGGTTCTAAGTAATTTTCTAGCAAAAAAAATGATTTTAACTTGAAACCAACAAATGTCAGAAAAAGGTTTAGTGTTTAAGTGGTTAAACTTTTTTCACTTACACAGGAAGTCTATTCCATTGACAAATTGTTACAATGTTTATACTTAAGTTCAACTGATAAAGAATGTTTTGTTTCTTGGCAGACTGCCCGGTTTTTCTCTTCCTTTCTTTTGAGGGCTGTGGCTTCAGAAGAGCAGAGAGAATTCTTTACATAGAAAGAATTGTGAACCACTTTAGTCAAGATCGCGATAACTATTCTTGACGATTAATCACGATAACGATTAATTGTGCAGCTCTAATGTGTAGTGATGCAACGGGCCGGGAGGAGCTGGGTTAGTTTACACTATTATTATATAGAGTTTATTATACTCTTGTATAATACTCTTGTTTAGATTCACACTTGTGATACACATTTTCTTTTTCACTAATATTCTTTTTCACTATATGGAGTATCACATTATTATGTTTCATATATAGCAAAGCGCTACATCATTCAGCAATTTTAATTTGTCATTTTTTATTTGGGGACACATTGTACCGATTGGAGCAGCTGCTGGAAATCTTAAATTAATTTATTCCATTATCTTTAAGCGCACAGTTATCATCTGTAGTTTTTTTAAAATAATAGGCCATTTAGGTACCATATGAAGCCTGACCTGAAAACTCCAAGGACGTTGCTAAGATGAGCCCAGCTATTATTGTTTGCCTTTACCATTACTGAAGTGAACTCTAATGCCGCGTACACACGGTCGGACTTTTCGAACAGACTTGGCCGACGGACCAAATCCGGCGGACAATCCGATCGTGTGTGGGCTTCACCCGACCTTCAGTGGACTTTTCCAGTCACAAATCTGATGGACTTTAGATTTGGAACATGCTTCAAATCTTTACGTCGTAACTCCGCCGGATCCAGAAATCCACTCGTCTGTATACTAGTCCGACGGACAAAAACCCACGCTAGGGCAGCTATTGGCTACTGGCTATCAACTTCCTTATTTTAGTCCGGTGCACGTCATCACGTACAAATCCGTCGGACTTTGGTGTGATCGTGTGTAGGCAAGTCCGGTCATTAGAAAGTCTGTTGAAAGTCCGCCAAAAGTCCGTCGAAAGTCTGTCGAAAGTCTGTCGGACTTTTGTAGCTGAAAAGTCCGACCGTGCGTACGTGGCATAACTTTGAGCTCAGAGCTATTTCATCAGGGGAGAGAAAATGCATGGTGACGTTGAATAGTAATAGCTGGGCCTCTCATGGCAATATCCTAGCAACATTGTGGGAGTTTTCAGGTTAGTCATCATGAGGTACCTAAATGGCTTACACATATAGCAAGGGCATTGTTCAATTCAGGTCAAAGCTGCACAGCTTGTTTTAATTTACAGACATCCCTTATCTACATGCAGTTTTTTGGTAAAAGTTAACTATGCTTTTAACCACCTCTATCGGTGTAAGAGGAAGGGTGATTGCTGCTGATCATTTCTATCTTGCACTTACAAATGTAGCAGAAGATGTTTTATTCTACATTTATGAAAAAGTCTATTTGACTTTTTTTTCTAACAGAAAGCAAGGCATTTTTATTTAACTTCAGTTTTTTTTTATTTGCTTTTACATAGTAAGAAATAAAAATAATCTAGTGTTTATTAAAGAGGTTGTAAACCCCGAGAAAAAATAACCAAAAAAAACCTGTAAGACAAAGGCATAATGAGCAAGTATGCATCGCATACTAGTTCATTATCAAATACTTACCTTAGAACAGGCTTAGGCAACCCCCGACACGGGTGCCACAAGTGGCACACAAAGCCTCTTTTGCCAGCACTTGACTCCCTCCCCATCAGTAGAGCAGCGCAGGGAAGTGTCAGTGAGCCACTAATGCATTCCAACCTCAGAATTCCCCACGCCGCACCTGCACTGAGGGGGAGGGACGGTGCCCCCACACATTGTAAAAGATGGAAAACATTGTTTGGTTCTCTAACTTTGCTGTAGCTTTGATCGTCAGCTTTTGTGATGGGGAAGAGATTGGGTGCAGTTCTGCTAGGGGGGCGGTCCTTTGCAGGGGGAGGAGGACTGTGTTTGGCCACTGCTAAAGCCAATCACAGTCCTGCTAGCCCCACCTACCATCTGGAGGAAGATGACTCGCTTGGTTGCCACTACCAATCTCGGAAAGAAGGGATTTCACTGTGATTGAGAAAACCACAATCAGGTGACAGGTTGTGGAATTACTGTTGAGCTTCTGAGAACTTTTTTGAAATTATTCCTGAACCTTTGCGTCATTTACTACTGAACCCCTGCACTCTGTGTCCCTTAAAGCCACAGCCAGTATTCAGCGCAGTGAAAATCACACCCAACATTTGCTGTGCCGCACTTTTTCTCAGCTGCGGGGGGCCCAACTTATGATCCTGCACACAGGCCCACTGCTTTCAGAAAATGTCTCTGACCTGAGCTCATCATTGCACATCCGATTCAGATGCTTGTATGTGACATCACATACAAGCACGTGGGCTGGATGCGAGAGGTGAATCAGCAGGATGAGTGTGCCAGGACAGGTAGATGTGTCTCATCTCTGCTTCATTTCACCACTTTGCATATCACGCATATCATAGATGAGAAGACGGTACAGCGCAGATCCAGAGTCTAGTCTCCGGAGGGACACTGCCAGAAAATAAGGTGTTACATACAGAACTGTATTTAATGTATCGTACAGTCCGGCCACCCGCGATCGATCCCCACAGAGCTAGAACAGCGGTCTGCCGATGTAAACAAGGCAGACTGCTGTTCTGTCAGAGATGAACAGAGTAATCTTGTGTTCCTGCTAACCAGGAACATGGATCACTCTGTTCATCTAGTGAATCCATCCCCCACACAGTTAGCAAGCACCCCCTAGGGACACAGTTAACCCTTTGATCGCCCCTGTTGTTAACCCCTTCCCAGCCAGTGTCATTAGTACAGTGATAGTGCATATTTTTAGCACTGATCACTGTATTAGTGTCACTGGTCACCAAAAAAGTGTCAGGTGTCCAATCTGTCCGCTGCAATGTTGCAGTCCCACTAAAAATCGCTGATCGCCGCCAATACTAAAAAAATAAAAATGCCGTAGAAGCGATAACTGTTGTGCAAACCAAGCAATATACGCTTATTGGGGTTTTTTTTTACCAAAAATATGTAGCTGAATACATATTGGCCTAAATTGATGAAGACTTTTTTTATATCAAAAAGTACAAAATATTGCTTTTTTTTCAAAATTGTCACTGGTCATGAACAGGGGGGTGGTTAAAACTTTCTGGAGCTGAAGGGTTTTACGTTGAACAAGACTAAAAGGGCAGCTTCAGCATTTTTAAATTTTTTTATTTTCATAAATAATGGCACACACGTGTTTTGTACTTTTACACATTGGTTAATTTTTTTACTCACTTTTAGTAAAGTATTTTGGTGCTCTGGTGGGGGGAGGGGCTCCCATGCAGGAGCAATGGTGATGAGAGGGGTCTCAGTAATTGCACTGCCTGCAGGCAGGGCAGCATCAGATGACAGTGTTCACTGCTTCTTTCTCCTGTGTACACGCTGCAACCTGCAGCGTGGAGAAGACAGACAGAGGAGGTGGGTGGAGCCAACATTCTCAGCTCAGGGGCGGAAAAGGAAGAAGGCTCCGCTCTGAATGCTGGGGCTCTCCTCCTCAGCTGCTCCAACGTGACTGATGTCACTGGTTGCTAGATGCCAGGCGGCCCAGGCGCTAGCAACCAGTGTAGGGAAAACTATAGGTCAAGCCAGCGGTGCGGCTCCACCCACCTCCTCCGTCCTGGTCCAGCGCGGCGTTATGACATTACACAGAGTCTCTCTCTCAGCATCGTTGATCAGCTGATGATACTGATGTGGGAGAGAGAGACTGTGCAATTGCCCCGTTGCCCCCCCCCCCCCGGATCTGCCCCTGGTGGAGCAGATGAGCAGGAGGGTACAGAGGTGGGACAGAAGAGTAGGAGGGTACAGCAGTGGGGCAGATGTGCAGGTAGGTACAGTGGTGGAAGAGATGAGAAGGGGGTTCGGCAGTGGGACAGAAGAGCAGGGCGTACAGCGATGGGACAGATGAGAAGGGGGGGCCAATGGTGGCACAAAAAAGCAGGGGTTAGAGGAGTGGGTCAGATGTGAAAGGAGGTGTATTGGCGGGACAGATGAGCAGGAGGTTACAGTGGTGGGGCAGGAGAGCAGGGGGTACAGTGGTGAGACAGATGTGCAGGAGGTACATTGGTGGGGCAGATGAGAAAGCAGGTTACAGCGGTGGGGCAGAAGAGCAGATGGGTTCAGTGTTAGGACAGATGAGAAGGTGATTCAGTAGTGAGACAGAAGAGCATTGGGCAGATAAGCAGTGGGGTTACAGTGGTGGGACAAAAGAGCAAGGGGGTACAGTGGTTAGGCAGATGTGCAGGAGGTACAGTGGTGGGAGGGATGGGAAGGGGGTTCAGCGGTGGGACAGAAAAGCGGGGGGGGTAGAGTGATGGGGCAGATGAGCAGGGGGTAACAGTGGTGGGCCAGATGAGCAGGGGGTTACAATGGTTGGGCAGATGTACAGGGGGGTACACAGGCGGGGCAGAATGGAAAGAAGATACATTGGTGGGACAGATGAGCAGGGATTTACAGTGGTGGGGCAGAGGAGCAGGGGGTACAGAGGTGAATAAATAAGATAAAAAATAATAAAGATTGGGACTTTAGATGAGACACTAAGTCTCCATCCCTGTGCGTATACAAAAATAGGAGGTTGGGACTTTAAATGAGGTGGGCAAATGAGACCAGAGGGACAATCACAATCACGTAAAACATTTATTGATACATAAAGACACAAATAAATTACAAAAAAGGTAGTAATATCCAATCATATGAACAGTCCCATCTTGCCTGTTGAGTGGGGAACATAATGAGCAGCCCCCAAATGGTACAGGATAAAACAAATGAGAAAAATTGATTCATAGCAGTAGCATGAGATCACAAGGTAAACATTAAAGACTTGTGGATATATAAACCTAAAAAAGTCTATAATAAGTATGGTGCTTGTCGTAAGCCCGACGCGTTTCTCTTATCATATTGTCCCCTTTTCTTCCCCTTTAGACTTTGGTGCTATATTGCCCCTGAAGAGTGTTTGATACACGAAACGCGTCGGGCTTACGACAAGCACCATACTTATTATAGACTTTTTTAGGTTTATATATCCACAAGTCTTTAATGTTTACCTTGTGATCTCATGCTACTGCTATGAATCAATTTTTCTCATTTGTTTTATCCTGTACCATTTGGGGGCTGCTCATTATGTTCCCCACTCAACAGGCAAGATGGGACTGTTCATATGATTGGATATTACTACCTTTTTTGTAATTTATTTGTGTCTTTATGTATCAATAAATGTTTTACGTGATTGTGATTGTCCCTCTGGTCTCATTTGCCCACCTCATTTAAAGTCCCAACCTCCTATTTTTGGGGTACAGAGGTGGGACAGATGTGCAGGAGGTACAGTGGTGGAGCAGATGAGCAAGAGGGTTACAGAGGTGGGGCAGATGAGCAGGGTAGTTCAGTGGTGGGGCAGATGTGCAGGGGGTTACAGTGGTGGAGCAGATGTGCAGAGGGTTACAGTGTTGGGGCAGATGTGCAAAGGGTTACAGTGGTGGGGCAGATGAGCAGGGGGTTACAGTGGTTGGGTAGATGTACAGGGGGGTACGGCGGTGGAGCAGAAGTGCAGGGAGGTACAGTGGTGGGGCAGATGTACAGGGGGGTTACAGTGGAGAGACAGATGAGCAGGGGGGTACAGAGGTGGGGCAGATGTGCAGGGTAGTACAGTGATGGGGTAGATGTGCAGGGGGTTACAGTGGTGGGGCAGATGTGCAGGGGATTACAGTGGTGAAACAGATTTGCAGGGGGGACAGTGATCTGAGGTGTGAAGTTGCATGAATTGGGGCTGATCTGAGGCGTGAGAGTGCAGGATGTTAATTTCTCACTCCTACTTAAGTAGTTTACAGCATTTACTTAAAAAAATTATTTTCGTGATTGAGAGTGTGAAGTTGTTATAAAATCGGCACGCTCAATTTCTTTGAAAACATTTTTCGGCACACTGCTCAAAAGGTTGCCTACCCCTGCCTTAGAACGAAGCACTGCAGCCGCGCCCCCACACCGATGAGACAGCTAACATCTTCCCTGGAGTTTCTTCCAGGTTTGCGGGCTCCGGCGCTGTGAGTGGCCGGAGCCATGATGACCTCACTCCTGCGCAAGCGCACGAGAGCCACCGTTTACGGTATGGGCTCTGAAGGTCCGGCATGCGCTTGATGATGTCATGCACAGTTTAGGAAATATTCACAGTACCTACAGGTAAGTCTTAATATAGGCTTACATGTAGGTACAGTTAAAAAATAAGACTTTACTTCCTCTTTAAATGCCGCCAAAGAAAGCTCTATCTGTCTAAAAAACAAACCAAATCTATCCCATCTATATATCTTTCCTGACACCAACATGGCAGCATACATATGATATAGTGCCGCCCCTATATCCACCCACAGGACCTGTTTAGCTCCATAAAAGTCTGACTGAGAGCTACCTCCCCCATTCTCCTTTTTGTCCTCAATAATCAACACCTACAGACCGTTACACTCAGAATAAGCTTTTACCTGCCGACTATGTTGGAGTCCATCTGGGTTCAACCCCCCCCCCCACAACGCAATTCATCTTAGGCTGCTAAATGCACCAACAAGATGGGGAGCCCCTTCTGGTGGTCTTTTGGGGCCGAGGTGTTCTCTAATCAGAGATGAAATCCCACTTGTGGCATGCCTGCTGTGGGGTCCAGATCCAGCAGCTGGAACTGCATGATGTCTTCTCCCCTATGGAACTCTTTCTAGGTCTGTCAGTTTTCTATAAAACATTTTATTTTTATTTTTCTTGCTCTCATGTCTCTAAGACCTCACACACACTGTGCAGCTTTTGTTGTCTGATCTCCTTTAGATTTGCTGGGACCATGTAGTGCAGGGGCCTGCCTGATTGCATACAAATTGGGCTCTTAAGGTTTGACCTCGTATTGTGTGGTTTTGGTAAATCTGAGTGAAAAAATCTGCAGAGGATTGTATGATGTGTAGCCAGTTTAAAAGAGTCTTTTTGTGTGGATGAGCGTTGGCTTCCCTCCAATTGTACTAGCCCTTTTTTGATTATTACAGAGGCGGGGAGGGCTGAGTCTCTCTCTCAGGTGCTCTATTTAAAGGGCGCAAATGGCCAGGTAATGGATGCCTTTGCGATTCAGGGATCCAGAGAGGCAGCATCTCATTCTGAGGAACAGTCAATGACAGGTAAGTCTTGCTATTCTAGTAATGGGGTTAGAAGGGGGGGGGAGCAAGGAAGAATGTATTACTAGGGGATGGGTTGCCCAGATTTCTTTTATTTAAATTTGTTATTCTTTGCCAAAAAAGGGGGTATATATGTATTTTTTCCCCCTCTCGCTTCCCTTATTTCTCTCTGTTGCCATGCAGTCCCCTTTGTACCTTTCAGTTCTTCTGCCAGCATGAGCCTAACACCACATAACCAAGACCACGGCAATACCAGGTAAGGGCCAACTTTGGGTAAGTAAGAAGATGCTGGAAAAAGAGTGTGTTTTTACTCTGACAAGCGTGCCTTCTTGTCTATAGCAGCCCCGGCCACTCACACTCCCGCTCTAGGAGGTCCAGAGGCCCTCTGGATCATCAGGATTTTTCCAGGGCAGAAAGTGACTCCTCCAGTCCTGGCAGACCACAGTACAAAGGGCGCAAATGTATGCTTAAGAGAAAACACACAGCTTCTCTTCCGAGGGCTCAGCACCCAAAGGCAAATGTTGGTCATGTGGAGATGACCCTATGCCAGGAAAGATAATGCTTCAGGCAGCTTGCCAAAGACCAGGAGTACGAGAGTAAGCAGGTGTCAACCTTGCTCAAGAAAGTAGTCCGGGACTCCCTGGCAGAATTTTCTGGTCAGCTCGGACCTGGGCCCTTCACCAGGTCTAAACTAAGCCATTCAACCCTCTATAACTAGAGAGTTACCAGGCACTTCAGGGGTGACTCCAGCCCAGTGGATTAGGCAGGCTGATTCCCCACACCCAGTACTATAGCCAACCTTCCAGGCAGAGAGAGAAGATACCGCCTCCTCGGCAGAGGATCCTGAAGGTTCAGGCTTTGCTTTTGCGATGATACCACCATTCATTAAGGCAGTAAAAGCTGCACTGGAATGGGAGGATCCGGAACCTCCTCCAAAGAAGGAGAAAACTTATTATCACACACCAAACAATCTGATTTTAAATTGTGTGGCAATCGCTGCACAACACGCATTAGGTGCCTTTATCCTTTCAGGGTACCCCAAATGCGATTTGATTCTGCTGTGATTGTCACGTGGGAGAACGCGCCTTTAAAAACATTGTGCGAAGCTTGTCGCCCCTAAATAGGAGCAGGGGCTTCTTTCTGCAGGCGTAGGGAATGGGCCAAGTGAATGGGCCACCCCGATGCGCGTTGCAACATTGCGTGCAAATCTCTCTTTAAAAATCGCATAGCGGGAACACTTGTCCCCTCTATGTGATAATATCAAATGCCTCCTAAGTACAGTTCGCTTTTCAGTGCAGTAGCAGAGCCTGGAAGTGTGAACAAGCCTTTGGGTTCCATAAGAGGAACCTAAAGAAACAGGTAGCTACCTTTCCTCTTATGACATAAATAAGAGGCCTGTTTCAGGAGGAATGGGAGAAGGGGGAGAGAAAATCCTCCTCAAGCAATAGGTTGCAGAAGTTTTATCCACTCACGGAGGAGGATGCGGCTTCTATATCTGACCCACCAACGGTGGATGCGGCAGTCACCAGACTGGCCAAGAATGTGACACTTCTGATGGAAGACTCTTCCTCCTTTCGCGATATCCTTGATAGACGCATTGACATGGACTCAAGAAAGTCATAGCTCGCGGCAGGTGGTGCCTGTAAGCCCACTGTGGCTTTAACATCAGTAGCAAGCGTTAAAAGCTGCCAAAAGAAAAAATCTTCAAGGCTCTTGATAAGATAAAACTCTTGGCGGACTTTGTAGGTGAGGCAGCTATAGACATCATTCGAAAGTCTTCCAAAGCCATGCTCAGCTCAGTCACAGCCAAAAGAGCATTGTGGCTAAAACCCTGGGCGGCCGACCCATCCTTAAAGCAGCATTGCTGTAAACTGCCTTTTGAAGAGCTGTTTGGCCAAAAACTGGAGACGGCCATCTGCAGGGTTACAGGAGGAAAATCAGGCCTTCTGCCCCAAGATCGAAGGTCCAGACGCCAGAGGGGGCAACCATGCAGAGGAGCGCCAAACAGGTACTGGGATTTCGGAGGCTTTCGCCCATCCAAAGACTCCAGAAGGGGTTGGAGGAGTACACAGTCAACCTTCGTAATATATCACAGAGAGCTAAGGCCCCTGCGGCTCCCTCAGATACCCTGAAGCCCTTTTAACACTGCCCAGGAGGCAGTTGGAGTCAGGCTGCTCAAAGTGGCCCAGTTCTGGCAAGACCACTTCCAAAATTGGCGGATTCAGTCCACAGTGACGCAAGGCCATTATTGGCTGTTCAAACGGCTGCATCCAGAACGACCTCAAGAGACTGAATCAATTTATCCGGATAGAGATACTCAAGATGGAGTCTCTCCATACCATAATCCAGGTTATTCAACCAGGAGACTGGAGCATTTCAGTGGACTTGCAGGATGCCTACCAGCATGTCCTGATCCTTCAGTCATACCAGCAGTTCCTCAGATTTGCGTTGGGGGACAGGCATTACCAGAGCCAGCTGAAGCCTCAATACTCAGGCGGCCATAGTTTCTTTGCCACTTCAGAAACTCCCCAAAATCAGGGAGAAGTTCCAACAGGCATTGGCTGCATCAGTGATGTCAGCATCCCAGTGCATGAGTCTTCTCAGGACGATGGCTTCATGTATCCCGAGGAACCCCTGGGCTCACTGGAAACTCAGAGTTTGCAAACAAGGCTTCCTGATGCGGTTGAAGAGAATTGGTCTAGCCTAGCCAGTCAGGATCACCAGCCAGATGCGCCAGAGTCTCTGGTGGTAGACGAAACAAGAAATGCTAAACAGCATTGTCCATTAGGGCCGCAGCCATAGATCATTGTTACCACAGATGCCAGCGCCACCTGTGAACCACTCAAGATGCAGGGCAGAGGGATACTTCCCACTCAGGGCCTAGTTTATAATTTTCTGGAACTACAAGCAGCATATATGGCGTTGGCCACCTTGCTGCCTCACATACAGGGTCGCCCAGTTCTGCTCCCTCTGAATAACACGGCAGCTGTGTCCTACATACAGCGACAAGGTGGTACACACAGCCAATCCCTCTTGAGAGAGGTGGAACCGATCATGACATTGGCACAATATCTCCCAGATTTGAGGGCCATATATCTTCCAGGCTGTCAGAACTTGGAAGCGGATCACCTATACAGACAGTTCAAGGATCCCAACGAAAGGTGCCTTCACCCTGAAGTGTTCCTCCATGAGTGGGGATGTCCGCAACTGAATCTTTTTGCCTCATCAACCAACTGCAATGTGAGCCGTTTCCTCTCATGCTACCCTCATCCATTAACGGAGGGGATGCACGCCTTGACCCATTCTTGGGTTGCACAACTGGCCTATGCCTTCCCTCCAATTTCTTTAATCCTGAAATTCCTGAGGAGATTTTTGACAGAGAAATTGACAGTCATCGCAGTATTGCCTTACTGGCCTCTCAGACTGTGATTCTCTCTGGCAATGGATCTCAGCGTGTGCCCACTGATCACTCTACCGGTGATTCCTCATCTCCTGTCGCCAGCGGCCTGGAGATTGAAAAGCAGGGGTTACAAGAGTTTCAGATGTTCTCCAGAGGTTATTAGAACTTTACAGAGTTCCAGAAAGGGGTCAGCCAATGCCATCTACTCCAGAATATGGAATAGGTTCACGAGCTTTGCAGCTGGACGTCAGTTTGACCCTAGTTTGACCCTAGTGAACCTAATGTATCTCAAATCATGTCTTTCCTGCAATCTGGATTGGATTTGGGGCTCAGCCTAAGGTGCAAATTGCAGCCATCTCAGCTTTAACCCAAAAGAAATGGGCAGCAAACCTGCTGGTGGAGCAGTTCATGAGAGTGGTACTTAGACTATGCCCTCCCAAGAGAAATAGGTTCCCTCAATGGGATCTGACAGTAGTCCTCAATTTTCTAGCAAACCCTCCTTGTGCTCCAACAGAAAACTGTTGATTATGGGATATCAACTTAAAAACTGCTTCCCTAATAGCCATAACTTCAGGGGGAAGGGTGTCGGAACTCCAAGAATTGGGGGCAGCCGAACCTTATTCCATGTTCTTCCCAGACAGGGTTGTGCTGAGACCATTGGATCACTTTGTCCCAAAAGTGGCATCGATAACTCTCCAGTAAATGGGTGCTTCCAGCCTCACCAGCGGAATCAGATGCTGATCTGCACGAGTTGGACATTCCAAAAGTCCTCAAAGCCTATCCCCAGGCTACTTCTACATTTAGACATTCTGACAGACTTTTCATCATACCTACCGGAAAATTTTAAAGGGAAAGACGCCTTGGCCAGAACCATCTCAGCCAGGATAGTATAAACTATTCAACGGGCATATAGAGCGGTCGCTCTATATGCCCGGTCAGGAAGGATCCTGCGGATGTGGTTAGTGCTCACTTAACCACGGCGATGTCTTCTTGGGCGGCACGGAGTGCCTCTGGTCATCACACCATACGTTCTTAAAACACGACAGGGTGGCTACTGGCTATCAACTTCCTTATTTTAGTCCGGTCGTACGGCATCACGTACGAATCCTGTCGGACTTTGGTGTGATCGTGTGTAGGCAAGTCCATTTGTTCGGAAAGTCCGTTGGAAGTCCGCCGAAAGTCCGTCGGATAGACCATCGGACCAGTCCGGTCGAAAAGTCCGCTCGTGTGTACGCGGCATGAGTTAGCATGTTGGCGTCAGGAAAATTGTATCAAATACTTACCGTAATTTTCCTTTCCTGACGCCAATACATGGCAGCATATGAACCCTCCCTCTAATCTTTGTGCTTTATACAGATAATGGGGGAGGTAGTTCTCAGTCAGACTTTTATAGAGCTAAACAGGTCCTGTGGGTGGATATAGGGGCGGAGCTATATCATATGTATGCTGCCATCTATTGGCGTCAGGAAAGGAAAATGACGGTAAGTATTTGATACAATTTTCCAATATCTATCTATCTATCTATCTATCTATCTATCTATCTATCTATCTATCTATCTATCTATCTATCTATCTATCTATCTATCTATCTATCTATCAGAACACTGGAAAGTGTCCAGGAAAGGAAGGGGGTGTAACATGCTGGTAAAAAATATTGCTTTTTTAAAAAAAATTGTCGCTCTTTTTTTTTTTATAACGCAAAAAATAAAAACCGCAGAGGTGATCAAATACCACCCACCCTATTTGTGGAAAAAAAAGAACATACATTTTGTTTGGGTACAGCGCCGCACGATTGACAGTTAAAGTGATGCAGTGCCGTATCGCAAAAAATGAGCTGGTCAGTAATGGGGTAAATCCTTCCGGTCCTTAAGTGGTTAAACAAATAAATGCTCAGCTTTCAAGAGGGCAAATAGCAGTGTGCAGGAGCTCATTCTAAGGGTCAACTATGCATATGAAGGCAATGTTAACTTGGTCATTCAAACTGCAGGATCCTTGCCACAGTAAGTGGTACGCTCATATAATGCTGCTTTGCTCACTGCTAACATTTACTAATGACTGTTGGGTGTCAGTCCAAATCTACCTGGGATGTGAAAGTTCAGATCTGTGCATCTGTGAGACTGAAGTGCACTCAATTGCACTTATACTTTAGAGAAGTTTTGCCTGTTCATGAGCACATTTTAATGTTTTAATTTTTAACTTTTATGTTATGCACTCATAAACCTGTACTGCTCACTACTAGGGGGCAGGTACAGGCTAGGTTTAGGACCCAAGATGTCTCCTCAGTGGCACAGGGATTGATTTAAAGGATAAGTTTGCCTTTTGACAAAAAATTATAAATGCATTTTTGCAGGTAAAGCAGATTGCTGATGCCATGCAGGTCTCCTGCTGGTCTCTCAGTGTATTGGCTTGCTCTTACCTCATACGAGGAAGCCGATACATTCTGACAGGAAGACTCAATGAACTACCACAGCGCTCACAGCGCTGTGGTAGTTCATTTAAAAACTACTATCCAAAAGCCACAAAGGCTGCCGGACCTTGTAGATTTCCATTCACAGAGGACTGTGTACTGTAACATGTTATGAAAGGGGAACATTTAAAGACCTACACAGGTTGGTGTTTGTTCTTCAGCTCTGTTGTTCACATGGACACATTTCATGGCAGATTGACTTTAATTTTAAATAAACATCTTAACTAAGGCCATGCAATATTCAGAGGTTATATAGACACGTTTTATGGCAGATTGACTTTAAATGAACATCTTAGCCAATACCGTGTAATATTTGGATGCTATAGTATATACTGTACATGTAAAGAATTTTTGAATGGATTTGTAATGTTTGTAATGATCGTATATTTTGTTGTTTTTTTTTTTTTTTTTTTTTAAGGTTTCCCAGAATTCATCAAAAAGCCCACAGATGAAATTGGCGTTTCAGGGGGTGTGGCTTCTTTTGTATGTCAGGCTACAGGTGATCCCAAGCCCCGAGTAACATGGAACAAACGAGGCAAGAAAGTGAACTCCCAACGATTTGAGGTAAAAATAGCATGTCCGCTTACTTTACGTTACATTATTAATTTACAAAACACAGTTTTTGTTCCCAAAATTTCTTTACAATAATCATTTGGGAAATGTCTCTGGATAATGTAACTTTATTGAGTTGACATCTTGAGTAGCACCTCAACACAGAAATACATTTCAGGACTGAGTAAAGAAAAATGTCCTGTTACTTGTTAACCTGTTAGAAATAAATGTATTTTCTTGGGTGGCAAGCTGAGTACCCTAAGTCAGCATGGATTCATGTTGGTCATTGGTCTGCTGAAGGGCTAAGTGTAAAAAGGTATTTTTATTTATGCTGTTATGTATGTATGTATGTATGTACAGTGGGGACAGAAAGTATTCAGACCCCCTTAAATTTTTCGCTCTTTGTTATATTGCAGCCATTTGCTAAAATCATTTAATTTCATTTTTTTTTCCTCATTAATGTACACACAGCACCCCATATTGACAGAAAAACACAGAATTGTTGACATTTTTGCAGATTTATTAAAAAAGAAAAACTGAAATATCACATGGTCCTAAGTATTCAGACCCTTTGCTGTGAAACTCATATATTTAACTCAGGTGCTGTCCATTTCTTCTGATCATCATTGAGATGGTTCTACACCTTCATTTGAGTCCAGCTGTGTTTGATTATACTGATTGGACTTGATTAGGAAAGCCACACACCTGTCTATATAAGACCTTACAGCTCACAGTGCATGTCAGAGCAAATGAGAATCATGAGGTCAAAGGAACTGCCTAAAGCGCTCAGACACATGAAAGCCCACATGGAGTTTGCTTAAAAACACCTGAAGGACACCAAGATGGTGAGAAATAAGATTCTCTGGTCTGATGAGACCAAGATAGAACTTTTTGGCCTTAATTCTAAGCCAGGGGTCTTGAAACTGCGGCCCTCCAGTTGTTCAGGAACTTCAATTCCCATCATGCCTAGTCATGTCTGTGAATGTCAGAGTTTTACAATGCCTCATGGGAAGTGTAGTTCTGCAACAACTGGAGGGCCGTAGTTTGAAGATCCCTGTTCTAAGCGGTATGTGTGGAGAAAACCAGGCACTGCTCATCACCTGTCCAATACAGTCCCAACAGTGAAGCATGGTGGTGGCAGCATCATGCTGTGGGGGTGTTTTTCAGCTGCAGGGACAGGACGACTGGTTGCAATTGAGGGAAAGATGAATGCGGCCAAGTACAGGGATATCCTGGACGAAAACCTTCTCCAGCGTGTTCAGGACCTCAGACTGGGCCGAAGGTTTACCTTCCAACAAGACAATGACCCTAAGCACACAGCTAAAATAACAAGGGAGTGGCTTCACAACAACTCCGTGACTGTTCTTGAATGGCCCAGCAAGAGACCTGACTTAAACCCAATTGAGCATCTCTGGAGAGATCTAAAAATGGCTGTCCACCAACGTTTACCATCCAACCTGACAGAACTGGAGAGGATCTGCAAGGAGGAATGGCAGAGGATCCCCAAATCCAGGTGTGAAAAACTTGTTGCATCTTTCCCAAAAAGACTCATGGCTGTATTAGATCAAAAGGGTGCTTCTACTAAATACTGAGCAAAGGGTCTGAATACTTAGGACCATGTGATATTTCAGTTTTTCTTTTTTAATAAATCTGCAAAAATGTCAACAATTCTGTGTTTTTCTGTCAATATGGCGTGCTGCGTGTACATTAATGAGGAAAAAAATGAACTTAAATGATTTTAGCAAATGGCTGCAATATAACAAAGAGTGAAAAATTTAAGGGGGTCTGAATACTTTCCGTCCCCACTGCATGTATGTATGTATTATATGTATGTATGTTTTAGGGGTAGTAATAAAACTTTGATTTTATATACATGCTAGTTGCTCTTATTGTGCTATCTAAAAAAAAGTCTATTTCCACTTGTTAATAAAATGTAAGAAAATTAATGTTCCACTCTTCATAAGTGTGGGCTTAACCACTTAAGGACCGCCTCACGCCGATGTACGTCGGCAAGGCGGCACGGGCAGGCAAAATCACGTACATATACGTGATTTGCCTCCCACGGGTGGGGGGCCCGATCGGACCCCCCCCCCGGTGCCCGAGGCGGTCCTGTTATGTCCCCCGGCGATCGGAGGTGAGGGGGAGGCCATCCGTTCGTGGCCCCCCCCTCGCGATCGCCGCAGGCCAATCAGATCACTTCCTTTGCTGCTGTATGCTAAACAGCAGCAAAGGAAATGATGTCATCTCTCCTCGGCTCGATATTTTCCGTTGCAGCGCCGAGGAGAGAAGACTTCACTGTGATTGCACAACACTACACACACAGTAGAACATGCCAGGCACACAAAACACCCCGATCCCCCCCCCCGATCGCCCCCCGATCCCCCCCCCCAATCACCCCCCCCCTCCCTGTCACAAACTGACACCAGCAGTTTTTTTTTTTTTTTCTGATTACTGCATTGGTGTCAGTTTGTGACAGTTACAGTGTTGGGACAGTGAGTATTAGCCCCCTTTAGGTCTAGGGTACCCCCCTAACCCCCCCTAATAAAGTTTTAACCCCTTGATCACCCCCTGTCACCAGTGTCACTAAGCGATCATTTTTCTGATCACTGTATTAGTGTCGCTGGTGACGCTAGTTAGGGACGTAAATATTTAGGTTCGCCGTCAGCGTTTTATAGCGACAGGGACCCCCATATACTACCTAATAAATGTTTTAACCCCTTGATTGCCCCCTAGTTAACCCTTTCACCACTGATCACTGTATAACCGTTACGGGTGACGCTGGTTAGTTCGTTTATTTTTTATAGTGTCAGGGCACCCGCCGTTTATTACCGAATAAAGGTTTAGCCCCCCGATCGCCCGGCGATGATATGCGTCGCCCCAGGCAGCGTCAGATTAGCGCCAGTACTGCTAACACCCACGCACGCGGCATACGCCTCCCTTAGTGGTATAGTATCTGAACGGATCAATATCTGATCCGATCAGATCTATACTAGCATCCCCAGCAGTTTAGGGTTCCCAAAAACGCAATGTTAGCGGGATCAGCCCAGATACCTGCTAGCACCTGCGTTTTGTCCCTCCGCCCGGACCAGCCCAAGTGCAGTATCGATCGATCACTGTCACTTACAAGGCACTAAACGCATAACTGCAGCGTTCGCAGAGTCAGGCCTGATCCCTGCGATCGCTAACAGTTTTTTTGGTAGCATTTTGGTGAACTAGCAAGCACCAGCCCCAGGCAGCGTCAGGTTAGCGCCAGTACCGCTAACACCCACGCACGCAGCATACACCTCCCTTAGTGGTATAGTATCCGAACGGATCAATATCTGGTCCGATCAGATCTATACTAGCATCCTCAGCAGTTTAGGGTTCCCAAAAACGCAGTGTTAGCGGGATCAGCCCAGATACCTGCTAGCACCTGCGTTTTGCCCCTCCGCCCGGCCCAGCCCAGCCCACCCAAGTGCAGTATCGATCGATCACTGTCACTTACAAGGCACTAAACGCATAACTGCAGCGTTCGCAGAGTCAGGCCTGATCCCTGCGATCGCTAACAGTTTTTTTGGTAGCATTTTGGTGAACTAGCAAGCACCAGCCCCAGGCAGCGTCAGGTTAGCGCCAGTACCGCTAACACCCACACACGCGCCGTACACCTCCCTTAGTGGTATAGTATCTGAACGGATCAATATCTGATCCGATCAGATCTATACTGGCGTCCCCAGCAGTTTAGGGTTCCCAAAAACGCAGTGTTAGTGGGATCAGCCCAGATACCTGCTAGCACCTGCGTTTTGCCCCTCCGCCTGGCCCAGCCCAGCCCACCCAAGTGCAGTATCGATCGATCACTGTCACTTACAAAACACTAAACACATAACTGCAGCGTTCGCAGAGTCAGGCCTGACCCCTGCGATCGCTAACAGTTTTTTTGGAAGCTTTTTATTGAACTGGCAAGCACCAGCGGCCTAGTACACCCCGGTCGTAGTCAAACCAGCACTGCAGTAACACTTGGTGACGTGGCGAGTCCCATAAGTGCAGTTCAAGCTGGTGAGGTGGCAAGCACAAGTAGTGTCCCGCTGCCACCAAAAAGACAAACACAGGCCCGTCGTGCCCATAGTGCCCTTCCTGCTGCATTCGCCAATCCTAATTGGGAACCCACCGCTTCTGCAGCGCCCGTACTTCCCCCATTCACATCCCCAACCAAATGCAGTCGGCTGCATGAGAGGCATTTTTATGTCCTCCCGAGTACCCCTACCCAACGAACCCCCCCAAAAAAGATGTTGTGTCTGCAGCAAGCGCGGATATAGGCGTGACACCCGCTATTATTGTCCCTCCTGTCCTGACAATCCTGGTCTTTGCATTGGTGAATGTTTTGAATGCTACCATTCACTAGTTGAGTATTAGCGTAGGGTACAGCATTGCACAGACTAGACACACTTTCACAGGGCCTCCCAAGATGCCATCGCATTTTGAGAGACCCGAACCTGGAACCGTTTACAGTTATAAAAGTTAGTTACAAAAAAAAGTGTAAACAAAAAAAAAAAACATACAAAAATATAAAATAAAAAAAAATAGTTGTCGTTTTATTGTTCTCTCTCTCTCTATTCTCTCTCTATTGTTCTGCTCTTTTTTACTGTATTCTATTCTGCAATGTTTTATTGTTATTATGTTTTATCATGTTTGTTTTTCAGGTCTGCAATTTTTTATACTTTACCGTTTACTGTGCTTAATTGTTAACCATTTTTTTGTCTTCAGGTACGCCATTCACGACTTTGAGTGGTTATACCAGAATGATGCCTGCAGGTTTAGGTATCATCTTGGTATCATTCTTTTCAGCCAGCGGTCGGCTTTCATGTAAAAGCAATCCTAGCGGCTAATTAGCCTCTAGACTGCCTTTACAAGCCGTGGGAGGGAATGCCCCCCCCCACCGTCTTCCGTGTTTTTCTCTGGCTCTCCTGTCTCAGCAGGGAACCTGAGAATGCAGCCGGTGATTCAGCCAGCTGACCATAGAGCTGATCAGAGACCAGAGTGGCTCCAAACATCTCTATGGCCTAAGAAACCGGAAGCTACGAGCATTTTATGACTTAGATTTCGCCGGATGTAAATAGCGCCATTGGGAAATTGGGGAAGCATTTTATCACACCGATCTTGGTGTGGTCAGATGCTTTGAGGGCAGAGGAGAGATCTAGGGTCTAATGGACCCCAATTTTTTCAAAAAAGAGTACCTGTCACTACCTATTGCTATTATAGGGGATATTTACATTCCCCGAGATAACAATAAAAATGATTAAAAAAAAAAAAAAAAAAAAATGAAAGGAACAGTTTAAAAATAAGATAAAAAAGCAAAAAAAAATAAAGAAAAAAAAAAAAAAAAAAAAAAAGCACCCCTGTCGCCCCCTGCTCTTGCGCTAAGGCGAACGCAAGCGGCGGTCTGTCGTCAAACGTAAACAGCAATTGCACCATGCATGTGAGGTATCACCGCGAAGGTCAGATCGAGGGCAGTAATTTTAGCAGTAGACCTCCTCTGTAAATCTAAAGTGGTAACCTGTAAAGGCTTTTAAAGGCTTTTAAAAATGTATTTATTTTGTTGCCACTGCACGTTTGTGCGCAATTGTAAAGCATGTCATGTTTGGTATCCATGTACTCGGCCTAAGATCATCTTTTTTATTTCATCAAACATTTGGGCAATATAGTGTGTTTTAGTGCATTAAAATTTAAAAAAGTGTGTTTTTTCCCCAAAAAATGCGTTTGAAAAATCGCTGCGCAAATACTGTGTGAAAAAAAAAAATGAAACACCCACCATTTTAATCTGTAGGGCATTTGCTTTAAAAAAATATATAATGTTTGGGGGTTCAAAGTAATTTTCTTGCAAAAAAAAATAACTTTTTCATGTAATCAAAAAGTGTCAGAAAGGGCTTTGTCTTCAAGTGGTTAGAAGAGTGGGTGATGTGTGACATAAGCTTCTAAATGTTGTGCATAAAATGCCAGGACAGTTCAAAACCCCCCCAAATGACCCCATTTTGGAAAGTAGACACCCCAAGCTATTTGCTGAGAGGCATGTCGAGTCCATGGAATATTTTATATTGCGACACAAGTTGCGGGAAAGAGACAAATTTTTTTTTTTGCACAAAGTTGTCACTAAATGATATATTGCTCAAACATGCCATGGGAATATGTGAAATTACACCCTAAAATACATTCTGCTGCTTCTCCTGAGTACGGGGATACCACATGTGTGAGACTTTTTGGGAGCCTAGCCGCGCACGGGACCCCGAAAACCAAGCACCGCCTTCAGGCTTTCTAAGGGCGTGAATTTTTGATTTCACTCTTCACTGCCTATCACAGTTTCGGAGGCCATGGAATGCCCAGGTGGCACAAAACCCCCCCAAATGACCCCATTTTGGAAAGTAGACACCCCAAGCTATTTGCTGAGAGGTATAGTGAGTATTTTGCAGACCTCACTTTTTGTCACAAAGTTTTGAAAATTGAAAAAAGAAAAAAAAAAATGTTTTTTTCTTGTCTTTCTTCATTTTCAAAAACAAATGAGAGCTGCAAAATACTCACCATGCCTCTCAGCAAATAGCTTGTGGTGTCTACTTTCCAAAATTGGGTCATTTGGGGGGGGTTTGTGCCACCTGGGCATTCCATGGCCTCCGAAACGGTGATAGGCAGTGAAGAGTAAAATCAAAAATTCACGCCCTTAAAAACGCTGAAGGCGGTGATTGGTTTTCGGGGCCCCGTACGCGGCTAGGCTCCCAAAAAGTCCCACACATGTGGTATCACCATACTCAGGAGAAGCAGCAGAATGTATTTTGGGGTGCAATTCCACATATGCCCATGGCCTGTGTGAGCAATATATCATTTAGTGACAACTTTGTGCAAAAAAAAAAAAAAAGTGTCACTTTCCCGCAACTTGTGTCAAAATATAAAATATTCCATGGACTCAATATGCCTCTCAGCAAATAGCTTGGGGTGTCTACTTTCCAAAATGGGGTCATTTGGGGGGGGTTTGTGCCACCTGGGCATTCCATGGCCTCCGAAACTGTGATAGGCAGTGAAGAGTGAAATCAAAAATTTACACCCTTAGAA
Organism: Aquarana catesbeiana; assembly: GCF_042186555.1. NCBI lineage: Eukaryota > Metazoa > Chordata > Amphibia > Anura > Ranidae > Aquarana > Aquarana catesbeiana. Next base: position 524,519,797 of record NC_133324.1, on the reverse strand, counting down.
ATCCTGAAGGCGGTGATTGGTTTTCGGGGTCCCGTACGCTGCTAGGCTCCCAAAAAGTCCCACACATGTGGTATCCCCGTACTCAGGAGAAGCAGCTGAATGTATTTTGGGGTGCAATTTCACATAGGCCCATGGCCTGTCTGAGCAATATATCATTTAGTGACAACTTTTTGTAAATATTTTTTTTTTTTTTTGTCATTATTCAATCACTTGGGACAAAAAAAATAAATATTCAATGGGTTCAACATGCCTCTCAGCAATTTCCTTGGGGTGTCTACTTTCCAAAATGGGGTCATTTGGGGGGGTTTTGTACTGCCCTGCCATTTTAGCACCTCAAGAAATGACATAGGCAGTCATAAACTAAAAGCTGTGTAAATTACAGAAAATGTACCCTAGTTTGTAGACGCTATAACTTTTGCACAAACCAATAAATATACGCTTATTGACATTTTTTTTACCAAAGACATGTGGCCGAATACATTTTGGCCTAAATGTATGACTAAAATTGAGTTTATTGGATTTTTTTTATAACAAAAAGTAGAAAATATCATTTTTTTTCAAAATTTTCGGTCTTTTTCTGTTTATAGCGCAAAAAATAAAAACCGCAGAGGTGATCAAATACCATCAAAAGAAAGCTCTATTTGTGGGAAGAAAAGGACGCAAATTTCGTTTGGGTACAGCATTGCATGACCGCGCAATTAGCAGTTAACCACTTCCGGACCGCCCACTGTATATATACGTCATTTTTTTGAAGATGGATATCTCGGTAACGGCAGCAGCTGCTGCCACAACCGAGGTATCCATCTTTTCAGCGGGCGGTTCCGTACACGATAATGGTGGTCTCTGCGGCGGGTTCGCCGCGAGATCACCGTTATCGGCGGCGGGAGAGGTGCCACCCCCCCTCCCGCCGCTCTCCCGCACCCTCCGCCGCTTACCGGAGCCGTCGGTAGCGGCGGAGGCGATCGGGTCCTTTCCCTGCTGAGGTATGGAGACGAGTGAGGCCAAGATGGCGCCCACCCATCTCCATACCATGTGACGGCCGGAGCGACGTCATTACGATGGCTCCGCCCACTTCTCTTAAAGGCACAATTTTTTTAGTGTCATTTTTTTAAACGACTTTTTTTTTTTTTTTTTTTTTGCATTTTAGTCTAAATATGAGAACGTCACTTCCGTCCACGCCTCTTAAAGGCACATTTTTTCAAATGTCATTTTTTTAAATTACTTTTTTTTTTTTAATTGCATTTTAGTGTAAATATGAGATCTGAGGACTTTTTGACCCCAGATCTCATATTTAAGAGGACCTGTCATGCTTTTTTCTATTACAAGGGATGTTTACATTCCTTGTAATAGGAATAAAAGTGATCCAAATTTTTTTTTTTTAAAAACAGTGAAAAAATAAATAAAATAAAATAAAATAAATAATAATAAAAAAAAATTTTTTTTAAAGCGCCCTGTCCCGACGAGCTCGCGCGCAGAAGCGAACGCATGCGTGAGTAGCGCCCGCATATGAAAACGGTGGTCAAACCACACATGTGAGGTATCGCCGCGACCGGTAGAGTGAGAGCAATAATTCTAGCCCTAGACCTCCTCTGTAATGCAAAACATGCAATCTGTAGAATTTTTTAACCGTCGCCTATGGAGATTTTTAAGGGTAAAAGTTTGACGCTATTCCACGAGCGGGCGCAATTTTGAAGCGTAACATGATGGGTATCAATTTACTTGGCGTAACATTATATTTCACAATATAAAAAAAAATTGGGCTAACTTTACTGTTGTCTTTTTTCTTTTTTCAAAAAAGTGAATTTTTTCCAAAAAAAGTGCGCTTAGAAGACCGCTGCGCAAATACGGTGCAAAAAAAGTATTGCAATGACCGCTATTGTATTCTCTAGGATGTTAGAAAAAAAACAATATATAATGTTTGGGGGTTCTAAGTAATTTTCTAGCAAAAAAACCTGTTTTAAACTTGTAAACACCTAAAATCCAAAACGAGGCTAGTCTTGAAGCGACGCAGTGCCAAATTGGAAAAAGACCTCTGGTCCTTAGGCAGCATAATGGTCCGGGGCTCAAGTGGTTAACTAAAATGCAGTGCCTATGGAGTGTTCGGTCTTTACCAGGACCACAGTGTCATAGCAAGGGAAGATTTTTATAGAGAGATCTCTTAGTTGTTGACCCAGCTTTTGGCATAAAAAAAATAATTACAAAAATAATTAATCTAAAAGGTGTGCAAAAACAGATTCTCTGTAGTGATCAATACAAAAATAAGTATGTAAGAAATAAAGTTAACTCCTTGTAAACCGTAATGAACAATGTGTAATGTGGGACCAATCCTATTTCATTTATTCATAAACGACCTGGAGGATGGGATAAACAGCTCAATCTCTGTAATTGTGGACGATACTAAGCTAAGCAGGGCAAAAACTTCTCCGCAGGAGGTGGGAACCTTGCAAGAAGATCTGAACAAATTAATAGGGTGGGCAACTACATGGCAAATGAGGTTTAATGTAGAAAAATGTAAAATAATGCATTTGGATGGCAAAATATAAAAGCAATCTACTCACTAGGGGGAGAACCCCAGGGGGAATCTAGAATGGAAAAGGACCTGGGGGTCCTAGTAGATGACAGGCTCAGCAATGGCATGCAATGCCAAGCTGCTGCAAGCAAAGCAAACAGAATATTGGCATGCATTAAAAAGGAGATTAACTCCAGTGATAAAACCATAATTCTCCCACTCTACAAAACTCTGGTCCGGCCGCACCTGGAGTATGCTGTCCAGTTCTGGGCACCAGTCCTCAGGAAGGATGTGCTGAAACTGGAGAGAGTCCAGAGAAGGGCAACAAAACGAATAAAGGAACGGGAGGACCATGGTTATGAGGAAAGGTTACGAGCACTGAACCACTGTGCCACTTTGTGTTGGTCTATCACAAAAATCCCAATAAAATACATTTACATTTTTGGTTGTAACATGACAAAATGTGAAAATTTTCAAGGGGAATGAATACTTTTTCAAGGCACTGTGTATAAAAGTCCAAATGTGAAATCTTGAAAATAATGAAAGTCCACGTGTAAGAATCCTAAACCATCTCAGAGACAGGTGTGCCAGTTCCCTTACCAAACAGTAATGATCTCCAAATGATAAGAGATCAACAGTACGGAAATCATTGAATTGGGGGGACACCACTCAGGATACCACCATCTCTACGGCCCTTCACTAGTTATCCAAAGCCAGCACCTCAAAGTAATAATTGGGTGTGAGAAAGAACAAAAGACTATAGAGTAGTATGCTAAAACCACATAATTTATTAAAAGCAGATATACTCACAAAAGTTAGTGTAACACAGGCAAAATGCACCACTCCAGGGATCAATAGCCTGAGGTCAGTGGCATATAATGTTGTACACCCTCTGTTAATCTGTGGTCCCCAAACCAAGGGGTCGACCTGTAATATTGCTTTGGGTACTGGATCCTGCACAGAGCCATGGTCCTAATGGAATTAAGACCCCTTCAGGAGTATGCCCACAGTGATGGGTGAATCCTGGACTCCTTTAGGGCCTAGCGTCATGTATTGGAAAAACCGGGTTACCCTGTAAGCACTGGGGCTATATTTGGAACATGTGATAACTTTACAGTGAAAACTTTTCAAAATTTGTGCTAAAACTCAACCACTCAGAACACACTCTCATGTGAATGACCAGTCCACCACACCACTGGTTGAACACTTTACTGCCACTTCCACCTAAAGCCCTTATAGGTACTCAAGCGCTTACTTCTGGCTTTTCACAGTAAGGGCTTCGCTACAGGACAGGCTGCGCCCGAGGCGCTGCATACTCCTTGTGGAGATGTTTACTCTGTATTCTGCACCCTACTTTGTGTGTACCCCATGAAGTCATCCTTACTGTTACCTATGATGGAAACCAGGCAAAAGAGCCAGAGTGAAAACTTAGGTGAACATTGGCTCTGTCGAAGGCCTGTGCATCACTCAACCTCATTGTGATGAGGCTTCCCTTGCACCAGAGCAGGACCCAATTTTAACACCAGCCTGCATCTGACTCTAATTCCATTTTAGGCATGCAACAAGTGGCCTACCTGACAAAGGTAGATTTTTATGCAACTATGTCATAACTTCTCGGACAACTAACAACTCTAATATAGCCATTTCTGTCTAGGGCTCCAAAACACTAAGCCCCTTCCGCACCTCTGCTGTCTACCTGATTCAGATCACGATATGCCCGGCCTAAAAAAAAAGGTAGACATACAGCGCAACACTTTTTTAACATTTTGTTTTGTTACAGCCTTATTCCAAAATGGAATTAATTCATTATTTTCCTAAAAATTCTACAAACAATACCCCATAATGACAACGTGAGAGAAGTTTGCAAATGTTTTAAAATTAAAAAACGAAAAAAAATCACATGTACATAAGTATTCACAGCCTTTGCTCAATACTTTGTTGAAGCATCTTTGGCATCAATTACAGCCTCCAGTCTTTTTGTGTATGATGCTACAAGCTTGGCACACCTATTTTCGGGCAGTATCTCCCATTCTTCTTTGCAGGACCTCTCAAGCTCCATCAGGTTGGATGGGGAGCATCGGTGCACAGCTATTTTCAGATCTCTCCAGAGATGTTTAATCGGGTTCAAGCCTGGGCTATGGCTGGGCCACTCTAGGACATTCACAGAGTTGTCCTGTAACCACTCCTTTGTTATCTTGGCTGTGTGCTTAGGGTCGTTGACCTGTTGGAAGATGTACCTTCACCCCAGTCTGAGGTCCAGAGCGCTCTGGAGCAGGTTTTCATCAAGGATGTCTCTGTACATTGCTGCATTCATCTTTGCCTCAATCCTGACTAGTCTCCCAGTTCCTGCCTCTGAAAAACATCCCCACAGCATGATGCTGCCACCACTATGCTTAACTGTAGGGATGGTATTGGCCAAGAGATGAGCAGTGCCTGGTTTCCTCCAGACATGACGCTTGCCATTCAGGCCAAAGAGTTCAATCTTTGTTTCATCAGACCAGAAAATTTTGTTTCTCATGGTCTGAGAGTCCTTCAGGTGCCTTTTGGCAAACTTCAGGCTGGCTGTCATGTGCCTTTTACTGAGGAGTGGCTTCCGTCTAGCCACTTTACCATACAAGCCTGATTGGAGGAGTACTGCAGAGGTAGTTGTTCTTCTGGAATTTTCTCCTTTCTCCACAGAGAAATGCTGGAGCTCTGTCAGAGTGACCATCAGGTTCTCAGTCACCTCCCTAAGGCCCTTCTCCCCTGATTGCTCAGTTTGGCCGGGCAGTCCGCTCTAGCAAGAGTCCTGGTGGTTCCAAACTTCCTCCATTTACGGATGATGGATGCCACTGTGCTCATTGGGACCTTCAATGCTGCAGACATTTTTCTGTACTCTTTCCCAGATCTGTGCCTCGATACAATTCTGTCTGAGGTGTACAGACAATTCCTTGGACTTCATGGCTTGGTTTGTGCTCTGGCATGCACTGTTAACTGTGGGACCTTATATAGACAGGCGTTTGCCTTTCTAAATCATGTCCAATCAACTGAATATACCACAGGTGGACTCCAATCAAGTTGTAGAAACATCTCAAGGATGATCAGTGGAAACATGATGCACCTGAGCTCAATTTTGAGTGTCATGGCATAGGCTGTGAAAAAAAGTTCACTAAAAAATGGTCTGCCTTGATAGTTGATCATGCCATCTTAGTCTTAAAACTGAACTCCAGCTTTTGCTACACTTAACATGCGAGGTCGCTGGATGTGCGGTATTCATTTTGGAATAAGTCTGTAACATCACAAATTGTTAGTCTTCTATAAACCCAGTCTTCTATACACCTGAAGTTGCAATATACAAAATGCTTGCAAATGTGGATATGATCACTTCTGTGCACAAAGCCCTGGTATTTTCACACTTGATTCTTCCCTGTCTTTCCATGCCCCTTTGGGTACAAAGAGACCTGCTAAATCTAAAAAAAGGACATTCCCTGTTCATGAACAAATAGTATGGGCAATCTATGACAATTGGATCAATCCAGAAAAAAATTCACTGCCAAACTCTATCTGATGGACAAAGAGTTCACTAATAAATAGTCTGCCTTTTTTTTTTTTTTTTTGAAAATTTTTGTTTATTAACATTTTAACAGCTCATACAGTACAGTACAACGTGTAACAAAATTCCCCACTCTCCCTCCCCCCTAACCCTTGTGCAGCCTTTCACTATTGCTAAATCACATGTACAGCCTTTCAATATTGCTTTCACTATTGCTAAATCACATTATCACATTCCATATTCATAACTGTTCAAAAAAATGAAAAAACATTTTGTTTTCTATGGATCAATGGTACACCCAGTCATCGCACAGTCAGATAATTATCTAATCAGGATTACATCATCATTTTACCCAATACATAGAGTGCTTGCTGAAGCACTCCCCCACCGTAGCAGATCAATTCAAGGTGTCCTTGTCGTCCAGCCAACATTGCCATACTTTCTCAAATTTTTTAGGGCAACCCCTGCTTAAGTATGTTGCTTTGTAAAAAGGTAGTGCTTTATTGATTATGCCTTTCCAGTAGGACACTGTGGGCGGTTCAGGTTTTTTCCAACACAATAAGATAGCTTTACGTGCATAAAAAAGGGAGAGAGAGATCATAGTTCTTTGCGCCCTTCGGGGCGCCAACTCCTCCACTAGGCCAAGCAAACTGCGACTGTAACAGGAATCGGTACCGAAAGTACTTCCTGTATAGTGCGTGTTACCCCTTTCCCAGAACTCCCTTATCGGGTGACACTGCCAAAATATGTGGTCAAAATCAGCATGGCTAACTGTGCATCGCCAGCATTCTGTTGCACCTGTACCATATATCCCAGCTATCCTTGCAGGGGTGTAATACACCCGGTGAAGTATTTTCAATTGAATGAGCCTATCTCTGGCCGACACCAGAGTCTGGAACGGGTGATCCCACATATCATCCCAATCTTCCCCCCCAAAATCTGTTACTAATGCACTCCATGTGTCTTTGCATTTGTTGAGCATTTTGTGCCTTTCCACAAATAGTTCTTTGTAAACTGTTGATAGCGGTTTTTGTAGGTCCTCAGCCCCCAGCATGTTCTCCAATGGGGATGTTCCCAGCTCTAGTGTGTCAGAATTGAACTGCGTAAGAAAAGTGTGTCTTAACTGGAGGTATCTAAATAAATACCAGTTAGGAAGATTATATTTATCTTTAAGTTGGTCAAACGTGAGTAATTCCCCCCCCCCCCCCCCACTATGTGCTTCAGTTAATGGCAACCCTGGCCCATATCACTGGGTCAGGGATTGCACCAAAGTGTGTTAGTCTAGGGTTGAACCAGAGGGGGGTGTCCTGTGACCAACTCCCATCTTCAGTTTTCATCAAAATTCGTGCCCTGTCCCATGCGTGAACAGTGACACGCATCGGGGCAGTCAGAGATGGGGAGGCTTGAGGTCCCCTGTAAACTAAGTAAGATAGACTCTCATACAATCCCATAAGAGCTGTCTCTAATACTGTTGCTGAATCATAAATGGTCTCCCTTGACAGTTGATTCTGCCATCTCAGTCTTAAAACTGAACTCCAGCTTTTGCTACACGTAACATGTGAGGCCGCTGGATGTGCGGTATAAACTGAGGCTACATACAGCATATCGCACTGTGTTGCGGGATTGAGCCGAGACTTCCTGTCTGATACCTAGAACACACTAGAGTCTATCTGATCGGTGCTCAGCCAATAAGAGAAAGCAATGTATTCTAGCAATGAATACAAAGCCTCCTCTGATTGGCAAAGAGGAGGGCTGATGTCACAACCTTTGACTCAGCCAGAGGAAGCTTTGTATTACTTGCCATACGTTGCTTTCTCCAATTGGATACATACAGTTTATACCACACATCCAGCAGTCTCACATGTTAGTGAGGGACATAGATCATTTGGGCCAGCTTGGCCCAAGCAAATTATGTAAAGTGTAGCAAAAGTTGGAGTTCAGCTTTAAACATCTCACTGTATTAATTCCTTCATTAAAAGATTCTGCAGAGGGGACATTTGAGATGCTCTAAAGCAGTTGTCAAGGGTAGTTTTCTTTTTTACTGAAATAATAAACACGGTATACATACCTGCTCTGGTATTGCACAGAGAAGTCTGGAACCTCCTCTTCTGGGGTCCCTCACCAACACTCTTGGCTCCTCTTCTTCCCTGTGTGTCACCACAGGAAGCCGCTTCCTATGGTGGCACACCTGCGGACTCGCTGCTAAGCCAGGCTGTGTGCATCCATTGACACACACACAGCATGGCTTGCCAATGGCTCCCACTGCTGTCTCTGTGCCTGTAAGGAGAGAGAGAACAGTGCCGCTGCAGACGGGCACAGTGCTGGATCAAGATAGGATTATTACTATACTATAGGTAATTATAAAGGGAGGTGAGGAAGCAATACAACTAGTGGGACATTTGTTTACATTAATGCAGGGAATTCATTTAGGTAAGAACTGTCTAGCCTGTAGAACCATTTTAAAGGCTTTCTACCAGCTCTGTAACCATTTATTGATGCGATTTCTGTCAAACTGCAGCTATCTGAACTAGGACAATAAACAGAACCCTGTATTCCAGGACAGTGCCTTAAGGCCCGATTCATACATATGCAGGTTGCAGTTTGCATATTCCAGGTGCATTTTGCGTTTTTCAATACATGCTTTTCATCCATTGAAGGATGAAGGTCTATGGAACCAAAAACCGGAACCAAAAACCGGAAAAAAGTCCCTGACCCTTTCCATAAAATGCACAGATGTGAACTACATCCATAGGAAAACATATTAAATGTGCTGTACTGTTCCAGTAAAACCGAAAAACGAACAAAAAAATGCATAGGTGTGAACCAGGCCTTACAGCTTACCGCCTGCTCTGTTTTTTGTGTGGATGCCCTAGAATAAGTAATGTGCATAGATTTATGGCTAAAAGTCTGGAAAGCTGAAGCGGTCTTTATAAGACACTTCACACGTATGCAGTATGAAGGATATCTTTTTAGTGAGCCACTTGACAAATTCATTAATTCATCAGTGAACGCTGGGAGCACAGCATTCACCACATCCAGGAAATAAATGCTTGTGGGCTTCAAATGCCCACAATGAAGATGGAAACCGCCTGCAGTGAATAATATAAGTTATTCTTTCCGACGAAATCTGACACAGGCGGACATATTACACACAATATGTGAGTATGTAATGCTGAGAAGAAAAGTTTGTGAATGAACTAAAAAAAAAAAAAAAAAAAAAAAAAAAACGATAGATAGGTGGACCCCTGCTTTAAATTGGATGTAAACCGATTCATGAAATTTGAGCTGGGCACATCTATATGCAGTGTTTTTTTATCTCTCTTCAAAGCACTAAGTCCCGTAGCTTTGTCCTGCTCTGTTCTTTGTTATCAGTCAGATAACTTTTGACAAGCTTTCCTAGACAGGAGCTTGAAGTATGTATCGAGGGAGGTTGCTATAAATAGATTATCACACAGATAAACTATTCACAGGCAACCTCTGCGTGTGTGGGGAGGGGGTGTGTGCCTTTCCTCCAATCAGCTGTCCTAGTGTCTAGCAATTTATTTATTTAAGATACTTATATAGCGCCGTCAATTTACGCAGTGCTTTACATATACATTGTACATTCATATCAGTCCCTACCCTCAAGGAGCTTACATCCTAAGGTCCCTAACACACATTCATACATATACTAGGGCCAACTTAGACAGGATCTGATTAACCTACCAGCATGTCTTTAGAGTGTGGGAGGAAACCGGAGTACCCGGAGGAAACCCACGCAGGCACAGGTAGAACATGCAAACTCCAGGCAAATGGTGTCACTCACGGTCGGGATAATCCACCCCTACAGATGAATTAGGAAGAGAAAATTCTAACAGGACGTGCACTTTCTAAACAGTTTATACTGTCAAGGTGAAGACAGCAGATATGTATGTAAAACATATGTAAGGAGATTTGTTTAATCTCTGTGTATCATCTGAGGCTGTTCACTTCACTGGGAATATGTGGGGGTTCACATCCACTTTAAAGATGTCACAAGAGGGAAGGTTTTACTTCCACAGCAGAAAATTCCCCCTCCTCAGTAGCTTCTATTTCTTCAAAACATAGAGTACCTAATCATTCTAAGCAGACATCAAATTCAGTACCTAAGTTCAGCCCTTTCTTTTCGGGATAAAGCTTGGCTGACAAAGCCCACCATCTCTTCCCTAAAGCCCTCTTCCCAATGAAAAGGTGCCCTCACTCTTAAGTGTGGGCAGGGTGTATATTAAAGCTAATCTTTGGGCATAGATTTTTTTTATATCTATAATGGTGGTTTTCTTACCTTGCAAAAATGAGGTGTTGAGTGCTTTAATGGGTATAATGATCATGATTTATCCAGGTTTATTCTCCATATCTGTAGGCCTGATTTACCAGTTAGATCGATGGCCACTGTGTCCTCTCTCTTCCTGGCCACTGATCTGTTACCTTCCTTGCTGTAGTTCTATTACAGTGAGAGGTGACATCAGCCCCAGCTCATCTTTCAGCTCAGCCAGATCCTCGTCATCTCATCCCCAGCAAGCTCTGCCCACACACCTGGGCTGTCACTTCTACCTTTGCCCTTGCATCATGGGAATTGAAGTGCTGTTTCTCCAAACAAATGCCACGCGGGAGAAGAAAAATGCTCTCCTCCCAGTGCACAGAAGTAGACATTTTCAAAGGGGCATGATGATGCCAGTGGGATACGAAAGTGCAGAATTGCAAGAAAAGTAAGCCATTCTGATTTACAATTTGTCAACATTTTAATAGAGCCTAGGGAGAGCACGCACAAGTGCAAACTTAGCAGGATCCTGGAGTTGGGCTTTACGTTTGCTACTCTGCGGTCACAGATGTCCCACACCTGTGGCTTTAATGGGTGGGTACAAAATAACGTTCAAAGTTCTACCTCCTCACCGCTTTCTTCTATCAAAATCTGCCCAAGAATAGTCAGATTTGCAGAATGCCCTGAACCATCTCTGGTCCCAGACAGTAATTGTGCCAGTACCCCCACAAGACAAGTTCAAAGGATTTTTCCTATTCTGTACCTCAATTTCCGTAACGGATACAGTAGCTTCAAATTACAGAATTTCGAATGGGATCCACAAGGTCTGTTATTGTCTCTCTGAATCAAGGGAATACCTGACATATGTAGACATCCGCGATGTGCATATTCCTATTTCATTCTCATCAGTGTTTTCTGTGCTTAGAAGACAATCATTGCCCATTTGTTGCACTGACATTTGCGAATCCTCTGCTTTCAGGGTTTTAAAAAAGGTCTTAACGCAACTTCTTACTCTTCTAAGAACTCAGGATATCCAGGTCACAGGTTATATGGATGACCTTCTCCTAAAGGATTCCTCACACTTTCTTTCAGCTGTCTGCAAACATCCGAAGGACAGTTCAGATGATGCAGGCTTTCGGTTGGGTTATTAGCCTTGAATACTTAAGTCTGGTCACATCCCAAGCAAAGGTTTTTTTTTCCCAGAGAAGAAAATGCTCTGAGCTCATTCCTGGGAATTGATGTCCATTCAAGACCTCTCTAGCACAACATCGTGTTTAAATAGAACAGGCATACTCCTTCCCTTGACCTAGCTATTCTCATGCTCAGCAAAGCAAGGGATTCCCTTTCTTGGTGATTCTCCACCAAAGCCTTAACAATGGGGAAGTCTTTACTTCCTTACCAATGGAAAGTAATAAGAGCCGTTGCCTGTCTTTCAGGCTGGGGAGGAGTGTCCAAGTCCCTCACGGTCCAGACAACATAATGATCGGTGGAAGCCAAGCTCTCCATCATCATTCTGCAGCTCAGAGCAATAGGCATGGCTCTGCAACAGTGGGCTCCCTTGCTGCAAGGACACCCAGTCAGGGTGAAATCAGACAACACCATCGTTGTGCCCTACCATAACCCTACATAACCAACAAGGGGCAGGGATCATGCAGCCTTGAAGAAAGCAAGCCAGTTCATCTTATTAATGGAAACTCACTCTCCAGGGATCTTTGCGGTCCACATCCCAGGAGTGGGCAAATGGAGAATGGATTACCTCAGCCACCACTGCCTCAAGGGAAATGGGCCCTTCACACTGATGTCTTCAGATTCAACAACAAACTACCTCTGCTTGTGGCCAGGACCAAGTGCCCTCTAGTGCTGGCACTGGAAGCCCTGATTAGCCCTTATTTTAGATGGGAAGACCTGAAAAAAAAAGGTTATTTTCCCCATTTTTTTTCAAAGCTGTTTTTTTTCTGGAAGAATTGAAGAAAAAAAAAAGTAGTGTGGAATATGTTCTTTTACAATAATAAATAATATATTTATGACATGATATTCAAACTGTATAACATGAAGACATGAAAACTCTGGCTTTGCTCTTGCTTGTCAAAACCTTTATTTCTCATTCGTTCATTGGCAGACACAGCCTTCTTTATTCAGAACCATAGAGTTATATCGCCCCCTACAGGAGTAGGACACTAGGCAGAAAAAAGGCTTGGCTACGCCCATAGGCAGTCCTAGGTGATATATACCCCCGTCTCTGCTATAGGCCTTCAGTTTTTTTTCTGCCTAGTCAGGAGTAAGGACCTAGTTCCCTGCTGGGATCTCTTGTCCTGGCAATTTTTATTTTTTAGTTTGATGTTTTTTTTCCTGGATTTTTTCGGTGAGATCTACAATCAGCTGCCGGGCTGGGCGATGGGTTGGACATTCGATCCAGTGGTCACCCCAGTCTGGCCAGTGAGCGCGTGCAGACTGCAGCTACACGCTAGGTCGCCTCGACATAGCCCCACTGGAAGGGGGCTGGCCCTGAGAGTTAAACCTCTCGCGAGGTCGCATACGACCAGGTCTCAGCTCGAGTCGCAGCATCCCTCATGAACAACAGCCCCCCACTTCGGTGGTGATGAGGTTCTGTCTGGAGCGGTGCTGCTTGGTCCTGGTATGGTAAGTAAATGTTCCCCTTTCCCCTTAGGGGGGTTTTGTGGCGGACGTGGGCCCCTCCCTGGGTCGGTCGATCCTGCGGTAACCCACCTTTCCCCCTCCCCCTCCTTATGGGGTAGTGTGGCTGTGGTGGGTCCTGGGGGACGGGGTTGAGTACTGGTGGGCTTGGGGTGCGGGCTGCCTAGGCGCTGTGCTTACCAGGGTGGAGGAACTGGGTCCGGTGCCCGGATCCTCTCTCCCGTTCTCATCCTGGGAGGCTACAGGGTTCTTAGTCTCGTGTAGCACGGCCGGCGGCCATTTTGCCATAGCCGGCATCATTTTCCCTAGTGCCTGATGACTTCCTACGGCCGGCGGCCATGATATGGTGGATTTTGGCTCAGGCAACGGCGGCCATTACTGTGTAGCCCAGGAAGGCTTTTTTTGGCAGGCGGAAGCTCCTCCTTTTAACTTGGCACTGACTTCTATGTTTTCTTCTCTCTTGGATGCCATGTGTGTGCAGGTCTACATCTGAGGTAGCAAGCGCTACGCTAGAGGGGTGGTGAGTCTGGGGGATCCCTCCTCTCTCTGCTGCAGGCTGCAGTGTGGTGTCCTGGTGGTCCGGTACAACTACCGGTGTGAGGGGTGTCCCATTGTAGTGGTCACTCTTGGTGTGGGGCTCTTTTTTTTCTCTCTCGTATGGAGTCTCAGGAGCATGTTTCCCCACCTGACCCCCTGTCAGAGGCTGCAGGTCTCTCTGGGTCCCAGTCATCCGTTGACGCACTGACGGCGACCCTGGAGTCCTTTGTGTCCCGAGTGGAGGTGGCTCTTGGGCGGCAGACTAGTAAGAAGCGTCCCCTGCCTTCCCCTGCTTCATCTATCTCTCCTGAATCTGATTTGACTGCCGTGGACGGGCTCCTAGATGTTTCTGACAGTGAGGATGATTCCTCTGACCCAGTGGCTGCACACGAGAAATCGCTGGTGGACGCACTGGTTGCTTCTGTGCGGGAAACTTTAAAAATATAGGATGCAGCCACGGGTGCGGTGGAGGTGCCGGTCCCCTTTGGCATTCACAAGCCGCCTCGCGCAGCAAAAGTGTTCCCTTATTCCTCTTTTTTTGACAAGTTTGTCTATAAAGAATGGGAGCGTCCAAAACGCCCCTTTGTGACCCCAAAGTGTTTTGCTGTGCGTTATCCCTTTGAGGAAAGCCTGCTCAAAAAATGGACAACTCCACCTATGGTGGGTCCCCCGGTTGAACAAAACCACTATGATTCCAGTTGAGGACTCTCCAGCCTTTAAGGACCCGGCTGACAGGAAGGCAGAGTCTCTGAGCTGCTCTATGTTCTCTATTGCGGGTTCGGCGCGTCGGCCGTTTTTGGCTATTGCTCTGGTGTTGCAAACGCTGACAGAATGGGCAAAGCTGTTGCGCCGTGACCTGGAAGGTGACTAGTTTCCTCCTGCCTTCACGTAATTAGCGGACCAACTGGTCCAGGGGCTGCAATTTGTCTGCGATGCCTCCTTGGACGCAGCTCCCTTGCTTTCTAAGCTATCTGTTTCAGAGGTAGTACTTCAACGGGTATTGTGGCTGAAGTGTTGGACTGCAGACCAGGCCTCTAAAAAGGCCCTAACTGATCTGGCTTTTCAAGGCGATCGTTTGTTTGGGGCCACTCTGGACGATATCATTAAGAGTGTTACGGGGGGAAGAGTGCTTTTCTTCCACAGTCAAAGAAGGGGGGGAAAGGAGCCAAATCGCAAGCGTGGCCCTTCCTTCTCAGGACACAGAAAGTTTTTTCGTCCCTCAGGGTCCACTGACAAAGGCTCGAAGTCTTTCAACTCCCCCTCGGGAGGTCCCAAGCGGCTTTGATTGGGCAAACTGAGAGTGGGCTTCTCCAGACCCCCAGATAAGGCTCCTTTGGCATGAAGAGACGCCCTTACCCGCATTCCAGGGGGAGGGACATCTTCGCTGGTTTCTGAGCCCGTGGACCTCTCTGTTAAACAACAAGTGGGTCCACTAAGTGATTCTGTTTGGTTACAAGATCGAGTTCCAGACTTGTCCGCCATCAGATTTTTTCCGTCCAATCTGCATCTGTCTCCGGACCGCTTGTTAGCCCTCTGGGATGCGGTGCAAGGCCTGTTGCTCCAAGAGGTGATCCCAAAAAAGGAGGGTACGGTACGTCCGATTCTGGACCTCAAGGCTCTGAACCGCTATGTGCGGGTGCGGAAGTTCAGAATGAAGTCCATTTGCTCCGTGGTGGCATCTCTTCATCAGTGGGACTTTCTTGCCTCCATCGACATCAAGGATGCCTACCTGCACATTCCGATTTGTGCACAGCACCAGTGGTTCCTCCGCTTTGCTGAGGGAGAGAAGCATTATCAGTTTGCGGCATTACCCTTTGGTCTTGCCTGCGCTCCTGGGGTCTTCACCAAAGTGTTGGCACCAGTTCTGGTGCTGCTGCGCCAGCAGGGAATTGCTGTTCTGGGCTACCTGGATGACCTTCTTCTGCGAGAAGAGTTCCTAGCGGCCCTGAGGGGTGACGTTGAGATCACTGTTCAGACTGGCAGATTTTGGGTGGCTGATAAATTGCCAAAAGTCTGCGTTGATTCCAGTCCGGAAATTGGTTTATCTGGGTCCAACTCTGGATTCCGCTCGGGCCAGAGTGGCCCTTCCGCAGGACAAACTCTAGAAATTACAGGCGACAGCCCGCTTGCTGCTGTCCAGCAGGTGGGTCTCCCTGCGGACTTGCATGTGGGTACTGGGCCTGATGGTGTCTATGTTCGAGGCGGCCGCTCAGTTCCATACGAGACTCCTGCAAAGGGAGATCTTGTTAAAATGGGACAAATGTTTCAAGTCTCTAGACAGTCAGATTTGGCTGAGTCAAAGAAACCAAAGGGTCCCTGGTCTGGTGGCTTCGTTCCCCGGCTCTTCGGCAGGTAAAATCCTCTCTCCCGCTGTACTGGACGGTGGTCACCACCGATGCCAGTCTTTCTAAGTGGAGAGGAGTCCTGGGCCTGAGCTCGGCTCAGTTTCTCTGGACACTGGAGGAATCCAGGCTACCTATTAACATCTTGAAACTCCGGCCGATCAGACTCTGTCTGGATCATTGGATGGATCGACTTCAGGGGCTCCCGATACGGATCCAATCAGACGATGTCACGGCGGTGGCCTATGTCAACCACCAGGGAGGAACAAGGAGTGTGTTAGCTGGCCTGGAAGTAGCTGGCATTTTACGGTGGACAGAACGTTTTGTCCCGGCCATCTCCGCCATTTACGTTCCGGGGGTGGACAGCTGACAGGCAGATTACCTCAGTTGTCAAGTATTGGACCAAGGGGTCCAAGATGGAGTGGTCCCTCCATCAGGAGATATTTCAACAGATCTGTCTACTCTGGAGATCTCCAGAGGTAGATCTGATGGCATCCCGAATCAACAGGAAGGTGCAAAGGTTTGTGGCCAGGTTTCAGGACCCTCTGGCGAAAGCCTCAGACGCTCTGGTCAATGCCTGGGGCCAGTATCGTCTGATCTACTCCTTTCTTCCTCTCAAGCTTCTGCCGCGGCTGTTGCGCAGGATCAAAGCCGAAGGAACTCCAGTCATTCTAGTGGACTAGTCCGTCCTGGTACGCTGACCTGGTGCGTCGTCTGGTTGCAGATGCCCCCTGGCGGCTGCCTCTTATATTATCGGACGTGGAAAGCGTACATTTCATGGTGTGAGTCAGTGGGGTTTCACCCTTGTTTCTTTTCGGTGACTCGGATTTTGACTTTTCTTCAGAGGGGCATTGAAAAGAATTTGGCCTTGAGTACTGTCAAGGGCCAGGTGTCAGCCTTGGCAGTTTTCTTCCAGCGCTCCCTGGCTTCGCATTCCCTGGTGCGTACCTTCATTCAGGGAGTGCGACATGGGGTTCCATCGGCGGTGCGATTTCCCTTGCCACCGTGGGACTTGAATCTTGTACTTTCGGTTCTACAGAAGCCTCCGTTTGAAAATATTTGAGAAATTCCTCTGCTCACGCTATCACAGAAGGTGGCCTTCTTTGTGATTATTACTTCTGCTTGCAGGGTTCAGAGTAGGCGGCGCTATCTTGTCGCACGCCCTACTTGGTGATTCATAGGGTGGTGCTTCGTCCTTGTCCTTCTTTCCTTCCAAAGGTTGTCTCTGATTTCCATTTAAATTAAGACATTGTGTTACCTTCTCTGTGTCCCAGGCCGCAACATCCGAGGGAATTTGCCTTGCACACCTTAGATGTGGTATGGGCTGTCAGGGTGTATTTGTTGGCCACTGAGTCTTTTCGAAAGTCAGACTCCCTGTTCCTGATCACGGATGGACCAAAAAAGGGGCTATCTGCTTTCTCGGCGACCATTTCTAGATGGATCAGGCAGACGGTGACTCAGGCCTATTCTATCAAGGGTCGGGTTCTTCCCTTCCCGGTGAAGGCGTACTCAACTCGGCACTGTGTGCCTCCTGGGCCTTCCGTCATCAGGCATCAGTAACGCACATTTGCAAGGTGACCACCTGGTCGTCGGTGCACACTTTCACAAAACTTTACAAGGTGGATGTACTGGCATCTGCAGATGCTTCTTTTGGCCGCAAGATTCTGCAGGCTGCGGTCTAGAGGTTTTTTTTTTGCTGGTCAGATGGGCTCCAGGTTGTTCTTGCTGAGCTCCAGGTTGTCTGCTTGGCCTGTTTTTTTTGTTGGCTACCCCACCCCTCATGTTTGGCACTGCTTTGGGACATTCCAATGGTTCTGAATAAAGAAGGCTGTGTCTGTCAATGAACAAATGAGAAAATAGGATTTTTGACAGACACAGCACCCACCCCTCTATGGAGTTTTAATAATTCTGATACTGCTTGTTGCATAACTGAAGGCCTATAACAGAGAGGGGGGTGTATATCACCTAGGACTGCCCATGGGCGTAGCCAGGTCTTTTTTCTGCCTAGTGTCCTACTCCTGTAGAGGGCGATATAACCCTATAGTTCAGAATAAAGAAGGCTGTGTCTGTCAATGAACTCAGAGAAACAGATTTTACGGTAAGTCAAAAAATTCTATTTTAAAGTGATTGTAAACCTCAGACATGAAATCTGAACAAAGCACTCATTTCTGTAGTGTTTACTTGCCCCTTTCCAAAGCGCCAAGTGTCATTTCTCTCTGGTGCCTCATTCCCCTGTTGTCAGCATGACTCACTTCTTCCAAGAGATGTTGTTGGGAATGTTGGCACAGTTCTGTTTGCCTAGCTGGTTCCCACCCTTCTCATTTATTGTTCGAGGATGTCTATGCCCTATGTCCCGAACTGTACGATTAAGATAAGAGGAATTTTGACTTAGCTGTAAATTCCAGTTATTAGAGTACAGTACAGGACACATGCAACCCTACCTGTTAGTCCTGGGTTACTCTGCATTGCTTGCTACAAAAGTGAGGACCCACAAGGTGTGGTATGATTATAGAGAAGATGCCCAGGGGGTGCGTCATCAAAAGTTTTGCCTGTGTCCAATCAACTGAAGGTACAAGCTCATAAGTGTATACAGCTCCAATATTTGGAATTTACAGGTAAGTCAAGATTCCTCTTTCCTTGGTATGGGTTGAAGAAGGGTATGTAATACTCAAATTGCAGGGGTCAGGAATATATAATATACAGGGGTAAAGAATATGTATCCATCCCCCAAGCACAAATCGCCCACACCCTTGCAAAACCACCCCCTTACCCCTCCCCAAGCAAAAATCCCACCTCCAGCACAAATCTTCCATTTCCAAAGAAAACCTTCTTGTCCCCATCAGCAAAAAAACCCCACACCCCAATAACACCCCCCCCCCCCCCCCCTTGTGACCATCAGTAAATATCTCCACCCAAAGAAAATCCCACCTCAACCCATCAGTAGAAAAGTAAACAACTTATGAAAAAAATACATTTACTTGAAGCAAGTCATTAAACATTTCTAAATGTGAAAGCAACAGCTAAATTAAAACTTATTACCATGTAATAACACTTGTCGCTGCTAAAACCACCTGGGGAAAAAGCCATCTCTTTATTGTAAGAGTGTAGGACACAGGAATTGATTCATAGACCATGGGTTATATGCAGCAAAAGTTTTTCAGGAACCGCCCCTAATGTCCACAGATAACCACGCTTACTCAAGGAGGTTCCAGGTTTTGCTAGTCTCCTTTGGAACTGGACTCCTTCTCTTTCCTTGTCTGCCTTTCACTGAACCAGTGATAAGTTGAAAATATTGACATAGATTATTTTCTTATTGTGATTTAATCATGTCATTCTTAAATTAGAACTATAGGCAAACCTTTTTTCCCCCCCATTTTGGATAGAGCAAGTGAGGGTTATAACCCCCGTCAGATTTTGTTTTTCACCATCTGTGTCCCATTTCCCTTCACTTCCTGTCCCATATCTAAACAGGATGTGTGAGAGGAAATCCCTGCAAGTTAAGGGAATTCCTTGGGGGGCCCCCAGCTCACCAGAACTAGTGTCCCCGTTGGAAGATTTCTCCTCTATTACATTTCTGGGGACAACCAAAAATTTGGGATTTTCTTTTACTTTCACTTTCAATGATAAAGGTAAACAGGACAAAGAGGGTGAATCTCCTTAACAGGGGCACAGACAGCAATGAAAACTGACAGGTGTTCTAATCCCTCTCCACTCTACCCAAAACTAAAGAAAATGTTTTGCCTTTAGTTATACTTTAAGTCTCCACTTGGTTTTGTATACTGGGGATTAAAAAGTGTATCTTTTTCCTGTTGGATTCATTGACCCCCAAGGGTCAAACAACCAGTATTGTTTAAGGAGTGATTGGAATTTCAGGTCAGGTAGTTTGTCCTTGGGAGGTGGTTTACCCTGCTGGATAAGATTGTCAAGAGATTGGGAGAAGAGTAAATTAAAAATATTCACCTATCACCAAATAAGTATGGGAGAAGGTAGATACTTTAGATAGCACTGTCCGAAAGATTTGTTTTGCGTTATGAGTGTATATATTGCATAACGTAATTGTGTCTGATCCCCATTGACCGTGGAGAATCTACCCGTTTGATCAAGGATGGTAGTGGGAGTAAAGGGACTTGCATTTTTTTATGAATATTATTACTTCAGCATATACTCACGATTGTAAGTTGCGATGACGAATAAATCTAATCTCTTGTAGGAAGACAATATTGGGATTAAGAGTTTTAACCACTTCAGCCCCGGACCATTTGGCTGGCAAAAGACCAGAGCACTTTTTGCGATTCGGCACTGCGTTGCTTTAACTGACAATTGTGCGACATGGCTCCCAAACAAAATTGACATCCTTTTTCCCCCACAAATAGAGCTTTCTTTTGGTGGTATTTGATCACCTCTGCGGTTTTAATTTTTTGTGCTATAAACAAAAAAATAGCGATAAATTTGAAAAAAAAACGCATTATTTTTTACTTTTTGCTATCCCAAAAATATATAAAAAAAATTTTTTTCTCAGTTTAGGCAGATACGTATTCTTCTACATATTTTTGGTAAAAAAAATTGCAATAAACGTTTATTGATTGGTTTGCGCAAAAGTTATAGCGTCTACAAAATAGGAAATAGTTTTATGGCATTTTTATTAATAATTTTTTTTTACTAGTAATGGCCGCGATCAGCAATTTTTATTGTGACTGCGACATTATGACGGACAGATCGGACACTTTTGGCGCTATTTAGGGACCATTCACAATTATACAGCGATCAGTGCGATTAAAAATGCATTGATTACTGTGTAAATGTGACTGGCAGTGAAGGGGTTAACCACTAGGGGGCGCTGTAGGGGTTAAGTGTGTCCTAGGGAGTGATTCTAACTGTGGGGGGGATGGGCTATGTGTGACACAACGCTGATCACCGATCCTGTTCACAGGGAGCGGTGATCAGTGTCCTGTCACTAGTCAGAACAGGGAAATGCTTGTTTTCATCAGCATTTCCCCGTTCTTCCTCTCCGTGAGACGATCGCGGGTATCCCCATGGACATAGAGTGCCCTTCTGCCGACGTATATTGGCGTGAGCCGGTCGGCAAGCGGTTAATTTCCCTCAGGGTTAGTCTGCGCTTAGTGGTTGAGTTGAGTTTAGTCCCTTAACGTTAAGAGATATAAATTTGTAATATAATAACACCATCTTGTAATACAAAGAAAAAGGGGGGGTGGGGTTAGACACCCCAAACCTGCACAAATGGTGGTAAGTGTAAACAAATAATTTTGGTGAGAGCAGCTCCTTGTAGATTAACCAGTTTACATCCGCGCTATAGCCGAGTGACAGCTACAGAGCGGACCTGAATTCAGCGTGGAGCACTGTGATCACCAATCACTGAGACTCGGGTGATCACCGATCCAAGTAAGGGGCCGGTCCCGTCGACTTGCGTCGCTCCTATTAGAACGGTTCCGTAGTACAGAACTGTATGAACCGGGGCTTACCATGTGATCAGCTGTCAGCCAATGACAGCTGATCACTTGATCAAAACAGAAACTCTGTGGGGCGTGGCCTGACGAGCTATGGAGTAGGACGTCTGCATAGAGAGCTCCTCTGCCCAAAATCCTGCATCAGCCATCCTGCCTGTATCTTGCTAATCCTACCAGAAAAAACACCCCAGCAGAGATACCCTGGTGCCTGCAAAGCTTCTGGTGCGGTTGGATTGCCAGGAACGCTCCCCGAGGCCGCGAAAACCGGAGCGCTCCGTTCTGGGGCCGGAAAACTAGGAAAGTCCCCGGCTTCGGCCTAGTGCCTGGAGCGGCGGCCATTTTGCTCCACCCGGCGGCGATTCCGATCCGTCCCACGGGCGTGCTGGGACCCCCCGAGGCTGACCCCTGTTTGCATAGGCCCCCGGACTGCCTGTGGCCCCTGACGCTGTGCCTCTGTGCCCTGTACCAGCCTGTGGAGCGGCCCGTGGCTCCGGCCTGGTCCTGAGAGCGGCGGCCATATTGCTACACCCAGAATCGGCTCCACCAGTTCCCCTGGCCTGCCTGGCTCCCCTAGAGAGGACTAGTCTGCAAGAATCTGGACCCCAGGACATCCTCAAGGGGTGCAGCACCCGGGGGGGTATGTGGTAAAGCGAGACCCTGCACACAAAACCCCCAAAAAAAGAGATCCTCTGGAGCGCTTCACAGGAATATTCCACCCCACGGGCTCCCCCTCCTATCCCGGGACAGAAGCAGACTATGTCCCCACCGAGACGAAACACTGGGACGGCAGACAAGCTCGCTCAATATCGCCGCCAGGACAAAGACATGCAACAAGATAATGGAGCCGGCGCATGCGCGGACCCCGCTCCTCAGGCGTCAGATACCGCCAAAGTCCTGGATGCCATAGCCGCCCTACAAGGTACCTTGACTGCAAAGATAGACGAAGTGAAAATTGATTTATCCCTGATAAGACAGGACTTCTCAAAACTGAAAGACAGAGTCACAGAGGCTGAAACCAGGATCAGCAACGCGGAAGATGCCTTACACCCCATGAGACATACTACAGAGGAGATGCAGAGACAGATACAACTCCATGCCCATCAAGATGACATGGAAAACCGCCTCAGGCGTTGCAACCTCCGATTCATAGGACTGCCAGAGAAAGAGGAAGGCGCAGACCCAGCAACATACCTAGAAACGCTCCTGATCAAAACATACGGCCGAGAAGCCTTTTCAGCCATGTTTGCGGTGGAGAGAGCGCACCGCATTCCCGCGCGGCCACCACCACCCGGAGCGCCATCCCGCACATTCATCGCCAAATTTCTAAACTTTCGGGACAGAGACAAAATCCTCAAACTCACCCGGGAAAGAGGAAATATACAGATCGGGAACAGTCAGATTGCAGTATTCCCGGATTTTTCCAGCGAAGTGCAAAGGAGAAGAGCACAATATCAGGAGGTGAAACGCAGATTGAGGACCCTCCATCTTAAATATGCCATGTTATTTCCTGCTAGGCTGCGGGTGGAGGAGGACGGAAGAGTACAGTTCTTTGATGACCCGGCGGCAGCGACAGCATGGCTGGATCGCAGAAATAGACCTGCTTAATCTGTCCAAGAACACGTAACAACAGTGAGTACTTTCTGACTTTGAACAAAATTCGTAAATATTAGGGTCGTGGGATCTTTTTGGGGGGAGCCGGAGTCCAGATGAGGGACATGAAGAATGGGGGCATACACAGCTTGTGTGCGGGTGGGACGGATGGGAACAAGAACGCTAGCTCATGTATAAAGTTGCTATGGAGCTTGGGGGATTATAAAATAGGATTGCGCAGGTTACCGGTTGCGCCTTTACAGTTTGAAAAGAGTGGGGACAGTTTAAAGTGATCTGCTTTGCAAGACCTCTAAAGAACAGGAACGAACTCTACTATAGTATCCTGGAACAAGGGACTTAAATTAACCCGCTGCAAAGAGGGAGAAGAGGGCAAGAGGAACTCAATAACTGCTATGTGTGGTAGTCCTGATTATCAATGCTCCACGTTCGACAGGGGAACAGTCGCCCCTTTAGCAAAGTTGGATCAGCATAAAAGAAAAACTCATCTATTGCTTTTAAGAATTGTGCCTCCAGTGGAAGGTAACCGCTGGATGATATGTTATATGCTGACAGTTTGGGTATATATGCTCACATCAGGTTGGGGAGGTGTGCAGCTGGGAGGGATGGGAACAGTTAAAAGGATATGTTATATGTTTTACTTTGGGAATATAAGAATTGTTATGACTTTAAAGTGGCTGAATAGGCAATACACAGTCAACAACAAATATGCATTAGCACACTGGTACTGTGGAAAAGGCAGACTGAGGGGGTATTATCATTATGAGATCTTACAAGAAGGCAAATACACTAATTACATCCAGAAACTAACATGGCCAGTGTAAAGTTTTTAACATGGAACGTCCGCGGAATGCGGAATAAGGTTAAGCGAACCGCAGCACTAACATTTCTAAAATCACAAAAAGCAGATATTATAGCGTTAACAGAAACACATATCACAGGTCAGATGCAGGTAGCCTTAAAAAAACCATGGATAGGATGGCTATACCACAGTACGCATACCAATCAATCAAGGGGGGTATCGATATTAGTAGCCAAAAGAGTGCCCTTTGAACTAATCGCACTAGAATCAGATAGAGTGGGAAGATACATCTTCCTACACGCCACCATAGGAGGCAACTCCCTATTGATTCTGGCATGTTATATCCCCCCCCCTTTTTCGATTGAGGTAGTATTGAAGGGATTGGCATTCATGGCACAAAACCCATCAGTTCCAGCTATCTGGATGGGGGATTTTAACCAAACCATGAATCCAAATTTGGACAGACCAGACCTGGGAGATGCGTCCAGGACTGTGCCGCACCAAACCAGACTCTGCAGACTTTTTACAGAATTCGCGTTAACAGACGTATGGAGATGGCAAAACCCGACTAAAAAAGCATACACATGCCACTCGGTAAGCTGCGACACGATGTCCAGAATTGATTTTATAATGGCCTCAAATGCACTGCTACCCAAAATTACAGGGTCGGGTATGGCTCCACGAGCTCTATCAGACCACTCACCTTGTTGGATAACAGCATCTCTATTAAAAGCAGAGCCCGCCTCTCGGTGGAGGCTGAATCCATTCTGGTTATCGGTCCTGCCAGATCTCGAGAGCGTAGGACAAGAACTACAATATATGCTAAACAACTTAATAACCACAGATTCAGATACTGCAGCATGGGACAACTTCAAAAATCAAGCCAGTAGACTATTATCACTAAGAATAAATAGATTTAAAAACTCCTCTAAACTGCTATTACAGATGACCACTGACAAACTACAGGAACTGGAACAGGTATACGCACAAGAACCCAATACAGATAATCTCCATAAAGTACAAATACAATCCAGAGTAATAACCCAAATGCACATAGAGAAAGCTAAGCAACAGGTCTTTTTCAAAAAACAAAAAATTTTTGAACACGGGGAGCGAGCAGGTAAATTATTGGCATATTTAGCACATTTAAATGAAAAACCCCCAGTAGTGGTGACCCTAGCCACCCCACAGGGAGACGAGGTGACAGACCCACACCAAGTAGCAGACATATTCCTAAACTTCTACAGAAATTTATATAAAACTCAGACAATATACTCCGCACAAGAAATTAAAAACCACCTACACAGAATTCAATTCCCTAGACTCACATTAGAACAGGCAAAGCAACTAGACGCCCCCATCAGCCAAGACGATATATCTGAAGCAATGTCCCAACTAGCTAAATCCAAGGCCCCCGGACTAGATGGCCTGCCACTAGAATTCTACACTGCATTCCCTGAAATACTAGTCCCGAAATTGCAAAAACTATACCAACAAATATTTGAACATAAATCACTCCCTCCATCAATGCAGGAAGCACAGATAATAGTTTTACCTAAACCAGGAAAAGACCTCAGATACCCCGAATCCTACCGCCCTATCTCACTACTTCAAGTGGATATTAAGATACTGGCCAAAATTCTAGCATCCCGCCTAAATAAAGTTATTCTTTCCTTAATACACCCAGACCAAACCGGCTTTATGCCCGGGAAAAATACGGCCATGAATATAAGAAGACTTTTTCTAAATATTCAAGCACAACACGATAATCGAGGTACCAGAGTAGTGGTGGCCCTAGACACAGCAAAGGCCTTTGACTCAGTGGAGTGGCCTTTTCTATGGGAATGTCTACAGGAATATGGATTCGGTCCCAATTTTATACAGTGGGTACAAATACTCTACCAGTCACCAAAAGCACGGGTTTTCGTCAATGGTTGTATGTCGGAGCAATTCCCCCTAGAGAGGGGCACACGCCAGGGGTGTCCCCTCTCTCCACTGCTATATGCCCTGGCTGCGGAACCATTGGCCATAGCTATAAGAGCTGACATAGACATAGTGGGTCTCAGAATAGGCGACTATATAGAGAAGATCGGACTTTACGCTGATGACACGATACTCTATTTAGCGGATCAGGGCCCATCACTTCAAGCAGCTCTAGACACAATAGACAAAATGGGGAAATTCTCAGGCCTACGGATAAATTGGGAAAAATCACAGATACTCCCTATAGACCATTTTCCCCCAAATAATATACACCCAGAACTACCATTAGTCAGAGTAAACACTATCAAATATCTAGGGGTACTGGTTACAAGAGACTTACGCGAATATACAACCAATAACATAGAGCCATTGTTTAACATGATAAAAACCAAAACGCAAGCATGGTCCAAACTACCTCTGGGAGTAATGGGGAGGATAAATATCATAAAAATGATTATCCTACCTAAGATCCTCTACATGGTATGGCATGCCCCACTATACATCCCCATAGGGATTTTCAAAAAAATGGAATCAATTTTGAACACCTTTGTCTGGGGGCATCAAAGACATAAGGTAGCTTGGAATGTCCTTAAAAACCCTACAGATATGGGGGGAACATCTCTGCCAGATCTGCAGGAATACTACATAGCGGCACAACTGTCACATATACACCACTACCATAATAATGAAAGACAAAGATACAGTACACTAGTAGCGAGTAGCCAAGACAGTCCCTTATCTACCCCTCTTCAAACTATACTACGAGGGGGTCAGGTTCATAGGAAAGGTCCACAATTTAATGACGGGTTACTTAAACATCATCAACGAATATGGGGACTGGCCCAGAAAAAACTTAAAATAGGGAATATCCACACGCACACTCCTTTATGGGCTAACGACCAGCTTGTGGAACTCAAAAAAATCCCAGACCCTATTGTGTGGGCCAGATATGGAATTATATACCTGCACCAAGTAATGGCAAGCGCTAGGCCCAAAGCGTTTCAAACTCTTAAGGAAGAATACTCTATTCCGCAACAATTATTCTTTAAGTACCTACAACTCCGACATGCCTTACGTTCTCAATTCAGAAACGAAAGTAGCATCTTGGAATATCCCCAAATCCTGGATATAATTATGGGAGCCGATTCGCAAAAATTGATATCTAACCTTTACTACTCCATAAGATTACCCAGAATTAGAGAAGTGATACAAAAAGCCAAAACAAGATGGGAAAGAGATATAGGAGCCATTGGTGAATCAGACTGGGAGGAAATTCTAGAAAATGTTAAAGTAACATCTCCAAAACTGTCTGACAGGCTAACACAGACATACATCATTCACCAAGCATACCTTACACCTAACATAATAAGGAAATTTCAACCTACACGGCCCGTAGTATGTCCTCACTGCCAGGCAGAGAGGGGTAGCTTCTTTCACTTAATCTGGGAATGCACTATTATTCAAACATACTGGAGTCAAGTGATCAAATTCTTACACGACCAAATGGGTTCCCCTGTGGTGCTAGATCCAAAACTGTGCATACTCGGTCTTCTTCCAGACGTGGATATTGATAAATACCAAGCCACATTTATATCTGAAGTCCTGTTTATGGCCAGGAAAGTGATTGCTAAGACTTGGATGCAGAACATAACCCCCACCATAACAAGCTGGAAGAGGGATGTTAACAATTCCCTCCCATACAAGCAGTTGATCTACAAACACAGGGGAAACAGTCACAAATACTCAAGGATATGGGACGGATGGCTGGGAGACGGGGAGACATGTGTATAGTAATGCGTGAAAACAAGAATATCAACACCTAATAACCAAAACGCACAACTATATAATAAACGTTCCAACTCAGTCTGTTAGAACTTTACAGAGCTATTAACAATAGAAATATCTTTGCTATGCAATGCCAGCCTTGTAAGGCGCTGATGTATGTAATCGTACCACATGTGATAATATTGTATGTATCTATGCATAGACCTCAAATGTGCTGTATAAATTTATGCCTAATTTCAATAAAGACTATTTTCCCAAAAAAAAAAAAAAAAAAAAAAACAGAAACTCTGTGATCGTTTTCTTTTTCTCCTCGCGTTGACAGCGTGAGGAGAAAAAAAAAGGTGATCACCGGCTCATCAGCAAGGGACATCGGTCCCAAAGAGGAAGAGGCAATAATGCCTCATATGTGCCACTAGTACCCCCTGCCAGTGCCACCTGCCATTGCCACCTGACAGTGCCCACAGTGCCCACCAGTGCCACCTATCAATGCCCATGAGTGCCACCTATCAATGCCCACAAGTGCCACCTATTAATGCCCACCAGTGGTGCCAATCAGTGCCACCTAGCAGTGCTGCCTATCAATGTAACAGATCAGTGCCCATTATTGCCACCCATCAGTGCCCATCACTGCCACCCATCAGTGCCCATCACTGCTACCTATCAGTGCCCATCAGTGCCGCCTCATCAGCGTACATCAATGAAGGAGAAAAATTACCTTTTTTAAAATTTTATAACAAAATATAAAAAAAATCCTTTTTTTTTTTTAAATTCGGTCTTTTTACATTTTTTTAACAAAAAATAAAAACCGCAAAGGTGATCAAATACCACCAAAAGAAAGCTCTATTTGTGGGGAAAAAATGATGAAAATTTCATTTGGGTACAGTGTTGTATGACCTCGCAATTGTCATTCAAAGTGCGACAGCGCTAAAAGCTGAAAATTGGTCTGGCTAGGAGGGGGGTTTAAGTGCCCAGTAAGCAAGTGGTTAAACGTATGTGAGAAAAAATTGATTGGTGAATTAATTTGAACCGCACTCTCTCTTAAAGCAAAAAAAACCTGAATGTACATAAAAAGTGCATAATAAACAATGTCCGCGAACAATTTCACAAAATATATAAAATATAACGTCCATAAAAAACAAAATCTAGTGAATGTCCAAAATAAATTCAAATTTGTGCACGTGAATCTTCTTAGTCCTGGTGAACATTAAGAAGTGACTGTAGGTCTTCCACCACCATCACCTGCCAAACATCCTACTCACCAAAACTCCATGACACCCATTACAGGTAGTCAAAAGCGCTGAAAAGATTATGCCAATGGGGGATTCTCCCGACCTCAACAACTGTCCATCAGGCATCCAATCATCAGTGGAGAAATGAAAGGAAGAAGAGGACTCCCATAGTGAAGTATATCATGATTTATTTCAAAAGTTTAAAAGGTAACAAACAAATATCCATCTCAGCCAAACATCCGTTTGCGCTCCAGCTGCGTTACAAGGGGCGGAAGTGGCGTATCCCGCTCAAGGCACCCTACACGTTTCGTCAGCATGCTCTGATGTCATCAAGGGTAATGTGTTGGGATACGTCCCTTCCTAATTTATACAAATCCCCATTGAAGGATATCCAATCCAATTCAATCCTTGCCTAATTATTAATCAAAACTTGAATATGAACCCACAATGGTATAAAACAATAAAGAAAAATATAAAAAAAGGTTTAAATTAATGGATTTTGTTTTACAGTAATAAAACCCTGTTACATCCAAAAAGGTACCTTTTTATCTTTGGGGGGGTCTAACACATTGGGGGCTAATTTGTTCCTTAAATTAAGTGCCCATCGATTGATGAATCTGGGGCGATTGGGTTACAGTTTTAATAATGTTTTATCCCTCAAAAATAGTGGCCAATGTTTCATAACTATCTGCACCAGCGTTTTGTAATCTCAATTGAAATTGGTTAAAAATGCTATAAAGTCTTGTTCTGGCTTCTTTTTAGGCTTGTCCTTCAATAATTGTTCCCTGTCCATATTCATAATCTGTCGTTGAAGGTATAAGGTCTTGATCACAGTACCCTTAATAGCAGAGCAGAGCTTTTTTCTTTTTTTTCCCCATGCCTCTAGGTTTAAACCTTAAGTAATTTGAATTATTGTAAAAGGTGTTCCAATTTATTTGAATTCAGTTCAATTATTTAAAGAATTTTTCTTTATATATTTAAAAAAAAATATGGGATTTTGTAGAAAAATCCATTTAACCTTTTGTATATTTTACTTCATTGTTTTTATACCATTGTGGATTAATATTCAAGTTTTGATGAATTATTAGGCAAGGATTGAATTGGATATCCTTCAATGGCAGATTTGTATAAATTAGGAAGGGACGCATCCGATCACATGACCCCTGATGACGTCAGAGCGTGCTGATGAAACACGTGGGGTGCCTTGAGCGTGATACGTCACTTCCGCCCCTTGTAACGCAGCTGAAGCACAACCGGCGTTCCTTTACAAATGCATGTTTGGCTGTGATGGATATTTGTTTTTTACCTTTTAAACTTTTGAAATAAATCGTGATATACTTCACTATGGGATGGGAGTCCTCTTCTTCCTTTCATTTCTCCACTGATGATTGGACGTTTGACGGACTGGTGTTGAGGTCGGGAGAACCTGTAATGGGTGTCATGGAGTTTTGGTGAGTAGAATGTTTGGCAGGTGATGGTGGTAGAAGACCTACAGTCACTTCTTATTGTTCACCAGGATTAAGAAGATTCACGTGCACATAATTGAATTTATTTCACTAGATTTTGTGATATATTTTATATATTTTGTGAAATTGTTTACTGACATTGTTTGTTATGTACTTTTTATGCACTTGAACTGTATAGTACATTCAGGTCTTTTTTGCTTTAAGAGAGAGCGCCGTTCAAATGAATTCACCAATTAATTCTTTCTACCATCTTTGTAATGCATTACGGGTTTGGATGCTAAGTAAGAGATGCGAGGATTCAGGCTTACCTAGTAGGTGTCTTCATTGGTTTGGTCGAGGTTGCCAAGAAGGGAATGCAGCGAACATCTCACCCCTGAAGATAAGTAGGGAGGTCCGACAAGATGGGGTGTGACGAAAGAGTAAAGGTGAGCATAACCAGGACAAGAACAAGCCGATAAAAAAACTTGTAACGTATAGCCCAAATGAGCAAATATTGGCACATTGTTACCAACAGCGATTCTATGATGCCCATTCCTCTTCAGTTGAGAGTAGAAAGGACAAAAGTTGTACTGACTGGTGGAACATTCATAACAGCAATTCGGGGTGGGGGGTTCCTGGTCTGGAGCTTTTAAGAGCTCACACGTTCATTGCCTGTCTGAAAGGATGAAGGGGAGTGATGGTTAAGGTGATGTAAAGAACTTGTAGGTACAGTTAAGATATATGATTTTGGGATACTTTTAGCTCTATAATCTAGAGGTTCTTGGGTTGTCCCAACTGGTGTTGTAATATGGGGTATGGTGGACTGTGAGACAAAAATTGAGAAAACATCCCTTGTACATGGATCGAGCAATGTATGAGGAGTCAAACATAAATACAGTTTACCATGGTTAAATAAAAGTGTAAACAACACTAATTCAAGGTAAACACTCTCATTAATAATAAGAATGGGTGAAAGATTATGGTAAAGTGGCACCTTTATGTAGGCAGTTACAAAAGCAGACAAACATGGCAGACTTGCCAATAATGACTGCACGTTTGTTTCTCTACCACAACCCTTCACCTCTCCGAATAGGCATTCTTTAAAGGGTAACTCCACTCTTGTGGGGAAAAAAAAATTGCAAATAAAGAAAAGATAATATAGCGCATACGATTGCGACATAATCATTTTTTAATTGAATGTTATTAAAAATTACCTTTCCTTTTCAATCTGCAGCCAGTATACTTTTCTGAGAATACACTGCAAAATGGCTACCTGGAGTTTTCTGTATAGAGTTTGTAATGACCACTCCCCAGAAACATAATTTCCTGCTTGTGTGATTGGCTCACCAATTTTCCCAGAAGTCTGCCTAAGATAGAAGTCAGATTTCAGGCATCCCTTACAACAAAACATTTTTGGAGAGATACTTTCAATAGGAACCCATCTAAAGGGATGCAGGCCCAGCAGATTTCTTCATTAGTGCCCTGTAGCACCACACCTGACAGTTAATTATGAAGCCACTCCCATTAGACCTACTCAGAACAGAGGCACAGAGAAACACACAGGGATTTCTTCAGAATAACAAAAAGTAGGAATCTGCAACAAAGTTTTATAATCCTTGCAATGTACATTGATCACCCAGAGGGGAATGTTTTTTCTCAACAAAAGTGGAGTTACGCTTTAAGATAGATATGAGTGGAGAATAGAGGAGAGAAATATGAGGGGGTCTGCCAGCCACTTACAGCTAACTATAGGTGAATGTTTGGGAAAGTAAATTATACATACATTCTGTCAGACATCTTTCTGACTGTCAGTTTTTTAGGCGGACCTGATTGGAAGGTCCATTCATCCCCGTGGACAGGCAGGTGTAAATGGACTTGTGTACATTTAAACCCACCTACCTCCAGGCCTCCTAGAAAAAATGGGAGAGAACTCCATCCTCAGAGGAGTGTGCTGATGACGTCAAGCTCTTTGACTTGGTAAATCTGAGGAAGCTTTATATTTACTTTATACAAACACCATTCACAGAATACAAAGATGCTCATGAATGGCTGAGTATGGCTCAGCCCGACTGTTTTGTTACGGGTGTGAGACAGGAACCCAGCATTGTGTACTGTATGTAGCTGAAGCTACATGAATTACATACAGTGCTTAAAGACACTGTAGCACTTAGTGGAGGAAATCATTCTATTGCAAGAACTTGGTCCAAACTAACTGTTTAAAGTGATAGGAAACATGGAAATCAGCTTTAAGCAGTTTTCTTAAAGGCAATGCTTTGCTGAAAACTTCAAGGTGAGTAAGTGTGGGTCAACCTGGACGTTCAATGGTGAAGAAAAGTTGTCACCCTTGGAGGTATGATTATCCAAGGTAAAAGAAGATTAGTTCTGATTTTCTTGTAGAGGTAGAGTCACTCTCTTAGCGAACCTAAGGAACATCGTCTTTTTGTGGAATGAACTATCTGCCAAAGGCGGGGTTCAAGAGAGGGCATTGGCAAGAGGTCCCATCCTGGTAGCTCGAAACCAATAATGTCCAGTTCTCTCCAAAAAGCTGGTAAGTCCTCTGGGATTTTAAGAGTTGAAGATTTAGCTTCTCTGCTTGCCGTTAGGCTGAAGGGAAAACCCTGTTGGTAAGGAATATTGGCATCTCTATGTACTGCCAGGAGTGGTTGGAGGAGTCTGCATTCACATAGAGTAAGGCACGATAGGTCTGGGTAGATTTGTATGTGCACCTTTTCTAGCTCTGTTACACATATTTTGAGCTTTAAGCAATTTTTCCACTTTAAGAGAGTAAAGCCAAGCATACACGGGCCGATGTCATGCAGCGTCGGCCGGTTCAGTAGAAACTGGCTGACACTTGGCCCAGCTTCTGTTGAAGGGGGCATGACCAAAAAAGGTCTGCCGATAGGCTCCAGATCAGCACCCTCAGCCAATGGCTGAGAGTGCTGACCGGAGTGTTCTGGTGGTGGTGAGGGATGTCAGAACACAATAACACAGCAGGGGAGATCGCTGTACTAACATTGAACGACAAAAAAAAAAAAAAAAATAGTAGTGTGTATGAGGCTTAAGAGTGAATTCTGCAGACCACATCTCATGGCTGGGATAGTAGTGCTTTTGGACATAGAACTCTGTCTGCCTGATCTAATTTATTGTGGTGGGACGATGGCTCGCCCAGTATGTTACTGAAAATTACTTGTGGGGTCTCCTATAGATTATGCAGTCTTGTGGCTTCTGGAAGGCCTTTAAATCGAACGTTGTTTCTACACCCTCTATTGTTGATATCTTCCAGATGTCTTTAAATATATCTCTCATGGTAGAATTTTGAGCAGTACCTTGAGAGTTTAGCTCATGGCTTTAATTGCAGTGTGGCATGTGTAGTTTACCTCTTGGACAAGGAAACAGAAATATTTTTTGTGGGGATACTTTTAATTTATGTGAAGTGTGATGTTGTTGTAGATGTTATTTAAAGTGAGTAGGTACGGAGGATCTCGGGACCCTATCACTGGTAAATTGATAGAAGTGGAGTCCCATCTTTCATACCATTGTCTGACATGTGTCCTGGAGCACAGTGTAGTAGGATGCCCTTTGGATGGGTGTGAATGATTTGGGATGGCGGTCTGTTCTGCATTTGAGGATAAGCTTGCGGTACAGCCTGCTGTGCTTCAGTCTTTGGACCTGTGTGTTTTTTGGTGTTCAACTGCAGATTGTAATGGTGATATTGCAGTTGTTACTACCCAGGGAAGAGTGTAGTTGAAATACTAAGAGTAGCTAAGGAGCATGCTTGTATCTCACCTGGTTCAGCAGAGTTTGGGCTAGGACCCTGTGTGCTTACCATGGGTTTACATAGTTTTACATAGTTAGTAAGGTTGAATAAAGACACCAGTCCATCCAGTTCAACCTGAGCAAGTGTGGGTGCATGTCTACAATTGTCCCTATCCCTGTACATTGTGTCTCATTAAGATGCTCCTCCATTATATATTATATAAAAGGTACCCATATAGCACTGTGTCAATTTTACACAGCACTCCACACATACATCGCACACTCACATCGGTCCCTACCCTAAAGGAGCCCACAATCTAAGGTCCCCAACTCACATTCATATACTAGGGCCAATTTTGGACAGAAGCCAATTAACCTACCAGCATGTCTTTGGAGTGTGGGAGGAAACCGGAGTACCCAGAGGAAACCCACGCAGGCACAGGCAGAATATGCAAACTCTAGGCAGGTAGTGTCATGGTTGGGATTCGAACCAGCGACCCTTTTTACTGCTAGGTGAGACTGCTACCCACTACACCACTGTGCCACCTAATTTCAGCTGGAAAAAATCAGGTCGCTACACAGAGTAGGTGCAGGCCGTAGTGTATGGCTTTTGGTAATTTGGTCTAAGATTCAGGAACTCTGCTCAGGCCGCTGGGCTTCCGCCATTCAGAGTGGGCCCCCTGGATGTTGCTGCGGAGATGTAGTTTGGCTGTCAGGAAGTTGCTTGACTTCAAGTGTGATAAGGTCTGGGATGTCACCATGAGAGTATACGGGTGAGTAATTGGGGTCCTGTGAAGCATTACCTGGCACAATGGAGGTGGAAGGCCGCGTTTGGTACAAAGAGGGGTCTGGCACCATCTTGTCTCTTTGTTGAGTGAGAGAGCTTTCCACCATATCAAAGTAGTCTTTTATACTCACTGTAGCAGGTGTCAGCGGTTGGGTCACTGTGGGTGTTTAGAAAATATGGGACCCCTTGAATTTGCCCATCTTGATGATAAAGGTGCTGTATACTGGCTGTAAACTTCAAGCTGGAGACTGAGCTACACAGAAGCATGTGTGCTCAGCTGAACATACGGACACGCCACACAATATTGTTGAGTCTGCCAGAGGCGCTGAGGAAACTCCAAATTCCTCTCAAGTTGATAGAGGTTTCCTCGCTTAAGAGCAAGGTCTGACACTGTCACCACTCCAGCCCCAGGACTTTAGCTCCCTTAAAGGCAAGCTACATGCGAACTGTTTGACTAAGGCTAAATGTACAGCTACTAAGCCAGACCTATTCCAGGGGCTATCACCACTTCTGGAATCAGAGGGGGCTATTAACCGCAAGTGCACTTCTGCCTCACCTCACCGCCCTCTGACTATAATTCTAGCCAATAAAAGAATTGCGTGACAAAGACGCAAACTTTATTTCTTATGTAAATAACTTTAACATGCTTTGTACCAAAAATTTAATTTTAATGTTGCAGTAAATAAAATAAGCAGCAGGATTAAATGTATATGTTTTCCCCGCAGTAATGGTTCATGTGTTCAAAATATTACTGATCAAACTGTTTTCAGATTTTTACTTTTCTTCCCCTTATAATGCAAATACATTAAAAAAATTCTCATAGTACCAAAAAAGCCCCGTTTGTCCCACAAAAAACAATATATGGTATGTATCAATTCTTTATCATTAATAATTACAAAGTTATAGATTCATGAATAGACACATAGCAGAAATGTGGAAATATGGTCTGGTCCATAGGAGGTAAACAGGTGTGAGAACCGAAGTGGTTAAGGATCTCACTATGAGATGTAACACTCAGTAAGCTGCACATTAAGCCGAGCTGTGTGTCAGCGCTGCACAGACATCAGAGCCAGTCTAACCTCTCCCAGAGCAATTCTTTTACTCCAGAGTCCTTCATTGCCCAACATGTTTCATCACAATGATGTAATCAGGGACTTTGAAAGACCCCTGTACATCTGCAAGTAAGTCTCTACTGTCAGGTATTTTCTTCCCTACTATTGAAGGCAGTTTGCGGGTTAGTTTTCCCTCCGGTCCACATATCTCTGTGAATCTTCTCTTACTGTCTAAGATTTGACTATTCCCTTTCGACATGTCTTTGGGGTGCTAAATTATAGGATTCTTCCTTATCCCCCGGATAACCAAAGAATCCCCTGGACACTTGTTGCTGTAGGCCTCCAGACACTTAAATTCGCTTTTGGAATTGTTTTTTCATGATCTTTTATTGTTTAGATACCAAGGTTCTTCCTTCCACCCCTTCAGCACAACAATCTTGCCCATGTGTAATCTATCCGAAAAAAAAGAAAAAAAAAATATATATTTTCTCTGAAGGGTGTTGGCCCAAACTTGTCTTGCATACACATGGCACACAATTGTTGGCCAACAATCACGAACGTAGTGACGTACTACATGGTTTTTCAGCTCTTTAGCGCCACCCTTTGGGCTTTTCATTTTGCGCTTTTCATTTCACACTTTTCATTTTGCGCTTTTCATTTCGTGCTTTTCAGTTCATTCCTGAATGGCCGTTCATCAACCAGACATGTTGCGGAATCAGAGGAGATAACGTGTTATTTATTATTGGCCTTGGAGTTATTGCTTTGACATTATTTATTATTTTTTTGGTTGAATAATGATTTGATTTGGTATATTTTCTATATTTTTGGATGCACAGAATGCACGTTTTGGTTAAGTTGTATTGGCAGATAGCATGTCTAATTTTATTTGTTTTATTTTTTTTAATGCACAATAAAAAAAATTGTGTAGAATAATTATTGGCTATGTGTTTTACTTCAAATGACAGTTTGGGAGTAGGCAGTTACATTTAAAAAAAATGTAAAATTGACAAGGGACACAACATAAAAAAAAGCATAATAATATTCTTGATATCACTAGAAAAAAAAAGCCTTTGAAAATTTGTTTGCAATAACTCCATCGATCACCAGCAAAGCAGCTTCATTATTATCCCATTAAAGAAGAAGGGAATCGTGCGCTGCATTTCATAATTTGCCATGTCACGAATGTTAATTATCCATTACGAACGCTAGTTTACAAGACCAACCGCTTCTGGCTCGTCCTTGGTTTCGAGCATGTGTGTTTGTACTTTGGACTTTTGTCCGATGGACTTGTGTTCACACGCTCGGAAAATCCGACAAAAGACATTTGTCCGCGGAAAATTTGAAAACCTATCCAACATTTGTCCACGGAAAATCCATCAGTAATTGTCCGATGGAGCATACAAACGGTCGAATTTTCTGCCAACAGCTTGTCATCACACATTTCCTGTCGGAAAATCCGATCATGTGTACGAGGCTTAAGAGAGGGGGTTAGGAGATACAAGAGGTAATAACTGTGGGGGATATGCTAATGGTGAAAATAAATGGAGAGTTGTTTTAGGTGAGGTCCAGATAGGCTTCTCTGAAGAGATGAGTTTTCAGGGATCGTCTGAAATGGGACAGAGTGGGGTAGAGCATTCCAGAGGATGGGAGAGGTCAGAAGAAATCCTGTAGACGAGCACGGGATGAGATGACAAGGGAGCTAGAGAGCAGGAGGCTTTGGGAGGAGTGAAGAGGAGAGAGAGACCAGGTTGGTGATATACTGTAGCTAGGGGCTGGGTTGTAAATGGCATTTTAAGTTATTGTTAGTATTTTGAATTGAATTCATTGGTTGAGTGGCAACCAGTGGAGGGATTGGCAGAAAGGGATAGCAGGTGCTGAGCGGTTTGTGGATGAGCCTGGCAGCAGCGCTCATGATCGACTGAAGGGGGGATAGCCTATTTAGGGGTGAGCCAATGAGGCAGGAGTTGCTGTAGTTGAGGTAGTAGATGACCAGGGAGTGGATTAGAAGCTTTGTGGTCACATTGGTTAGGAAGGGGCGTATCTTGGAGATGTTGCGGAAGTTGAGCCAGCAAGATTTGGACAGCGATTGAATGTGGGGTCGAAAGGATAGTTCAAAGTCCAGGATTACACCTAGGACCTTGGCATGGGGGGATGGGTTGATAGTTGAAATCAGGGGAAGTGGCACGTGGGGGAGGAAATATCATGAACTTGGTTTTGGATAGCTTGAGTTTGAGGAAGTGATGTGACATCCAGGCTGATATGTCTGTTAGTAAGTTGGTGATGCATGAGGAGACAGCTGGAGTGAGTTGGGGGGGGGTGGAGAGGTAGATTTGGGTGTCGTCAGTGTAGAGATGATATTAAAAGCCATGGTAGGCAATCAACTGACCTAGGGAGGAGGTGTAGATTGAGAAAAGGAGAGGTCCAAGAACAGAACCTTGGGAGTACCCTGACAGAGAAAGTAAGAGGAGAGGAAGAAGTAGAGTTGTAAGTGACACTAAAGGAGCGGTGGGAAAGGTAGGATGAGAACCAGTGTAGAGTACAGTCACGGAAACCAAAGGAGTTTTTTTGAGGAGGAGGGGGTGATCTACTGTATCAAAGGCAGCAGAGAGGTCCAGAAGAAAAGCTTTTCATTGTATAAGAGCAAACAAAGCTAAACTGAGGCATATTTTTAGAGATGTAATCTAGCTGAAAAAATAAGAATGTTAATAAAATGACAGGCTTAATAAAATAGACCAACATTTTCTCGCGCACATATCTTTAATCATTATGATGCATATACCAAACTCTGTCTGAGTAAATCTTCCTCTTTTTTTGGCAATAAAAAAACAAGCATTGTTACGTTGCATCAAAAGTCCATCCTCTTTTTTTATTGCCATTTATATATCTGTCTTTTTTCACTAGATTAAAAGCCTTACGCGTTTCCTGCTCCATTAAGTCCCTCAACTCTTCCCTCCTCCTGTGTAGTCTAGCCAACACCTCCCCGTCTCCCGATATCTTGTGTTGTTGCTCCAACTCGTGAATATTTTTAAACAAAGCATTCTTCTCATTTGCCCTACTCTTTTTTTTTTTCTGCTCCTACCATTATTAGTATGCCCCTGATGTAAGCTTTGTGGGCCTCCCAGATTGTGGCCTCAGTTGTCTCCCCAGGCATGTTTATTTTGAAGTACAGGTCTAGTTCTTCTTTAATCCTCTTTTCAACATCTTTGTCTTGGAGGAGCTCCTCATTCAATCTCCAGCCAGTACCCTGTATTTGGGGTGTCCCTATTTTCAATTGGAGGCTCACCGGGGCATGGTCTGAAAATGCAATGTTACCTATACCCGTATCGGAGACCGCCTCCAGTAGTCTGTGTTCAACCAGGAAAAAATAAATTCGTGAATACGTCCCGTGCACGTGGGAGTGGAAAGTATAGTCTCTAAGATTATTATGCTGTATCCTCCAAACATCCACGAGCTGGAGCTGGTGCAGCTTCTTTTTTAACTTATTCACCCAAACTCCGCCCGACCCCCGTGCACGGGACGTACTGTCCTTCACTGGATCCATACACAAGTTGAAATCCCCAGCTATTATAGCCCCCCCCTTCTTAAATTTCTCGAGCTTGGCCAAAACCCCCATTACATATTTGGTATTCTTGTTTGGTCCATAAATGTTTGCCAGAGAGCAGGCTGATCCATTTATTTTACCTCTCAGAAAGATATATCGTCCTTCCGAGTCGGTCCTTCTCTCTTCCAACTCGAACCTTACCCCTCTGGCAAACCCAATGGCAACACCTTTTGAGTCTCCATAGAACCATACTGGGAAATCTCTGGAGTAGATTTTTTGGCAGTTACTTATACAAAGATGTGTCTCCTGAGCATGGCAACTTCAGCTTTCAGGAATTTCAGCTCACTTAATATATTGGCTCGTTTTATGGGGGAGTTCAAGCCCCTTACATAATAACATATAATATTTAACCTAGACATCTTTCCTTACTCTCGGATAGCTAAACCATATAGTGGGTAGGAGCCGTTAACTCGGAAGCTCTTCCTATTCTTATTCTGGTGCATCTCCCCCCTCCGCCCCCCCGCCCACCCCACGCCCCCACCACCCTCACCCACCCAAA
Organism: Aquarana catesbeiana; assembly: GCF_042186555.1. Classification (NCBI taxonomy): domain Eukaryota; kingdom Metazoa; phylum Chordata; class Amphibia; order Anura; family Ranidae; genus Aquarana; species Aquarana catesbeiana. The sequence goes on along the minus strand of NC_133324.1, from coordinate 524,479,934 downwards.
CCCTCACACTAACCCAAACCCCCCCCCAGCCCCCCCTACCATCCCCCCCTGTCCCACTCGCCCGGGGTGGGCTAGCATCCCCCTAGCCCCAAATAGAAAAGAAAAAACCGCAGCCCTCCTCCCACCACCTGACTGAACGGTTAACCCCTTCGAGGTTGGACTCGGATGTTGACACTCGGCAGAGCCCGTTCACCCTCCCCAATTGTAGTTTTGGGGGGAGGTGTCCGCCACTGCCCGAGTCCCCCCCCCCCCCCCGTTGACCCCCGAACCACCCACCCACCACCCCTAGCCTCTAGTCTGCGTACAGTGGTCTGATTTCTTCTGCTTCACATTTCATGTATTAATATTTCAATTATCGTCGTCTAGGTTGGTTTACTGGTTGCCACGTCTGCAGTTCTTCTGCGTTTTCTCCGGTTGCCCGTTTTTTCCACCATTCCGGGATTTCTATTATTGGTATCTCGAAATGTTTACAAAATTTAGGCGTATCTTCTGGAAACCTTAAAGTTGCCGATTTTCCCTCTTTGCGTCCTATTAGGCACGCCGGGAAACCCCATGAATATTGAATATTGTGCGTCTTCAACTGCTCCAGCAGGGGTTTTAAGGTTCTTCTAGCTAGGGTTTCTGCCACCAGATCAGGAAAAATTTGGAGGGTGGTCTCTCCATATTTAGCAGGTTGGTTGGTTTTCAAGTATATCCTAATCTGTTCTTTATCCTGAAAATTGTGGAATCTAGCGATAACATCTCTTGGGACATCTCCTGTTATTTCGGCGGACTTCCTCACCCTGTGGATTCTTTCGAACTTGATTGTGTTGTTAGTTCCTGTTTTATTTATCATATAACCAAAAATACTATTCATTTTTTCTTGTAATTCATCGTTATCCCCTCTTGCCTCCGGTAGAACTCTAATCCGAAGATTTTTCCTTCAATTTCGGTTTTCTTGGTCCTCGATTTTATATAATAAATTTCTTTGGTCCCTTTGCATCTCGGCCATCTGTGCTTTAAGCATTTTTATCTCCTCTCCCTGTGTAGCTAGACTATCTTCTGTGTCCTCCACCCTTTGCAGTAAATGATTCATACCTTGCAATTTCGCCTTTTATTGACGCTTCGAACATTTCCGCCATTTCATCTTTTGTTGGTAGCAGTTTTTTTTGTCGAGTATCCATTGTGGGTTCGTCTAGTGGCGTCTCACTTCCTCCTACTGCATTATCTGAGACTCCCAGTTGTTTCTTTAATCCGTTCTTCTGTGAGCTCTCAGTTACTTTGTTTTTGGTTCCTGACGATTTCCCCGGGCTTTCTTTAGCACCTTCTTGGGTCATATATTTTTTTATAGTTCCTGGGCTGGCACTTACTCTAGGTGGGTTGCCTGAAGCCCCTCGCCCAGCTTTACCCCTCATTTCCCCCTATCTCCTAACTGTTGAGATATCTGCAGCCCAGTTCGCTGCACGTAAAAAAAAAAAAAGGAGGGGGGCGTAGAGGACGAGGCCCTCCGCGAATGTGTACATTCGTTATTAGATTCACCCAGCACACTGATGTGAAGTCTGCTACCTTTCCTACTAGGCTATATTAGGAGCTACAGCTTGTCTTCAATCGCGGCCAGCCATGCATCTACTAATCATCTGTTGGTTATTATAAGGGGGGAAATCAGCCCGAATGATTTATCTACCTATGTGTAATTGTCCGCTACCATCTCCTTTGTTTAGGCTGGCATAAGGTCCATCCGTTAAGTACACGGTACAGTCTTATTGGTCATAACGTTTAAATCCCCGGCTGGGGGCACACAATTTACCCTCCTTTACAACCTCCTCAGAATTAAACATAGGTAAAAAGATGCAGGTTAATGCGGTAAATTATGCAGAGAAATTAATAAAACATGGGGTCCTTTCAGTTGCAAGACAGTCCGCAATGTGTTTACAGTCTCATTCTGATACAACTGTTGTCCCCGTATACTTCACAGTGTGTTTGGGTTCTGTGTGTGGCATGTCCCTGTATCACATGTTACAGCCAAACTTTCCTGAGGGTGTTGTGCCTGTTATTCGAACTGTAGCAACCAGACTCACCCGAGACACGGCAACCACCTCCTCGGCATATAGAAACTGTCAACCATCAGTGAAACCAGATATCTTTTACCTCAAAGCAGATCTCCAGCAGCACTCCAGGAATCCGGGGTGAGCGTTCGCTACGATCTCACTGCTCTCAGCTGTTATCTTCCTACTTACTGCTGCTCTGCCGCTCTACTCTCCTTCCTGCAGAGCTGCCATGTACTCATGTAAGCCGTTCCTTGGCTCTCCAGTCGGGATGCCTAGGAATCTGCCGTCTTCATCAGCCGGGGAGTCCGAGTGAGAGGTCACATACAGGGGACCGCGTGGAGGTGGGGGGGACTATGCAGCCTCATCCCCGATCGGCAACATGTCGGGAAGACCCACGCAGAGCGGACACAGGACGAGCATGAAACAGTGCAAGATGTGCACATTTCAAGAACTAAAAGCTAAAAACGAATGGTTGGTAATAGATTCTTGGCGGTATGGTCAGCTGAAACATTTTGTTGACTCACTCCCGCAGCAAATTAGGTTGATGGAGAACCTACTCCTCTTGGAGAAATTATGTGCTGAGAAAAAAGGGAGGGGGGTTATCTCTAAGATCTATAGAGTCCTCAACGAAATGGAAGGTGTGGTGAGCCCGAGATTTATTGAGAAGTGGGAGAAAAAGCTGAATATTAAGATTAGTAGACAGGAGGTGGGGTCGATTTTGAAAAGGGTGAATGTCACCTCAGTTAGTTGTAAGATCTCAGAGATGAATTATAAGATCCTTACAAGGATGTATATTACCCCAGATAGCGCACATAGAATCCAGGAGGGAATGTCGCAGCTTTGTTGGAGAGGCTGCGGAGAAATTGGGACAACGGCGCACATATGGTGGCAGTGTCCGGTAATTACAGAATACTGGGGGGAGATTAAGCGAATCATCAGTGAGATTTTAAGTATAGATATCCCCGTTGACACTTGGGTGTGTCTACATCATGGTAGTAAAATCCCCATGAAGGTATATTTGAAGTCGTTGTTACCTCACTTCTTAAATGCTGCCAAAAGTCTTATTCCCAGATACTGGCAAGACAAAAGGAGACCTACGGTGCGGGAGTGGTTCAGCAAGATTAATGAAATTTACCGTCTTGAATACTTGAGGTACAGTGAAGGGACAAAGATGGAAATCTTCGAGGAGATATGGAAGGATTTGGCAAATTTTAGGTATTCACTTCGAGCAGATGAGATGTGGGGAATATAGATTGTTGCCCTTACTGTATATAGACAAACTAGACGAGCTATATCAATAGGTGGGGAAGGGGGAGGGATGGCCTTGGTTGGCCTAGGTAGGTCACTTGGGAAAAAAAAAAATTTTGAAGGGGCTGTTTTGTTCTCTTTTGATATATGTATAATCAGGAGTGAACGGCTAATAAATGCCGTGGAAAAAGCCATAATGATGTGAATATCTATAGGGACGAGATTGAACTGCAAAGTTGAAAACATAGCCCCTGAAAATACTTCGCTGAAGTGGCAAAAAAAGAAAAAAAAAAAAAAAAGTCCATCCTCTTATAACGCTCCCCTTTATGAAAAGTTCTACTTTTTAACATGGTGGGAAAAGTTCTATCTTTAGATGGATATTCTTAGTTTATTTTCTTATGTTTTTGCTTTTGTAGGTCAGTAGATTCATAGCTTTTAAATACATGTTTTTTTTTTTTAACATGGCACATTTTAGATTAGTAATATTACACCTATTTACATGCAGATTTATCTTTCTATTTTAAAAAATCAAGACTAAATTGCTTGTTCTGTTTAAGGAGATATACATGCATACAGTGCACAAAAAATATTTTTACCTTACCATTAATTAATTCCTCAATAGTATTATTAGGTTAAAATACCATCACCTGCTCGGGCTGCCTCAAGGTACATGCATGTTTTGTGACAATCATGAGACAGCCTTTCTCTAGCAGAGGGTTTTTTGCACACATATTCTGTATTCTGTATATTTTCTGAAAGCAGAGACCCCAAAAAAATAAAATAGTGGTAGTTCCAGATTCTTATGTCATAAGATATTAATGCAATGGTTTATCATGTGCAACATATCAGTAAATGATACACTATGATTGGATTGATGGGCGCACAAACACGATTATATTACCCAATTTTTGGCAAAATGTAAAAGACAAGGTTGCACCGAGTAAATATTTACCCAACTTTAAGCAAAACTTTACAATTATCTGCACACGTAAAATGGGAACAAACTTTTGGTACCCTACATTTTCCATGGGCAACAATTTAAAAGCTCCTACAGTTCATCAGTTTAGCGTTAACTGTAAATAATGGAGCTAAAATTATTGGTCTCATTCCGGCATGTACGGACATGTAACAGGTGTGGTACAATCAACGTGTTTGTACGTCTGGGGCAGTGTTGCCAGGAGGTTTGTGGAAGCAGCTGGATCACTTTAATTTGACAGCCAACAGTCAGCTTGTCAGATTTGTACACATTCCTGGCTGTTACAGTGTGTGTGTAAACCACCCCCAGTCACCACAACCTCTTTCCCACCCACTGCTGGCGACATATGACATACATTGGTGGCAGCTAAAGAGTTAATATCAGTTCTCAAACCTAATTTGGTCAAGCACCATACTGTATACACACATATACTACCTGATTAGCAGTAATTTTTCTGATTATTGTGATATTGTATATGCCACTTTGTGTCCTAAAGTGGTTCATAAGCAGTATTATGTGCTGTCCACAAGGAATATGAACCACATTGCCATGTTAAAACAATGACACACTGCCTGGGACATATATGCACGTGTAGACCATTGTATTAGGGACATGCTGACATATGGAAGGTATTTACGATGTGGGATTTTCTGGCAAGGATAAACTTGGAATTCTGAACAGTTTTATAAGGAAATGCTGAACGCATGCCCTGCGCATACTGAGAGCTTTCTTTTGGTGGTATTTAATCACTAGTGGGTTTTTTATTTTTTGTGCTATAAAAAAAAAGACCGTAAATTTTGTGAAAAAATGCCTTTTTCTTCGTTTCTGTCATAAAATTTTGCAAATCAGTGATTTTTCTTCATAAATTTCGGCCAAAATTTATACTGCTACATATCTTTGGTAAAAATAACCCAAATTAGGGTATATTATTTGGTCTTTGTGAAAGTTATAGAGTCTACAAACTATGGTGCCAATTACTGAAAATTGATCACATCTGATCACACCTGATGTACTGAAGGCCTAGCTCATTTCTTGAGACACTAACAAGTCAGGAAAGTACAAATGACCCCTTTTTAGAAAGTAGACATTCCAAGGTATTAAGTAAGTAACATGGTGAGTTTTTTTTTTAAGTTGTAATTTTTTTCCCACAATTCTTTGCAAAATTAAGATTTTTTTTTTCTTTTTTTTACAAAATTGTCATATTGTCAAATTGTCACAGGTTATTTCTCTCACAGAGCATATGCATACAACAAGTTACACCCCAAAATACATTCTACTGCTCTTCGTGAGTATGGCGATACCACATGTGTGAGACTTTTACACAGGCCGGCCACATACAAAGGCCCAACATTGAAGTAGCACCTTCATGCATTTTACGAGCATAAATTATACATCTAATTTCTCAACCACCTATTATTATACAGGATTTATATAGCACCAGCAGTTTACACATCGCTTAAGGCCCCATGTACACGGGACGCTGCTAAACGTATGTTCAGAGGCAGTTGGATGTTTTGTTCAACTGCCCCTGAACTCATTCAATGTTATCCTGTGTGACCATGTAAACAGTCTTGTTTATTGCCGTTTTTAGGCAGTTGCGTTTAACAGAGTTTCTTTGAAAGCAAAAAAATGGGTTCAGACGAATTTTAATTGGAATTTGACCCATATGATCAGATTTGACCAAGATGACCCCACCATTGAGCTTGACCCCTGAATTGATCAAACATAGTTTAATGGAAAAAAAAATCCCAAAAATGTATTAATCAATTAATATTTAATTATTAAAAATATTTTTAAAAAAAATGCAAATAAAAATGTGATATATTATAAAAAATGAAATTAACGTTTACATTTGCATAAAATAGACAAAAAATATTTTTAAAAAATAAAGTAAAAACAAAAATAATACATCTGTACATCAATTGATTTTATATATATATATATATATATATATATATATATATATATATATATATATATATATATATATATATTTGATCGTCACCAACAGAGGTTCCTCATGTTGGTGTCCATGCGTGTCATACTGGGTCGTGCTTTTTCTAGTAGGAGGTCAAATGTGGCAATGGACATGCGTGTGAAATAAAAAAATTTGTTGGAGTAGGTACGCATCTGTACGTTCATGTTGTAAAAATATCTTACCAACATCTGCTGCGCAATCAATGGATGAGTCCAATAGCGACAAACTCTGACTCTGGACATCGCACACAATTTTCTACGTCGTTCTAGCCTCATCAAGAGCAACGTCAGGAGCATTTCCTCACATATGCTCATATGTAAATGCGTGTGGACTAAACCCCTGTTTTTAACGCGTACTGTTAGACAGGTCAATTTGGTTATCTGCGAGCTGGTGGTAAGTAGGCTTTGTTTTTTTCCTGGGCATTCCCTAGGCTTTGTTTGCATTGGAGGAGAGGGTTGGCAGACACTGAGCAGTTGGTAAGGTGTATAAGTCTGACAGCAGCATTCATGATAGACTGAAGAGGGGATAGCCTATGGAGAGGCAGGCCAATGAGAAGGAAGTTAGAAGGAAGTTGCAATAAGGCGAGAGATAACAAGGGAGTGAATGAGGAACTTGGTGGTTTCATTTTTTAAAAAGGGGGCAAATTTTAGAGATGTTACGGAGTTGAATTCTACAAACTTTTGGCGATTTGACTTGAGATTGAAATGACAAGTCAGAGTTTGGATTACACCTAGTACCCTGGTGTGAGGGGAGGGACTGATAGTTGCATTGTTGATTTTGATGGAAAAGTCATGGAGGGGGGCACGGGCAGGGGGCAATATTAATAGCTCAGTTTTAGAGAGATTTAGTTTAACCACTTTTAAGACCAGGCCTCTTTTTGAGATTTGGTGTTTACAAGTTAAAAACAGTTTTTTTTTGCTAGAAAATTACTTAGAACCCCCAAACATTATACATTTTTTTTCTAACACCCTAGAGAATAAAATGACAGTCGTTGCAATACTTTGTCACACCATATTTGAGCAGCGGTTTTACAAGCGCAATTTTTTTTTTTTTTAAAATACACTTTTTTGAATTAAAATATAAGACAACAGTAAAGTTAGCCCAATTTTTTTATATTGTGAAAGATAATGTTATGCCGAGTAAATTTATACCCAACATATCACGCTTCAAAATTGCGTCCGCTCGTGGAATGGCGACAAACTTTTACCCTTAAAAATCTCCATAGGCGACATTTAAAAAATTCTACCGGTTGCATGTTTTGTGTTACAGTGGAGGTCTAGGGCTAGAATTATTGCTTTCACTCTACCGATCGCAGTGATACCTCACATGTGTGTCATGGAGGGGGCCCTCTCCCGCCGCCGATAAAAGTGATCTTGCGGCGAATCCGCCGCAGAATAGATAAAAGAAAAACTCTAGGCATGGGACTTTGGAGGCACAATAGTGTTAGACTACAAAAAATAAATTGGATAAAGGTATTTTATTGGAAAATTATAAAAGACAATGGACACACATAGATTAATTAAAAACAATTCAGGCTAGATGTGGACCCTAATAATCATACACCGTGAGAGTCCTAACCTGCATATTTTTATAACATAAAGAAGGTTATAAATGTATACATATATCACTTAGTCCATATATAGGAGAAATACTTCCCCTGGGTATTGAACAGTAGATAGGTACACAATTGTGGCAGACAAAGTGCAGCAGGTTTGGTAATCCACGGTGAGATATTCTCTAGTTGCTCTACATGTTTCGCGTTACGCAGAACGCTTCCTCAGGAGCTAGAGATTCTAAAGTTTAAAATACATAAAAGAAACAACAACAAAAACAAAATCAAAAGACATGAAATATTAAGCACAATACACATATAGGTATCAATATTGAAGGTATAACCAATGCCAGGTGAAATGGATAATGGGACAAGCCCTATGAAAGATTATGGTCTCCAGACAGAACATGGTAAAGCCTGATGGTTGGAGTCAGCAAGGACAGGGGAAACAAAGAATACACACTGAGTTAGAAAGTTTTTGTGGGGTCTCAATGTATCTGTATTTTTTAAAAAGATTTAAGGCATTAAAGCCAAACACAAAAAGGAAGGAAATGACAAAAAGGGGGGGGGAGGGAGAGAAAGGGGGAGAAGAACAGGGGAAAGGGGGGGGAAAAAGAAGGGAAGAGAGAAGGGGAGGGGGAAGGGAGAAAGAGGGAAGGAGGGAAAAGGAAAGAAAAGGAAAAGAGGGGAGGGGGGAAAGAAAACAAGGGGAGGGGGGGAAAAAAGGGGGAGAAAGAGGGAAAGGGGAAAGGGAAAAAGGAAAAAAGAAGTAGTAAAAAATATATATATGGGGGGCAGAGTTCACTTACCAATTGGGTAAGGTAAGGTTGCATAAACCTATCAGTAGTGATTGTAATGCAAATGATCACAATTTGGTCATGGGTATAAGATATCTGAATTGAGTTGGAGACAGCAGTCGGCCACAGCCTGGAACCTCTCAAAGAAATGTAGCATCAAGTATCCATAAGAGGGAAAGCATAGGCTTTGTCATTGTAGTGCTGGTATGTGAGAAAAGAGAAGGGGGAATAAGCAATCATAGTAATAGTGCCATATAATGTAATCAGAGAAGCGCTGCAGGCAAAGAGGTATTTTGCCTGCAGATCAAAAGGCATTAGTGAGACAGGTATGATCTTACCCTTAGATGGATGAGAGGGAGCACAGGAATGCGCCGTCCGATCTGGCAGGGACCGGTGCTGTGGCCACATAGGAGCAGGATGGATAGCATCCTTATATATGGTAACTCCAGCCGGAAACAGGTGGCTAGAAAGGCATCACGTGTTCCGGGCCCGCTAGAGGCTGCTGCGCAAGCGCCGCATCACGTCATCCCCACACTGAAACGGCGCGGCGCCGGGGATATTCCGCGCATGCGCCGAGAAGCAGTGCGAGGAGGGACGGGACCGAGCGGATGACGCAGACACCAAAGGCGGAGCTAGAGGGGAGGGAAGTCCCCGTGTCTCCGACAATCGCCGCACATCCGGTCAAGAGATCAGATCAGGTGTGCGGCGCTGGGTAGCGGAACTCATCAAGACAGGAACCATGCCAATTAGAAAGGAGACCAACACTAAGGGATAGTCCCAGAACCATCACTCTGGCGTGCATAGAAATAAAAATTAAATATGCAATGTACACAAAAAAATTTTTATATCAATGATTTATAGAATCCCATATGGGAACATTAAAGACAAATAGGTAATATCAATAACCTGCAATTTATTACAGAGAGGAGGAGAACATGTGAACACATTGATCTGGGGACTTGAATAGAATTGATTCGGCTATGATGTGTCATAACATGTAGTCAACAGTTATTTTCACTCAATAGACACTTCTCAGGGCAGAAGATAACACATGCTAGAAGGGGCTTAGTATGAATCAGAGAAAGGGTTTATATGAATGAGATTCATTCAAGCCAGGTGCCCTGGTGGCGTTCAAACGCTCGATCCAGAGGGTCTCTTTTTGTAGTATAAATTTGTCCCATTCGCCACCTCTGGGGTTTTGGGGGACAACGGCCAGAACAGTAAAGGAAATAGACGAAGTATTGAAACGGTGATAAAGGTCGAGGTGTCTGCTCACAGGGGTGAGCATTTTCCCGTTTCCTGAATAGTAAATATGGTCGTTGATTCTTTGTCTGAGCTGCCTGGCCGTTTTGCCCACATAAAAAACCCCACAGGTGCACTTCATAAGATAGACCACCCCTTGGGTGTAGCATGTGGCTGCAAATTTAGGATGGTGGATGTCACCATTAGGAAGTAAAACGGGATATTCAGAGGATACCCATGGACAGAAGGAGCAACTACCACAGGGCGCTGTGCCCCTTGATAGTTGTGGGGTCAAAGGATTGTAGGACTTGTACTGGCTAGAAACTAGTCTGTCCTTGAGGGAGGTTGCCCGTCTGTAAACTGTTTCAGGGTGTGTGTTAACATATTTCTTTAGAATAGGGTCTTTTGTCAGGAAGTGCCAGTGTTTCTTCAAAATGTTGTTAATGTCGTGATAATGAGAGGAAAATTGAGTAATTAGTCTGACCGTGGTTTTTTGTGGTTGGGTTTTTTTCACATAGAGAAGGTCGGTGCGTGATTTGCTCTTAGCCTTGTTAAAGGCTTTACGTAAGAGCGACCGGCTGTAACCTCTAGCTAGGAGTCGGGATCTCAGAAGATTGGACTGGTGTTGGAAATCCGTCATTTTAGTACAATTTCGACGAAGGCGAAGATATTGTGCATACGGTATGCTTCTAATGAGGGGGGGAGGATGCGCACTTGTGGCATGTAGCAGTGTATTTCCTGCTGTAGCTTTCCTATATAAATTTGTGGATAAGGTATTATTAGTGTCCCTGTAAATCTCGAGATCCAGAAAATTAACGGTATCGGTATGGCAATGGTATGTAAATTTTAAGTTAAACTGGTTAACATTAAGTGTTTGTATGAACTTTTTGAGGGTCTTTTTGGTTCCTGTCCAGATGATGAAAATGTCATCTATGTAGCGTTTCCAGATCAAAATTTGATCTATAAATTCTGAGTACTGGTCTAGAGAAAACAGGTGACGTTCCCACCCCCCCAGGTACAGGTTGGCATAGCCAGGGGCACAACAGGTGCCCATGGCTACGCCCTGCACCTGGAGGTAGTGGGAACCCATAAATTCAAAAGTATTGTGAGTCAAGATGAAGTTGAGTAGCTTCAAAATGAATTCGTTATAATTCCACTGGTGGTGATCCTCCTCATACAGGAAGGTGCGGACCGTCTCGATCCCCTGCTCGTGAGGGATGCTGGAGTAGAGGGCCTCCACATCAAGCGTCACGAGCAGGGAATCAGGAGGGACCGGTAACCCCTCGATCTGTTTTAAAAGATCTAGCGTATCTTTGGTGTAGGACGGTAGGGCCATGACATGGGGCATGAGTGTAGCATCTACAAGTTTGCTGGCGTTGTCTGTTAAGCTATGAATACCTGAAATTATCGGCCTCCCAGGGGGCGACACCGGATCCTTATGCACTTTAGGGAGTGCATAGAATGTCGCCACCCTGGGAGACCGAACATTCAGGTACTCATAGGTATCTTTGACGATTAAACCTCTTAGATAAGCGTCTCCAATAATGTCCAGGAAGTGATTCCTGAAAGATATGGTGTCTGATAGGGGGATTTTCCGATACCAGTCTTTATTGGATAGAATGGTCAAGCACATGTTCTCATAAGAGGATCTGGTCAGAAGAACTACGTTACCGCCTTTATCGGCGGGTTTTACAACAATGTCAGGGTGATTGTATATTTTAGAGATGGCTTGACGCTGTGTAAAAGTTAGGTTGTTTTTTCTATGGGGTAGATCCATATGTTTAATGTCACTGATCACGTTTTGTAGGAACGTCCAAATTTGGGGATTCTGAGATAAGTCAGGAAATTGACGAGATTTAACTCTCAACCTGTTGGATAGAGATATGGAAGGGGTAGGGGGTGTTGAGATGGAGATGTCAGTGGGGTGGGTACTGTCACTTTCCTCCAACAGGAGGATTAGGTCCCGTAGTGCTCGGAACTCATCCATCTTAAAGTGTTTTATGCTCTCTGAGAATTCCCGTTCCTCTTTACTCCTTAATCTATCTGGATCAAACAGAAATTTGTAGGTAAGATTACGGGCAAACAGGTAAACGTCTTTAATGGTCTCATATTTATCAATTTTCTGCGACGGACAGAAACTTAGACCAAGTTTTAGAACATTTAAGTCCTGTTCAGAAAAATGATAAGGAGTGAGGTTCAGGACGTCTAGTCCTAGGTGTGAGGTGGCGGAATCCTTAGCATGGGAAAAAAAATATAGTGGAGGTAGCATTTGAAACAATGTGGGAATCAAGAGTGCTTTGTCTTCTACAATTTTGTGATTGTGTAAGGGATACAGAGTTCACTGAGTTTAGAGGGTTGGAAAAGTTAGGTTGTTGTGTTGCATTAGTGAGTGTGTTGTTAGAGAAAGAAGTGTTTGGGGTGTCCCGACTGGGGCCAGATTGAAATGTTGTAGGTGTTGGGTTAGTGCGAATTTGCTGGTTTAGCATTTGTAGTGCTTTGTGAGCATTGGGGCCCATATAGTTGGACTGTGAATCAGTGCCACCACCCTGGATAGAGGGAGGCCCCTGACGTAGTGAGCCGTTCGAGCGTTTAATGTCTTGTTTGTCAATTTTCTTTTTGGGATAGGGTGTATAGTGCCCACCACCATATTGTCGCTTACGTGCACCAGTGTCGTTAGGAGTGACGTTCAGGTCTTTTCCAATGGGAGCCTGTGAAGAAAAAGTGGAAAGAGAAGAATCAGAGTCAATTTCCGTATCATCGTCAGTGAACATACTTCCATTGTTGGGATGTTGTTTTTTGGGATTTGTTTTACGGGGTCTTCGATTATGGGAAGGGGTCTGCCAATGATAGGCGTAGCCCTCCATAAAGGCCGTCCTGTCTTTCATGAATTTATTTTGTTTTTTAAAAATTATATCTTTATTGATTTTGGTGATGTATTCCCTAACTTCCTGCCATTTGTGGTTAAACTGTGCATGGCTTTTTAAATTGTCATTTTTAGTTTGAAAAGTGATAATTTCCTCATCAAGGAGGACAAGTTCAGCCTGGTGGTGAGATATCAACAATTTAATGAGATCAGTACTGCACTGGGTGAGAATTTTTTCCCATGCGATTTTAAATTCAGTACCTATATTTTGAAAAGAAGGAAATATTTGGACTCTCAACCCGACTGGGCTTAGATTATCACGTGCATATTGCTGGAGAAAGTCCACATGCCAGTGCAGGTTGGACTTCTTCTTCAGCAATTTTTTCATTTTAATTAGGTAATGATTCAGTCCGATCTCTTGTCCTGTATCAGTTAAGCAGCTGGTTTGAACATCATTGATGTAACCCAACCAGGCGGTCCCTACAAAATCCATCACAGGCCGGTGTGTTAACCCGTGTTCCGATATGTAAACCTCGTAACTTAATACGTGTAAAAAAAGAAAGATATAGATGACAAAAAATAAATAAAGTAAAGAAGTCACCTAAACTAGGAGTTTAAATGGGATGCTTCCATCCCTAGGTTCAGCATCAAATGGGAAACCTAGTGCCAAAGTACCTCAATAAGCAGTGTGACTCTGCAGGTACTCAGTAACGGTTTGTGCCAACGTCCCCAAAAATCGGATAATAGATAAAAGAAAAACTCTAGGCATGGGACTTTGGAGGCACAATAGTGTTAGACTACAAAAAATAAATTGGATAAAGGTATTTTATTGGAAAATTATAAAAGACAATGGACACACATAGATTAATTAAAAACAATCCGCCGCAGAGACCACTTTTATCTTGTACCAGACTGCCGGCCGAACACGTGGATAGCGGGGTTATGGCAGCTAGCTGCTGCCATAACAACGATATCCGTCCTCAAAGTAGGGACGTATATCGGTGTGCGGCGGTCCGGAATTGGTTAAGGAAGTGGTGCGACATCCATGCTAATATGTCAGTTAGTAAGTTAGTAATGCGAGAGGAGACTGAAGGAGTGAGGTGAGGAGTAGACAGAAAGATTTGGGTGTCATCAGCGTATAAGTGGTATTGGAAGCCGTGGGTGGTTATCAAGTGGCCAAGGGAGGAGGTGTAGATAGAGAAGAGAAGGGGTCCAAGAACAGTGCCTTGGGGGACCCCCTCAGAAAGGTGCAATGGAGAGGAGGTGAGAGTTGTAGGTGACACTGAAGGAACGCTGTGATAGATAGGCAGAGAACCAGGATAGAGCAGAATCTCGGAGGCCAAGGCATTGTAGTTTATTGAGAAGGAGCAGGTGGTCAACAGTATCTGCAGAGAGAGGTCAGGTAGTAGGGGCATGGAGTACTGGCTGTTGGTTTTTGCAGTTAGTAAATCGTTAGTGAGTTTTAGTAAGGAAGTTTCTGTGGAGTGCTGCGAGCGAAAGCCAGACTGTAAGGGGTCAAGAAGGTTATTTTCACTGAGGTAGGAGCTAAGACGGTTGTAGACTAAGCGTTCTAGAAGTTTAGAGGTGAATGGGAGCAATGAGATGGGTCTTAAGCTGTTCAGGTTGGTGGGGTCCAGTGAGGGCTTTTTAAGTATGGGAGTGATCTGCTCATGTTTTAGAGGGGAGGGGAAGGTGCCACTAGAGAGTGAGAGATTAAAGATGTGAGTGAGGGAGCATAGGATAGAAGTGGGTGACCGTACTAGTTGTGAGGGAACAGGATCCAAGTGACAATTGGTGAGGTGGGCGTCTGAGAAAAGTTTTGTAACTTCTTCAGTAGTAGCCAATTCAAAAGAGGAGAGTGCTGATTGTGCTGTTAGGCAAGGTATGTTGGGTGGGGAAGATGTACGCAGAGTGGAGATGTCCTCACGAATTGCATCAATCTTGTCTTTGAAGTGATTGGCAATCTCTTGGGCAGTGAGTGAGTTAGTGGGTAGAGGCGGTGGGTGACGAAGCAGAGAGTTAAAGGTTGAGAAGAACCGACGGGGGCTGGATGACAAGGTATTAATAAGAGAGACAAAGTAGGCTTGTTTGGCAGCATAGAGGCAGGAATTGTATTTTAGAAGGGCAGATTTATATAGGGTGAAGTCTATTACACTTTTAAAGGCCCTGGAGCACCAGGACAATGGCATTGCCCACAAAAATTTTGGAAAGCAAACACCCCATTGTATAATCTATGAGGCATAATGAGCCTTTTGAATGGTTCATTTTTTCCCAGAAGTTTTTGGAAAATGTGGAAAAAAAATGAAAACGCGTTTTTTTTTTTTTCACAAAGTTGTCCATTTATAAGATATTTCCGGCACATAGCAAATACATAGCAAAAATGACACCCCAAAATACATTCTGCTACTCCTCCTGAGTATGACAATACCACATGTGTGAGACTTTTACACAGCCTGGCCACATACAGAGGCCCAACATCCAAGTAGAACCATCAGGCGTTCTAGGAGCATAAATTACATATATAATTTCCTGGCAACCTAACATTTTTGAAGGCCCTTCATATTTCTAACACATAGCATGTGCATACCAAGAATTACAATCCAAAATAAATTCTATTGCGGAAAAGGTAAAAAAAAAAAAAAAAAGCATTACCTGTGCTTTTAGTAGTGTCCACAGAGGAGAGCACTGGTCCAGGCAGCAGGCAGGGATGTGCTTAGTGACAGCAATAGTAATTATCCAGGCAGCAGGCAGGAATATTGTCTATAGTCAGCACAAGGATATTGTCAGCACAGCACAGTCCATAGAAATTGTCCAGGCAGAGATGCACAGCCATAATATTGGTTCTGGTACACTGTTACCTGCAGACACTCATTATTGTACCACTCTCCAACCCTTCATAAACATACTGCCCCTTGCTACAGCTAATTATTTGCATAGTCCAGGTAGCAGGAAGAGGTGTGGTCCGTTCATGCTGGCAGGCAGAGGCATGATGGCAGTAAGTCAGCAGCAGGCTGAGGGCCGCAATCGGGTAAGACCTGTGCACAGGGGTAGAGGCTTCGCCCACCCAAATCTCTATGAAGCCTCCAGACTACAGACCCTAATCCGGAAATTACGAAACCCGGAGAAAACATAAAAAAATAGTTTTCTCCATCCGGAAAAACAATTATGGAGCCCTTCACATATGTAAGACTCCTGTGTACTACAGTAGCAGGGCAACAAATCAGTCCAAGCGGTAGGCAAAAACATATTTCATAAAACAGGCCAGGGTGAGTTCATGTGCAAGCAGTCCAAGCGGTTGGCAGAAGCGTAGTTGATAAAACAGGCCAGGGTCAGTTCACGTGGAAGCAGTCCAAGCTGTAGGCAGAGGCATAGTCACAAAATAGGCCAGGGTCAGTTAATGTGGAAGGCAGTGGCATGGTTATTTGGGGAAACATGGAAAATGGTCAGCACAGATGATGAAAATGAAGAAATTGTTAAAAATATGGGCTAATATTTTAGGGATGTATGATAAAGTTGGAAGCATTTACCAATGCAAAGGCCAGGTTGGGAGGGACACTGGGGACAATGGTAGCTGGTATCTCTTCAAAATCCTCTCTTGCCGTTTTCAACCTGCTTCAGATGGTGGAATGTTGTACGGGAAGTGGCGCTCATGAAGTCGGCTAACAGCATCAGAGCGAAGGTCTTCTGGGAGGGTTCTTTGTTGATAGATGAGGGACTTGACAACTTCTTCTTTGAATTTTAGGAAGGGGGTGGGGCTTTCTGTGGATTTGGTGTAGACTACGTAGGAATTATAAATGGCCAAATGGATGAGATAAATTGCTACCTTCTTGTACCAGAATTGGGACCTCCTTATTGACAAATAGGGCTGAATCATTTGATCATTGAAATCCACCCCCCCCCCCCCCCCATGTAGAGATTGTAATCTTGGACACATGTTAGCTTTTCAATGGGACCTCTTCATCTTTGAACCTCAATTGTAGGGTCGTCATGGATGGTGGACATCATGTGCACATCCCTTTTATCCTTCCACCTCAAGGCCAGCACTTTGTTACATCTCAATGTTCCTCTTTCCCCCCTTTGCAGCTTTTTGTTCGCTAGACATTGTTGGAAGCCCTTCCTATTCTTTCTGGCGGTTCCACAGGCCACGTTTTTTGCGATGTATAAGTGTTTGAAAAGGGGCAGGCTGGTGTAGAAGTTGTCAAGGTATATGTGATATCCTTTGTTCAGAAGTGAGTATGCCAGGTCCCATACAATCTTTCCAATTGTGTCCATGTAGGCCGGGCACTCGGGGGGCTGGAGCTGGGAATCTCTTCCTTCATATATGCGGAACGCATACAGATATCCCGTGACTCTCTCACAGAGCTTGTCAAATTTGACTCCGTATGTGGCCCTTTTGCTAGGAATGTATTGCTTTATTCCTAGCCGGCCTGAAAAGAGTGCCAGGGACTCATCTACACATATATTCTGATCGGGGACATAGAGTTCAGCAAATCGTTGGCAAAAGAAATTTATCAGTGGGTGAATTTTATATAACTTATCGTAATTTGAATGATTGTGGGGGGGGGGGGGGGGGGCACTGGGTGTTGTTGCTAAAATGAAGGAATCTCATAATCATCTCGTATCGGGACCTGGACATTACGGCAGAATAAATGGGCATGTGGTGGATGGGGTTGGTGGACCAATAGGAATGCCTTCATTTGTGAGGCCCATAAACAATTTGAACTCCTCCCAATTCAGATCTCTCCACTCAAACAGACGGGCATATGATGATTAGGGGTTGTTGGCAATATACTGCTGGGCATATAAATTGGTCTGGTCCACAATGAATTGCAGCAAAGTGTCGGGCAAAAACAGATAAAAACAATCGATCTCTATAAAATGTTGGGTGTTGGCCTGCACACCTGGCTGTGCTGTGAAAGGGGGAATAATTGGTAATCCCGAGTTGGAATGCAGCCATGTTGGGTTGGCAAGACCATCTGGCATGTATGTTGAGGTCCTGGCTCTTGGGGGATGGGACAGTCCAGTAGTTGGGGGATTTGAATTCCCTGTGCTGGTACTGAGGCGTGATGTGGCAGCACTGGTACTGGGCCTGGGCATTTGTTCCCGGGGCCTATCGTCGGTGGTGGGACTGGTACTGGGCATTTGTTCCTGGGGCCTATTGCTGGCTGCAGCGCTGCTATTGGGCCTGGGAATATAATCCTGGTTGCTGGAGGCTGCCTGGTTTTCAGAGCGCCATGCCCTTTTAGGAGGGACCCATTGTTCCTCTGAATCATTTGCCGATTCACTGCTCTCAATCGGTTCAAATGCCGAATTTGATTCAAAATCAGAATTGGAATCTGATGAGAACTTCCCGCTGCTCTCATCAGTCATGGAGAGGATCAGGAACGCCTCCTCACTGGTATATAATCTTTTGGACATGACGCTGATGGTTGTGTGACAGGTGGCAGGCGACGGTCACTGATGGGCTGTGCGATGGGTGGCAGGTGATGTTCACTGATAGGTGATGACGGTGTGACGGGCGATGGTCACTGATGGGTGACAGGCCACGGACGGTGATGGTCACTGACGGGTGATGGTCACAGACGGGTGACAGGCCACGGTCACTGATGGGTAACGGGTGCACCGCTGATGGTCACTGATGGGTGACGGGTGCAACGCTGACGGTCAGTGATGGGTGACAGGGCACGGTCACTGATGGGTGATGGGTGACGGGTGCACCGCTGATGATCACTAATGTGACAGGTGCACTTTATGGGGTGACTGTGGTGACAGATGATAATGGGGGGCGATGGGACAAGTGTTGTGCTTGGTGCAGACACTACAGAACACAAATCTGTAACTTACTGCTCCTGGCTCTTTTCTCCTCACACTGGAAACGGTGTGTGAGGAGGGAAGAGCCGGTACCAGCTAGTTACCAGTCTGTGTTTTCATTTAGTAATCGGCTGTGAAAGTATCATGTGGTAAACAGCTGCCGGCCAATGGGTATTTACCAGCGTTGGTGACGAGCAGTGTTCCCAGGAACACGCTGCCAACGACATGCTCGCGATCGCGCACATGCGCAGTGCAAAGTGACTTCATCATGGCCGCGCACATGCCCTGTTTAAATGGTCGGACGTCATATGACGCCCGCCCAGAACGAGAGCCGCACTGCCCAGCCATCATTTGACGGTGGGGGGACATCGCAGGATCCTGGGGACAAGGTAAGTAACCTGCACCAGGATCCTGCAATGCAGTCCCGAGTGTGGCTCGGGTTACCGCTAATGGTACTGATATTTAACCCCGAGCCACACTCGGGAAATCCACCAGGGAGGTTAATTGAAAATATTCAATCTGTATACCTTACTTGGCACTTTATTGAATAATATAATTTATGAATGCACGTGTTTACAGCTTTACATGTATATATGGATGAATTTTCTTTTTTGCACTTATAGCACTTTATTCTCACCGGTGTATGAGCACTACGTGATTTTGATTATTTGAATACATGTTTATTTGAGTATATTTACAGCGCAATAATTTTTTTTGATTACTAGCGATAATCGCAAGTACAATCCGGCAGAATGGTTATACCCAAGTTGATAAACCGATCAACTTGGTACATTCAGCCTGCTCATACATGGTTTGAATCTCGGCCGATTCCTGCTGAACCTGCCGAGATTTGAACCGTCTATGGCTGGCCTAAAACTGTAGAGAAAAAAAACTTTGGATTCAATCTACATCAAGCCTACCAGATAGCACAGGTACATCTGAACTCCAGCACTTTTAAAACCTTGTCAAAGACAGCAAACGGATAAGATTACCTCTTTTCTCTCCACTCCTGTAAGCATGTTGCTAGTGTGCAGTGTTAATTTTGGCAGCAAATTTCGATTTAGTTTTAGTCTTAGTCTTAGGACTAAAATGCCATTTTATTTTTAGTCCCATTTTAGTCATCGTATTTTAGTCGACTAAAATCTCCAGTACATTTTAGTCTAATATAATAATTTTAGTCAACTAAAATTGAATGTGCACAGTACACAGTCCCCCCACCCTCTGCACAATACAAAGCCCCCCACAGTACACAGAACAGCCCCCACCCTCTGCACAATACAAAGCCCCCCACAGTACACAGCACAGCCCCCACCCTCTGCACAATACAAAGCCCCCCACAGTACACAGCACAGCCCCCACCCTCTGCACAATACAAAGCCCCCCACAGTACACAGCACAGCTCCCACCCTCTGCACAATACAAAGCCCCCCACAGTACACAGCACAGCCCCCACCTGCATTCCCAGGAGACCCCCAGTCTCCTAGGACAGCACTGCAAGCATACTCTAAAGTTAAGAATAAATCACTGCCAGCCCTTTCTCATACACAGCTCCTCCTGTGTCACTCTCATTGTAAATCAAAGTCTTTAAATTTACCTCATAGCTTCGTTCTTGCATGGACCCGGTGGTCACATGGCTGCTCTCCTCTGAAGATTCATGGATGGTCATGTGACCGCTCTCCTCCTCCCCCTCCAATCTAAAGCAACACCCGGAGGAGGAGGAGCAGAGCGGCCAACAAGAACAAAGCTATTGAGATTAGAAGCTTCAGCTTACAATAAGTGACACAGGAGGAGGAGCAGTATAGGAGAAGGGGCTGGCAATGTTTTTTTCCTAATGATAGACTTTGCTGGCAGTGCTGTCTAAGGGCCAGGAGAGGCGGGGCGGCTGGCTTGACCACCCCCCAGTGTGTGGCACCCTTGGGCGGACCGCCTGATCCCCGCCGCCTACTGTGTTATACGCCGATAAATACAGTAAATTCATGAGGGTAAACGTCCCTCCTTGCCATTATCGTCCAGTTTTCGTTCCTTAACAAAAACGGATTCTATTTTTGTCATAGTTTTTGTCAGTTGACGAAAATGTGCTGTAATTTTAGTTTAGTTTTCGTCACTGTAAAAAGGCCTCTGATGAAATTAACACTGCTAGTGTGAGACTCAAAGCATTTTACAAAGTAATATTACCTGAGTGTGTGTTTGCTTTCTTTATCTCTCTCTTAAAATCGCTGAACGTCGAATGCCGTCAAAGGTTTTCATTCATTTCAAACCTTGTGCCACAAAAACTGTTAAGTGTTATTGCAACCTAAAAGTATTAAGAAAATATTTAATGGACAACATACAGTATAATATTTAATAATGCAATATCTGCATACTTTGTGTTTCTCTTTCTCCAGACTATAGAATTTGATGAAGGTGCTGGTGCAGTTCTTCGTATTCAACCTCTTAGAACACCGAGAGATGAAAATGTATATGAATGTGTTGCCCATAACAGTAAAGGTGAAGCTACAGTTAGTGCCAAACTCACAGTCCTCAGAGGTAAACAACCATACCAATTAAAATTGTTTGTCCCCTTAAAAAAAATACTGTTTATATAAGATTAGCATTTTGAGTAATAAAAAATGGGAATAATTGAGGTTGAGGTATCGGTTTATCTGAAAAGTCCAATACCATGCACTTTCTTCTCCTTCTACTAAAAAAATCCCTTTATACAGCATTTTTGGATTTTCTTTTTTTATGTCACAGTTTAAACAAATAGATTCCATTTAGGAGGAGACTATTAAAAGGCTGGAGGTATGCTTTTCTTGGCTTGGGTGACCAGCGTACATAATTAATAATAATAATAACAACTATTATTATAAAATTATACTTCATCTCCCCCAACTGAGATACTATAATGTTCTTAGGGGGTGTATTAACGACAATGACAGCTTTTAAAAAATATATGTATTTTCATAATTGTATTATATTGGCCTTTTTAATTTAATATCATGAATTTAAATTAATATGAATTTATTGTTGGCTGTTATCGGCACCTGTAGTGCAAGGAAAGCTGAAGAAAAATGCATTTCTTTAAATTATATGTATATCTTCACATGTCTGTTGCGATTCTATTGTGGTGTAAAAATCTTGCTTGCTGCATTTTTGGTCAGTTAAAAAAAACCGCACCTCCCTGTTTAAATGCATTGAAAATGCAGCAGGAACGCATCAATAACGTACCTGTGTTACCCATTTGATGCGGTTTTTGAGTCACATGACCTATGAATACCACCATAAGCACAGTAAAATTGCGGTAAAATCGTGGCAAAATCACGTGCATTATTAACACCATTTTCGGACAATATGTTTCAGCCGCCAAAATTTCGGTGCATCTCTACTATCAACACAATTCATCTTTACATAGTTACAACTTTTTATAAAACATAGACACAGGAATACATTCCAGGAACCCCTATGACTTTACTGGTACCAAGTTTCCATGTGTGTAATGAAATCACCAATTATTTTCACTGGTAAAAACTGTATTTATTTATACAATTAAAATTGCAAAATGCTTAAAGGGTAAGTTCACCTTTTGTACACTTTTTTTCTAAATTCCAGCTCCCCTATGCACCAATATAACATTCATGTCCTTTTTTTGAAAAAATATCAACGCTTTCCATTAAATCTACAGTCACTTACTTTTCTTGTGCTCATCCCTGAATCCAGAGGTTTCCATTAGTAATGTCTTTCTTCCTCACAGACTATAGGTCATGAAACAGGAAGGAGTTGACCAGCTGACCTCATTAGCACACACCCTGCATCATTTACTCTTCCATTCCCAGGTGCACGTTTTTTAAATGAATGAATCAATTATTCCCTGTCATCGGGAGCAGTGATCTCTGTCATGTTGTAGTGAGCCCATCCCCCTTACAGTTAGAACACATCCAGGAAACACGCTTAACCCCTTGAGTGCCCCCTAGTGTTTAACCCCTTCCCTGCCAGTGTCATTTATACAGTAATCAGTGGCTATTTGTAGCTCTGATCGCTGTATAAATGTCAATGGTCCCAAAATAGTGTCAAAAGTGTCCGATCTGTTCGCCATAATGTCACAGTCCTGATAAAAATTGCAGATCGCCGCCATTACTAGTAAAAAAATTAATAATAAACATGCCATAAATCTATCCCCTATTTATAGATGCTATAACTTTTGCGCAAACCAATCAATATACACTTATTGCAATTTTTTTGACCAAAAATATGTAGAAGAATAAATATCGGCCTAAACTGTGGAAGAAATGTATTTTTTAATATATTTTTGGGGGATATTTAGTTTAGCAAAAAGTAAAAAATATTGCTTTTTTTCCAAAATTTTTGGTCTTTTTTTGTTTATAGCGCAAAAAATAAAAACGAGGTGATGAAATACCTCTGGACGTTAATTTTGCTTGGGTACAACGTCGCACGACCGCACAATTGTCAGCTAAAGCGACACAGTGCCGAATCGCAAAAAATGCTCTGGTCAGGAAGGGGATAAATCCTTCCAGGGCTGAAGTTGTTAAAAAACATGCACCTGGGAGTGGGAGGGTGGTTGATGCAGGGTGTGTGCTTATGAGGTCAACTCCTTACTGTGTCATGATGTTAGTCTGTGAGGAAGAAAGACATTACTAATGGAAACCTCTGGATTCATGGATGAGCGCAAGAAAAGTAGGTGATTGCAGATTTAATGGAAAGCGTTGATATTTTTGCAAAAAAAGTACACGAAAGCTATACTGGTGCATAGCGGAGCTGGAATTTAGAAAAATAAAGTGTGATCATACATTGCTCCAGCGACTACTCCCAAAATAAGGGGAGAAACAAAAACACAAACTAAAGGGGTACTAGCCCTCAACACCTCTACAACTCCCCATATGGACTTCAACCACACCACCTAAACTCAAGAGCTTATATTACTGTATTACTAACAAATATGACTTGTTCCGCATACTCATGTGCCATCATAATTGTGCATACAGTATATGGTAGACAATGGGAGTTGGAATTCTCTCTGTTTCATAAGCTTGTATATCTATAAGAATTACAAACATATATTAATACATAGGGGGCGGTAGTGAGCCCAGTGTTACTGAAAGCAATTCCTGCCCATCTTAGCTCTCTCGTATAAGTTACCATAGCCACAAAGTATCCCCCTTTCATAATTAGGCATAAAGCTATCCTCTCAGCTGCAAGATTCTAAGATCAACAACAAACTGTGCAGCAGTGGATGCCTATATCACCATAAAAACTACTTCCCTAAGCAACTGAACACAATGAGATTCAATCACAACAATCAAAGAAAAAAGAAAAAAATGTGAAGTGCTAGAAGTGAGACTACCTAAAGTCTAAGAATCTTCTGTAACTTCTCAAAAACGATAGAGCCATATTAAGGAACGGTGTAGTAAAGAACCCAACAGACAGCGAGTCTTCTATACTATGTTTCAATCTGTGAGATAATACATCTTCCAGTATTGCACGGTGCTATAACAACTTCTACAAACCAACACCACGCGCTTAAATATAAAAATATATGTGCTCACCGCTTTATATAACCTCTAAGGTTTATATGCGCTTGATGTTAGAAAACCTTAAGTCACTTCCAGGGACTTCCACTTCCAGAGGTATATAAAGATGTTGTCTTCATCGAGCCTACAACAACTCCTCCACTCCTCCTCAGAGACACGAATTAAGAAATCTAGTGCTCTCCAATTAAAAAAGTTTATCAAAAATGTGTGAAATCAGCATACTCCCGTAAAACAACCCAATGTATTGCTTTACATGTAGCCTAGCAGTAGCTGATCATTCACACTCAGTCTGGGATCCACTAACATATACCTTTGTGTACTAATCTATTTCCGCTCTAATTCCACCTCATGTGATGACATAAATCGGAACCCCACCTTACGCGTTATGCCCAGCAGTATTCTGTACAATCCCTCCTTGGATGATCTGGACACAACAAACATGGTCACCATTCAGCTGAAAATGCACAGCAGCCTCACTTACACTCTCTTTCCTAGCTTATATGCAGCCAGTAGACACAGTACTCACAGATCATTTTCTTTCCTTTCACCTTTCTGAACTCATTAAAAGTACACACCCACAACTGTGGACAAAGGGAAAATCTCTCTCCTCCTCTGTTTATACACCCTCGCTGAGTGTATTGCCCATTGGCACAATCAGACAACAACCCAAAAATTGCACATGATGCTGCATGCACGTGATGACATCCTTCTGCCTATGGGGTAACGTTTGGTAGAGCCAGGTATTTTGCAATTTTAATTGTATAAAACAGTGTAGATAGATGAGGGACTTGACAACTTCTTCTTTAAATTTTAGGAAGGGGGTGGGGCTTTCTGTGGATTTGGTGTAGACTACGTAGGAATTATAAATGGCCAAATGGATGAGATAAATTGCTACCTTCTTGTACCAGAATTGGGACCTCCTTATTGACAAATAGGGCTGAATCATTTGATCATTGAAACCCCCCCCCCCCCCCCCCCATGTAGAGATTGTAATCTTGGATACATGTTAGCTTTTCAATGGGACCTCTTCATCTTTGAACCTCAATTGTAGGGTCGTCATGGATGGTGGACATCATGTGCACATCCCTTTTATCCTTCCACCTCAAGGCCAGCACTTTGTTACATCTCAATGTTGCTCTTTCCCCCCTTTGCAGCTTTTTGTTCGCTAGACATTGTTGGAAGCCCTTCCTATTCTTTCTGGAGGTTCCACAGGCCACGTTTTTTGCGATGTATAAGTGTTTGAAAAGGGGCAGGCTGGTGTAGAAGTTGTCAAGGTATATGTGATATCCTTTGTTCAGAAGTGAGTATGCCAGGTCCCATACAATCTTTCCAATTGTGTCCATGTAGGCCGGGCACTCGGGGGGCTGGAGCTGGGAATCTCTTCCTTCATATATGCGGAACGCATACAGATATCCCGTGACTCTCTCACAGAGCTTGTCAAATTTGACTCCGTATGTGGCCCTTTTGCTAGGAATGTATTGCTTTATTCCTAGCCGGCCTGAAAAGAGTGCCAGGGACTCATCTACACATATATTCTGATCGGGGACATAGAGTTCAGCAAATCGTTGGGAAAAGAAATTTATCAGTGGGTGAATTTTATATAACTTATCGTAATTTGAATGATTGCGGGGGGGGGGGGGGGGGAGGGGTTGGGGCACTGGGTGTTGTTGCTAAAATGAAGGAATCTCATAATCATCTCGTATCGGGACCTGGACATTACGGCAGAATAAATGGGCATGTGGTGGATGGGGTTGGTGGACCAATAGGCATGTCCTTCATTTGTGAGGCCCATAAACAATTTGAACTCCTCCCAATTCAGATCTCTCCACTCAAACAGACGGGCATATGATGATTAGGGGTTGTTGGCAATATACTGCTGGGCATATAAATTGGTCTGGTCCACAATGAATTGCAGCAAAGTGTCGGGCAAAAACAGATAAAAACAATCGATCTCTATAAAATGTTGGGTGTTGGCCTGCACACCTGGCTGTGCTGTGAAAGGGGGAATAATTGGTAATCCCGAGTTGGAATGCAGCCATGTTGGGTTGGCAAGACCATCTGGCATGTATGTTGAGGTCCTGGCTCTTGGGGGATGGGACAGTCCAATAGTTGGAGGATTTGAATTCCCTGTGCTGGTACTGAGGCGTGATGTGGCAGCACTGGTACTGGGCCTGGGCATTTGTTCCCGGGGCCTATCGTCGGCGGTGGGACTGGTACTGGGCATTTGTTCCCGGGGCCTATCGCTGGCTGCAGCGCTGCTATTGGGCCTGGGAATATAATCCTGGTTGCTGGAGGCTGCCTGGTTTTCAGAGCGCCATGCCCTTTTAGGAGGGACCCATTGTTCCTCTGAATCATTTGCCGATTCACTGCTCTCAATCGGTTCAAATGCCGAATTTGATTCAAAATCAGAATTGGAATCTGATGAGAACTTCCCGCTGCTCTCATCAGTCATGGAGAGGATCAGGAACGCCTCCTCACTGGTATATAATCTTTTGGACATGACGCTGATGGTTGTGTGACAGGTGGCAGGCGACGGTCACTGATGGGCTGTGCGATGGGTGGCAGGTGACGTTCACTGATAGGTGATGACGGTGTGACGGGCGATGGTCACTGATGGGTGACAGGCCACGGACGGTGATGGTCACTGACGGGTGATGGTCACAGACGGGTGACAGGCCACGGTCACTGATGGGTAACGGGTGCACCGCTGATGGTCACTGATGGGTGACGGGTGCAACGCTGACGGTCAGTGATGGGTGACAGGGCACGGTCACTGATGGGTGACAGGGCACGGTCACTGATGGGTGATGGGTGACGGGTGCACCGCTGATGATCACTAATGTGACAGGTGCACTTTATGGGGTGACTGTGGTGACAGATGTTAATGGGGGGCGATGGGACAAGTGTTGTGCTTGGTGCAGACACTACAGAACACAAATCTGTAACTTACTGCTCCTGGCTCTTTTCTCCTCACACTGGAAACGGTGTGTGAGGAGGGAAGAGCCAGTACCAGCTAGTTACCAGTCTGTGTTTTCATTTAGTAATCGGCTGTGAAAGTATCATGTGGTAAACAGCTGCCGGCCAATGGGTATTTACCAGCGTTGGTGACGAGCAGTGTTCCCAGGAACACGCTGCCAACGACATGCTCGCGATCGCGCACATGCGCAGTGCAAAGTGACTTCATCATGGCCGCGCACATGCCCTGTTTAAATGGTCGGATGTCATATGACGCCCGCCCAGAACGAGAGCCGCACTGCCCAGCCATCATTTGACGGTGGGGGGACATCGCAGGATCCTGGGGACAAGGAAAGTAACCTGCACCAGGATCCTGCAATGCAGTCCCGAGTGTGGCTCGGGTTACTGCTAATGGTACTGATATTTAACCCCGAGCCACATTTTGTATGGGTCTGATCATTCAAAAAATGATCCAAATCTTATCAATTTTGCAAAAGCTATGTAAAATTATTGGCACAACTGTATACCTAATGGTGATAATGACCTACAAATTTGCACCAGTTGTATTAAAGAAGAATTCCAGGTATGGATATTTTTATTTAGTTACATTGGTCCAGTCTGGAAGGGACACCAAGGGAACTGTGTGCCGCATTACTAGGTGGAGTGTTGCATGCACAATCCCTACTCTTGTTTCTGCCATTCAACCTGAGGTAGCATCTTCCTGCCGCTGCTCCAAAATGAGAATTGCAGTGCCACCTCGGTTAGTCTGCTACTGCCTAAAGGGACCTGGTCACCTCTGTCTGTCTGAATCTCTTCTGCTACCAGCAGCCAGTTTGTGAGTACCCAAAGATTTGCCTGGTGTCCTGAGCTATGTTTTCTTGCTGTACTTGTTCCTTCTAGCTCATAATCCACTAACAGTTCTGGGGAGGCCTGCAGTGATCTTCTCAAGGATCTGACATTGACAGCCTGAACCATTGTCCTCTGCTTGAATTTCTACGTGTCTCAGAGTCTTCTTTAGCTCCATCAGGCATGCCCTCCTCGGTTCTATCCTGTTAGGATTTCATTGCAGCTAGGCAGTATTTCTTGAGTCAAATTTCAACCTTAATTTCTGAGTATTTCTTCATTGCCTTCCCCCGCGGAATCATTAACTAATCTGCCTGCAGCCTCTGAGCTTTCTCTGTCTGATGGTGAGTCTCAGAATCCTTAACAAATGTAGCCCTGAGGACTCGCAGGCAGCTCCCAGGTTTAGAGAAACCTTTTAGGCACCTATTGGTGCACACTATCTAACTTTTTTAATACTTTTAATACAAATTTTTACTACTTAAAAATGGAATGACAGCCTGTAGATTTTTTTTTTTTTCAAATTCTTTTTTTTTTTTTAAAAAGTATAGTCAGAGAGCGAGGCATATTCCAAAATAAGACTAGTTGACATATATAGTAAATGGTCACAAGTTAATAGATCAATACATGTAAATACAGGCTAAATAGTGATAATTAGAAATGATAACAAAAGGATCAGCTGTAATATGAATGGAGAGGCTGATTCCTGCTGTGCTGCTTAATTTTAAATAAAATGAAGGGGGGGGGGGGATTAGGGAAAAAATAAGAAAGGGGGGGGTGGAAATTTGGAGACAGCCTGTTAAGTCTATTAGGCTGTCACCTGTCTTGAATCTCCAAGAAGTCTTAAGACTAGACATGTGCAATTAGTTTTTCGACTAAATTTGGCAAATTAGTTAATTCAGAAATATTTGTTTTAACGAAAACCCATTTAACAATTTTTTTCAAAAACGAAAATCCAAAATTCGAAAAGTCTAAAGAACGAAATCCGAATATTCAAAAGAACGAAATCCAAAAATATAAACGAAAATTCAGAAACCTGAAATTCGAAAATCTGAACATTCAAAAATCCGAACGAAAATTCAAAAGAGCGAAAATAAAGAACGAAAATCCAAAAATTAGAAAACCTGAATATCCGAAAATCCTAAATAATAAAACTAACTAATAATAACTATTACTAACTATTAAATTATAGGTATTGGAATCTCCTTTCAAATTTGGCTGTTAGTGAACGTAACGAATACAAATGTATCCCAAGTTACGAATTATCCGAAATAACAAATGCCGCATCGTAACAAATTATTAATGAAGAATAATAATAAAAATTTCTTTTTTTAAATTGTTGTTATTTAATAATTAATTGCGTTCCATTCGTTTAGATGCGGCATTCGTTATTTTGGATAATTCGTAACTTTGGATAAATTCGTATTCGTTACGTTCACTAACAGCCAAATTTGAAAGGACATTCCAATACCTATAATTTAATAGTTAATTATTAGTTAGTTATTTCAGATTTTTGGATTTTCGTTCTTATTTTCGGATTTTCAAATTACGGATTTTTACAAATTATCGAATACAGGATCTAAATGAATGGAACGTAACAAATTAAAATTTTTCCAAAGTTACGAATTTATTCAAAATTACGAATTTCGATCATAACGAATGACACGAAAAACAAAAAAAACACGAATTATACAAAACATAAAAAATTTTGGCAGTGCACATGTCTACCTAAGACCACTGAAACCTTTCTAACGTACATGTTACACATAGGCATCCTTTCTAAAACTGGGAGACTCCTGTTAACAACTCCCTATACCCATTTTGAGGAGTCATTTATTAGGAAGTGAGCTGTTCCCGCTTTGATCTGGCAGTTTCCCATCTTAATAAAGAACTGATGATTGTCGTGGAGGATGTGTTTGGACATTCTTTTCAAACCCTTTGACAGGCTCATCATTGCAACCTGCCCTGGCTGTCATATGTTAAACATTAGGGGAATAGTCTAGAATCATGAGAATGGATCCAGATACCCCCCCTTTTGGCTGAGCATTTGTAGCTCATGCCTATAGCCCTGAGATACTGTTTGGAGATATTAGTGGTTCTTTATTTTATTTCCCATAAGAGTCTCCTGAGAAAAAAGTGGAGAAACTTTTGGTTAAAATGTTGTGAAAGCGTGCAAAAAGCAGTTACTGCATATGCCTTTCAACTCCTCCACATGTCTGTTAGCCTTTACGCATACCTGGGCAGACAGCATCCCAGATGCCTGGGTACAGGAGGTCGTTTTCAGAGGCTACAAGTTAGAGCTCTAAGCACCCTTTCTGATTCACATGTTCCAACCTGCCTGTGTTACTGCACAGAGAAGCAGATCTTCATGAAACCTATGCAGCTCTACTGCCGCAAGAGATTATTTGCCCAGTTCTGTGATGGAAAGGATTCCAATCATTGCACAGTTCCCAAACCAATAGGAGGAATCGGTTTGGATCGGTGTCTTCAAGAATACTTAGCTGTAAGTCCCCATTTTTTTAGCACATCCTCCATTCCTTTGCCTTCCTGTGGGTCACCACCCCTAGTGCGTAGCTCTGCCATTTGACCTGTGTCCCACAGCCTGGTTGTTCACCAATGTTCTAGTCCCTGTGCTTGCCTTGTTATGCTCCCTTGGCATCCCCATTGTGGAATATCTTGATGACCTTCTGTAAAGGAACAGTCAGCAAAGGTCCTGGTAGACATTGTGATGAGTACAGTTCAGACCTTGAAAAGGTTTGTGTAAATCCTGTACCTACAGAAGTCAGTGATTTAATGTCCCTGTGACACTGACCATTCAAACTGAAGGGTCATTCAATCAAGATTCAGTCAGACAAAGCCATGGCAGTAGCATACATCAATCATCATGGTCAAACCCAAATTCATGCTGCAGCAAGGAAGGTAGAAAGGGTTCTGTCCTTGGTAGAACTTCACATTCTAGCATTATCCACTGCTAATATCCCAAGCATAGGCAAATGTCAAGCAACAATGCCTGGATCTGGGGGAATAGAACTTGCAAGTGTTCCAGGACCTGTGTGACAGGATGCTGGATGTGGACCGTCTGGTCTCCAGGTTCAATAAGAAACTGGGCAAGCTTGTTTTTTGGTACAAAGATCCTTTGGCGGAAGCAGCAGATGCTCTGCTGGCTTTGTGAGTTCAGTACAGCCTGATCTATGCCTTTGCTTTCATGAAACTCCCTGTTTGCTTGGCAAGATCAATATGAAGGGTGTTCTGGTAACGGTCATAGCTCTGGCCTGTCTCAAGCAGATATTGTACTCTGACCTGATCATACTCATGGCTCTTCCAGATTGTCTGGATCTTCTGTTGTAAGGACCTGTTTACCGTCCTGCTTCACAGTTGCTGGCTTTAAAGCCCAGGAGGGAGAGGGATCTCTTCGAATCGGTAATTCCTACAATGCTAAATGCTAAGAAGTCTACTCTCCGGTCTACGATTGCACATGTAAGGCAGGCCACACAATGCGAAAGAAAAGGAAAGAAATTTGCACGATTCCCCCATCAACACAGGCAGTGCTGACGGGAATCAGCAATTTTGTCTTCTATCAAAAGCGAAGCCAGCAGGTTGGTTGTACCCAAGGTGATCGATCGATCAACTTGGTACATTCAGCCTGCCCATAATTGGTTCGAAAGAACTGGCCGAGATTCAAACCGTGTATGGCAGGCCTAAGACATATGATGCCTGATGTGAGGAATGTAACTTTCATCCCAAAAATACTCAGTGTGGTAAATCCTGACCTTTTTGCAATTATGCCTGGATCAACATTTGACTCGTACCATCAGTGGACAGATCTCCCTGCTTGCTTTCTTGTTTCAGAGGCTGCTAGCTTCTTCTTTGATTAAGACCATAATACATGGTATATGGCTCCCTCTGTCATTCCTTGAATAGGATTTGAATTTTGTTAATTTAGCACTTCAAAAACCACCCTTAGAACCTTGTTAGAAGCATAAGCCAGGTTAATGCTCCTACTCCAGCTAAGTGCTGGTAGGCCTACTTGCGTTAAGGCATGGGAGGCTGCTAAAGGCAGAAGAAACACTCACTGGGCATCATGTTGAGCGTCACATGACATATTCCCTATTTCACTCTTGTTCACAAGGCTGCATTCCTTATCGCCATATATCTGCTAGGCATGTGTCTGATCTTTGTTGTGAACCCATTCTGGTCTTTCACAAGTACAAGGTGGTTTTGAAGCCTAGCCCTTCCTTCCCAAGGTGGTTTTGCTCCTTCACCTCAACCAGGACATTGTGCTTTTATCATCCCTCTATCAGGCTTCAGTACATCAGAAGGAGACATGGACATAGTTTGTGTGGTGCGTGTCTACCTCACAGCCACTGCTTCCATTAGAAAGACTGGGTCTCTTTGTCATTCCTGGTGATCCCAGCTTCCTTGTCCACCATTTCTTGCTGGCTTAGGCAGCCCCAAGTTCTGTTTTCATGTGTTTTTTAACAGTTCCTCACCCCTCAGTTGGACTACATTTGAACATCCCAATCGTTTTTGAATTCTGTGGCCACCAATGAACAAGAAGTAGATTAGGATTTTTGTACTTACCGTAAAATCTTTTTCATAAGTTTGTTGGGGGCAACAAATGAACCTGCTACTGTCTTGATACAAAACTTATGCATGCTGAGAGTGAGAGGGGTTATACCATGCTGGTCACTATTTTTTTTTTTGTTTGCCAGTGTCCAGATCCTCTTGTAGGCTGCACTATGACCCAATAGTCTCTGACTTCCATATTCTGTCCCAAATACTTACTTCCTTTGTTGCATCGAATGATCAGATCTATGTTTGACCAGGCTTAAAGCAGAACTCCAGCCTTAACTTCAGTTTTGCACAGTTGTACAGGCTCTTGAAGAGAAATTGCTTACTTTGATTCTACTGCATACTGTGAGCTTTTAACAGTGTGTATTTTAGAAGCCTTAGCAAATCAAATAGTCTCATTTCTTGGCTGGAGGAAGTTAAGCATCTAGCCTTTTCCTCCCCAACTTTACTGTCTCTGGCCCGCACCTTTCATTAATTGGATTTAAATTCTTTTAACCATGGAAGCTCAGCATCACGTGTGGGTGTTACCTAGGGGAGTGTGCATGCAAATACAGTCTGCCTTGAATTTCCTACTCCTCCACACTTACATCTGTCCATCAAGGCATTTCCATATTTGCACAACTCCTCCAATGAGAGAGTCCACTGCTTGCATCAGGGCTGAAGGCTCATGTGAGGAATACTTAGGAAGGATGCTGTGATATTTTCAGGAAGCTATGTTCAGCTTCTTGTTAACCCCTCCACTAGCCCTGGTCTGCCTGCATTGCATACAGAAGCACAGAGATCCAGTAATGATGTTCCTTGGTTTGGATTAAAACAGGTTTTAGTAAAAAAATGTCTTTAGCATGTTGATGGAGGGGGAGAAAAAAAAAAAACAGGAAAGTCAAAAGTATAAGCATTCATGTATCTGCTGAACCTAAATTAATAGTTTCTTCTTTCTGGCATTGAATGATCTAGCTTTGATGTTTTTTTTGTGTTGTCTGCTTAATGATTTTTGTGTGCAGAGGATCAGCTTCCTCCTGGCTTTCCTAATATTGACATGGGCCCCCAGCTTAAGGTTGTAGAACGAACAAGAACAGCTACTATGTTGTGTGCAGCTAGTGGAAATCCAGATCCTGAAATCACCTGGTTTAAAGACTTCCTTCCAGTAGATCCTGCCGCCAGTAATGGAAGAATCAAACAACTAAGATCAGGTAAGGGAGGAAACAGATATTGGGGGCAAAAATTCAGTGTGGATTTTTTTTTCACTCTTACATAAAAAACGTATTTCATTTTAAATACATTAGAATGGAATGACTGCATCAAAACTTGTGTTATATGCAAAGTATAGTCTATGCCCACAGGAAGCAGGCAGTGTGGGGTTGTTTTCCTAAGACTGGAGAATGCAAAATCTGGTGTAGCTCTGCACAAAAGCCAATCAGTTTGGCTCAGTTAGAAGCTGATTGGCTACAATGCACAGCTGCACCAGATTTTGCACTTTCCAGTTTTAGTAAATCAACCCCAGTGTGTCCTCTGCATCTGTGGAACAGCAGACGCACAACATGACATGAGTGACCTATACTAAATAACATTTTGTTAATAAAAAGGTAATTTTATAGATACACATTGGGGGTTATTTACGAAAGGCAAATCCACTTTGCACTGCAAGTGCACTTGAAAGTGTACTGAAAGTGCACTTGGAAGTGGAGTTGCTCTAAATCTAAGGGGTAGATCTGAAATGAGTGGAAGCTCTGCTGATTTTATCATCCAATCATGTGCAAGCTAAAATGCTGTTTTTTTATTTTCCTCGCATGTCCCCCTCGGATCTACAGCGACTGCACTTCCAAGTGCACTTTCAGTGCACTTGCAGTGCAAAGTGGATTTGCCTTTCGTAAATAACCCCCAATATTGGGGTTATTTACGAAAGGCAAATCCACTTTGCACTGCAAGTGCACTGTAAGTGGACTTGGAAGTGCAGGAAAATAATGCAAGGAAAATAAAAAACAGAATTTAAGCTTGCACATGATTGGATGATAAAATCAGCAGAGCTTCCCCTCATTTCAGATCTACCCCTCAGATTTACAGCGACTGCACTTGTAGTGCAAAGTGGATTTACCTTTCGTAAATAACCCCCATTGCGTCATTTTATATTCCACAATGAGAAATAAATGCCTACACTTAACAGACAAGCGGATTCTCTGCTACATTTATTTTTTACAAGTATACATCTTAGTATGTGCAGCTAGTTCAAATCATCCACTAGCTTATTATGTTTCTCAGTTTACTTGCAAGATTTTCATGCCAAGGTTGCTGGCTTTACCTCCTGTTGCTCTCTCACTCTTTCATTGTAATCCTCCCACAATGGCTTTCTTCAAGTAAATGAGAATGTCATTTTGATGCTCAATGCCCTCAGATCCTATTTTATACATTGCTTAGCATGCATTTCATCACTTGGCATACTCTCTCTAATAAAAATAATTAGGATGGAGACCCACTCAGGTAAATTTAGCAAAAAGTTGCTGTAGACATTGTGCCCATTTGTGGTGTGTAGCTGTGCCAAATAGCCTACTTTATTTATCATCTGAAACCAACCACTGTGCTGTTTTAACTCCAAATGGTTTGAATTAAGTGAAACAATTGTGTACCCTTCTTCATCTTGCATTGGCTTGTTTTTTAAGCAATTTATGTGACTGTTACATTTTCATGACCATATTTCATGTATATATGTGTGTGTGTGTGTATATATATATATATATATATATATATATATATATATATATTTTTTTTTTTTTTAATTTCTGTCAGGTACTGCAGTTATCAGTTATTTAGGACAGTCAAACATTTAGGCATGCCAGTCTACAAGGGTCCAAAACTCTGAGAGCCTGGATTAGAAGACTGTTATCTCATCTTTACGTGGATAATTTAAACTGGCTGTACACCCTTACATATACCAAGTTGAAGTGACTAGCCTCAGGTGATACACAGAGATTAAACAAATCATCCTACATAAGTTGTACCTACTTATCTGCAGTCTTCTGTTCTCTACAGTCATTCAAAGTCCAAAATTTAGAAAGCTTGTCTGAGCTGTCAGAAAAAAGAGGGCAGAGAGCTAAAGTTACACTCTGAAGAGCTGATTGGATTGGGGGGGGGGGTGTGTGAAGGGAACAGACCCCCCCCCCCTTGCACAGGAACAGAGTTGAGGCTGTCAATCAGCTAGAGCTCCCTCCCCTGTCACATTTTACCTCTTGGTGTCAGGAAAACTTATCAGAAGTGATTTACGCTGATAACAGAGGAATGAAACAGCAGACAGAAATGACACAGGGAGAGTGCCAAACCTGGTGCAGCTAGGGCCGCTGTTAGAAACCATGGGGCCTTATACAGCCTAACTGATGGGGCCCCCAACCCTGCTCCTGACCCCACCCCCTGCACCTGCCCATCTGCCTACCTCCAATCCGATCCGCAAAAAAACAGAAGGGGATATGTCCTCCTCCGTCTAGGCAGATCGGAGGGTAGTTGAGTTTAACCAGACAGCTGAGTCCATTTACACCCGGCTGCTCATAGAGCAGAGTGGATTCTGTCCATGTCCACTCTGCTTAAACTGAGTGGACACAGACCTGTCATCCACCCGCTCTGCTCTGATCAGTCGGGAATCATCGGAGAGGAGTCCGCCTTGTGTGATAGGGGCCTAAGGCTGCCTTTCACTGTCCTTCAATGATCATCATGATTATCATCATGATGATCACACAGGTGCTATGGCTTAAAGCACCTGTACTGTGTAACTATCATCATTATAGAAATGATGATGATCGCATTTATCTGCTGTACGATTCAACACAGGCAGCAGTCAGGGCATGGGAAAGGTGTGTGTGTGTGCGCGCATGTACTCAAGGTCATACAGCACCCAGGGCTAAGATGACAATCTGTGCCCCCCCTCCCAAGTGAAGGAGTAGACAGGGCTAACAATGGTGTAATGTTTGTAATATATGTAATATTGTGACATAGTTACATAGTGACGTGCTGAAATGGTAAAAATAGTTGTGGTACACTGCAGTGAACTGAAGCAGTTAAAATTGGTGTATAAATATGGGGTTAACAGTGGCAAAGGTAAATGCTCCTGTGTTAGTGATGTCACTAGAAGGGAAAAATGTCCTCACATTAGTGGTGTCACGTGAAGGCAAAAATACTACTACATCACTGGTGTCAGTCTGAGGAGGACTGATTGGCAAATACTGTACAGTATGTCAGTGGGAAGAAGGAGGCGAACTTGGTACTGTTGGGATGCATGGAACTAAAGGACTCTAGGGGAACTCGAAGGAAGAAAGAGTGGCTAAAAGAACTTTAAAGGCTAATTTGGATGGATGGCTATCATGGTGTTTGACAAGCAGTGAGGGGGCAATATGTCAGTTCCTTTACAGCCTGTTTGAACTCTGCTGATCCAAAACACCCCAGCCATGTTCATTGCATGCAGTTGCAGGGCATTTGTGATGCACCATATTCATGGTGACATGCCATTTAATATTTGCCATTAAACATTACCGAGTGGCTGCATCTCCTTGGTGGGGTGGTCAGGGGTGATAAAAATTCAGCCCAACTGCCTGCTTGCACTGCCCCACCCACCTGTGTAAAGGAGTGTGTGGTCTCAGATCTGGGCATTCCTCTCTAGGGGTCCACACACTGACTGTCTGCCTGACTCCCTTCCCATCCCAGCCTACTTTTAATCTCTTCCAACTGTTGAGCAGCTCAGTACCTTCTCTGCAGTCCTTCAAGGTGGCCATAGAGATTACTTTTTCTTTCATTCCTACTGCAGCAACCTTAAATGACTGCAGATAATGTACTGAGCTGCTCAACAGTTGTAAGAGATAAAAAGTAAGCTGGAAAGGAAAGAGTGTCAGGCAGACAGATCTGAGACTGGAGGCTGCAGAGTCTGAGCAGTGAAGATGCATGTGAGGGGAGAGCAGAAAGAAACAGGAGAAAGTGAAGGTGGGGGAAGATTGGTGTGATTGTCTGATCTTACTGGGAAGATGTAGAGACTTCCACCCCCCTCCAAATACTTCTGTTCCAAATCACCCCCAAATCCCCTCTCCTAACAATAGTCCCCCCCATATTTCCCCTTCAAGCACAAATCCCCCCCCCTTCCTAACACAAATCCACCCTCCTAGTACAAATCCCCCAAATCTCCACAGTGCCCAGTGCAGCCACCCCTTGTCCTGGCCCTGACTGTACATTGTTTTTTCTGTAAGTGATCCCTCTGTGTGCACTGCTGGCTGCTGAGACAGTGTCAGGGGGATGGACATGGACTGCTGCACAGATCTATCGCTTCCAACCTGCCCTGAGCCTGCTAGTCTGCCACGGTTCTTCCGCTGCTGCTACTTTTCTCAGCACTTGCTGAAGGAGACGGGCAATGTGTAAGCCGAATCACTCCTCTGCCAGCAGCACAGGGACTGAGAGAGCCGGGACTTTAATCTCACCATCAGAAAATGCGGCACAGGTTGTTGTGAAAATCCACATATGCTCCAAAATAGAATAAAAAGTCCCTCCATCTACAGTCTCCCGGGCCCTCTGGATGAACCGATGGGCCTGGCAACACCCCCCCCCCCCCCCCCCAATCAACCCATGGAATATGATTTCCCATCTGGGAGCCACAGGGAACAACATTATGCTCACAGTATGTGTAAAAATGTGAAATACTACAGGATGCCTGCTGGTGTCACCTTATCAGCAGCCCTGGGTGCAGCTCTACTCGGCTTTTATATATTTTTTGGGTCAAAGTCTAATTAAGTTAGAAGCTTATTAGCTACCATGCACAGCTGCACCAGATTTTGCACTCTTCAATTTTAGTAAATCAACCCCTTAGTCCTCTTAATTGAGACAGTATACACTATGGAGGGGTATATTTTGTTCATATTTCATGTCTGATGTTTACAAACACTTAGCCTGGGTTTACACTAACGCGATCTCTGAGCAATGCGAGTTCAGCCATACAGTTGTATGGCTGAACTCCCAATGGATTCGCACAGAAAATAGTGCACTTGTTTTTCCTTGCACTAGAATTGGATAGCATGGGTGTTCTCACTTATGCGATCACATTTCTGTGCGAGTTCACAGTTCGCACTGCGATCTGTGAACTAAACTGGGGGTGTCAATGACACCTGCAGTGGTTCACACAAGGCAGCGTGAACTGCCTACGGGATAGGAGCGATGTGGGAACCCTTGCTGGAATCGCGCTGGTTCCCGCATCGCACTAGTGTGAACCCAGGGTGAAGGATAAAATATAGTTAGGTAGGTAGTAGGTAGTTGTCTGGCAACTGTGCATAACTATTGGCTGAGAGGACACTCCAGGGTTCAGCCTCCTCTCAAAAAAATCTGCAAAGAGAAAGATATAATAAAAAAAAAAATCAAGATACAGTTAACTACAGGATAAGCCACACATAGTGGGGTTGATTTACTAAAACTGGAAAGTGCAAAAACTGGTGCAGCTGTGCATGGTTACCAATCAGCTTCTAACTTCAGCTTGTTCAATTAAGCTTTGACAAAAAAAAAAACGGCACCTGTATGGTTTTTATACAGAACTGGGCCAGATTTACACTCTCCAGTTTTAATAATTAAACACCAATGTGTCTAAGCTGTCTGTATATAATTTGTGCCACACTCCCTAGCCTGTATGTCATGTCATGTCATCTTCAACCATGTACTGTCTTTAAATAAATCTCTTTGTTTTCTACCATTCTTCTGTAACAATTTACCAGCTTGGAGAGGGGCTATACCCCCAATCAGTACATGCCTTCAATGCAAGAACTGTCATAAGCCCACACAAAAAAAGAATGATATATATCTATATCTATCTATCTATCTATCTATCTATCTATCTATCTATCTATCTATCTATCTATCTATCTATCTATCTATCTATCTATCTATCTATCTATCTATGTATGTGTATATATATATATATATATATATATATATATATATATATATATATATATTACAGGTGCATCTCATGAAATTAGGATATAATCAAAAAGTTAATTGATTTCAGGAATTCAGTTAAAAAAAACATATATTTTATATAGATGCGTTACACACAGAGTGATATATTTCACGCATTTCTTTCTTTTACTATAGTATGCACTCAATACTTGGTCAGGGCTCCTTTTACATGAATTACTGCATCAATGCGGCATGGCATGGAGACGATCAGCCTTGGCATTGCTGAGGTTTTATGAAAGCCCAGGTTTCTTTGATAGGGGCTTTCAGCTCATCTGCATTGTTGGGTCTGGCGTCTCTCATCTTCCTCTTGACAATACCCCACAGATTCTCCTATGGGGTTTAGGTCAGGTTAGTTTGCTGGGCAATCAAGCACAGTGATACCATGATCATTAAACCAGGTATTGGTACTTTTGGCAGTGTGGGCAGGTGCCAAGTCCTGCTGGAAAATGACATCAGCATCTCCATAAATCTGGTCAGCAGAGTGAAGCATGAAGTAATCTAGAATTTCCTTGTAGGGGGCCTGCGCTGACTTTGGACTTG
Organism: Aquarana catesbeiana; assembly: GCF_042186555.1. Taxonomy (NCBI): domain Eukaryota; kingdom Metazoa; phylum Chordata; class Amphibia; order Anura; family Ranidae; genus Aquarana; species Aquarana catesbeiana. The sequence goes on along the minus strand of NC_133324.1, from coordinate 524,440,042 downwards.
ATAAAACACAGTGGACCAACACCAGCAGATGACATTCTCCCCAAATCATCATGGACTGTGGAAAATGTTGCATTTCATTTGGAAATCAAGGTCCCAGAGTCTGGAGGAAGAGTGGAGAGGTATAGAATCCAAGTTGCATGAGGTCCAGTGTGAAGTTTCCACAGTCAATGATGGTTTGGGGAGCCATGTCATCTACTCGTGTTGGTCCACTGTGTTTTATCAAGTCCAAAGTCAGCGCAGCCCTCTACCAGGAAATTCTAGAGCACTTCATGCTTCCCTCTGCTGACCAGATTTATGGAGATGCTGATTACATTTTCCAGCAGGACTTGGCACCTGCCCACACTGCCAAAAGTACCAATACCTGGTTTAATGATCATGGTATCACTGTGCTTGATTGGCCAGCAAACTAACCTGACCTAAACCCCATAGAGAATCTGTGGGGTATTGTTAAGAGGAAGATGAGATGCACCAGATCCAACAATGCAGATGAGCTGAAAGCCACTATCAAAGAAACTTGGGCTACCATAACACCTGAGCAGAGCCACAAACTGATCGCCTCCATGCCATGCTGCATTGATGCAATAATTCATGCAAAAGGATTCCCAACCAAATATTGAGTGCATACTATACTATACATGAACATACTTTTCAGTAAGCCAACAATTCTGAATTAAAAATCCATTTTTTATTGGTCCTATGTAATCTTCTAATTTTCTGAGTTACTGAATTATGGGTTTTCACTAGCTGTAAGCCATAATCGTCAAAATTAAAAGAAAGAAATGCTTGAAAAATATCACTCTGTGTGTAACGCATCTATATAAAATATACGAGTTTCACTTTTTAAATTTAATTCCTGAAATAAATTAACTTTTTTGATGATATTCTAATTTTATGAGATGCACCTGTGTATATGTGTGTGTGTGTGCGTGTGTGTATATATATATATATATATATATATATATATATATATATATATATATATATATATTCAAACGTATTGGGACGCCTGCCTTTACACGCACATGAACTTTAATGGCATCCCAGTCAGTCCGTAGGGTTCAAAATTAGGTTGGCCTGCCCTTTGCAGCTATAACAGCTTCAACTCTTCTGGGAAGGCTGTCCACAAGGTTTAGGACTGTATAGGAGTGTAGTCTATAGGAATGTTTGACCATTTTTTACAGGAGCGCATTTGTTAGGTCAGGTACTAATGTTGGAAGAAAAGGCCTGGCTTGCAGTCTCCGCTCTAATTCATCCCAAATGGGTTCTGTTGAGTTGAGGTCAGGAAACTGTGCAGGCTAGTGAAGTTCCTCCACCCCAAATCGCTCATCCATGTCTTTATGGACCTTGCTTTGTGAACTGGTGCGCAGTCATATTGGAACAGGAAGGGGCTATCCCAAAACTGTTCCCACAATGTTGGGAGCATGAAATTGTCCGAAATGTATTGGTATGCTGACGCCTTAAGAGTTCTCTTTACTGGAACTAAGAGGCCATACCAAAACCCTAAAAAACAACCCCACACCATAATCCCCTCTCCACCAACTAATTTGGACCAGTGCACAAAGCAAGGTCCATAAAGACTTGGATGACCGTGTTTGGGGTGGAGGAACTTGCCTGGCCTGCACAGAGTCCTGACCTCAACCCCATTTGGGATAAATTAGAACGGAGACTTGGAGCCAGGCCTTATCGTCCAACATCAGATCCTGACCTCACAAATGCGCTTCTGGAAGAATGGCAAAACATTCCCATAGACACATGTCTAAACCTTGGGGACAGCCTTCCCAGAAGAGTTGAAGCTGTTATAGCTGAAAAGGGTGGGCCAACTCCCTACAAACCCTACGGAGTAATACGCCATTAAAGTGTGCATGTAAAGGCAGGTGTCCCAATACTTTTGACAATATAGTGAGCGTGTGTGTATATATATATATATATATATATATATATATATATATATATATATATATATATATAAGATATATACACTGGAGATCACAATTAGAGAACAATTTATGAACACTTGCTTCTTTCAAAAATAATGTAATCTTCATTGCTCCACATTTGATGGAATTTTTGTTGTGGCTATATACCATGCTAATAGAACAGTGTTTTTTAAAATAACTAAAACACTTCAACAAAAAAAAACACAATGATCAAAATTAGAGAAAAGCAATGACTGTAGCACGGAGAAAGATTACAACTAAAATTTCTGAAGGTTTCAAAAATCAACAATTAGTAGGACGTGTACAGGCCCCTGCTTTAAATGGCTTCTGCGGCTACAGGACATCACTAGTCTCTCACACTGCTCTGGTGTGATTTTGTTCCACTTATTTTCCAGTCTTCTTCTCTTGGCCATAACTTTGTCGCCAAGGATTTTCCAGAGGTTTTTTATTGGCTTTATATCAGGACTCTGGGCTGGCCATTTCATTATTTCAATGTTTTCAGCTTCAAGGAGCTGCTTTACCCATTTTTGCTGTGTGATGGGGAATTGTCGTGCATGAAAATTGCTGGCTGATTGGGTGAGGAACGCAGGGAAGGAACCACATGTTGTCGGAGAAGGTTCTGATAAACATTTGCACTTACTCTGCTATATGTAGCTGTATTCCTATACAGCTACATGGCAGAGTAAATGCAAATTTTTATGAGAACCCAACTCCTGCTGCAGAAACCATGACACTCCCCCCTCCACCTTTCACTGACTTCTTTACACACTTTCGGTTCTGCCTCTCCCCAGTTTGACGATGAACATAATGTTTCCCACCGGACCCAAAGAGACCAGTTCTCTTCTGTCCACACAACATGCTTCTCAGGAAAGGTTAGTCTAGCTGTTTGATTCTTTCTGCTGTTGAGAGGTTTGATCACTGCACAGTGGGCTTTCAGTTCAAATTCTCTTAAACGGTGAGACACTGTATGAGGAGAGAGATCCTTACCCTGTTCAGCGCTGCACTGGCAATCGCAGCTGCAGTGTTGAACCGATTGCCCATTGAGATTCTCTGCATTATCCTGTCCTCTCTTGCATTTGTCTTTCGTGGACGATCAGCAATCTTGGGGGACTTGAATGAGTTTGTGACGTTGTATAGATGCAATATATTAGAGGTCACAGATTTGAAAAGACAAACTTCTCTTGTTATGGCTTAAAGGGCCATCTCTTTGGTCTTCATCTGGACAGCCTCCAGCCGGAGGGTTTTCAGTCACTTTAGAACGGCTCACCATCTTGCAAGGTCAGTGAAAACTGGAAAGTTAGGCTGCCAGTTAAATAAGGTTTGTCAGGTTATTAAAGAAATTAGCACAAGGTGCCAGATTAACACCAATAACTGGGAGGTATCTGAAAGTGTTCTCTAATTTTTATCAATGTTCTTTTTTAAATCTAATTTTTTTTATTCTGTGCTTCAAAATATATGTAACTTGTGAAATATGCTTAACAAAACAGGACTAAGCAGCGTCCTTGAAATTTAAGAAATTGTAGGTTGTTCCCTAATTTTGATCTCCAGTGTGTGTTCGTGTGTGTGTGTGTATATATATATATAAATATATATATATATATATATATAAGTATATGTAAACCCTCTCTGAATGACATTTAGTTTGCCACAGCAAATCATAAAGAATAATCATGTATGTATTGAAATAAAATACCATTATGCTTCTCTAGTTTTTTTGTAGTTAGTTTCTGTCTGCATGCACTCTAGCAACTTCTGCTTTGCATTTTATAATGGGGACAACAATGGACCATGCCTGCACGATGAACCTTGATAGATCTGATTGTACTCTCCACTGGAGAGCATGTTACAGAGTGACAACACAGGAGAACAAGTGTGAGAGATAAGAACAGAGTGTTTTCATCTTGTTACAAGAAGTGTCTGAACTGGTACAATGTACAGGTATTTTTTTAGTGAAAGCTGCAGATTTAAAGATATTAAAAACTATTTTTGAAATATCTTTACCATGTCAGAAATGTTATTGAATGGGTTTACATATGCTTTAATTTGTGAAGTTTTCTTAGTGCCATATTTCTTAAGAGCCCTTGCACACTGGGGCGGGGGGCGGCATCGGCAGTAAAACGCCGCTATTATTAGCGGCGTTTTACCGTCGGTATGCGGCCGCTAGCGGGGCGGTTTTACCCCCCGCTAGCGGCCGAGAAAGGGTTAAATACCACCGCAAAGCGCCTCTGCAGAGGCGCTTTGCCAGCGGTATAGCCGCGCCGTCCCATTGATTTCAATGGGCAGGAGCGGTAAAGGAGCGGTATACACACCGCTCCTTCACCGCTCCGAAGATGCTGCTGGCAGGACTTTTTTTACCGTCCTGCCAGCGCATCGCTCCAGTGTGCAAGCCCTCGGGGCTTGCACACTGGAATGAAAGCAGCGGCACTTTCGGGGCGGTTTGCATACACACCGCTCCTTCACCGCTCCGAAGATGCTGCTGGCAGGACTTTTTTTACCGTCCTGCCAGCGCATCGCTCCAGTGTGCAAGCCCTCGGGGCTTGCACACTGGAATGAAAGCAGCGGCACTTTCGGGGCGGTTTGCAGGCGCTATTATTAGCGCAATAGCGCCTGCAAACCGCCCCAGTGTGCAAGGGCTCTAAGCAATATTGTTTGTCTCTCTCAACCAAGCATTGTACTGTATCTTTATATTTGCGTTTATATTAATTAGAATAAACATGTGGCTGGGCTATGGACATTCTGGTATTATATTCTTAAGCAGAAAATGATCTTTAAAACGTGCCATCACTAGCTGCATGCATTTTACAGTACTTGCTCTAGCTTTATTTTACAATGTTGTCCATAACTGGAAAACAGAGTGCGGATGAGCTAAATTGGCTGAGAAACCAACTATTGTAGAATCTGCCTACAGTGCCTCTGTTTTGAATTTGAGGATGAATTGCTTCACAAAGTATGCAGTTACAGGTCAGCAAGGATATTTTGAAAGCATATTTACTGCTTATTAGGATAATGCAAATACTTGAATGTCTATAGCCTGGCCATAGGTTAACGTTTAGGGTGTGTGTGTGTGTATATATATATATATATATATATATATATATATATATATATATATATAGTTGTGTTATACTTAGACAGATAATTTCTTTTTTAAATGTCATTCTCCCTTCCCCCATAGTGCTGGTGGTGTATTGCTACTCCAAATGAAAATTATAAGTGTAATTTTCCTTGTTTGCTTATTACTGTCTTTATCTAATGCTGCTGTGCCAGTATTAAATATTTTTAGTTTGTCAGCTTCCTGCTCTAATACTGCTATTGCTAAATGACTATGCCTCTTCCCTACCCCCCCAAACAAGAATGTCTTATAATTCAATATTCTGCTTTTCATGCACCTTTGCGGATATTGCTGTTTACCTTTTGGAAATTATGAACTGCATATAGTTCTCTTGTTTTGTATTTTTTTTCCTCTAGGGCAAATATTTTGTGACCCATTTGGAAACTTTGCGTTATACACATTAATTAATCTAAATTAGTTTTAAGTAAAAAATTTTTAGTAATTTCCTTGTGAACTGGTTAGGAAGCCTATTTTATCTGTTATCTATTGGAGCATTGTTTTCTAATATATAGTTATTAGGTATTAGGGCTCTACAGGATATATGCCTTTTTACCAAATATTGGTACTTACATCTCCATTTTAATTCAATGAATCAAACACTGAACAATTGGAACTGTAATGGTATGTAGTTCCATTGCAAAAAAACGCCATTTGGATAAAAAGTGTTGTATTTCACGAAGCAGGACTAAAATTGTTCTTATAAGAAAGCATTTGCTTATAGATTGTATGCCTCAATTCATTACATGTACACAAATGCATGAATGTGCAAACATGTTACATCTTGGAAGCATTCACAGATGTGCTGTGCTTACATCACCATATTTGCCACAACTTCAGTTTCAGAGACCTGCGATACAACCCACTGGGGGTCATGGCACCTCCCAATATTCCCCAATGAGGTGGCTGTTATTTATATCCATGTATATTTGACATAAAACCGGGAACTTTTCCGCCGCTTCACCTGTATACAGTATATTCCCGCCACCTGTTTTGCATATGGAGTCCATTAATATGGGAACTGACAGAATTGAAATAAAGGTCTCTTTGGTAGCGTCTGTTCCTCTGAAGAAGTGGACATATTATTCCAATGAAACACATAGGTATAAATTAAGCAACAATGTTCAAGATGCAGTGGAACCTCGGATTGCGAGTAACACGATTTATGAGCGTTTCACAATATGAGCTGTTTTTAAAAGAAAATCCTGACCCGCTTTGCGAGTGTTCTTCAGCAAGACGAGCAGGATTCAAACCTCTGGGGTGTGCAGTACCGCATTTAGCCAGAGGTGCGGGGGCACGGGGACGCTCGGAGCCACTCGAAAACACTCCGTCCCTGAGCGTCTCCGAGTGTCTCCGGCTCCGCCGCACCTCTGGCCACATGCGGTACTGCATAGACAAGCAGTGGTCGTGGAACGGATTATCTGAGTTTCCATTATTTCCTATGGGGAAACTTGCTTTAAAATATGCTTTGGATTACAAGCATTCTTCTGGAACAAATTATGCTCGTAATCCAAGGTATTACTGTATATGAAATCATGTTTAGGGAAAGAAGTAAAATGTATGCACGTTCATGCATTTGTATACACAGTATGAACTTGAGCATGTTATCTATAAGCAAGTGCTTGTTTAATATGAATAATTTTTCTTCCTGGTTAATAAAATGCTATTTTTTATCTTAATCGTGTTATGTTACAATATAACAAAATACCATTAGTCACACAGCCAGGGCCAATGATAAGCCAGTACAACTACTGTCCTTACTGGGGCCAACTTGGTGATCCTTTTCTCTTAACTTTCTCAGCTTAACTTAAATATTCACAGCTTCTGCTAGGGGATGCCAAGAGTTTTGCATGGTGTATTTGGAATCTATACTTTAAAACGTTGTCATCATTTAAATAAGAAAAATCAGATAAAGGCCCAGAAAAAAAAAAAAGTTTTTACTTTTGTGTTTTTCCTTACCACAAAACAATTCTTTGAACTTGTTAGGGAATTTGACCATTTCAGGAAGCTGATTTCCTAGTACAACCATAGTTTACCATAGTTTCATTTTGCCTCACCATAGAGGTGTGTCTGACTGTCTATGTTGGCCCTGCTCCTACACCCATCTGTATTTTATACAATGTCACTTTGCTGCTGAAATCACGTCCACGATGGTCACACCCAGCAACCCTCTAAGGCCGTTTGAATGCCTAAAAAAGGGAGGCTTTTACAGGAATTTAACATATGCATAAATCATGTTAATTACACACATACGGGTTGATTTACTAAAGGCAAAAAGACTGTGCACTTTGCAAAGTGCAGTTGCACCCTGCAAGAGCAGTTGCTCCAGGGCTTAGTAAATAAGCAGAAGCTCCGCTAACTTTTATCAACCAATCATGTGCAAGCAAAAATGCATTTTTTTTATTTTCCTTGCATGTGATTGGATAGTTTTTGCAAAGTGAAGCTTTACCTCATTTACTAAGCTCTGGAGCAACTGCCCTTGCAGCGTGCAATTGCACTTTGCAAGGTGCACAGTCTATTGGCCTTTAGTAAATCAACCCCATAGTCTTATGGGAGGAATGTTATTGAAATGAATGGACTGGCAACAGGGTTTCTTTAAATGCTGGAGAGGATGACTATGGTGCACTTATACTTAAAGCATACTTAAACCCAAAAACAAAAATAAAATGTATTACTGCTTACCAGACCTTAGATGTAGGCGCTGCATTTGTTTTCCTTTTGTCAGTTTATTTTCCTTTTATGCTCACTTGGTAATCCTGCGAATAATGCATTTCTGTCCCTTTGTGGCTAAGCTCATTTCTCCCCAGTGCAGGCAGTCCCCGGGTTACAAACAAGATAGGGACTGTAGGTTTGTTCTTAAGTTGAATTTGTTTGTAAGTCTGAACTGGTACATTTTTTTTTTTTTTAGTGTAGCTCCAGCCAAAAAAATCTATTTTTAAGCTTTTTGGATAGCATAGGGAAGGGTTATCACCCCTGTAACATTTGTTTTGTTGTCTGTGCCAATGTTCAAAAGATTTCACCTCACTTTCTGTCCCTATGACAATTGGATTTTGAAAATTTTGGGTTGTTAGGGAAACATGGACTGGTGATAAAGCATCAGTGGAGACACCTTTTTCCCATAATAACTCTTACAGGAGAGAATTTCCCTTCCTAGGAGTAGATTTCCTCTCACTTCTTGTTGTCTCCTTCCGTTTGTAAGTAGGAGTCCTTTGTAAGTCGGATGTTTGTAAGTAGGGGACTGCCTGTATCTATGAAAGGAGCCATCATTGACACACAGGTTGGACTTAAAAAATGTCTGCCCTTGTTTTGTCTTCATTACATGGTGGACTAATAGTTATCTTTTCATCTTATAGGATGCAACAAAAACATTGCATTTCTGGCAAGAGCAGCCAGAAAATTCTGTACTTGCTGAAAATGTTCTTAGCCTGAAAAAAGGATGAGTAAGGCCTTTTCACACACGTGTCCATTTGACGGACTCCGTTTGCTCAGCTGGGATCACTCCATTGATCCCTGCTGAGCCAGGGATGACAGGTCCATTTCTGCTCACTGTGCAGGGACGGACCTGTCAGAGCCCCCCTCTCTTCTATGGGGGGATCGTATGAAAACGGGACCGCCTGTCTGTTTTCATCCGATCATATGTACAGTTTTCACTGAAAAACACTGATAATTTTGTGTTTGGTTAAATTAATATCTATTTCTTCAAAGTGTATAAAGTTTTCCTGTGGTAAATTAAAATTCTAACACTTGTAACCATTTAGCAAAGTAACACTGAGGTGTCTCTTTTTCCACAACTCCATTTTATTTTTTTCCAGGTACAGTAACCGATTTTGCTTTCAGGTGAAATGGATCCTGCCGAACAACAGTTTTAATACTATTTTATGGCTTTATTTACCTAGAGAATTTTATAGAGCTCTGTAAAACTGTATAAAAAAAGGAGCACAAAGCTTAATTGATGTAGCTGCCACATATTACATTATCTTCTGTTTGCTAGTCAATGATAGAATATGCATAGCGCTGAAAAACTGCTTATATCTAGAAAGAGTATGAGCAATATTCTGTCAGGATTTAATATGGGCAAGGATAGTTTCTATTGTGGGAAACTCCTTCAAAGCATATCTATGGTCAAGATATAAAATCATATCATTCATTTTCACAATGTATTTCAATTCTTTATAGCCTACTCCTATTATTTTAAACAATCTTGAAGTTTGTAAACTCACTTTGTGAAGATCACCACACATTTACTTCCTTGAATTCTGTGACATGTTTTTATTCTACCATGTTGATAGGCACTGCTGTGTCACAGAATTCACAGAGCCTGCCTTCTGAACTACAGAAGTGCTTGAGGAAGAATATCAGGAGGTACAGAAATCACTGCTTGCAGGCAGCAAGGTACCACAGGATATGTAGCTTGAGGGAAGATGCAAAGCATGCAGGGAATCCAGGAACTTGTGGAAAGAGATGGTCAGCAGACAGTGAGAACAGTGTGGATGCTATAAAATGAAAGTGTATGCTGTGACCATAAATTTCCTTTAAAGGGGTTGTAAACGCTCGAGGTTTTTCACCTTAATGCATAGAATGCAAAAACCTTCTGTAGTACAGCAGCCCCCCCCCTTTACTTACCTGAATCCGATCATTCCAGAGACGGGGACAAGCACAGCAGCTCCAGCTGCTGTCCTGGTCCTCATTGGATAGATGGATAGCAGTGGGAACCATTGGCTCCCACTGCTGTCAACCAAATCCTGTGAAACAGGAGCCGGGGGCGGGGCTGAGTCCTGCTGTCTGTGTCAATGGTCGCAGCAGCAGGATTCGGGAGCGTGCCTGCACTAGTGCCCCCATGAAATGTGGCTTTCCGTGGGGGCACTTGAGAAGAGGAGGAGCCAGGAGCGCTGCTGAGGGACTCAAGAAGAGGAGGATCGGGGCCGCTTGTGTAAAACCCTTGCACAGATGAGGTAAGTATGACGTTTGTTATTTAAAAAAAAACCCAAACCTTTACAACCACTTTAAGTCTTATTTCCTGTTCGATTAGAAAGACATGGAAGTTTGCTTTTGTACCAAATAGGTTAGAGTAAAAGGAAACCCCTTCTAGTTTTGCATAAAAATCTTCAAATAGATCCTGAAAGTATGAGCAGTTAGAAGGCCCTAAGGATTTAATACAGCAAACAGTATGTTATTGACCTAAGTCAGTTCCTAATGCCAGCTTAGTGGCCTCTGGCTTAGCTGACAAAAGGTTGTATTGAGCAAAACAAATCTGAACACTCTTTCCTATGTGTCACACTGTCCCAAAAGTTTCTTGCAATATCTGCCTTGTGTTAGACTATACAGATGCCTTGAATTTGATTGTTCTTCTTGGCATGAGTGTATTCAAAAGCCAAGGAGAATAGCACTTTATTTAAATGCAGGCAAGGCCTTCTGTATCCAGTACCATTATGAACAAAGCCTCATTCATTTAAAGTAACAGTCAGTATTTTCTTAATAGTGTTATTATTTCAGTTGTTTAATCAATCCCTTTGTGACCACAATTACATTTTAAATCCAAATGTAAAAAGCCCCTTGCCATGAAAATGTTAAGGGGTAAGATCACCTTTTATATACATTTCTCAAAAGGGCCCTATGCACTTTAGCGTACCCAATACAATAAAATGCAGTTCTTCACGTGCGTATAATAAGTTTAGCAGCATTAGTATGCAGTTAGTATTAGTATTTATAATTATTATTAATTTTCATAGTTAGTATGTATAGTATTCAGCTTTACATTTTATGATTGCATAATCTGCTCTCCTTTACTCAGACAAATTGCTGAACTGCGAGAGTGGACTGCGTGGTAGGGAGGGAGGCTTGGAGTGCTGGTTGGCGGATTTCTGGGGCCGTGCATCCAGAGCTGAGTACGTCCTGCCACCTTCAGGATAGATTGAGGACAATGGTGTTAACAGCTGAAGAGGTGTGCATTTGTTTAGGGAGCACAGCATTTTAATATATTGGGATAACTGTAGTGCATGGGGGGCATTTTTGTGAAATGTGTATAAAGGTGAACTTACCTTTTAACTAACCTTGCATCAGAGAATTAGAAATGTGTAACTTTGTATGTTCATTATTCTCAGACCTGCTGTCAATCAGAAAACTTAAAACTGTACCTTTTCTTCTAAACTATGGGGTTCTAAGCTTCAAAAAACTCTGTTCATGAAAGGGTTAAACAAACTTGTAGTTCTATATATCTGTCCATAAACCTATTTAGACAGTTTTACTATTAACTGAGTTTCTTGATAAAATTCATGATAAGCCTTAAGAGCTCAATCGTGCTTCCAAAATTTTGTAGTACTTTAGTTTAAAAGTGTAGCAAAAGTTGTTTAGACAAATAGAAAAATGGCTCCCTATTGAGTAAGTTATTTAACCCTTGTTTTATTTTTATACCGTATATACAGTGCTAAAAGCTTCCAATTCTTTGCACTCTAACATGTGCGCACATAAATGCTTGTGCACCACATGTCGGTTATCTTTGCGAATGCTGGAATGAGGGGGATAATTTTAGGGACATAATAATTGATTGTTAGCTCTAAGTTGAAGACCTGTGAAGGCTTTTAAATTGTCACCACAATTTTGTTATTGTAGTAGATCCTTTTTAAGATGTTAAGATGATTGGTGTGTCTTAGCACCACATCCCTGTCAAAATTACTATGCGCAAACATTGAAATCAAATGGGACTTTTATGGTGGCAAACAATACATACAATATAAACCAAAAATTAGGGATGCACCGATACCATTCTTTTTACTACGGGTACCGATACTTTTTTTTTTAGTACTCGCCTATACCAATTACTGATATCTACTGCAACTGTTTTGTTTACACTTCAGTTGTCAGCAATGGTACAAAGCATTGAAAAGTTATTTACAAATGAAATACATTTATTTTTTTAGTTTGCCCTTTTTTCAATGTGAAACGTGTAAATATACGTTTAAGGTGTAAAACAATTATACAAAGCAAACAAAAAAAAGTTTTAATTATTAATAGTTTTATAAAATAGAAGTGAACAAAAAAAAAAAAATTAAATGGAGGAGAATAAGGAGTTAATTAAGGCTTATTAGAGTAAATTAAGGGTTAATATAGGGGGTTAAACAGAGGAACACTTAATAAAAAACACAAAAAAATATATTTTTTTACTTTTTTACTATTTTTTTGCTTTAAATTTACTTCATCTACAGATCGAAGTTCACCCCTTTGATCTGTAGATGAAGAAACAGAAAGATGCAATGTTTCTTTTTACCTCTCTCTTTTTGATAAACATTGCCCGGCTGCTTTTTTTTTTTTTCTGACAGCTCCAATTGCTGGACTTCTTTAACACTTCAGCTGTCAACAGGGGAACCCCGCTGACAGCTGAATGAGTCATCAGTTCTTAAGGACGCAGCAGACCCACTCCTTAACAACTGATCAAAACGGGTGTTCTGTCAAAATAGCCAATTGATTGAGATCTCCAATCACGTCACTTCCGGTTACTGTAAAGCATCAGTAATTGGAGATTTAGAAGAATTGCTGTTTTTACACAAACACGGCAAACGTGTTCACTCCGGTACACGAAGAGTTTGCTGTTTTGACATAACAGCGACTAAGGAGGAAAAAGTTGTCGCCTCCTCGGAGGCGGCCATGTTGTTGTTTAGTATAGGGCAAACTAACAATGTCCGCTCATAATATCGTGTACCGGAGTGTACACGCTTGCCGGTGTTGTGTCAAAATTCGTCTAAATCTCCAACTACTGATGCTTTACAGTAACCGGAAGTGACGTAATTGGAGATCTCGATGAATTGGCTATTTTGACAGTGGGGGGAATCCTGCTGACAGCTGAAAGAACCGAGCCTGAAAGTATCAGTTTCAGGTATCAGTGCATTTGATTAGTATCGTTACCGTTTATACATAAACATTAAACAGATGATCTGTACTAACGCATATTTTAGAGATCATGTGAGGTAGTTCCAAATTTACATGGTACGGTGTTGCATTTACGAATAAGGAGCAAAATTTAAAAATGTTACACAACTTTGCTTCAGGAGAACACAAGAATATACAGTATCTGTGGATTATGAAAAAAAAAATATATATATATATAAAATGTAAACAGTGTTACTTTTTACGTATTCACCCCAAAGCAGACACTTGAGAGCAGCACCCTAACAGGAGCACCACAAACAAAGAGAGGGGCAGGGGCTGAGGTACGTTAGCATGTTATACCGTAAATAAGGTGGAATTAAGTTTTAAGGTGATTGCCAGCAAGTAGTTAAATCCCAAGTAGCAAAAAAATACAAAATACAAAAACAGTGTGTCTCCTTTCTGTTAGTACATAAAAATTACCTTCTGCATTAATTAAAGATGCAGTCCTGATTTAATATGTAAGATTTAAAACAGTGTAATTCTCCTGGAAAGTATTTTTGTTTTCTCTTTTAAAGCCTAAGTTTAGAAAAAAAATCAGCACAAGGGACATTACTATCAGAATCATAGGGAGAAGATTTCTACTAAACCAAAAAACAGCAGCTGAAGGGGATAATTACACTGATAGTAAGTAATGTCCCCTGTGCTGATTTTTTTTTTACAAAACTTAGGCTTTAAAAGTCTCTAATATTTTTTTCAAAAGCTAAACTAATATAGAACAGTGTTATTTCAGGATTTATATCATTAATACAACAACATAGTTTATGTAAACAAAATGTGTACATTTATCAAAGTGTAATTTTATAATAAAGAACACAGTGTATGTGTTTGATAATATGATATTGCCTACTCTTGTGCCAGAGATATGGTTAACAAACTTTTTCTTTTCCTTTGTTTTATTCTTTTTAACACTCAGAGACCTTTGGTAAGTTGGTGGATAAACTAAAGACCCAAGTAAAGCAGATATGCCCTAACTAATTCTAACAAGCTTTGATAACGCATGCTTTGCATATAATACTAACATCTGTAATGGCTGTACTACTGAAGCAAATAAAACCCCCTTTTTAACTAACATAATAACATACCTCATTAAATAAACTCTCTTCTACCCTCTTCCCAACATATTTAAAAAGTTCCTTTACCTGCACAACTGAAAACACAATTTGGTGGAATTTCTTCCAGTTGCTTGGTATGATGGTTAAATATATTTTTCCCTAGCTTTTATATTTTCAAGTTCTGTTGCACAGAGGGCTGTATTTACATAATTATATTACACTGGGGACTTTAAGCATCAGTCTTTTTAACTGCAGGACAAGGTTTAGATTTTATTTTAATATCCATAGCCATTGGCTTTAGGGAATAATCGTTTGATCTAGTTGGAGCAAGTAACCACCAAAGGTATAGTACCTCCTATATCACATCAGATATCTAGAGAATAGTTAACATGTTGTATTACATTTTCATGACCTATTGCTACTATGTTTTATAGATAAAGGGTCAGTAATGTCTGTTCATTGCATAGACATGCACACAGTGCATGTACCTGTCGTTAAAAAAAAAAAAAAAAAAATACTGGTCTGCCTATAGTAAAATTAGTTATGATTGATTGCTGCGTCTCTTTGCTGCTGGCACTTATTATTAAATAAGGCTCTTAGATTTTAAGCTAGCAGTCGACTTAAGTAGGTGTCTCTGGAAATGTAAAGCCAATATACTGAAATCTGAAATGCTTACAAGTTGTTTTGTTTAGAGCTTAGCAAGCATGTTCCTGGCAGCACATAGAATAATGACATTGATTACAAACATGTGAAATGCGTTAATGAAGTTTGTGACGGTGGCATATTCTGCAATGCTGAATGCTGTTCATATTTGTTCATGGCCCAGTCACATTAACCATTGGTCCCCACCACAAATAGGAATCGTGAATAAAGAGTAAGGCCTACTGTCTTGGTTGAGATTTTTTTTTTTCACCTAAAGGTACAGTCCAGGCACAATTAAGCCTTGAGACATATAAGCTACCAGCTAAGTATTTTTTTGTCATCCAAGCATTTCTGTATTTGTACCCCACTCCCTTTTGTTACCATTTGGATTATCTGAGAACCCGTGTTTTTGTGATGCAGGAAAGGAATTGACAAACACACCCACTGCAGTTTCTCCTTGTTGTTTTTTATCCTCGTGTTAAAAGTCAGTACTAATTAGTTTGTTACAGCCATTGATTCAATTATGATTGGTTTACAGGAAACAGAATGAGGAAGGTAAACAACATAGGCTTCAAGTAGTGTACTCGTAGTGATCCTGTTAGCACACTTTATCACTTTGTATGTTAAAGTCCATCTTAGGGAACATTTAAAATGATCCCTTGCGGTTAAGCTGCAAGGGTCAATTGCTTGCTTTTTCTAGTGAAGAGGAGAAACACTTTAACCTACCTGACCCTCTGCTTCCCTGTCAGAAAGTGCTCCCCAAACTCCGGCAGTAGACTGTCCCTCAGCGTCAACACGTCCACTGTAGGGCATGGACCCTGCTTTGGTCTTGATGACATCAGGATCCTAGACCGCTAGATCATGGGGGAGAAGAAGCTGTGGGGACCGGTCTAGCAGTAGAGAGGAGCAAACAATCAGTAAGTAAACCTTTTTTGTTCCCCTAGACGTAAACAAGCAGGTAATCCTTGCAGTGCAGGTGCAGTACTACTAAAAGGGTTAATTTTTTTTAGTTGCCTCGAGTTGTGTTTTAAAGATACTTTTATGGGAAGAGGTAATATACTTTCCTTCGTGGTGACCCGTTAAAACCTGAAGAGACACCATATCAACAAATGGGCCTCAGGAATGGTAAGTATGTTGCTTCCTCTGATACAGGTATGCTTAACCACTTAAAGACTGCCTACCACAGATATACTGTGGCAGGGCGGCTTTACGACGTACCTTTATGTCATTTCGTGCAATAGACAGCGGGGGCACGTGCACGTCGATTTGACAGAGGGGGAGCCAATCAGCAGGTCCGGCGGACCCGATGTCTGCTGGCCACCCGCAAACACTCCTCAAGGAGGCAGAACAGCGATCTGCCTATGTAAACAAGGTAGATCGTTGTTCTGACAGGGATGAAGATCGATATCATGTGTTCCAGCTAAGCAGGAACATCGATCTCTGTCTTCATCCAGTCAGACCATCCCCCACACAGTTAGCAAGCAGCTCCTAGGGATACGTTTAAACCTTTAATCGATCCTGATGTTAACCCCTTCCCTGCCAGTGTCATTAGTACAGTAACAGTGCATATTTTTAGCACTGATCACTTTAATAATGTCACTCGTTCCCAAAAAGTGTCAGGTGTCCGATTTGTCCACCGCAATGTCGCAGTCCCGCTAAAAATCTCTGATCACCGCCATTACTAGTAAAAAAATAAATAAATAAATAAGAATGCCATAAAAATATCCCATAGTTTGTAGACGCTATAACCTTTGCGCAAACCAATCAATATACGCTTATTGGGATTTTTTTTTACCAAAAATATGTAGCAGAGTACACATTGGCCTAAATTTATGAAGAAATTTTTTTTTTTTTTTTTTTTATTGGATGTGTTTTATAGCAGAAATTAAAAAAATATATATATATTTTCAAAATTGTCGCTCTTCTTTTGTTTATAGTGCAAAAAATAAGAACCGAGGTGATCAAATACCACCAAAAGAAAGCTCTATTTGTGGGAAAAAAAAGGACATCAATTTTATTTGGGTGCAGCGTTGCATGACCGCGCAATTGTCAGTTAAAATAACACATTGCCGTATCGCAAAAAATGGCCTGGTCATTAAGGGGATAAAGCCACTTTAGTACCAGCCTGTAATACCCCTTTGTTACCTGGTCATTTTTCAGTTTTCATTGCAGTGATAGTTTTATGGGGCGTACACACGGTCGGACTTTTCAACCGGACTGATCTGATGGACGCCAACGGACCAAGTCCGTGAACAATCCGATCGTGTGTGGGCTTCACCGGACCTTCAGCGGACTTTTCCAGTCGCAAATCTGACGGACTTTAGATTTGGAACATGCTTCAAATCTTTACGTCGTAACTCCACCGGACCCAGAAATCCGCTCGTCTCTATGTTAGTCTGACGGACAAAAACTTACGCTAGGGCAGCTATTGGCTACTGGCTATGAACTTCCTTATTTTAGTCCGGTGTACGTCATCACGTACGAATCCGTCGGACTTTGGTGTGATCGTGTGTAGGCAAGTCCGGTCGTTAGAAAGTCTGTTGAAAGTCCGCCAAAAGTCTGTCGAAAGTCTGTCGGACAGGCTATCGGACTTTTGTAGCTGAAAAGTCCGACCGTGTGTACACGGCATTACAGTTAGTCATGCAATACTGTACCCAAATCACTTTTAAATATTTATTTTGAGACAGTTTCTTTTGGTAACATTTATCAACCACTTTTTTTTGCTATATTAGTGAAAAAAAAGGGACACTCTCTGCACGTAGCAAAGTGTGAACACAGCAAACCACACCAGTATTAGGCATCAAACTGCTTTAAGAGGGTTCGTATATTATGTGGCATATTGTTTTACATCGGTCTGTGTATAAAGATGTAGCAGAGTGTCCCAGCAATACAAGCATCTGTGTCACCAGATTACAATGGAGAATAGCATAGACTGAGAACGTTTTTCCTGACATTTACTGCCAAAATTTCACAATGCACAATTTTTTTTAAAGAACAAATGATACTGCACATATTTTTATGTGGACGTGGAAGATGGCTGGCGAGTGGCGACGAGGCATACACGGGAGGACCGTGCGCTGGAATGACGTCAGGAAAGGCAGGTGTGGCGGGAGGGGGGTGAACAGTATACAGGTGTGTGTGGGGGGAGGGGGTGTACAGTGTGTGTAAGGGGAGAGGGTTTACAGTATACATGCGTGTGAGGGGGAAGGGGGTGCACAGTATACAGGTGTGGGGGGGTGTACAGTATACGTGTGTGGGGGTTTACAGTATACAGATGTGTGGGGGAGGGGGTGTACAGTATACAGGTGTGTGGGGGGGAAGGGGGTGCACAATATACAGGTGTGTGTGGGGGGAGGGGGTGAAGTGGTTAATTTACAGATCATAGACAGTGGGAGGATGGTGATGAGGGGGTTAATGTGTAGTATAGACCCCCCCGGCACAGTCGGTATGCAGACAGTTGTGTAGGGAGGTTGGTGTCCCCCTGGCAGTAGGTCCTCCTATCACAAACAAGGCAGTCAGGCCAGGTGTAGTCAGTCGGTGTGTAGAGTGGTGACTCGCTGTCAGGCAGAGATCAGTGTAATGAGTACAGGGGGCCCCATCCCGGCTCCGGACAGGCGGACAACAACTCCGCTCTCCTCCATTACTGGCCATACATTCCACCCTATTCCTGACTCCGGACCACCCAACCCTGCCTCCTCTGTGACATCATATAACTCTGCCCTTCAGACTTCCTCATTCTTCTTCCCTCCTAATCTGGACGTCACAGGACTCCGCCCTGAGCAGATCGTCCAAACCTCTTCCCGCCTTCTGAGAAGTGACTGAGTAATGTGAGGGAACCACGACCGGGCTGGAGGGGGAGGACTTTGACAAAAGGAGGGAAGGGGAGAACTCTGACAGGGGCATGTCGAGTAGACGTCAGTAGAGGCAGGGCGCGCCATCACAATTCAGCTGGTCTCTGCATCGATGCAGAATTGTTTAAGGCTGAATCGCGATGCATCGATGCACCAATTATTTTCAACACCCCTACTGCTCATTTAAACTTCATTGAAAATTTTCCTTCCTCAATCAACCAATCCCAGTAGATCACATGGCAATTGTACACATTGAATGCCTTTCATTCATAGCCCATTATGATGTACTATTGTGTTGATTTCTGTGATTGGCCACAGTGATCACATGGTACAGAAAGGGCCAATTACAGCCCATCTGTACCATGTGATTAGCTGTGGTCAATCACAGCTAATCAGAATAGTACACACTGGATGTGATTAACTAAATCCACAATGGATATAATTATTAAAAAAAGCTTGCTTATAACAGAATCACTGTTATAAGCGATTATAGTGTTGCTATGGTAATAGAATGTAAAAAAAAAAAAAGAATTGTAATAAATAAAAGTTAATAAAATGAAAAAATGATATCCTTTTTTTTTTTACATACTGTCACCAGTGTCAGTAACTTCTAAAACCTCGTCATGCCACTTACTAAATACTTTTGACTGCCTACTTTCCAAACGGGGATCATTTGTAGGGTATTTGTACTGTCCTGGCATTTTGGCAATGGCAAGAAATGAGATATATTGATTTTCAAGTATATATACCATATGTAATATACAATGGTTTGAGTTATTTTTTGCCAAAGAAATGTAGCAGAATACATGTTGGCCTAAATTCATAAGGAAAGATTATTTCTTTGCTAAATCTTATAATAGAAACAAAATTCAAAATGTGGGGTATTTTTTCATTTATATAGCAAAAAATAAAAAACTCAGTGGTAATTAAACACCACCAAAATAAAGCTCTATTTGTGTGAAAAAATGATAAAAATTTCATTTGGGTACATCACTGAAATGGTGGGGCGAGAGACTCGGGCGCAGCAGGGGGAAGGGAGGTTCCCTCCCGCTGCTTGTGATAACGGCCATGTGGCTATTTAGCCGCATCGGTTGTTATCACATGAACGCCGACTGCCAACTCTAAAAAACAATGCCGGGGTGATGCCTGCTGACTGACTGACTTAATGTCCATCCCAAATTTAAAAACTAATAAAAGGCTAGAAGCCCCTTCTAAAGCGAACCATGCACTGTTTGAATTTAGCTTTGTGGGTGGCCCTGTTACCACCTTCCTGCATGACATTCTTTGAATGAAAATCCAAAGGTGCTGGACAGGAAATTGTCAACTAAACAGAGGCAGCATCTGCATCAGGATTGGATTGTATGATATATATATATATATATATATTTTTTTTATGGTTAAACTGGATGGACTTGTGTCTTTTTTCAACCTGACTAACTATGTAACTATGTAAAAATCCCAATAAGCATATATTGATTGGTTTGCGCAAAAGTTATAGCGTCTACAAACTATCGGATAGATTTATGGACTTAGTGACAGGAAGAACACAGAGATCGCTGTTCCCGATTACTAGGAACAGAAGATCTCTGTATACTTGAGAAGCAAAATGATACCCCAGCTCCACTGCCAGTATGATGTTCTATGAACTGTGATCCGGTGCTCTAGCCAGGACGTTCAGGCCGCAAAATGCAATACTTGAATCAGAAAAGGGCTGGCGACTCGGATACTCTTAAGAGCATCTCTGTATACTTCCCTGTCAGAAAGGGGATCTGCCTTGTTTACATAGGCAGATCTTGGTTCTGCCTCTCTGTGGAGCGATCGTGGGTGGCTGGCGGACATCTGGTCCACCACACTTGCTGATTGGCTCCTCTTCCATGCAGCGGGCGCATGCGCCCACAGTATCTATTGCATTAAACATCATACAGGTACGTTGTTTCATGCAATAGAGCCGCCCTGCCACAGTATATATGCGATGGGCATCTTTAAGTGGTTAACCCATAGGCCAGTTTGAGGCTGTATTGTCCTTCACAGGGCCTGCTCTGCAACCTGCCATTTTGACAGTGTCCATTTGCCAGACCTTAGTTGTGTGGTCCATATGTCCTGGGATCCTGGATCGGTTCTGACAGTTTCCTCTGCTCTCCAGCAACTGGAGCTCATGTCTTTGGCCCTACCCTATTGTGTTGACAGGCTAGTAGATATTATATTCCAAATATCCAGAATGGGTCTCTTTTTGGTATATACAAGAAAGACCATTTAGTTCACATGTTTGTCTGTGGAGCATCAGTGCAAGAAACACCTCTTGCATACGCCCTTCGATCAGGAAATCTTCTTTGGTGATTCCCTAGACAACTTGATTAAGGAAGTCACCAGGGGAAAAGTTCCTTTTTGCCCAGAAAAAAAGTATGCAACTCGGAACAATAAAAGCATAGGTTAGAGTCAACTCTACCACAACCTCCAGATATATAATATAAACAATTAGTAAATTGTGCATGGAAAAACTTCAGTGGAAACATACAGTACTTATATATACCATATAGCATATTTTATTTAAAGTCACACAAAAAGTGCAGTGCTCTTCTTCAACTCCTTAGAGTTGAGTAATAGGTGGTTTATACACAGGGGTAGCGTGGAAAGTTTTTTCACATTTATATTTTATTTAAATGTATAGAAAACATAGAAGAAATATATGAAAATATTTAAAACACAAACATTGTCCAATAATTAAAAACAACTGGACATGGCCTCTGCTGTTTGAATGATAGGATGTTTAAATATAATATAACAGGGGTCCCCAAATGTCCAACATTATAGGGTTAGCTCCCCTGGTGCAGCCGGCTTGACCAGCGAAACTGGTCAGCTTTATCTGTATGAGTCTCTGTCCCCTGTGGGGTGCAAATCAGACCAGGACTGAACAGTATATGCCACTAATGTCATTATTGTTTGCTTAGTTTATGGATGCCTACCTGGGTGCTTTGTTTTATATTGCTACCATTCCTTAAAGGGGCCAAAGCTGGAATTTGTTCACTGTCTCAATCTCAGACATTGTGTGTTATTCACCTGAGGAATGCCTGGACTGTTGTATATGCCCCAAGTGGATGAGACATCTTGTTATGCAACAAATATTAAGCATTTTACTTGAGCAGGGCATCGCCTATTACTCCTCCCACTGCAGGAAATTTACTAAAATTGGTGCACACAGAATTTGGTGCAGCAGTGCATAGTAAACAACAAGCTTTAGTAAATCTCCCCTACTTTCTCTGGTGGAGGTGGATGGAGGTGGTTTGATGTATGGACAGTGATATACCATCATACCCTATGATGGGGTTACCAGCTAGGTGGCCTGAAGTGGGGACCTACAAAATGTAACTGTGCACTGAATCAAATGATGGTCCACACCGCCCATGGTATATGCATCCTTCAAGAGGCTATAAAGCGTATTGTGGCTTCCTGTTGGGCTGGTTGACAGAATCTTAGAAAATCTTTCACTTGGATAACGTATTGGAGGATTTATGAGCACACTTCTCTACAGGGAATGGATAAGATAATTTCTATTCTGTCCTGTAGACATTTTGGATCTGACAAGTGATATATGTGAAAAATGAGCTCACCCTATAATGTTGGACACTTGGGGTAGAGATTTTGTTATATTACAGTTAAAAATGTAATTATTTAAGGAGCAGAGGCTATGTCAAGTTGTTTTTAATTATTGGACAATATTTGTGTTTTAAGTATTTTCATATGTTTCTTTTTATATTTTCTATGATTTTGAATAATATATGTTATATGGTTAAGTGTTCTATACTTCCACTGGAGTGTCATCAAGAATTTACTAATTGTTTATATAATATACCTGAAGGTTGTGGTGCAGTTGAGTCTAAGCCAGGCTTTTATTGTTCCAAGTTGCGTATGAGATTGACAATACTGATTACTCCTCCCAGTTGATTTTTTAGTACTAAAAATAGTTTGACAGGGACCTGGAGAACCATCAGCTTTAGGCCTTATGCACACTGCTGCTGTTAAACTCACATTTTTGTGAGTTTAGGTGTTTTTTTTTCTGCCCTTAAACTCTCAATTTTGATTGCAAGAAATGCTGCATGCTGTTAAACGTGCATAGACTTACATAAACTTGCCTAAACCCTAGGTGCGTTTATTTATTTTAATGGCCAGAATAAATAAAAATTCTGGCCAATAAAATAAATAAACTCCTAAACTCTTTAAACTGTGCTAAACTCACCTAAACTGTTTTGAAAAAATGCAGTATAGCTGAATTTATAACGCTGATTTGCTCCTGTCAGGATAAACAGCGTTTACAGGAAAACAGTGTGCATGAGGCCTTTATTACTAGAAAAAGAGGGCAAAATCTCTGCCTGGAAAAACCTTAATCTAAGGCCTCATGCACACTGTTTTTTTGTAAATGCTGTTTATCCTGACGGGAGAAAATCAGCGGTATAAACTCACCTAAGCTGCATTTTTTCAAAAACTGTCTAGGTGAGTTTATCACCACTTAACAAAGTTTGGAGTTTGGGAGTTTACTTCATTGGCCAGAATTTCAATTTATTCTGGCCATCAAAATAAACGCTGAAGTGCTAATCGTGCCTTGAGTTTATGCGTGTTCATGAGCGCTTAACAGCATTCAGCTTTTTTTGTGGTCAGAATTTCGCTCCTGAATGTGATTTTAGGGCATTCAGAAAACAGCCTATAAACTCCTCTGCTGATAAACTGCTAAAAACTACCAATGTGTGCATGGACACATAGGATAACATAGAGGGGAGATTAAGGACAAAAAAAAACCGCCCAAACTCACAAAAACGTGGGTTTAACAGCAGCAGTGTGCATGAGGCCTAAAAAAAGGCCTCACTTGTCAGAGTAGAGATGCATCAATTATCCTTTGCATTTGCAGTCATTTGCTTTTAGGTTTTTCAGAGCTTTGAGTTCTGAATGTTGTATTCTGGAATTTTGGTCTATGCCTCCCCCTTGCTTCAGGTTGTCAAACTTGCCAACATCCCCACAGAAATTGGTAGGTCTTCACATTGCTCTAGCATAGCCCCTTTCCCAACGGGTAATTTGCCTTTCTCCTAAAAGAAGAGAGATTTCAGGGTTTCTTTTTCAACCTTTTTACTGTCCCCAAAGCAAAAGAGGGCATCTACCGCATACTAAAGAGTCTCAAAACCTTCCTCTGGGTACAAAAATCCCATATTGAAACCACTAGGTGACATTACATCCCTCCATCCAGGAGATTTTCTTTGATCTGTAGACATCAAGTCATCAACACTCACTGTGTTTTTTCTTTGGGCACGATACTACCAATTTGTTGTCCTTTCCTTTTTGGACTGTCCACTGCACCTTGAGTCTTTGCCAAGGTGCTAGCCCCTGTTCTCACTTTGCTTCAGGCTAGAGCAATCCCCATAGTGGATGGTCTTCTTATGGTCTTCTTATGAGGGAACAATTGACTCTATGCCACTGTTCAAGAGATTGTGACTAGCCCTACAAAGGTTCAGGTTGATCTTAAATCTCCAATGCTCCATGCTCCAGTCTCTTTGCTTTCACATTCAAATGCAGTCCAGGAGACAACCGACCCTCTGCTTTTGCCTGAAGGCTTTTGGCCTAATGGTGTCCTCCTTCACATTAGTTTCATGTGCCCAATTTTATTCCAGATGGTTGCAACTCAACATTTTGTCAGCATTGGACAAAAGTGTGCAGTGTCTGGATTGTCCTTTATGCCTGACCAGCAGGATCAGGTTTGCCTTGGTTGGGTCACAGGTTCTTTACTCCCAAATGTTTGGAAGGTGCTTATGACCCTCTTAGTACAAGGGATTTGATGGTCAAAGGAAGCTTGGCTTCTAATTAATATTCTAGAACAAGGTTCATTCAGCTATCCCTTCGTTGATTGACTTCTTGTCTGAGCGATCATCTGACAGTACCAGTGGGTTAGATGAAGCATCTCTGAGATGCCAGAGGTCTTGCAGCTCAAATAGAAGCAGATTTGATTCTGGCATTGGGCAGAACTTCCAGCTCTGACTACCATGCAGATCCCATGTGTAGTGATCATATGGACCCTGTAGAATGGACCTTAAACCCAAAGGTGTTTTAAAACCTCTGTTGCATGTGGGAAATCCTGGACATGGACCTTCTGGCTTCCAGGGTCAACAGAAAATTGAGCAGGCTTGTCTCCAAATTCAGGGATCATCCAGCTATTTGCAGTGGATAATCTGGTGACTCCATGGAATCAGTTCAACCTGTCTACTCAGACAAAGGGCTTTTCTGGTGATTCCTATTACAGCGAACTGGTCCAGGATTATGGGGCACTTATCCGACTCCTGGCAGAATCTGTGAGCCCGTCCAGATTGTCCAGATCTTACCTGTTTTGCCACCCCCGGTCAGTGGCTTTAACAGCTTGTCTGTGGAAGCCAAGATCTTGTAGGACAGGAGCCCGTCAGATTTGGTCATTTCTTTGCTCTTAAAAGCTAGAAAATCAACTTTTCACAAATTCCTAACATCTGACTTCGAAAGCATATGCCTTTTGGAGCGGAATGAGGAAATTCCATTTCAGGAAGTTCTCAGTGATATGAATCCTGTCCTTTCTACATTCTAGTCTGGGTGAGCATTTAGCCTCAAGTTCCATCAAGGGTCAAATCTCGACCTTAGTGGTTTGTTGTTCATAAACCCCTTGCATCTCTCTCCTTAGTGAAGGCATTCATACCCTGCTGTCACATTGTTTCACCTGTACATTCCCTAGTGACTCCATTGTATCTCACCCTGGTTCTTTTAGCTCTTTAAAGACCATCCTTTGAACCTTTTAGGATATTACTTCGTCTATCCTTATTTATAAGGTTGCCTTTTTCGTCGTGCTCACTTCTGAAAGGCGAGTTTCTGAGTTGGCCGTCTTAACCTGTAAAGAACTCTTTCTTCTGTTTCTCAAGCACAAGTTTGTTTTGAGGCCTCCTTCCTGCCCAAGGCGGTTTTGTTCATTTCACCTTAACCAGGACTTTATTCTATTATCTCTGTCCTGCTCCTAAATATCCAGAGGTAATTTCCTTCAGTTGCCTAGATGTTCAAGTTTATCGCTGTGCTACAACTATCTTTTGACCGTTTGACTCTGTTGTTACCGAAGATACTGATATGCTACGTCTTGCTTCTGATTCCATTATTGCTAGGTGAATTAGTTAACTCTTAATTTAAGGTTATCGCTAGTCAAAGTGCACTCCACTAGACTGGTTAGTGCTTCATAGGTTTTTTTAGCGTGAGGTCCCTGTTTCTTATATTTGCATAGCTCTACCTAGTTTTCTGTTCACAAATTTCTTATGTTCATACCAAGGCAATGTTCAGGCCTCAGCTGATGCTGGCTTTGGTCATACGTTTCTTTAGGCAGTTTTGTAGACTTTGTGGAACCCAGCTGTTAATTTGGTAGGTTTCGTTGGCTTTTCTATTTACCTACCCGTCTACCTACCCGAGTTGGCTTACCTATGGACATCCCAATGTAACTAAATTACTTAAACTACAACTAAAGGCAAAACTTTTTTTTTTTTTTAGATTTGGACAGAGTGGGTATGGATTAGAAGGTTATTATTGCTCCCCAGTCCCCATTAGGGAGATCGACCCTCTCTATTTGTTTATCATTATCATTGAAAGTGAAAGTAAAAGAAAATCTCAAATTTTTGATTATTTCCAGAACAGAATTGGAGGGTAAATCTTCCAATGGGGACACTAGTTCTGGTGACCTGGGGATTCCCTTAATCTACAGGGATTTCCTCTTACTTCGTGTTTTGGCTATGGGACAAGAAAAAGATAGACCTCCCCAGTGGGACACAGATGACAAAAAAAGGGGTTATAACCCTTCTTTACTCTATCCAAAATGAAAAAAAAGGTTTTGCCTACAGTTCTACTTTAATTCTGTGTCCCTTTTTAAAATGCTTTTCTTGGAGTACAGTATGGGACACAGGTCCCTCCCCTCTGTTCTAATGTCCCACGGTTATTATTGCTCACTAAGAAAACTGAGGCATGCTGCGAGTTGGAGAGGTTATACTACTGACCTTAGATGTTTGTTTTCCCAGTAACCAATTTCCTGAAGGCAGCAGCATTAATTTAGTGTTCCTGAATACTCATACAGTGTCCCATAATATACTCCAAAAATAACATCTACAATAAGTCAAAAAATCTGTTTTACTGCATAAAATATGCAAATATCTGAAAATCCGTGGTCTGGAATTAGTTCTACTTTAATATTTTTTAGTGGCAGATGTTACTGTATTTGCATAGGCATGTTCATTATATTATATAATTTTGAAAATGTATTTTTACTTACTTGTTTTGTATCCTCTATCAAACTATCTGATTTGGCATTACAACAAGTTCTGGTGACATCACTTTTTTAATCTTGATATATAAAAATTCCATTTTGTTTTATCCAGGATTCTCTTTTTCCCCTTTCTAAACCTAATGGCAGATTTTCCACCAAATGTGGATGTACAGTATCTAATGTGCATAAACAAACTATACACTTCAATTTGACCCTTAAATGTCATTCTAAAACCCCTTTCCCTTAAAAGCATCAGTCCTATTTTCCTTTTAAACCTGCTTATTTTAACAATAGCTATTCCCTGTTTTTTCCTTACTCTGTGCTAAGCAAGTTACTACCAGTAGTTAGAAATTAATGTTAATAACTCATAATGTTAACAACTCGTAAATAAGTTGTATACTCCTATATCCTGTAAACAGTATTACTGCATAATTTGTGTTCTAGAATGTGAAAAAAACCCATACAGTTATTAAAGATGGTCATAGCACATCACGTTGTTAACATTTTGTGCTGTTTACAGGACTGGGGTAGTGAATAATGTGTAGGTCAGCCGCTTGTGGATCTGGGAAAGAGTGAAGGCATGGAAACAATTAAGCAGCACTGGCACCTGAATATTGTGAAATTAATACATTGTAAGTGCTGTATTTTCACATTGTTGTAAAGGTGCTTTAAAACAAGGTAGAATGTTCTATAATAGTACAACCCTATTATTTTGTAAAAAAAAATCAATGTTTTATATATTTTGGTCTCAACTTTCAGAAGGAATTAGAAATGTGTTTCATAAGGAACAACTTACATGTAGTTCTGAATTATTTTCCATAGTTTTTGTTAGAAAAGCACTTAAGGTTTACTATATATCGCTAAAGTGGTATTGAACCCAAAAGCAAACATTTATTATTTTGCAGCTTACTAATTCTTAGATGTGATGGCTGTTTTGGTTTTCTTTTTTAGGCTTTCTTTCTTTTTTCTTTTGGTGATCCATCCAGTAAGTCTTTGTTTTTCAACAGAACAAGCTGTCCTGCAGATGTAGCAATTAGAGGGTTGAGACAAACCATTTACCACTGACAGGGGTGTTACAATGGTCAGCTTTCATTTATAAAAGGAAAACCTTTATCCCAAAAGGAACAAAACTGTTGCTGTAATTGCTTGTTTAACTGCAGTGCTATCTGGCGTTTGGCTTCAGTTTGCTAGTCTAAATCTGCTAGTACATCTAACACTCCACTTCCTCCCCCAGATTGACAATGGTGCTGTGCAAAGGTGCCCCTGTGCACCTTCATTCAAAGTAGAGGCACTCTGAGGCCCCGTTCACACTTAAGTGTTTTGTAGCTTGAAGCTAAAAAAACGCTCAACAAGCAAAGATCTATTTTTTTCGGTAGCCCTTGTTTACATCTGAGTGTCCTATTGCTTGTAGCAAAACGACTGTTGCTCAGAAGGGTACATGAGCTACTTTTCCAGCAGAATTAAGCGTTTTTGCCCCCATATACTTTAATGGAAACACTTGAAAAGTGCAACATGAGCTTTTTTCTAGCGTTTTATCAAGCATTTTGTCACACACTTTCTGCTCAAGCAGCAGCTCTCTGCCCCTTTTTCAGCAGCACTCCACACCTTTTAGTTGAAAAACACCTGAAAAAACGCCTGACAAAAGCTGCAAAAACGTTAAATTCTGTTCCAAAAAACACTTGAAAAAAATAAACGTGAAAAAACGCTTGAAAACGTGACACTTAATTGTGAATGTAGCCTAATACTGGGGGTGCGTTACTGGGCAGATCACCAGGCAAAAATAGAGGGGGAAAAAAGCCTTAAAAAAGAAAATTAATGCAACCACCACATCTAATGATTGGTAAGCTAAAGTATGTTAAATTTTTGGGTTCGAGTTTAATACCACTTTAACAGAAAACAGAAAAGTGTTGTAATTGTTAGCTTTGTCTAGCAAATGCTGCCTGTTCAGAAAGTTTGATAAAATCCCAGAAACATTTTCCAAACTTAAGCGTTACTAAACCCAGGTCTTTGCATTCACTATATCTTGTCTTCCACAGTACACAGAACATGTAAATGCAATTATTTTAGTAAATATAAACTGCTAAATACCTTTTCTCATCAGCAGCATATGGCAGTCTTGTGACTTCTATCAGTGTCTGGCCAAGCACTGGGTTAAAGCTTGTAGGAGGAATTTTCATTCTCCTCTGATTGTTCTATGAGGATGCAGGACCCCTGATCCTCTGTCTGGACAGTGCTGATCGGACCTGTGCTGATCACATGCATGGTCCCAAGAAAAAAAAAACTCTCTAGCAAAACACACCAAACTGAGCTTGTGCAGACTGCCCCCAGGGCTCTGTACTATCAGGAGATGGATTGGGGACTGTGGAAGAAGGGGAGGATCAGAGAAGACCGTATCAAATAGCTTTTTTACACAATGTGCAGGATTAACCCCCTAGGTTCCACAGTGAGTATAACAAGCATATACAGACTAATTGTACTGTTGTAGGTTTAGTAACACTTTAGTTTTTGTGACTTTTTTTTTACTATTCTTTGCAATTATCCTTTTAATTTGCATTCTGCAATGCCGTACCCCTTAAAAGGGAATTATTCATCCATGACCATATCATCCATGATAAGGTCTATAATAAAAAATTTGCCTTTATTTACTTGCATAAATATATTTCCTTTTTTTCAGGCATAGTAGTAATACTCACTAAAATCTCCAGGTTGCAGTCATTTTGTTTAAATTCAAGTTATCAAGTGTTTATTAACAAATTATTAATGAATTAACAATTGCAAGTACTTCAGAAATGCATTCCTGTAAGAGGTGAACTGCAAAAAATTAAAACTTTTTCTGTACTGCCCTGAAAAAACATGAAAATAAATTTTATTTAGATTGTACGCTCCACAAGTAGGGCCTTCCTGTTCCTTCTGTATTAAACTGTATTGTAATTGTACTGTTACATTGTAAAGTGATGTGTAAACTGTTGCTGCTATATAAATCCTGTAAAAAAATGATAATGATTTCTTTAGTGCCCATATCTGTATATATTCATCAACAGCTTTGGAAACATTGCTTGGACCCTGCTGGACTGGAAGATTACAGGGCTAGCCTGGATTGTCCCAAAGGGGCACGAGCGATTATGACACCAGGAACTAGCGTGGAGCTGGTTACCATTAGGAGTGTTAGCAAGCCTTGTGTGGAGCGGGAGAGGTGTTTCTGATCACTGATTTTTTTTCTTTACGCTGTTTGCAGACTGGTGTGCTGGAAGCACCAGTAGAATATGGGTACCCTGTATTTCTTTTTGCAATAAATACATTTTTTAAACGTTATAAGCACTATTCTACTGGTGCTTCCAGCGCACCAGTCTACAAACAGCTTAAAGAATCAGTGATCAAAAAAACCTCTCCCACGCCACACAAGCCTCGCAAACACTCCTATTGGTAACCAGCTCCACGCTAGTTCCTGGTGTCGTAATCATCCGTTCCCCAGAGGGGCCTGAAGTCATGTGGGCGTCCAAATACCAGTAGGCATTCTAGCCCTAAGCCAAAAGTGGCTGCAATAGGTGAAATTATGCTGACATATCGCTATTTTCGCTGAACAGGATAAACCCTACAGACACCTTTCAGACTTTGGTATTCTACTATGCATGTTCCTGAAGCACCAAGTCCATCTCCAGCCTCAGGCACCACTCTACTGCCTGCTTACAATGACTTGGTCTCCTCCGTCTGCCTGAAACTCTCATCAGCACCAGCTGTCCAGGTTTGTGTGTTCTTGATACCTTACCTCACATTGGGACTAGATGCTGACACATTGCAGCACAGTGTGACTTCTCAAAGACACAAAGGATAGTCCTGCTGCTGCAGGTGACCTCAGCCTATACTCCGCTAATGATTCTGGGAGAGCTTTCCTGAGCTTTCTTCAGCTGAAACTGTCATTTTGAACCCAGGACCCCTATCTTTATAGGGTTTATATCTGTGTAGTTTATTTTAGCTCCACCGGGCAGGGTCATGGCTTCGTCCAGTAGGGGCTCTCTAGCTGCTTGTACCTAGCTAGCTACTGGGTCATTCTTTCCATAGGGGTTTTAAGCGTGCTCTGGCCCCATTTCTGAAAGTCTGTCTTTCTGTGAGCTAAATTAGGTCTGCAGCCCCTGTTGCCATTTTAGATTCAGATTCCCAAAAAATTAGGATAAGCTGTTTTTGAGTCATCCCAGTGTCCTTTATTTGACTTGACTAGAAATATTTGTTTTAAATCTTATTGATGCTGTGCATATGATCTTGCATTTGGGGGATCAGCCTGCTGTTATAGGCCTTTAGTCCTTTAAAGCTCCAGTGGCTGCTACACCCACTGGTTGAGACACCCTGAAAGGTTTAGGGCCCCATCTGTGACTGAGCCAGAGAATGTCCCCTTTGAGAAGAGATTCAATAACAGGTGGTCTGTATCCAGTGTGGACGGTTTTGTGAGCCATGTTAAACGATACCACTGAAAAGTTTGAAGGTATACTTAGCATTGGTGACTTTGCTGATAGGAAGTTAAGTTACCTCCTTAGATTCTGGTTTAACCTTCAATTCTGTTTTGTCTGTAACTCTGATCTGTCAAACCATGTCAGAATGAATTAAACTTAATAGAATCTTTTCACTACTGAGGTGGATTTCCATGGTATGGAGTAGAATCAACAGATGTCTAGAGCTTTGCGCTTTAGCTGTGATGATCTTTTGTCAGCGTCCGAACTTGGGCCCACACAGGACTGACAGCTTTAAAAAAGCTTAAGGAGCACTGTCTACATGGATGGGATTCTAATGAGATGTTCAAAGAACAGCTAAGTCATCTTCCCTGCGTTGGCTCTTTGGACTGTCTTTAGCAATGCCTTGGGCATCCACAGTATGCTCCTACTAGAGCTCAGGTTAGAGACCAGTCTCAGGGATAAAGAGACATGACCAAATATGGACATGACCATATTTGGTCAGTGAAATAAACAAGGCTCCCCAGCCCCTTTTATATTAAAGAGGGCCTGGAACCACCATTTGCAGTAAGTAGTCATTGAGGAGTGGACATGTCGGCAGGAACATCCTTCATCGTGACTGATGTGGATCTACATCAGTGGATGCCATGATTGACTGACCTTGGAATAGTCAGGTAGATGCACATCTATTAAAATGAATTGTTTTGGTATTTTATGCTTGGCTATACTATTCTCATGAATGGGACTTTAGATCCCCTTTAAGGTGGTTTCATTGGAATTGTCTCCAACGCCTTAGGTCTTTGATGATCCCTTTAAATCTTGACCATCCCCATAGGTCTTTGACCATCCCCTTGGGGTATTACTCTAGATAGTTCTCTATCTTCATTGTCTCTTTCTTAGACATCCCTATTTCTTCTTGGGCCTTTCTTCCCTGATTCCTAGGGTGAAGCGCTTAAGGCTTGGGCCTTTTGCCATCTTTAGATCAGCCAGACTTACCTTGTGGACCTGTTGTTTATTTTCCCTTATGGATCTGTTTTGAGTTTGGTGAGCTCCCTAGTGTTCTCTTTGTTGACCATTCTTGTTGATCAGGTTCCCACATTTGGTAGTTGGGCATCCAAAAACATCATGTCACAACAAAAAACACCACAAGGATAGAGCACCTCTGAGGCTACTAAAGCAGTTTTATTGATTTTGCCATAAAAAATATATCGGCTACTATGGAGTGGACCCGCAACCCCCATGGAGAGTCCCCCCCCACACCACCACCTCGTCCCACCACTTCAACACCCTCCAACCAACCCCCACCCCACTCCAGTATACCCGAAGCCCCACCCTGCCCCCACCTATTCCTCCTGAACACCCTAGTAGGGTGTGGGCCTTACAACAAAATAGGACCCAACTCTTACAAAAAAGGAAAAAGAAAACATGAACAAAGGGGTAAAGAAAAAGTAGGATATGGTTACTAGGTGTGGTACACACTGGCACCAGTTGCAGTCACTGTTGAACAAACACTGGCATATTTTAATGCTGGATGCAAGATTGGTGAAAATAATAGGAAATAAACCTTGGATTATAGCGAGGAAAGCACCTACAATTGGTGACACGGTGGTACGCAGTGTGTTTAGAAGGAGTAGATGAGCCCATGTATATCCACCCCCCCTTAAAAGACATGTTTGCCTGTGGACACTGCTCTGTATGCAAATATGTAGACAAAATAAAGGAGTTTCAGGATTCATTAGGAAAACATTCGTACTACATCAATTTTTTTTCCTAATTGTTCATCTTCGTGGGTAATTTACAGGATAGTATGCCCATGCCAAAAAGCCTATATAGGGAAAAGATGAAGATATTTTAGATAGGGGAACACCTTGCCGGCAAGGATGATCAGTCACCATTAGCTATCCATTTTGAAGGTAATACATAAAACCTGGCCTGTTAGTGGGCCCTGAGGACAGGGTTGATGACCACTGGTTTAAGGGGAAACGTGTAAATGTATTGGAATGGCCTAGTCAAAGCCCAGACCTCAATCCATTAGAAAATCTGTGGTTTAGACTTAAAGATTGATGGTTTGCACAAGCACAAACCATCCAACTTGAAGGAGCTGGAGCAGTTTTGCAAGGAGGAATGGGCAAAAATCCCAGTGGTAAGTAGGGTTGTCCCGATACCACTTTTTTAGGACCGAGTACAAGTACCGATACTTTTTTTTCAAGTACTCGCCGATACCGATTACCGATACTTTTTTTTAATGTCACGTGACAGTGGTTTTTTTTTTTTTTTTTTAGGGGGGGTGAACGGTTTCTGTGTGTTTTTTTTTTTTATTTACATTCATTATTTTTTTACAATCTTTTTTTTTATTCTTTATTGCAATATGTGTGTTTTTTGTTTTTTTTGGATCAGCCCTGTTGGGGGGCTTTGGTGAGATATCAGGGGTCTTAACAGACCTCTGATATCTCCCCTTTGAGACAGAGAAAGAGACCGAGGATAAAGATTCCCCAGTCCCTTTCTCTGCAGCCTCAGCTGCACTGAGAATGAATGGAGAGAAGACAGCGGCTTCTCTCCATTCATAAACTGACACATCGTAATCACAGGAGATTACAATGTTTCAGTTATGTGAATAGACAGAGTCAGCTGACTCTGTCCATTCACACAGCGGAGAGGGGGACAGCGGAGGAGGACAGTGTAACGGAGGGGGACAGAACAACGGAGGAGGACAGCGGAGGAGGACAGAACAACGGAGGGTGACAGCGGAACGCCGGAATGGAGGGGGACAGAGAAACAGAGGGGAACAGCATAGGGGGACAGAGGAATGGAGGGGGCATGGAGGAGGATGAGGTGACAGTCAGCGGTGATCGCGTGTGGGGGAGTTACAAGCACCGATCACCGCTGTATGTCACTAAAGCCGCGGGGGGAGAAGCTTGTAACTCCCCCACGCGCTGATCACCGCTGACTGTCATAGTATCGGCGGAAGCATCGGGAGCATTTGCCCGAGTACAAGTACTTGGGCAAATGCTCGGTATCGGTGCCGATACCGATACTAGTATCGGTATCGGGACAACCCTAGTGGTAAGATGTGGCAAGCTCATAGAGACTTATCCAAAGCAACCTGGAGCTGTGATAGCCGCAAAAGGTGGCTCTCGAAAGTATTGACTTTAGGGGGGTGAATAGTTATGCACATTGACTTTTTCTGTTATTTTGTCCTATTTGTTGTTTGCTTCGCAATAAAAAAAAAAAAAAGTTTTGGGCATGTTCTGTAAATTAAATGATGCAAATCCTCAAACAATGCATGGTAATTCCAGGTTGTGAGGCAACAAAACACGAAAAATGCCAAGGGGGTGAATACTTTTGCAAGGCACTGTACACAACCAGGCTTGGGGATCACCACCTGCCTTTTTTCAAAATGGCTCTCATTGAGGTTGTTTCCTTATTTCCATCACCTATACCATCTACAGCATTGTCCTTTCCAGTAAAAGGTTCATTGGAGGTTCAACTATCCATCTGAGGGGGGAACTAGGGTGCTCAGGAGGGATAGGTGGGGCAGGGTTGGGGCTACAGGTATACTAAAGGGGGGAGAGGGTTGGTTGGAGGGTGTTGAGGTGGTTGGGGGAGGTGCGAGGCAGGTTGGTGGTGTGGGACACACCGTAATAGTTGATATATTTCTTATGTCCAAATCAATTAAACTGCTTTAGTAGCCTCAGAGGTGCTCTATCCTTTTGGTGTTTTTTGTTGAGACTTGTTACAGATGACCTCTGGTTCTATTCCAGACCTGGCTAATGCCCACCCCTCAGTTGGACTATTTTTGGAAGTTCTTACTGTTTCCTGTGTCTCTCAATGGATGATAAAGCAGATAACATTTTTGAATTTACGTTAAAATCTTTTTCTTAAAATTCTTTGAGGGACATGTTTCTCGGCCCTCTGTTTGTTTGTTGGTCTTTATGTACTTCTTGCTTTCAAAACTGAGGAATGGTTGTTAAAGGTGGGGTTGTACGGGTGCTTGACATTCAACTTTTCTTTTTTAGTTTGCGAGCGTCCA
This sequence comes from Aquarana catesbeiana, assembly GCF_042186555.1. Classification (NCBI taxonomy): domain Eukaryota; kingdom Metazoa; phylum Chordata; class Amphibia; order Anura; family Ranidae; genus Aquarana; species Aquarana catesbeiana. The sequence goes on along the minus strand of NC_133324.1, from coordinate 524,404,760 downwards.
AATATTTTGTAGACAGCAGCAATAACACCCAACTTCAAGAGGCATAGCTTGAAGTTTGTGGGCCAAGTTGACCTAGGGCCCCCCCACTACCACCTTCTGTTTCTACCGCACGCTAATATACTCCCACTGTGTGCCAAAATACTCCAAGAGCCTAAATGGTTATTTCACATCTTCATTTTCAGAATTTACATAATGCAAGGGTAATTTTTTAAGAAATTAAGGTCTAACTAAATAGTAAGCAAAGCTTAGAAAATATTAAAAAAAATGTCTCTGTAAAAATATAAACTTAGCCTACTTTAAAAGTGGATGGTGTAAGTCAGAAGGCAGTGGACGGTGTCAGTCAGTAGGCAGTGGATGGTGTCAGTAGCACTCTGACGACTCTGGTGTAAAGGAAAACTGATGTAAGGGGGGTCTTTGGTTACATAAGAGTTCACAGAGCTCCCCTTAACACAGAGTTTCTATTTTATCACAGTCCACAAAGTTCTCCCTTACATCAGAGTCCACAGAGTTCTCCTTTACAGGATCCACAAAGTTCCGCCATGCACTGTAAGGGAAATCCTGCAGACTCTGATGTAAGTGGGAAAGCCGGAAATGGACCCCCTCAAGCAGAGTAAATACACTAATGTAAGGGAGAGTTACAGAGATAAAGGAGAGCTCTTATATCAGTGTCCCCCTTCACCTTAGTGTATTCATTCCCTCCTCCAGTGATGGCTCGCGTGCAGGGTAGTCAGGTACTATCCTCTGGGCAGCTCCTCTCATTGCCTCCTCTGTCCTCTTCTCCAAGTTCTCCTCCAGAGTCCATGTCCAGTGCTACAGTGAGTGACACAGTCCTGGGCAGCGAGCCTTAGCCCCAATTCCATCACTCATCCCTGCATCCCGCCCCATTCCATCACTCACCTCTGTACCACCCATTGCATCACTCATCTCTGCACCCTCCCCCTCCCATTCCATTACTCACCTCTGTACCGTCCATTCCACCACCACTCATCTCTGTCCTCCCCATTCTGCCACTCACTTCTGCAACCCCCCCTCCCCATTCAACACTTACCTCTGTACCTACCCCTTCCCTATTCCAACACTCACCAGTCTGGAGGCATCTTCCCGTGGGGGTGGGGGTAGGAAATGCTTTGTTCAGTTTTAATTTCAGAGCTTGAGCCCTCGTTCACCCTAATGTCGGCAATTACACTGTTCACTACTTTTGGTGATTTTGGGTGCGACTTGCATAGACATCTGTGCATGAAGCCACATAAATGTCTTCAAAGTCGCACTGACATGTGCAATTACAAATGAAGTTGCACAATTTCAAAGCTGCATTCAATGTGAACGAGGGCTTACAAACACTTAGACATAGGTGCATTTGTGAAAATAGGCAAGGTGTGAATCAAAAGTAGCAAAGTAAAAATGCTGGCTGAAACTTGTAGTACTTGCAATACTTTTATAAGATACATCATCTGATGGTCTAAAAGGTTTACAACTTGTTCTTGTTATATTTCACAAAATATTATCACAATTTTTGTTTTAGATTTTACAGATGCAACTCTTAGCAGCATGGTTTAAGTAACAACTCTTCTTTCTTTTTGAGGGAAGTGGAGAAGACTTCTATATCTGTCTACTTTTTTTATCACCTCTGACCCCAGGTGTGGTTGTGAGAGTAAACGACAAAACGAGAAGGATGCACCAGCCTAGTGTGTTGCCTCAGGTACTAGTTATTGTATAAAAAAAACATACGTAATATACTCACAAACCAACTCGATCATAGGCTGATAAATCACTATGAAACCAGCCTCTCTGTAGATCACGCACATTGGAAATGGGGCAGTCCTAGGCTACACTTCATGGAAGAGGCAGCAGCTATAGTGTTTTGAGGGCCATACCCTCTTCTTCAGAGCTTGACAGGATGTGTTTTCAACAGCAAGGCTGTTTTCCTAGTGATTTTTTTAAGTCTGTGATCAAGTTGGTTTGTGAATATATTATGTTTGTTTTTTCTACATTAAATGGTATCTGAGATAATGCATGGTGCATCCATCTTGTCTTGTCCCGTAGTTCTTAAGGAACCCGCTAATATGAAGGGGGCAGCAAGGCTTGGAGTTACCTGTTGAAGTATGAAGCCAGAACAAAGGACTGTCATATGACTGTTATGCGCACCTGTTGCTGACACTTTAGTTCTGAAGTGATATATTTTCTGTTTTGCTGTCTGTGATTGTGAGAGTGTAAACCGATTTCCATCCAAAAATTACCCTTAGAGTTGTTTTTTGTATGTTGAAATATCAAGTGTAAGCAATTAATCTATACACAGCATGCATCATTTACAAGAGAAGTATGGGAATTTGTTTGTTTTTTTGGAATCATACTTGCCTAGGTGGATGCAGCAAATGGTCCGATATTACATCTATCCCTGCCGGACTGATAACCGAGCGATCAAACACTTCTGACTGCTCAGTTCTCAGGGCTCCCTGAGCAGAGAGCTGGTGACTGTCAGTCACCGCTCTCTGCTCTGCCACCCTCCGCGCTCACTTGAACACTGGGCTGTGGAGAGAGCGGTTGGCTTAGGCTCTCAGCGGCTCGCTGAGAGGTTGAGCCAGTTGCCGGTCCAGCATGTGGGCAGATCCCGACCATATGGTCTCGATCTTTCTCGAGCCTGGACCAGCTCTGTGACCTCAGCCGGGCTGCTGAAAGTGGGTCACAGGAGCGCATAACGGACTGCACTTTTGTGATCCACAGGAGAAGTACAGCCAAACAAGCTTTGGCTGTACTTCTCCTTTAAGAGAACCTAGAACTATTTTGGTTTAATTTTATTGTGTTTTTCATAAAAATATATATTTTTTATCCTTTATAAAGTGGTGGTGTTTATTTAATTTTTATTTGGTAACGCAGGAGTTATTTCGTTAAAATTTTTATCCTCTATAAACACTGTCGGTTTTTCAGGCGGACCCGATCGGACCATCCATTGCTCTGTATGGAGCGGCGGGTGTTAACAGACGTGTCTGCTGATATCCGAACCGATCCTGTCCACTAAGAACAGACAGTTGGGGATCCATTCCCCATTCTTCTGGTGGATCGAATTCCGATGACAGTCGGATGGAAATGGACAGGTGGTCTGTTTCCATCCGACAGCCCCATAGATTATTTGATTGCATGTTTACTCAGCCTGAAAGCTTCTCTGCCTTTTGGCTAAGATCAAGTGTAGTATCTGTTCTTATCAGTTTCCAGGAGGTGGCGCTTGCTTCTGTCCCTGATCTATGGCGAAGTAGAGATGGGAAGGCGGTTGCTATGCAAAACCTGCTGGAGTAAAGGTGACCCAGAACGCTTCGTAGCCGAAAGGGAAGCCTTCTGATGGGGATGGAGAACCACGGGGTCTGATCTGGAGGGTCGGGTCCCTGGCCTTTTGGCCTGGATTGTGGTAGCTCTAGCTCCAGTCAGTTATTTGGGAGAGAACGCTTACTCCTCCTTAGCAATGGTGGAGCCCGATCGTAAAGGGCTCTCACCAAGCTTCCTGAACTCCAGGCCTTCCTGGCTGCGGTGGGGGCTGATGTGGTCTGGGCTGGGGGTCAGGGTTGCACGAAAAGCCAGTGGTGAATGTACCCCTGAAGTGGCAGTTCAGGGGTGCCGTGCAGTCACTGTGTTTCGGCACTTGATTTATGGCACCATGGTCACTTCACCACAACACACGTTTTTCACACCTGCCTCTTGGGCCGGGCCTTTTGGCTAGGAACAGTGGAAATTTTTATTCCTGGTCGGAGGGCCGGCCATTTTATTGCACAATGGTCACTTTCACTCTCCCACCTCCCTATCTCCCCACTCTTTTTATTTATCCCCGTGTTTGTCACTTTTTTGTATTCCTTTGTTTGATGTGTATACACGTTTGTCACTGTGTGATGAGTAGGGTCACAGGTCCTTGGGCCAGCTCTGAAAGTCTTGGGAAGGGGTGGACATAGGCCTTCTGGCTTGGTTCGCCCTCTCCATTGCGTGAGTCACACAATGCTTTCTGAATGGCCCTGTCATCTTCTGGGACACACACAGGTCCCAGAAGGCAGCAGGGGGAAGGCGGAGGAGCAGAGCCAGAAGAGAAAATTACGTACCTTGCTGCGGCGAGGCTGGGACGGAAGTTCACCTTTTTTACTACTAAGGTAAGAAAAAAAATGTATATCCAAAAATGAGGGGTGGAGGGGTGGTCTTTCATTAAAGACCAAGTACTAAAGTTTAAACAGTCTACCACATAAGTACCTACAGAAGTTTCATATCTTAAAAGTGCGGAGGAGCCACGCCTCTGACATCAATGTGGCTATCTTACTGATTGGTGTGTACTGTTCCTTACCAAGTGCCTTCTTTTGTAAGTGTGTTTTTTACTTATTTTTAATAAAATAAATATAGCAGAGAGCACTATTTTTCCCCTCTCTTGATTTTTTTTATTCATGCTCTGTACATGTGAGGTATTTGAGGATCATTCACGTGTTACCCTCAGTGGGGAAAGCGTGTTATGACTGTCCTATTGATTCAGGGGTCGTACTTATAAGGTGAGCGGCCACAATTGTTTTTTTGGTGATTGAGATTGAGCACCTTCTACACCTGAATGATGACTATGACACAATTTTAACTCACCAGTTTATGTCTATCTTTGCTGAGGATTGGCTTTATATGAACTTTACATGAACTTTTAATTTATTGCGCTGCACTTTTATGATATTAAGATACTTTGTTAGAGGTGTTGTGAAATTCTCATTTAAGTGTTCAGCTAGCAATATCTTTTATATTATTGTGGATTTATGACTGATTGCGCTGATTGTATATCTCTGTATAAATTATACCTACAGAAGCTGCCTATAATTGAACCTAAGAGAACTGCTGCAGTTTTTATTCCAAAGAGTCACACCAAATATTTAATCATTTCCTTTTATGAATATGCGTTCATTTTTTGTTTTACCTGTACTTTCATGGCTTGTTCAGACCTGAGCGAAGACTGGCTCTTTCTGCAGTAGAAAACTGCCAGTCTCTACAAGGGCAAAAAGAAAACAATTTCTTTCTATTTGCTCTGTTAGAAAATTACACAATAGAATGCAGGTGTGGAATATTGCTGTGTGGAAATATGCTTACGCACCGTGTCTGCTTTTCTCTGCAGCTTTCTGTCTGTGCATTGCAACTGAGCTACCGTGCATAGAAATGAATGACATTTGACATTTCAATAGTACAAAAATAACAGATCGTTTTCCTGTGTGGGTAGTGTGAATGAGACCTCAAGCAAGATTGTTATTATTGGTTAGTCATATCATTCTTTTCTAAAAGTAACGGCTCTCTACTCTCTCTCTCTCCTCATTGGTTCAGAGACAGCAATAGCCATTAAATCCTGCTGCTGTCAATCACAGACAGTGAAGAGGGAGCCAGGGGTGGGCTGTGCCACACTGTGTGTGTGTCACTAGACACACAGAGCAGGCCTTGAGAGCAAGCACACAGGAGTGCCCCCAGAGCAAGCAGCTTGCTCTGGGGGCAATTGACAGGGGGAGGAGACAAGAGCACAGGCGGGGCACCCAAGAAGAGGAGGATTGTGGTTGATCTGTGCAAAACCATTTAACAGAGCAGGTAAGTATGACATGTTATTAAAAAAAAAGAACCCTGATTGGGCTTTTACTGCTACTTTACTGGTCTCCATTAGAGAGATTTATTCTCCATCGATTTAGGTGCGATGCGGGAACCCGCACCGGATTTGCAGGGTTTCACGCATCGCAGAAGTGTGAACCAAGCCTGATGGTTGCCATGTTTTCTTACAGGGAAACATTTACAGTACATAATAAAAGATTTCCAAAGTAATAGGCTACTTTCACACTGAAAGCGTCCGGCGTTAGCGGTAAAGTTGCGCTAGTTTTAGTGGCGCTTTACTGTAGTTTTCGCAGCACTTTTTGGCCAATAGCAGGGTGCTTTTAACCCCCGCTAGCAGCCGAAGGAAGGGTTAAAAGCGCCCGTGTTGCGGCGCTGACGAAACGCTTTGCAGGTGCTTCGGCAGCACTGCCCATTCATTTCAATAGGCAGGGCGTTTTGGGAGCGGCTCCCAAACTGCCCCAAAGACGCTGCTTGTGGGACTTTTTTCCCATCCCGCAAGCGCCCTGCCCCAGTGTGAAAGCACTCAGGCTTTCACACTGGGGAGGTATGAGAGGCGATTTTCAGGAGATTTTCAGGAGCTTTACAGGCGCTATTTTTAGTGTTATAACATCTGAAAAGCGCCTAAGTGTGAAAGGGGTCTTAAACATAGCACAGCAGAGATGCTACTTGTTTTTTTGACTGAAATCAACTGTCTGATAATGGATATATCATCGTTCTGATGACTGTTGTAAATTGGCTTCTTTCAGATTTTGCATCAAAGAAGCACATCTAGAATTAGTGGAAAAAAAGCAAAAAAATATATATTAACCACTTGAATACAGGGCATTTTCACCCTCTTCCTGCCCAGACCAATTTGCAGCTTTCAGCGCTGTCGCGCTTTGAATGACAATTGCGCTCCCATGCAACATTGTACCCATATTTTTATCACTTTCTTCTCATAAATAGAGCTTTCTTTTGGTGGTATTTAATCACCACTGGGTTTTTTATGTTTTGCAAAATATACAAAAAGACCAAAAAAAGTTAAAAAAAAAAAAGGTTTTTCTTCGTTTCTGTTTAACATTTTGCAAATAAATAATCTTTTTTAATACATTTAGGCCAAACTGTATTCTGCTACATTTTTTGAAAATAACCAAAACAAGTGTTTAATATGTAGTCCTATATATATAAATCGATCAGTCCTGATGTACTGACTGCCTATCTCATTTCTTGAGGCCCAAAAATGACCCTTTTTTGGAAAGTTGTAAGAGGCATGGCAAGTTTTTTGAAGTTGTCATTTTTTTGTCAATTTTTTTGGGGAAAATGAAAAGAATTAAACAGTTTTTTTTTTTGACAATTTTTAAACATTTTTTTTACATACTATCACCAGTTCAGTACATCGTCATCATATAACTGGTGTGGCAAAGATCAGCGACACTGACTGGTGACAGTATGTAAAAAAACCAAAAAAAAAACGCTATACTACTCTAGCCACTTCAGCTCTGGAAGATTTACTCCCCTTGACCAGGCCATTTTTTGCGATATGGCACTGTGTTATTTTAACTGACTATTGAACAGTCGTGCAACTCTGTACCCAAATAAAAATGATGTCCTTTTTTTCCCCACAAACATAGCTTACTTTTGGTGGTATTTGATCACTTCTGCGTTTTTTATTTGTTGCGATAGAAGCATTCTGCTACTTATTTTTGGTAAAAAAAAATCCTGATACGCGTATATCGATTTGTATATTGATTGGCTTGCACAAAAGTTATAGCGTCTACAAACTATGGGATATATTTATGGAATTTTTATTTATTTATATTTTTTACTAGTAATGGCATGGATCAGCGACTTATAGTGGGACTGCGATATTGCGCCGGAAAAATCTGACACTTTTGACACTTTTTTGAGGAACCAGTGACACTAATATAGTGATCAGTGCTAAAAATATGCACTGTCACTGTACTAATGACACTCGCTGGGAAGGGGTTAACATCAGGAGCAATCAAAGAATTAACTGTGTGCCTAGCCTGTGTTTGTGTACTGTGTGGGAGGTGCTTTTACTAGGAGAAGGCATGGATCCATGCCTTCCCTACTGACAGAACGGTAATCTGCATTGTTTCTGTAACAAATGATTGCCGGGTGCCGGTGGACATCTAGTCTGTGGCACACACTGATTGGCTCCCGCTGTGAATAATCAGTTGGTGATCAGAGTGGGAGCGCGCTTCCCGAATATGCGGGATCACGTAAGTATATATACGTGATCCTGCGCAAAGCACCTGCCCTCTAGCAGTAAAACTGCATTAGGGTGGTCGTTACAGAAAAGATATTCTCCTGCGCTAATGCAGAGGGCCTTAATAGGGTGGTAGTAATTATTGATAGTATAAGTGGGAAGTGATAATGCATGCCCCGCTGCCTAGGCCGACTAAGGGAAGTCAGAAATGCTATATGTAAAGAAAAAGGAAGGCTTGTGGCCTAATGCATGAATCATTAAAAAGGAGTTTATTCTAAACAAATTGGGTATATACAGAGAAATACTACGTATTCGTACAAATGGATAAAAAGCAATGTTAAATACTTGATAGATTGTTATAAAGTGATATCCATGCAAGGGATAATCAAATAATGTCTAACGCGGTTTGAGGGTTCATCAGAGCCTTAGAGAGCCAAATCTGGTCTGTGTGTTACAATATGTATAAGTAGATAGAGGAGGCTGGATGGGCAGTGTAGCACTACATAGGTGGTGTAGCTTTGTGGGCGGATTCACCTTCACTCTAGGAATTCTCCTTCTGCATCACAGCACTCTAAATTAAACAGACACCAAACAGATATACAGTGCCTTGCAAAAATATTCACCCCCCTTGGCTTTTTACCTATTTTGTTACATTACAGCCTTTAGTTCAATGTTTCTTTAATCTGAATTATATGTGATGGATCAGAACACAATAGTCTAAGTTGGTGAAGTAAGATGAGAAAAATATATGCATAAAACTGTTTTTCAGAAATAAAAAACTGATAATTGGCATGTGCGTATGTATTCTTCACCCCCTTTGTCATGAAGCCCATAAAAAGCTCTGGTGCAATCAATTACCTTCAGAAGTCACATAATTAGTGAAATGATGTCCACCTGTGTGCAATCTAAGTGTCACATGATCTGTCATTACATATACACACTATTTTGAAAGGCCCTAGAGGCCTTAGTGGTGCCTAAGCAAGAGGCACCACTAACCAAACACTGCCATGAAGACCAAGGAACTCTCCAAACAAGTAAGGGACAATGTTGTTGAGAAGTACAAGTCAGAGTTAAGTTATAAAAAAATATCCAAATCTTTGATGATTCCAAGGAGCACCATAAACTCTATCATAACCAAATGGAAAGAACATGGCACAACAGCAAACCTGCCAAGAAACGGCCGCACACCAAAACTCACAGACCGGGCAAGGAGTCCATTAATTACGGAGGCAGCACAGAGACCTAAGGTAACCCTGGATGGGCTACAGAGTTCCACAGCAGAGACTGGAGTATCTGTACATAGGAGGACAATAAGCCGTATGCTCCATAGAGTTGGGCTTTATGGCAGAGTTGACAGAAGAAAGCCATTACTTTCAGAAAAAAACAAAATGGCATGTTTTGAGTTTGCGAAAAGACCTGTGGGAGACTCCCAAAATGTATGGAGGAAGGTGCTGTGGTCTGATGAGACTAAAATTGAACTTTTTGGCCATCAAAGAAAACTCTATGTCTGGCGCAGACCCAACGCATCACATCAGCAGTCGGGACTGGGAAACTGGTCAGAATTGAGGGAAAGATGGATGGTGCTAAATACAGGGATATTCTTGAGCAAAACCTGTACCACTCTGTGTGTGATTTGAGGCTAGGACGGCGGTTCACCTTCCAGCTGGACAATGACCCTAAACACACTGTTAAAGCAACACTTCAGTGGTTTAAGGGGAAACGTGTAAATGTGTTGGAATGGCCTAGTCAAAGCCCAGACATCAATCCAATAGAAAATCTGTGGTCAGACTTAAAGATTGCTGTTCACAAGCGCAAACCATCCAACTTGAAGGAGCTGGAGCACTTGTGCAAGGAGGAATGGGCAAAAATCCCAGTGGTAAGATGTGGCAAGCTCATAGAGACTTATCAAAGCGACTTGGAGCTGTGATAGCTGCAAAAGGTGTCTCTGCAAAGTATTGACTTTAGGGGGGTGAATAGTTATGCACATTGACTTTTTCAGTTATTTTGTCCTATTTGTTAAAAAAAAAAAAAAACCATCTTCATCTTGTGGGCACGTTCTGTAAATTAAATGATGCAAATCCTCAAACAATCCATTTTAATTCCAGGTTATGAGGCAACAAAACACGAAAAATGCCAAGGGGGTGAATTCTTTTGCAAGGCGCTGTAGATAGCAGTAGAATTGCAGATGCTAATGCAAATGTTAAAAACATAGCAATCAAAGAATATATATAATATATAATGTATAAAATATATATATGTAAAAAATGTCTCGTAAACACATACAAAATGACGTGCATATACAGATATACGTTCACATGTACTTTAAAAAATAGCATCATTGGAAGCTTTTAGCTGAAAACATGCATGAAAGAATTATGTAGAGTATGCGCTGACACCATAAGTAGTTGCAGTTGTTGACCACTGTGCCTAGGCTACTGCAGGTTCCTTCTTTGATGGGGTGCATTACATGTATAAATGGATATACACACATACAGACCCGCACACATATGTATGTAGAGCCAAACGTACATAAATAAGTGAATACACAACATTGCGTTGGAAGATAAATACATAACTTTGTACTGGTAAAGATGAGAGAACTGCCAAATAGGTGTGAGTACATATTGTAATGGTACAAGTTGTATTAGTGATGGTAGAAAAAAGGAAAACTGAAAACTGATTTGAGTAAAGATGAATGTATGGGTGAAATAGGTAATGAAAGTATTGGTGTTGAGAAAAGGTGCAAGCGTGACTCGCTGCATGACGCTGCGGAGATGCAATATAACTAGTGTTGAAGGACTGCATCGGGAATGCTTGGTATAGCATGAGAAATAGGTGGAAGAACAGCTGATTACGGGAAGAATGTATGGAGAATGAATGAGAAGTGATAGTATGTACTTTTTTATCCAAAATTGCAGCATACCATTGTACTTACTGTAGAAAAATTGCATAATTTTTAGTTTTTCTGGTTTATCTATTGCTGCTTTGAGTATTTTTTTTTTTTCATTATAAAAAATGGTCCCAGTTTTTTTTGTTTTGTGAATATAGTATCCCCAGCTTTTCATGAGATGTACATTGAGCTGTAAGAGCAGTTTAAGTGACTGAACATATCTGTTAGAAATCAAATGCCATTACATATGAAGTAATTTGTTATGTGTAACAGGGATAATGATAACGTTCGGTGGCAAAAAAAATATGCTTCCTTGCTTTCTTCCTTTCTTTACAGAACTACTGTTATTCATACCAAAATATGGACAAAATAAACTTGTCAGGATGTTTGTAGCCATATGACTGCTAATTTGCCTGTTTATACTCTTTCCCAGAACCATAAAACCAACGTAACTTGCAATATTTGGATATCGTAGCAACTCCTTTACTGTCATCTTTGCAAAGTGTAAAGTTTACACTGGAGTTTTGCTTTGATCAGCCTTTGCATTGTTAGCCCACAAAATTCATCCCTAAATGTAGTTAATGGGTACCCTGCAGTTTTTTTAGAAAAATATTCCATTAACTAAAATTCTTACCATGAGGCAAAAAGAAATGTTTGTGGATCATTCGCAGAAGTTCTTCCTGGATACAGGCCCTTTTTTGGCTCTGTGCCTGGTAATCTAAACCTTAATTCCTCACCAATGTCACTCTTCTTCTTTGCTTTCATTACAGAAAATACACCAATTCGAGGTAAGGCATTTCCATATAGCAACGCCTCCTTAAGTTATTGAAATCTTTTTTCACCTTGTCTATTTAGCTCTATATTTATTTGGGCCCTTTTATTGTTCTTTTTCTTGAGTATAGGTTATATTTTCTGTAAGTACAGTACATTGTCATTGTACTACTTCTGGTTTAGCAGTATTATAGACCACTTAATGATTACAATGCACAGACATTGTACATTTTATCCAGAGCTTGGTAAGTATTACTGATCTTATACATTTCTTTAACAAATAAATGGACCTAATTATATAAAACTATTTAAGGAGCCACTAAATCTAAAATGTAAAGGTATATGTTGCATTACCTTCGCAATATCAGATACTCTAAGCAAAGCTAACTGTCTATCTATCTTATCTATCTATCTATCTATCTATCTATCTATCTATCTATCTATCTATCTATCTATCTATCTATCTATCTATCTATCAATCTATGTATATATATATATATATATATATATATATATATATATATATATATATATATATATATATATATGATGTATGTATTCTCATGCCCCTATTTTGAATGTTTAGGATCTCTGCCTTAGCAACTGCTAAATTATAATCTGTTCTTCATTTAAGTTATAGTAATAGACACAATCTTTTAAAATGCTGCCTGAACTATTTGCAAAGATAATCACCAAGGCACCAAAAATGCCTCAATATATCAAGAAATTCTGTAGTAAATTGATTGGAATGTTTTGTTTGTAAAGGTTTGTCTAAGTAAAAAAAATGTTAAATGTTTATTATAAAGGACAGCCTTTAATTATTATGACTTCTGTGAAAAACAGATCACAGTTTTTTGTATACTATAATACACATACACATCTCACCTGTTGGCCTCATCATTTAAATAGGCAGTTTTAGATTTAGTGGCAGTTTTAATATTACCCCCTCCTTCACATCTTATCAAGTTCACCATCCCACAACATGGTAATTACTCAAAAATCTCAGATCAAAATTTGTTAAAATAAATGTTCATATTCTAAATATATTTTCTAGCTCATTCTTTTGTTTGAATATATTCTATAATTCTTTCTAATATAGGTGTATATCTGTAATACATATGTTGTTACATTTCTACAAAATGCTGTGGTGCCTAATATGTAATTACAAACACTTTAGTAATGTTCAATGCATATTTTAAATCATTATTTGCTTCCTTTTAAGCAAAGCATATGCCATGTTGTCAATTTGAAGACCAAGTACAATATATATATATATATATATATGTGTTGTATATTTAAACTGTTGCATTCTGACTAGGATTGTCAGTTGGTGGTTACGAAATACAATATTGTATTGAAAGCAGAGTTCCACTCAAAAGTGGAAGCTCCGCTTGTTTGTGTCAAGTTCCCCCAGAAGTTCAGCCCCCCTCCTCTCTCTGCCGCCAGGCCAGTTAAAAAGCGCAGTGCAGTAAGGCTTCACTGCCAGTTTCCCTTGCCACGAATGGCGGTGGCAGCACCTGTGAGCCGATCGGAAAAAACGGTTGGGGTGCCGACATCGCAGGATCCCTGAACAGGTAAGTGTCCGAATATTAAAAGTCAGCAGCTATAGTATTTGTAGCTGCTGACTTTTAATTTTTGGATGGGGGGCTGGAGCTCCACTTTAACAGTAGGTATAACAGAAGGCTTCTTGTGTGTTACCATTAGGTCTTAGTACTATAGGAAAAAATATTTTAGTGTTTATATTAACTTGTGTTGTTTTTGTTTTTTGTTTTTTTGTTTGTTTTGTTTTTCTCTTTAGGTGCCTTACAAATTGAAAACAGTGAAGAGACTGATCAGGGGAAGTACGAATGTGTTGCAACCAACAGTGCTGGCGTTCGCTACTCTTCACCTGCTAATCTTTATGTGAGAGGTAGGGAGCAGCTGGGCTCTGCACACTGGTAATGTGAACATTCTGTAGGCCGTACTTGCTATCTTGTCCTCATATCTCCAGTTCTGGCTTTAACTTTTTAATAATTTAATGTTTCTGAAAGTGGTCTGTCAATATATATTAATTGTATACTTTACTAGATCATATTATTTATGAACAGGATAGGTATAATTCTTAAGCACGCTGCAGACATATAAAAGTGTACTTTAGGATATTATTTACTTTTACTGTGCTAGGTTCTATTAGTAATGTCGATAACATGGCGTGTATTTATTACATCAACACATATTATATGTGTTTACTACATGCTTTAATTGATACTTTGAAATGACAAAAGCCGTTAGTGTCAAGAAATTTTACAGAATAAAAATATACATATTGAACATTTCAGACTTTATTCAACAAAATGCGTGTTTTTTTTTTTTTTGATCAGTTTAAACGCAACAAAGAATTCTACCACTTATGGACTCCTGCTGTGCTTCTGGCAGGATACAAATATAGTGATTGCATAGCCCAAAACAAAGAATGACAGACGCATAACCAAGTTATTTTGTGTATAGATAGTTAAATGTAATGGAATAAATTTTTTTTTTAAATATTAGGAGAATGCCACACAGCTGCAATAATTATATTGGGAATGTATAAATAAAATATTTGGGAAAAAGTATCTAATAATCTGCATATGTCTCATGAATAGTTAGTTATTGGTGGGTTTAAATAATGCTAGATAATAACATCTTAAATATGCCTAAATACTTGATCTTATTTTACTTTAGGGCATCTGCAATTGAGGAGTATATTTATGCATACATAAATGCATTATGACCCAATATTGTAGAGATCATTATATTCTTTCTCTGTTACTGTGATTCAAAACAACATTGCAGTTTCTAATGATCATGACAACATTGGGTCTGTTGCTAAATAACAAGTAATGTATACTGAGCATATATATATATATATATAAATATATATATATACACACACACTATAAAAGCAAATGTTATATATATGTGTCCAGTATAGCATATGCTAAAAAGATGGAGTAAAAATGTAGGTAAAAATGCAGAAGATAAGTAAATATATTTGTTGCTAGTTTTAATTTACATATATATATATATATCTATATATATATAGATGGATTAGTCGCTTTGCAGCTGAAAGCCTGGAGAAGGTCTTTTTTTACTCTCTCTGTGTCTCCCCTATTTTTTCTCTTCTCCTCATGTCATTGTGTTCTGCATCAAACCCCTTAACATCCCTCAGAGCTACGAGAAGGTTGGTGTGTTTTTTTTTGTTTTTGTTTTGTTTTATTTTGTTTCTTTTTTACGTTCTTTACCCACATTTTTACATACAAAGATAAATAAATTATTAAAAAAATAATTCTTTCAATGAAGGGCAGTGCAACTGTCCATGGGCTTTGGGGATTGAGATGATATTGCATTGTGAGACACCTCTATGCATCCTTTGGTAATGTTGCTGGGTTTTTGCACTTTTCGTCGTCATTATTGAGTGCTCGGGCAGTAAGTCTGATGCATGATAGAAGAATGGAACTTTATTCGCATGAATTTATTATTCATTTTTTATTTTAATGTAACCTTATTTGTTTTTGTTATTACTGTGTTGCTCTGTAGTTGTTCAAATTTTAAAGTTTTGTTGCATTTTAGACAGTAGTTGCATGTTCAAAATAAAAACTTTGTTCCTGCCCTGTGGTGATAAAATATATTTGTAAGTGTTAAACAACATGTCATGTTACACAGCAAATACCACATTTGTGCAGTATTAAAGTTAGGTAATATATCTAAGAAACACAATGGTTTATTTAAAATAGTAATACAATTTAAAAATGAAGCCTATCAACATTTCAGGTCTTTCCATTGTTACTGCTGCAGCATACAGTACAAAGACTTTTTAGGCAATTGTGTGCTTCCAGTCTTGTGACAAGAAGTTGGAGGAGGCCCTTTTCTGTTCATGTATGACTGTGCCATTGTGAACCATGTCAGGATTTTAATAAAGACCTCAACCCTTTTGAATGCTTTTAGGATGGGCCAGGTCTTCTTATCCAGCATCAGTATGTGACATTACAAATGTTCTTTTGCTGAATGAGCACAAATTCTCACAGGCACATTCTATAATCTTGTGAATAGCTTTCACAGAAGAATGGAGGCTATTTTAGCTACTGGGGTAGGTGGGGTGAGAGGCACAACTTCATATTAGTTCCCATCCCATAAGATGACCAACAAGATCATAAAGGTGGGATGGATACCCTGTTTCCCCAAAAAATAAGACCTAGCGTGATTGTCGGTGATGGCTGCAATATAAGCCCTACCCCCCCCCCCAAATAAGCCCTAGTTAAAGTCCTTGTAGGTCTTATTTTCAGGGTAGGGCTTATTTTCGGGGGAAACAGGGTAGGGCTTATTTGGGGTGTAGGGCTTATATTGCAGCCATCACTGACAATCACGCTAGGTCTTATTTTCTGAGAAACAGGGTAGGTGTCCCTAAACTTTTAACCATATGGTGTGCAGTTAGAGCTCTTTCACACTTGGGCATTGAGGAAGTCGGCAGTGGGGCCGCTGTTTTTAGCGGCGCTTTACCGTCATTTTAGCGGTGCTTTTCAGCCGCTAGTGGGGCACTTTTAACCCTCCCTAGCGGCTGAAAAAGGGTTAAAAGCACCGGCAAAGCGCTGGTGCAGCGGCGCTGTCCATTCATTTCAATGGGCAAGGGCACTTTAGGAGCGGTGTATACACCGCTCCTAAAGCGTCTCAAAGATACTGCTTGCAGGACTTTTTTTACATCCTGCCAGCGCACCGCCCCAGAGGAGTGATATGAGAGGTGCTTTACAGGCGCATTGCAGGTGCTATTTTTAGCGCTATAGCGCCTGTAAAGCGCCTCAGTGTGAAAGGGGTAAGACACTTGTATTGCTGCATCCCCTGGCCCTTCACCATCTGTTCATCATATACTCACCTTTCCCTTGCTCTGATGCGAAGCCCAGAATGTAAGTGAAACAGCAGTTACACCTAAAGAGCTAAACCTTGACAATATTTATTGCACCAAGGGTTTGGATCATATAAACCTTACCATTTAATGCCTTACCTTTCTATAGGGATAATTTGTGTTTTTTTAAATCCCAGGAGAAAAAAAAACAGCTAATTCTTTAATATTATTCTTTCACAGCTTTTATAAAAAGGCATAGTTATCTCAAAATAGTCAGATAATTCAGTAGCATTTACTTTTTTTTTTTAAATGAGAGCAGGCATTTCTAAGTAGCATGACATAGTTATAACTTGCACTTGGCAGGAACAAAGTTCCAAGGCAGTAAATGTGTAATTGTAAGTGTTGTATGTTCTACTTATGCATTGCTGTGTGTTTGCTTTGGACAAAATAGATTAGATTACACCTTGTAAAGTTTAAACTTAGGTGTAAAAATTCTACTTCTTCCCTTTTTTTCTGCTAACATGCTTTGTTTTTGGTCTAGTTGACTATATAAGTACTAGTATTTATTGATTACAAACCTTTTTTTGCAATGTATGCAATCACAAACAGGTGTAATCTAAGCTTCAGTTATAATGTAGAGGCTGCACATTTTTGGCACCCCTCCTCACAACCCTTTCCTTTACATTTTGGAATAAGATGGAACAACTCCTGTCTCACCAAAATGATAAAATATTTGTCTTCCCCCACCCTGTCTGGAGCCACCGCTTGCTGACTGTTGGAGTGCAATTTAATTACTAAATTTTGTCAGTGCTTCAGATGGTCATTTCATTATATTTTATTTTATAGTAATTATACTTTTATCATTTTTGTTCTCTAAAATCGGAGCTTGAAAGTTTGAGGTTTGACCGGAGGATAATTGTAAAGAGTACTCACAGAGCATACTTTTAATTACGAAGAATACAGTTCACAAAATCCATATTCAGAACAAAGGGCAATACAAAATAAAAAGAGGGAAAGAAGTTCTCTCATAGCTGAATGTGTAAACTGCTTACAAATCAATGTCTAGTAGACTGTTAAGTCAAAACTTCTCTAATGTGTACTGTCTATTAATATTTAAATGAAGGTAAAAAAAAAAAAAAAAACAGGTTGACAAGGCTTATTATTGTTTTCTTCTTCAGATACTGTCTGAAAGGCATAGGCGTGCGTCAAGGGGTGTGCCAGGTGTGCCTGGGCATACCCTAATCCTGGGGTTGGCAACCTGTCAATGGTGGGCAGGTGACAGGTAAACCGCAATCCTTTCTTGCCGATCCTCAGAACCTGGACAGGAGAGGCGGCAGGGGTGGAATTTTGTGGAACTGATCTGTATTTTCCTCCTGCAGCGGCTGAAAGTAGGCTTCTCCTCCTCTCCCTTTTGTCAACATTCAGCTGCCACAGGAGGAAAATATAGGGGATTGGTACTAATATATGCCACCCCTCCTTTCCCTGTTTCTCTTCCTTCTGTTGCCCGGGTCCCCCATGTGCTCCCTTTCTCCCCCTTCCTCCCATTGTTTCAGGATGGAGAACGGGGAAAAGGCCGGTAAATATGTCAAACGCATATGTGTTGGAGCTTTGGAGTGCACACCCTAATGCAATAGGCTGCACACACCTATGCTGAAAGATATACTTCAAATAACTACCATAACAATTAGGTAATAAGGTGCAAGAAGCATACATTATAATAACACCTGGTCAAAGCTTATCTTTCCCTTTATATGAACACTAAAGGGCTATGACACTTAGACAGAAATAATCAGTCAACAGCTCTCTTGAGCCAAGATGTTCCCCCATATCACAAATCATGTGCCCATTGTTTTGGCAGAGACTTACCATTAGAGGGAGATTAGGGTGAAGGTTTCAGCAAGTTACATTCCAAGCTTTCTTGCTAACTTTTATACATAGCATGAACTTTGGATTTTGATTCTCTCTGAATTTTGAGTCTTTAAGATTTTTGCTTACTTTCCAAAAAGTTGTTGTTTTGGTGTGGATGAGACAAAGACTGTAGATCCATGTATAACTAATTTTCACTCCCCTTTATTTATAAAACTTTCACTTTTATGAATAAAAAAAAAAAACTCTAGTTCCAAAACTCCACAACTACTTATAGGAAAAGGAAAACTACTTAAAGGAAAAAAAAAGGCGGGCTGACCAGAACATCCGATCTCACCGTGCTGCTTAGATAAAAATCAAATAAATCCTCCAAATGTGTGCAGCATAGGGCCTCGGATGAATCCCCTCACAGATCCACAAATATCCCCCCCCCCTAGGGACTTAAGGGAGGATAGGGGGAGGGGCCAGACACAAATTGGTCTAGCCACCAAACAACCCTCCAAGACAGCCAAACCCAAAAAGGCAGCATAAGTGTCAATTTTAAAATATTGAGGAGTGGTCATGTAAAACAAAACCAATTCAACTACTCTTTGTGGTAATAGTTTTTATTTATAGAAAGCAATAACATTTTTTATTAAAAAATACACTCAAAGATTTTTGTATTTTTACAGCTTGCCTGATTTGAAGACAAAAACAGATCTTAACATAGGTTTATAATAATAATTTTAATGGCAGAACTGTGTAGACTTCAACGTCTAAATTAGATGATCTTCTAAGACCAAGACATTGGGCTTATTGTGAGTTTATGGTATACATGCTTTGACGATCCAATGGTATTTTCACCACTAAAAGCTTTAAAGAGGAGAAAGTGGATTTAAATTGTTTTACTCCTTTGATATGTAGATTACTTTTAGCGCTACAGGAAGCACCATTGGCAGTTTCTTTCTCAGAGGAATATCTGTTTTCTGAAAGATGCAATAGTTAGTAGCCTTATCCTTCAACCTTCACCCAAAACAAAATCAATAGAATAAGATGATTGGTATGTTTGTAATTACAAAAAGAAAATATATGTACTTCATATGTATTTTATGCCTTTACTTTAAAGATTTTGGCATTAAAGGTAAAATTTACCCTACGTTTATGTTTTAATTATATGTGAAGTCTGTTGGTACAAAGTCACTTAATGGCTTGTTATATCTTTTGGGGACTTCAATGATGAGATCTTCCTGTGCCACAGTTGCTAGCTCTGTTCCCATCCACCATAGAGTAGTGAGAATTCCAGTAGACCTTGGGATGTTCACAGCGTTTTGTGTTCTACATAGTATGCAATAAATTAAAGACTAAATAAATGGAGTGAAACCTACTTATCAGTAGGTTTAAAGCAATTTGGGGCATTTTTTCCCACTCTACATCTTGCCACTACAAGAGTAAAGTTTATCTTGCTAAATCAGATACTGAATATAACAGTCATTTTGGATACTCAAAGCCAGTTACAGGAACATTTTTCATATAAATGGAGTCTGATTTTGTCACGGATGTAGTGTACCTCTCTGTGTCTCCAGGTGAATAAAGGCCCAAAAGAGGGCTGAAGTACATGGTCTAAAGCACCACCCAGTGTTTACCAGAGCACCCTGCAAGGGATGATGTGCTTTCCTGCAGACGGCTCCCAGGTTGCAGCCTTCGTCTGGGCAGGGCAACCGCTAACAGCAGGCAGAAAGAAAGCGCTGTACAATGTCGTTACCGGAATCAGCTTTGGAACAAAAGTCACTTAAACGGTTCCTGAGACCAGATACTTAGATAGCACACAGGCAACTCTCAAGTGCACTGAGTGGGTATATATAGCTTTCCTGGACATGACTTCAGAGGAATTGTCCAGCAGTACTTTTCCTTAGGAACCAGTGGGAGTGAGGATTTTAAAAGACCTATGGTAGTTTCTCAGGAGTTTAGAAAAGTTGTTACACTGATGAACAGGTATCAAGTTTGGGACCTAGGTGTAAAAAAGTAGACTGATCCTTTAGAGACTCAGTTGCATCATGAACAGCTGTGGACAGTAACCCAGGTTGATTCTCAATTCTCAAATGAACTGAGACTTTACCCTTCCTTTTGGGGATCCCCCTGACGTACTGGGAAATTTACGGTGGAAGAGTTGTTGCACAGATGAGCAAGAATCAAGTAAGAGACCAAGTATAGGAGAACGCCCTGTCTAAGAACAAGATTTAGGCTGGGTTCACAAAAAAAAAAAATGCATTGGAGTGGGGGGAAGAACCAAAACATAAATGTGGGGGAATGGGCTCTAAGGCTCCATGCACACTGGGCTTAAAAAAAGTTTGTTCTCTTTGGAGTAAAAAACGCTCGTATAGAGCATTTTTTGTACAAAGTTTAGACGAGTTTAGGAGAGTTTTCCATTTTTTCTGCCAGTGAGCTCCAATCAGAAACTCGAATGAGAAGGGTTTTTTCCCTGCCTCTAAACAATCTCAAAATATGCCTGTAAACGTTCTAATGTGCATGGACACATAGGATAACATTGAGTTGCTTCTACAGGCAAAACACAAAACTTCTGTAGAAGCAACGTTTTTTACACCAGTGTGCATAGAGCCTAAATGTATTTTAAATTACTTTTAGTATCACTACCTAAGTTTGTATTTGTTATTTCCTCACAATTCTCTATCGCCAAAATTATACT
The DNA here is from genome assembly GCF_042186555.1 of Aquarana catesbeiana. Lineage (NCBI taxonomy): Eukaryota > Metazoa > Chordata > Amphibia > Anura > Ranidae > Aquarana > Aquarana catesbeiana. The sequence goes on along the minus strand of NC_133324.1, from coordinate 524,383,891 downwards.
AAGGCTATAAAAGAATAGGTAGATGTCTTTGAGAACTGTGAGTGGAAGACATTCCTATATCATCTATAATGTCAGGACTCACTGGCCATTGAATTGAATGCGGGGCTTGATTGGCCATTGTAAATACTGGCCTTACATGCAGCCTCTTATGCCTCAGTACAAGTTGCCTTTCCATTGCTATGCAGTACTATAAACTGTGGCCTGTACGTACAGTATAGCCTCTCTCTTTTCTTGCTAGTTATATGTTTGAAATTTTCTAGAATAATAGAGGGAGATAATGAGATTCTTTACCAAACTTGGAAGGAGTAATTCTAAATGCTCTATTTTTTTTTTTTTTATTAAAATAACAAACATGTCATATTTACCCATCTCTGTTCAATGGTTTTGTACAGAGCAGCCTGATACTCCTCTTCTCAGGTCCACCCCTGGCGTTCCTGGCTATGGATCCTGCTGCTGTCTCTGAGCCAATGAGGAGGGAGAGAGCAGACAGAGCCTCTGCTCTCATGCACATCACTGGATCATGATTGGGCTCAGGTAAGTATGGGAGGGAGCTGGGAGGGAGCTGCATACAGAAGGTTTTTTTTACCTTAATGCAGAGAATGCATAAAGATAAAAAACCATCTGCCTTTAGAACCACTTTAAATATGTATATACTTAGTGCTAATAGAAAATATACCATATTTTTTAAAAAAAGAGCAACTTACTTTCACACACATTATACAGTGGGTATTAGAGCTGCACAATTAATCGTTAAAGAATCAAAAATGCGATTCTACCCCCCTCCCGATCTTAAAACAGCATTTCCCTGATTCTATGTAACAAGTGAAGAGAGCGGGCAGCCTGCTAAGTTTAGGAGATAACAATAAACATTTTGTTGTTAGATCAAAGGGATGTACTTTCATCTGTAAATGAGGTCAGTTTAACCACTTAGAGACTAAACTTTTTTCTGACACTTGTTGCTTACAAGTTAAAATCAGTATTTTTTTGCTAGAAAATTACTAAGAACCCTCAAACATTATATATATTTTTTGCAGATACCCTAGAGAATAAAATGGCAGTTGTTGCAATATTTTATGTCACACTGTATTTGCGAAGCGTTTTTCGAAACGCAATTTTTGAAATGAATGAGCAGCGCTGCCGAAGCACCTGCAAAGCACTTCAGCATCTCCACAACATGGCTGCTATTCACCCTTTCCTCGGCCGCTAGAGGTGGATAAAATGCCCTGCTAGCGGCCGAATAGCGCCATTATAACAGCGGTGATACCCGCACTGCCCCAGTGTGAAAGGGGTCTTAGGTTTACTGGCATTTAGAGATTGACTCCTATGCCCAGGGGTGGTGATAGGAACAGACGTCTTTTACATAGAGTGGCATGGTGGATATTTAGATTAAAAACTAGGGTCCCTCAGGGGTTAAACCTCAGATGGGACCTAGATTTACACTTATAGAAAGGAGGGAGAGATGTGGGCTGGGTATCCTTGGTCCTTAGTAGCAGTGGAGGAATGGCACTGAAGGCAGCACTTTGTAGAGAAGAAGAAGCTCTGGAGGGTCTTAAAGAAAAGAAAAAGACACCTCCAAGTGCAGTGGTTAAAAGATTTATTACATGCACAATGGGATTAAAAACACTTACAAGATAGTAAGAGGTCATAGGCATATAATGTGTTGTCCTCTTACAGATCGCTGTAATTCTCGTCTGTCTGGGGGAGAGAGAGAGAGAGACGTCCTGTAGCTGTCAGAGTCCCTGGTGACCTGGCGACCCGGGTTCTGGAAACAAGCTGGAACGCATGCGGCCGATATGACATCAGGTGAAGGTGGTGGGCATTATCGCTTTTCGGAGCATGCACAGCTCCTTCGTCAGACCTACGCCCATGCTTGCGCAATGAGCTTGTGAGTGGTGAGGGGGGGAGAGATGGGAGGGGTTGGTGTCTGCTTATAAGCTGGGGGAAAAGAGGGGCAGCGTGCAGACCTGTTGATGGATGTTGGTTTCATAAAGGGCTAGAGTCATGTGACTGGACTTCTGACATAATCAGCACATTGGATTTAGTGTGCATTTCATCTTAATGTACTTGTAAGGAACAGACAGGTTTAGAGCAGGATTAACACACTGTAACAGCATAATGAGATGGAGGTGTGCATATATATATATATATATATATATATATATATATATATATATATATATATATATATATATATATATATATTTAGTACCTGTCCGTGCATACATATATGGGCAGATAGATTACAACTAAAGTTACTACGTTGGGTGATGAAGGTACATTTGATGTAAACATAAAAAAAATATATATTGAGTACATTCGATGTTGAATGTCAAGAAAAATTCACATAGTAATTTACATTAAGAATTACAATGACGGGTACATCTCTTAGTAAACACTCAGCGAGGCATCCATCGCGCTGGTCTAACAGAGGCGATCTATCACGGCCACTCTGTGATCTCTCCTGGCTTGCAGAATGGTGGTGTAGTGGAGGAGAGCTGGAGAGGAGGCTTGGAACGCTCGCTGGACCGCATCGATGGTCGGGATGACGTCACAGGCGTGTTCGCAACTAGTTTCTGGGGTAGAGCACCCTGGTGGTGGGAGGAATGTGCGCTCCTTTTTCAAGCTAATTATATTGCCACAGGCAGCATTGATTAAAATGACCATTTAACAGAAGGTAAAATAGCAAAAAACAACATACATAAATTGAAAAAAACAACCTTCTTATAGTTACATAGTTACATAGTAGGTGAGGTTGAAAAAAGACACAAGTCCATCAAGTCCAACCTATGTGTGATTATGTGTCAGTATTACATTGTATATCCCTGTATGTTGCGGTCATTCAAGTGCTTATCTAATAGTTTCTTGAAGCTATCGATGCTCCCCGCTGAGACCACCGCCTGTGGAAGGGAATTCCACATCCTTGCCACTCTTACAGTAAAGAACCCTCTATGTAGTTTAAGGTTAAACCTCTTTTCTTCTAATTTTAATGAGTGGCCACGAGTCTTGTTAAACTCTCTTCTGCAAAAAAGTTTTATTTCTATTGTGGGGTCACCAGTACGGTATTTGTATATTGAAATCATATCCCCTCTCAAGCGTCTCTTCTCCGGAGAGAATAAGTTCAGTGCTCGCAACCTTTCCTCATAACTAAGATCCTCCAGACACTTTATTAGCTTTGTTGCCATTCTTTGTACTCGCTCCATTTCCAGTACATCCTTCCTGAGGACTGCTGCCCAGAACTGGACAGCATAATCTAGGTGCAGCTGGACCAGAGTCTTGTAGAGTGGGAAAATTATCGTTTTGTCTCTGGAGTTGATCCCCTTTTTAATGCATACTAATATTCTGTTTGCTTTGTTAGCAGCAGCTTGGCATTGCATGCCATTGCTGAGCCTATCATCTACTGGGACCCCCAGGTCCTTTTCCATCCTAGATTGCTCCAGAGGTTCTCCCCCCAGTGTATAGATTGCATTCATGTTTTTGCCACCCAAATGCATTATTTTACATTTTTCTACATTGAACCTCATTTGCCATGTAGTTGCCTACCCCATTAATTTGTTCAGATCTTTTTGCAAGGTTTCCACATCCTGCAGAGAAGTTATTGCCCTGCTTAGCTTAGTATCGTCTGCAAATACAGAGATTGAACTGTTTATCCCATCCTCCAGGTCGTTTATGAACAAATTAAATAGGATTGGTCCCAGCACAGAACCCTGGGGAACCCCCACTACCCACCCCTGACCATTCCGAGTACTCCCCATTTATCACCACCCTCTGAACTCGCCCTTGTAGCCAGTTTTCAATCCATGTACTCACCCTATGGTCCATGCCAACGGACCTTATTTTGTACAGTAAACATTTATGGGGAATTGTGTCAAATGCTTTTGCAAAATCCTGATACACAACGTCTACGGGCCTTCCTTTATCTAGATGGCAACTCACCTCCTCATAGAAGGTTAGTAGATTGGTTTGGCAAGAACAATTCTTTATGAATCCATGCTGATTACTGCTAATGATACCGTTCTCATTACTAAAATCTTGTATATAGTTCCTTATCACCCCCTCCAAGAGTTTACATACTATTGATGTTAGGCTAACTGGTCTGTAATTCCCAGGGGTGTATTTTGGGCCCTTTTTAAATATTGGTGCTACATTGGCTTTTCTCCAATCAGCTGGTACCATTCCAGTCAGTAGACTGTCTGTAAAAATTAGGAACAACGGTCTGGCAATCACTTGACTGAGTTCCCTAAGTACCCTCGGATGCAAGCCATCTGGTCCCGGTGATTTATTAAGGTTAAGTTTCCCAAGTCTAATTTTAATTCTGTCCTCTGTTAACCATGGAGCCGCTTCCTGTGATGTGTCATGAGGATAAACACTGCAGTTTTGGTTACTGAAGCCCCCCGATTCACTCCTGAAGACTGAAAAGAAGAATAAATTCACCTTCGCCATCTCCCCATCCTTTGTAACCAGATGTCCTTCCTCATTCTTTATGGGGCCAATATGGTCTGTCCTCCCTTTTTTACTGTTTACATACTTAAAGAATTTCTTGGGATTTTTTTTTGCTCTCCTCCGCTGTGTGTCTTTCATGTTCTATCTTAGCCATCCTAATGGCACCCTTACATTTCTTGTTGCATTCTTTATAAAGTCTGAATGCTGAGGATGATCCCTTAACCTTGTATTTTTTGAAGGCCTTCTCCTTTGCTTTTATATGCCCTTATTTAACCGCTTCAGCCCCGGAAGATTTTAACCCCTTCCTGACCAGAGCGTTTTTTGCGATTTGGTACTGCGTCGCTTTAACTGACAATTGCACGGTCGTGCGACGCGTCTCCCAAACAAAATTGACGTCCTTTTTTCCCAACAAATAGAGCTTTCTTTTGGTGGTAATTGATCACCTCTGCGATTTTTATTTTTTGCGCTCTAAACAAAATAAGAGCGACAATTTTGAAAAAAACACATTATTTTTTACATTTTGCTATAATAAATATCCCCCAAAAATATATAAAAAAAACAATTTTTTTCCTCAGTTTAGGTCGATCTTATTCTTCTACATATTTTTGGTAAAAAGAATCGCAATAAGCGTTTATTGATTGGTTTGCGCAAAAGTTATAGTGTTTACAAAATAGGGGATAGTTTTATGGCATTTTTATAAATTTTTTTTTTTTTTACTAGTAATGGCGGCGATCAGCGATTTTTATTGTGACTGCGACGTTATGGCGGACATGTCGGACATTTTTGACACATTTTTGGGACCATTGTCATTTATACAGCGATCAGTGCGATTAAAAATGCACTGATTACTGTGTAAATGACACTGGCAGTGAAGGGGTTAACCACTAGGGGGCGGGGAGGGGTTAAGTATGTCCTAGGGGAGGGATTACTAACTGTAGGGGGATGGGCTAGCAATGTCATTACTCTAATCACAGCTCCCGATGACAGGGAGCTGTGTTAAGTGACACTTGTCACTAGGCAGAACGGGGAGATACTGTTTACATCAGCATCTCCCCGTTCGTCCTCTCCGTGAGGCGATTGCGGGTATCCCCATGGCGATTGAGTCCGCGGGACCCGCGTCCCGACTCACGGAGCTCCCGGCCGGCGCGCACGCAATGGCACAGCGGGGAATTCAAATGGACGTACCTGTAAGTCCATTTGCCCAGCCGTGCCATTCTGCCGATGTACATCGTGCGCCGGTCGGGAAGGGGTTAATATGCTCTTAAAGCAAACCCATCTCTCCTCCGTGTTCTTTGTTCCTAATATTTTATCCCAATTTATGCCTTTTAGCAAGGTTTGTAGTTTAGGGAAGTTGGCTCTTTTGAAATTCAGTGTCTTTGTATTCCCTTTATGTTTCCTATTTGTGTGATTTATACTGAAACGAATTGACCTGTGATCGCTGTTACCTAAATTGCCCCGTATTTCCACATCCGTTATCAGGTCTGTATTGTTGGTAATCAGTAGATCCAGTAATGCTTTATTTCTAGTTGGTGCGTCTACCATCTGACCCATAAAATTGTCCTGCAAGACATTAAGGAACTAGCGAGCCTTAAATGAATGCGCGGTTCCCTCCGCCCAGTCTATATCTGGATAATTAAAATCCCCCACTATGATAACACTTCCCATCCTTACTGCTAATCCAAATTGTGATAGGAGATCTGTCTCCACTTCCTCCCTCAGGTTAGGGGGCCTATAGCATACTCCCAGTATTATTTTCCCCTTAGCTTCATCCCTTTGGAGCTCTACCTATAAGGATTCCACCTCCTCCCTAGCTCCCTCAGTGATGTCATCTCTCACATTTACTTGTACATTATTCTTGATGTATAGGCATACCCCTCTCCCTTTTTACCCTCTCTATCCTTGTGGTAAAGGGTATACCCTTGAATGTTTGCCAGCCAATCATAAGAGCTGTTGAACCAGGTCTCTGAAATTCCCACAAAAGCCAAATCCTCCTCATACAACAGTATCTCTAGTTCACCCATCTTGTCCGCCATGCTCCTGGCATTGGTGAACATGCCACATAGTTTAGACCGGTCGCATATTGTCCTTGTATTGGGTGTTTCGAGATTGCAACTAGGACTTGCTACTGTACTTACCTTGTGTTTTTGTGCTTTGGTCAACCTACCACTAATGCCCCCAATACTACCCTCTGGAATTTCTTCCACGCTGACTATCTCTACCTCTGGACCCTCCCCCCCATCGCCTACTTTAAAAGCCCCTCTAACTTTTTGGCCGTCTTCATTTCCAGCAGATCTGCACCCTCCTCATTTAGGTGCAGTCCGTCCCTTCTATAGTACCGGTTATCGACTGAGAAGTCGGCCCAGTCCTCCAGGAACCCAAACCCCTCCTTACTACACCAGCTCTTCAGCCACTTATTTACTTCCCTAATCTCCCTCTGCCTTTCTGGTGTGGCTCGATGTACCGGTAGTATTCCTGAGCGTACTACTTTGGAGGTTCTTTTCTTCCTTTTCCTTTTCCTTATATTGAAAAAAACATATTCCATAAATTCCACATGTACATCATAATAAAACATGATAAACAACGGTAACAATGTACATGTGTGGTTAGGATTATAAATATAATCTGATGTAGGTGGGGATTGTATCATACTTCCAATGTATACAATTAATTAATATTGGTGGATTGTGAATAAAAATTAATAGTTACATAGTTAGTCAGATTGAAAAAAAGACACAAGTCCATCCAGTTCAACAATAAAAAAAACAAAAAAAAAAGACAAAAAAAAAAAAATCGTACAATCCAATATACCCAATACTATACCCACAGTTGATCCAGAGGAAGGCAAAAAACCCCAGCAGAGCACGCTCCAATTTGCTACAGCAGGGGAAAAAATTCCTTCCTGATCCCCCAAGAGGCAATTGGATGTTCCCTGGATCAACTTTACCTATAAATGTTAGTACCCAGTTATATTATGTACATTTAGGAAAGTATCCAGGCCTTTCTTAAAGCAATCTACTGAGCTGGCCAGAACCACCTCTGGAGGGAGTCTATTCCACATTTTCACAGCTCTTACTGTGAAGAAACCTTTCCATATTTGGAGATGAAATCTCCTTTCCTCCAGTCGTAAAGAGTGCCCCCTTGTCCTCTGTGTTGACCGTAAAGTGAATAACTCAACACCAAGTTCACTATATGGACCCCTTATATATTTGAACATTTTGATCATATCCCCCCTTATTCTCCTCTTCTCAAGAGTGAACAAATTCAGTTTGCACTTTCTCCAGTTCCCCGATATCCTTTTTGAGAACTGGTGCCCAAAACTGTGAACTGCATATTCCAGATGGGGTCTTACTAATGATTTGAACAAGGGCAAAATGACATCTCTCTCTCTGGAGTCCATACCTCTCTTAATACAAGAAAGGACTTTGCTCGCTTTGGAAACCGCAGCTTGGCATTGCATGCTATTATTGAGCTTATGATCTACCAAAACCCCCAGATCCTTCTCCACTACGGATTACCCCAGTTGTACTCCCCCTAGCATGCATATATGATGCATGCATATTCTTAGCCCCCAAGTGCATAACTTTACATTTCTCAACATTAAACCTCATCTGCCACATAGACGCCCAATTAGACAGAGCATTGAGGTCAGCTTGTAAATTGGAGACATCCTGTAAGGACATTATTCCACTGCATAGCTTGGTGTCATCTGCAAAGACAGAAATGTTACTTTTGATACCAGACTCAATATCATTTATAAAGATATTAAAGAGTAAGGGTCCCAGCACTGAACCTTGGGGTACACCACTGATAACCTTAGACCATTCAGAGTAAGAATCATTAACCACTACTCTCTGAATTCTGTGGGATAATGGGATATTGAATTTTTTTTTATCTCAAACGAGAACCACACGAGATTATGTAGCTAATGTATATGTCTGAATAGAGGTCACCTTATAGAAAATATGTACTATGGTACCAATGTTATGGCTCAGATTAATTTACTTACTCTCATCTGGGGATCCCACCACCCCGGATATATTCCAACCCCATTGATCACATGAAGGGATAGGATGTTCTGCAGAAAAAACTGGGGGGGGGGGCTTGGGTTAATATTACAAAATAGTGGACACCTCTAGTTCTTCATTCAAGCCACCAGGCGAGAGGATATCTAGAGAGTAGATCCAGAAAGTCTCATGTTCACAAAGCCTGTGGAATCTCTCAGCTTTTGAGAGGTTTCTGGGTATCTGTTCTACTATCTGCAGCTCAAACCATAGACTACATGGTCTGAGGAGCAGTTGTAGAACTCATCGAATTTGTAGGTTTTTCCTTTTGCAACAAACTCTTTTTTACCATGTTTGATGAAAGCACAGGTTTTGCGCAGGGGTTTGTTGCACCTATACATACCGACAATGGGGATAAGGCAAAGCTGAGTGGAGGGGGTGGGTACAGTGTTTATATTTAAATTTATCTGGGCTATTTTATTTTTAAGGTTTGGGGCTTTTCTGTAAGTGACTCGTGGCTGCTCTGGAAGAAGGGGTTGGAGATGAAGATCTTCCATCAATATTTTCCAATATTTTTTGAGGATTTGTTCCATTTTTTTATGTTCTGTATGAAATTTTGTGGTGAACTGAATAGTATGGTCAAAGTGCTATTTTTTTCTTTTTTGGACTTTTTTTGGCTAGGTTGTGTGAATATGCTTGTTGAATAAGGGTATCGGGGTACCCTTTTTCCATGGGTTTGTTCTTTAAAATGCTACTCTGTTCAACATAATCTTCTGTTCTGGTACAGTTATGTCGAAGTCGCCAGAACTGTCCTTTTGAGATATCGTCGGTCCATTTTTGATATTGGCAGCTCCTATAATGTAGCAGAGAGTTCCCTGCCGTTGGCTTGAAGTACTTTTTGGCCTGTATAGTGTCTCCAGTGTGGTATAGTTCCAGACCTAGAAATGCCAGCTTGTGTGGGTCTGTGACATATGTGAATGAAAGCCCATGTGGATTATTGTTGCAATGTGCAACAAATTCTGTGGTGGATTCATTAGGGCCGTCCCAAATAATTAGAATATCATCAATGTAACAACCGAAAAAAATCAAGTTTTTGGAAAATTGATTTTTGCGCCATACGTACTGGGTCTCCCACAAACCCATGGCTTGGTTGGCATATGATGGCGCAAAATTAGCGCCCATTGCGGTGCCTGGTATCTGTAAGAACAGTTGATCATTGAAATTTAAATAATTGCGTGATAAACAAAATTTGGTGGCTTCCAAAATAAATTGGGCTTGGCAATGACTCATGTATGGGTCCTGGGATAAAAAATGTTCTAAGGCTGTGAGGCCAAAATGGTGGGGAATAGATGTGTATAAGGAGTTTATGTCTAGAGACATCCAGACGTAGCTTTCTTCCCATTTGTAGGTTTGTAGCAGTTCTAATACATGTCCCTAATGTAGGACTGTAGATTCTGAGCTAGAGGTTGTAGATATGTCCTGCAGTGTCCTCCCTAGGGAGCCTGATACAGATATTCTGGATCATGGTCTCCTATCACACTGGGTGACCTATAACAAACTCCAATGATTAACTTTGAACTACGCTCTATATGCAGTTCCACCCATAATGCTTCAGCCTCATCACACTCTCCATCAACTTGGTCCTCTTTCACACTCGCTTTGATATTCCTTCTTACATAGAGACAGACCCTGACACCTTTCCTTTTTACCCTGTCTCTCCAAAAGAGTGCAAAGCCATTAATATCAATAGCCCAGTCATGTGAAGAATGAAGCCAAGATTCATCAAAACCAATTAAATCATAGTTCTCTTCCTGCATCAAAGCTTCTAACTCACCTATGTTGCTTGGCAGACTTCTGGCATTAGTGAACAAACACTTTCATGCGTTATTACATTTTGCTCTTGTGTTTTGCATATCTTTTTTAGTAGTACAAATAGCACTATAATTTCCAATAGTTGTTTGTAACATGGGAACCTGCTCTTCACCTGCCATAACCCTCTCCCCATCTATGCCCATTTCCCCGCCCCTATAATGTTTGACCCCTAACTGACCTGTCTGCCAAATTGAATTCTAGTTCACCCTCCCCCCTCAATCCTAGTTTAAATACCCCTTTCAGCCTTCCCATAAACCTCTCCCCCAGCACAGCAGACCCCCTTCCATTTAGGTGCAAACCATCTTTAGCATATAGGTTTTACCCCAATGAAAAGTCAGCCCAGTGCTCTAGAAACCCAAACCCTTCCTTCTTACAACGTCTTTCGCCACGCATTCAGTTCTCTAACCTCCCCCTGTCTTTCCTGTTTTGCACATGGCACAGTCAATATTTCAGAGAATATCACCTTGGAGGTCCTTCCCTTCAACTTGCAACCTAGTCCTTTAAATCAATTCTTAAGGAACCTCCAACTTCCATGTATTTTGCCATTGGTTCCAACATGGACCAAGACATCTGGGTCATGCCCAGCCCCTCCCAGTAATTTATCAGCCCGGTCCACCAATGCCAAACCCTAGCACCAGGGGGACCGCAAACCATTCAGTTGAGGCGATCCTGGTGACAAATTTTTCAGTCCTCCTGTTCATAGACTCCCCTATTACCACCAACTGTCTAGACCTACCTGCACTACTCTCACCACCCCTACTATCTAGTAGGGGTGGTGAGGGTAGTGCAGGTAGGCCTAGAGAGTTGGTGGTAATAGGCTGCTCTCCTGGCTATTAGGGATAGCAGTGACATCCAGGGCTGCCACCTCTGTGTTTTGCCCACTCCACAGCTTCACCCAACTTGGCAAATTTGTTTTGGTGCACAAACACAGGACTGGCCTTCCTTTCCTGCGAGCCCCTACCACTCCCTCTAACTACATGAACCTATCTTCCTACCTGATAATCCTGACTTGCCCCTCCACATCAACCCCATTGATCACCTGCTCACTTTCAAGGTTCCCCTTTAGTTAGATCCTAAATCTCCAGAAATCTGCATTGGAACTGTCTCGTTACTTGGAGTATCTCGGCCTGATCTTAGACACGGCCGTGTCCAAGGTTTTCCATCCCTTGGACAAATTCTGGACTTTCCACTGCAGTGTTAGGACTGTATAGTCATGCATGAGGGTTTTGGACTCGATGGTGGCCTTCTTAGTCAGTTCATTTTGGACAGTTTCATTCCAGACTGTTGCAGATCAACATTCTGACAGGGTAAATGGTGAAGATGCAGTCCTTGGATTGTTCCATATATCTGATCAGCAAGATTAGGCTTGCCCTGGCAGGGTGGGTAACAATTTCAGCGATGCAATCCAGAAAAACCCCTATCTCAGTGGTTTGAATAGCTCTCCTAATTGATGCCAGACTATTAGGCTGGGAAGTAATCCTGAATATCCTCTAGGTTCAAGGGACTTTGTTGTCAAAGGAAGTTTGTCTTCCGATCAATATTCTGGAAATTGGGGCCATCTGGTTATCACTTCAACAGTAGACCTCTCATCTGCATGGTCATCCAACCAGGATTCAGTCCGACATTTCCATGGCACTGGTGTAAATCAACCATTAGGGAGGAACCAGAGGTGTCGCACCTCAAAAAGAAGAGGATCTGATTCTGGCTTGGGCAAAACTTCACGTTCTAGCCCTGTCCACCATGCACATCCTAGACATGGAAAATTGACAAGCAGACTTCCTCAGTCATCAACGTCTGGACTCCAGAGAATGGTCTCCTTACCCTGAGGTGTTTCAAGGCCTTGTTGTAGATAGGGAACTCTAGACATGAACCTTCTGGCTTCAAGAATAAGCTGACTTGGTTTGTCTCCGGGTCTGTACCTTTTCCCCTCTGGAACTTCTACCATTGCACCTAAAGCATGTGTATGGGAGCAACATCATCATGGCACAGAGGGGTGCTGTAAATGTATACAGAGCTGTATATGTGCAACTCCGTGTACATAAACGCTGAAAGGCAGAAAGGTTTATGACAAGAGAAAATTTTTCTTTCATAAAAATCCTACCTGTCAGTGTTTTTCTTTTTCAGGTTTAATTTCACTTTATCCTGAAAAGAAGTCTTTCTTGTGCTACACAAATTGCACTACACATTTCTCTATCATCATCATCATCTATTATCAACCTCCTAAAAAGATCCATTGCCTTGATGTATTAGATGCTGTTCGAGTCTGCCTCACAGCTACAGCTCCCTTTAGGCAGTCTAATTTTCTGTTTGCCCTCCTCCTTCCCCCACAGCCTGCTGGGACACATCATAGATCTCAGAACACTGAGGGGCCATTCACAAAGTGCAGCACAGCTTGCGCATGCGCAGTAGGAAACCGGTTGTGAAGCCGAAAGGCTTTACTGCTGGTTTCCCTTACGTAAGATGCCATCGCCTGCACCCAAAGCCGAGTGAAAAATCAGCTTGGGTAGGGACATCGCTAGATACGTGGACAGTTAAGTGTCCTTATATTAAAAGTCAACTGCTACAGTATTCGTAGCTGCTGACCTAAATTTTTTGGGGGGAGACTGGAACTCCTCTTTAAGAAAATGGGACTTTATTTTACTATAGCATAAAAATGCTTGGAGTTCATTAAGGAGACAAGCCCCTCCCCTGTGTTCTTATGATACACTATTGCTTGCTATAAAACTGAGTCAGGCTAAGAGTGGGAGTGGCTTTATTGGGCTGTTTGTACAGCTCTTTTTTGCCAGTGTCCAATCTCATTAAGAGTATATAACCCAATGTAACTGAATACTTCATCTTGTGTTGCTTAAAGTGGTTGTAAACCCAGTGAAATGACAAGCTTCTGGTGATACACAATGAAGAGATGAAACAAATCCTCCTACATAAGTTGTACCCCTTTATTTGCAGTCCTGTATCCTCTACAGTCTTCCACAACACACATTTTGCATAATCTCTCAGGGGACAGGTGTCTGACATCACACACACACACACTGCAGATCTAGAGCACAGAGCTCTGTGAAATATGATAGCTGATTGGAGGGAAGGGACAAACCCCCTTTAACAGGCTCATAGAGACAAACACAGACCTGAGTCTATAAGTCACCTGCTGGAGGGGGGCAGGCTGTTACCTAAGAGTCAGAGGTTTCGGCTTACAGTTCTATCAGTGACTCATGCAGATAGCAGAGTGAGGAGAGATCAACGAACTACACTTGGTGCGTTGGTTTCAGGCTAGTACAGACTATAGATGGATGTGCTTTGTTCACTTGCTGCCACTGACTTAAGGCTTATGTTAGCAGCAACACAGAGTTTTAAACACATTCTTACATTTTTCAAGCCTACTATCATCTTTCTGTTGGATCAACTACCCCTGCCATTTTTTCCCAGGCTCCACTGCCCTGCGGACCCAGAACGGGTAAGCAGGTCTTAGCCGGTAGAACAGAAAGAGACCAGTGAACATCCATTTGTTGAGTATCCTTCCAGTGAATGAAGCTGGAAGCATCATGCATTTCATCATTTCCAGTGTCAGCACTGTCATTCCCAGCTGTGGCTGGGGAAGAAGTTGATAAATCACGATCTGTGCTTAATTGGGGTCAAAAAGTGATGGGTAGTGGATCTATGAGCCCTGATGTCACCAGTCACGTCCATTATGCAAACTAAGCAAAAAAAAAAAAGTTTCAAAAAATTTTAAGTATCACAGATAAGAATAAATAGTTTGAAAGCAGTCCCCCCCATGCCCCAACTTACATATGTGTCCAAATGTGCATGTTGAATGAGCCTACAGAAGAAAATGACAGTTGTAATAGCCATAATACGTATCCCTGCGCATCCTGGTGTGCAAGCAAGAATTATAATGTAATCATTCACAGTTCACTCTAAATTAATGGTCTGTAAAGGCTTTTAAAGTGATGTACCATTTTGGGTACCAAAGTTTGTTGTCAATTCATGGGTATGCACAGTTTTAAGGCTTGACATTTTTAGTATGTATTTACTTGATGAAACCTCATCTTTTTACCAAGTTGGATAATATTATTGTGTTTGTGTGCATTACATTTTTCTTTAGTGTACTTTAGGGGTTAACCATGGATTAAAAGCGCCCGAAAACTTATATATGATAATATATATATATGATATATATATATATATATATATATATATATATATGATATATATATATATATATATATATATATATATATATATGATTATATATAATGCACAGGGGTTAAATACATTTACAAAAAGAAACAATATGTTAAGAGAAATTAAACAACTCTCTGGAGAGGTAGCCTTTCTACAGGATACTCAAATCTCCCATGAAACAACTATAAAATTAAGCTTAAAGGACTTGCCAATATGGTTCTACGGAGACTCTACAACAAAACGGGCTAAGGGAGTGGCCATTGGGTTTGCCAGAGGAGTAAGGTTCACACTAGAGGAGAGGTTGGTGGTCCCTGAAGGGCGTTACCTGTTCCTGAGGGGGAGACTCAATGAGGTGGATTACACTCTGGCAAACATCTATTGCCCAAATAAGAATCCAATAAAATACTTAAAAGCGGTTATCGAGAAACGAATGGAGTTTAAAAAAGGTGGAGTGATTGTAGCAGGAGATTTTAATTTCTGTATGCAACCTGAGATAGATAGTACTCCTGGGTACAGGGGAGTGGGAATGCCAAATTGAAGACATTAAAAAAGAAACTGCATCAGAATCAGCTGATGGATGCATGGAAGATACGGCATGCTAAAATACGAGGAAGTACTTGGCTAGGATACTAAAAAAGAAATTTCAAAAATACTATGGAGAACTGTACTCAGTAAAACAGAAAGAAATAAAAATGGAAATTAACAAAACTTCAACAGGACACCTCTCTTGGTTAGGCAGGATAAATATTTTTAAAATGGCAATTTTGCCTAAAATCCCGTATAAAATGCAAATGCTGCCAATCCCCCTACCATAAACTTATTTTAACACACTAAAAACGTTACTATTCAGGTTTATATGACAGAAAAAGAAACCAAGGATAAGCTTTGCGGTACCGAATAAAGACAAAAAGCAAGGGGGGCTGGGGGTGCCGGATATCAAAAATTACTATAATGCAATATTATTATCACGGGTGTTAGAATGGGTAAAAATGAATAAGGAAAAAAGATGGGTTAAATTGGGAAAACACGATTAGCAATGTAGCACTGGGGAAAATAATTTGGATACCACCTGAATATAGAGAAATAAGTGAAAATACACATGTAATAACAAAGAAAATCTTGGCAATCTGGGATTTGCTGCACACAAAGGAAAAATGGGAATTGAATTCACCCCTGATACCATTAAAAGAAACACATTTTTTTCCACCGGGGAAAGGGAGATTGTTTGGGGAATGGATAAAAAAAGAAGATGCACAATTAAAAGATATCACGATGAAAGGCAAAATATACACGTTACAGTATTTAAAACAAAAAAATGACTTAATGATAATGGCGGTCCTCCCAGCTGAAACATTTTGTTACATCATTGCCTCAACCCGTAAGATCATAGGAGGACTTACGGCGAGCGGCTATGTATGGCAAAAGGAACAAAGAGCGGGATCTCAAGGATCTACATTCAGGTCCATAAATATTGGGACATCGACACAATTATAATCTTTTTGGCTCTATACACCACCACAATGGATTTGAAATGAAACAAACAAGATGTGCTTTAACTGCAGACTTTCAGCTTTAATTTGAGGGTATTTACATCCAAATCAGGTGAACGGTGTAGGAAATACAACAGTTTGTATATGTGCTTCCCACTTTCTAAGGGACCAAAAGTAATGGGACAGATTAACAATCATCCATCAAACTTTCACTTTTTAGTACTTGGTTGCAAATCCTTTGCAGTCAATTACAGCCTGAAGTCTGGAACGCATAGATAGCTCCATACGCTGGGTTTCATCCCTGGTGATGCTCTGCCAGGCCTCTACTGCAACTGTCTTCAGTTTCTGCTTGTTCTTGGGGCATTTTCCCTTCAGTTTTGTCTTCAGCAAGTGAAATGCATACTCAATCAGATTCAGGTCAGGTGATTGACTTGGCCATTGCATAACATTCCAGTTCTTTCCCTTAAAAAACTCTTTGGTTGCTTTCGCAGTATGCTTTGGGTCATTGTCCATCTGCACTGTGAAGCACCATCCAATGAGTTCTGAAGCATTTTGCTGAATATGAGCAGATAATATTGCCTGAAACGCTTCAGAATTCATCCCGCTGCTTTTGTCAGCAGTCACATCATCAATAAATACAAGAGACCCAGTTCCATTGGCAGCCATACATGCCCACGCCATGACACTACCACCACCATGCTTCACTGATGAGGTGGTATGCTTTGGATCATGAGCAGTTCCTTTCCTTCTCCATACTCTTCACTTCCCATCACTCTGGTACAAGTTGATCTTGGACTCATCTGTCCATAGGATGTTGTTCCAGAACTGTGAAGGCTTTTTTAGATGTTGTTTGGCAAACTCTAATCTGGCCTTCCTGTTTTTGAGGCTCACCAATGGTTTACATCTTGTGGTGAACCCTCTGTATTCACTCTGATGAAGTCTTCTCTTGAGTGTTGACTTTGACACACATACACCTACCTCCTGGAGAGTGTTCTTGATCTGGGCAACTGTTGTGAAGGGTACCAAAAGGAGAAAAGAGAAAGCAGGACTTTAATGAGACGTGTCAGCGCATAAATATTAATAAATTGGCCAGGCACATATAGAGTTGGCCTGTATCCAATATAAGTATAATCCGGACATAATTATTCTATAACCAGGGAAACACTAGGCGTAATCACAAAGGATTTACAGCAATATTCGTATAAAACATCGTTTAATACTTTATTAGACATAAAGAGAATTGTTAAAAATCAATCAATCAAGGGTATGGTGGATACAAAGCGTATACAGTTACAGTTCAGGTAGTTGTTAAATTCTAGGCATCCTTGAGTTGTTAACTCTACGCGTTTCTTGGCTTACAACCAATCATCAGGAGTTCAGATGCATAATAACTAGAAAATAATAAAGCAGCCATTAATCTAATGATTGACATAAACATATCGAGAAAGCAAAGACTACAATAGTACTCACAAGTAAATTAGATAGATGATAAAATGAGGGCCGGACCACCTTCTCATTTTATCATCTATCTAATTTACTTGTGAGTACTATTGTAGTCTTTGCTTTCTCGATATGTTTATGTCAATCATTAGATTAATGGCTGCTTTATTATTTTCTAGTTATTATGCATTTGAACTCCTGATGATTGGTTGTAAGCCAAGAAACGCGTAGAGTTAACAACTCAAGGATGCCTAGAATTTAACAACTACCTGAACTGTAACTGTATACGCTTTGTATCCACCATACCCTTGATTGATTGATTTTTAACAATTCTCTTTATGTCTAATGAAGTATTAAACGATGTTTTATACGAATATTGCTGTAAATCCTTTGTGATTACGCCTAGTGTTTCCCTGGTTATAGAATAATTATGTCCGGATTATACTTATATTGGATACAGGCCAACTCTATATGTGCCTGGCCAATTTATTAATATTTATGCGCTGACACGTCTCATTAAAGTCCTGCTTTCTCTTTTCTCCTTTTGGTATTACTAATTGGGATGGAGACATGTCAGCGCTCATAATGTTGGTATGGACAGGTCACAACCCCCCCTTTATGTGTTGTGAAGGGTGTTTTCTTCACCAGGGAAAGAATTCTTTGGTCATCCACCACAGTTTTTGTCCGTGGTCTTCCGGGTCTTTTGGTGTTGCTGAGCTCACCGGTGCGTTCTTTCTTTTTAAGGATGTTCCAAACAGTTGATTTGGCCACACCTAATGTTTTTGCTATCTCTCTGATGGATTTGTTTTGTTTTTTCAGCCTAATGATGGCTTGCTTCACTGATAGTGACAGCTCTTTGGATCTCTTATTGAGAGTTGACAGCAACAGATTCCAAATGCAAATAGCACACTTGAAATGAACTCTGGACCTTTTATCTGCTCCTTGTAAATGGGGTAATGAGGGAATAACACACAACTGGCCATGGAACAGCTGAACAGCCAATTGTCCCATTACTTTTGGTCCCTTAAAAAGTGGGATGCACATATACAAACTGTTCCTACACCGTTCACCTGATTTGGATGTAAATACCCTCAAATTAAAGCTGAAAGTCTGCAGTTAAAGCACAGCTTATTCATTTCATTTCAAATCCATTGTGGTGGTGTATAGACCCAAAAAGATTAGAATTGTGTCGATGTCCCAATATTTATGGACCTGACTGTATAAAGTGCTTGTGAGATTGAAGGGGTCAGAAATACCGCCATTCATAATAAAGTGGGAAGAAGAACTGGGTAAGGGAGAGAAAGATCAAGATTATGGGAAAATTCTCAAGATAACACATTCCATGGCAATAGACCGTAACACCATAGAAATGAATTATACATTTTTAGCACTCTGGTATATTACACCGGATAAGACACATAAATGTCAAAAGGAAGTTTCACAACTATGCTGGGGGAAATGTGGTGTAGTACGAACAATGGCCCACATATGGTGGAAGTGCCCAAAAATTACCAATATAGAGATTCCAGAGGAACCATGGAGGTGTTTGTTTCATGGGGTAAGAATGCCCTAATAAACATTGGTTCCCCATCAAATGAATTCAGCCAAAAGCTTAATACCTCGGCAGTGGCAGGAGATAGAAAGTCTTAAGATGGGAAGTTGGTGTGAAAAAGTAGATGAGATTTACAATATGAAATATCTCAGGCTCTGTGGAGAGGATGGAATAGAAGGATTTTAAAGTAAATGGAGGGTCTGGAGAGAGTTTAAGCTGTCAAGGAGATATGTAGAATTAAAGAGAGCAGAGGAAGGGGGGAGGTCGGGAGTCACGGCAGAGGTTTAGTAATAAAAAGGGGGTGGGGAGGGGGGAGTATAAATAATGGTAAATAGTATTTGGTGGTTGATAAGTGTTGTATTTTTATATTTGGATATATATTTGTCATGAAGAAAAAACAATAAAGAAATTGAAAAAAAAAAAAAGTGCCCGAAAAGCGCCACTGCCCATTGATTCAATGGCAGGGACGGTTGAGAAGCGGTGTTTTCACCGCTCCCGCACCACCCCAAAGATACTGCTTGCAGGGCTGACATGTAAACAGTGTATGATCCATCCGGTTACGCATGATTGTTTACAAGGTGGCCTGCTACTGCCTACTGAATGACTCTTTTGCATCTTTCACTAGGCAGAAGTGGCCATACAAGCTGCTTGTATGAATTTCAGCTATATGGACTTTTTTTCTGTATCCCCCTTGGGAGGTTTTCCTTTACTTCCTGTGCTGCAGAAGCAATAGAAAGTCTTGGGACCCCTTTGTCACCAAAACAACTGTCCCATGGGAAGATTGCCCCTCACCTCTTGTGACAACTGTAAAATGTTGATTTCCCATTTATCGCTATATAATATATTATGTTTATGTTCTCAAATATATTTACTCATCCTGATATTTCTTTTCCTCTGGACTAATCCTTACAAACAAGGGTTTCTTACAGACTTTTCTTGTTTATTGAAAATTGTAAATTTTGTTTGAAAAAAAGAAGACAGGTGAAAGAGTTGCGGTGTGTATTTTCTGAATGGCCTGCCCAGGAGTGCTGCAGAATTCATTTTGCATAGGCCTCATCAGCCTGTGAGCATTAAGAAAAAATGTCTGTCTTGGGTGCAACTAAATATAATTTGAATCCTGTGTGTGGTGAGGGGGGTGGTTGGCCTTAATTTTTCTGCATCTGAGGTCTATGTTTTAAAAATGTGAATTGACCATTTTTGTATTATGAATATATGGTAACAAATCAGTGGAGAATGCTTTATTCAGCAAAGCACATATATTAAATTGGTTCTATAGGTAGGCAAAAAACCTTTTGCATGCAGTCAATAGACACAGACAGCAAGGCTCGGGAAAGGGCTCACACGAGTGCCCTTCATAGCAAGCAGCTTGCTATGGGAGCACTCGCTGGTGGTGGGGGGTTGGAGCCAGGAGCGGCAACGGTGGACCCGAGAAGAGGAGGAGCATTTTTGCTGCTGCTGAACTCCTGCAGGAGAAAAAAATGTCAAGAGCATGTAGTGTGCATGAGACCTTATGCACCGCCCTCTGGCCAACTATCCAGTCGTACAGCTGAGGTTCTCCAGAAAATGCTTACGAAAAAATATTTCAGAAATCACAGGGACAAGGAAATTCTGTAAGCCTCTGTGATATTGCTTCACCTCCAGAAATAAAGAGACATACTAGGTCTGGTGAATTTGCCCAACAATGTCTCTTGGAGGTGGGGAAAAAAGCATCTGACATTTTTGCTGAAACTCATCAAGAGCTCATTTTAAATGCAAATAGGTCTGCCAGCCAGTAAATGGTAACAGGATTATACCAAATTTTGCATGCACAGGACATCATGAGAGCAGATTTCACTGCTCAGCCATGTCATGCTGACATGTAGGTTAAATCGCACATGTAGGAAAAATTAAATGACAACTTTTAAGGATATGGGATACAAAAAAAATTGCATATATGTACAGTATATACTGTATATCAATGTTTTAGATGTAAAGGATACAGATTTTTTTGTGCTGAAAACCAATAGGGGGCATGATATATGCATGTTAAAATTAATGATTCTTAATGGAGTTCTTTAACAGACAAATTTCTATTCTGCAAGCAAAGGAATCCTTGTCCTAGACATAATGGTAATTTCTTATCATTAAAACCTGTTAGTAGGTAAGTAATTGTACTTTGTTTACATATGTCCTCTGCCAATGACATAACTGTTACACAATGACCATAGTATTAACCACTGTTCTGATAGCAGCCAAACAGTAGACAGGTAGGTGTACAAAATGTAGTGTACAGATTTTAATTTGGATTGGTGGTAGTCAGTTTTGCTGTTTGTTATCCCCTGAAATCAGGTCATATGAAACTTTGATCTTTCAAGTAGTAGAATGATAAAGGTTGCAGTGAGTGTCAAACTTATGGAAATAATCATATGTATATAATCATGTTTGAGTATATCTGTGGTCAGGTGCATTTTTTTTAATGTCACTTAGAAATATCAGGATGTAAATTCTAATAAGCACAATGTGTCCCCAGTCAACATCAGAGCTTCACAGTGATTCTACAGTGCTATACACTGTAGAATCACTGTGAGGCTCTGATGTTATTTAAAACTTGGGGTTCCATACTGAAAGGCAGGAGCTCAGTAGATTCTGGGACAGATGAGAACTAAGCTTCAGAGTGGCTTAACACTGCCCCGGGGCGGTCCCATTGCACTTTAGCCAAAGTGCAGCTGAACCTCAGGTTTTGTGCAGGTTAGCTGCACTTTCCCATAGATTTCTATGATGTTCTGCATGCAGGAGTTTCGGTGCTCTTTCTGAAACCACACCAAAATTTCAGGACTTCATAGAAGTCTATGGGAAAGCGCAGCTAACCCACACAAAAACCATGGGTTAGCTGCGCATTAGCAAAAGCACAGCAGGTCATTGTGAAGCCTCCCTAAAACATGATCTAAGGTAATCAGCTGAGGCTTATTGAAAGCGGACCTTCAGTAATTTTTTCAATTTTTAAATCTATTAAAGTTTTTTAACTTTAATAAACTTTCTATTAAACTTTTTTTTACAGTTCTGCCCTTGTTTTTTGCCTTTGGATAGTTTCTGCCAGTAAATACCTTATACAATCCACTTCCTGTTTCTTGTCTGGTAAAAAGCCTAGACTAATGACATCATGCACAGCACTCTCTCTCACTCTGGAGAGAGTTTGCCAGGAAGGGAGGGGGAATTAGTCATAAGAGGGCCGATGAAATCTGCAGAGCTGGTGATGTGCCTCTGTGTGTCTGTGTAAATCTAGGAAGTGAACAGGCAGCAGCTTCAGCTGCCCACAGTTAAAATGGTTGCAGCCAGACTCAGTGGAGGGAGATTTCTGCAGCATATTTGGCAAGTACAGAATCACAGTATATAAACATAATATGCAAAGTGGTTGGAGGGAAGCTTCAGAATGGCATAGATGTTTTTATTACAAATTATGTGAGCAGACTCCAGTTCCTCTTTAAATTTTCCTTCAGTTGGTAAATATTGTTTACACCACATCATTAATGCAAGACTGCTTATGATGCATTTGTATCCTCTGAGAAAATATTATGTTATGTAGGATAATGCATGTTTTATTTATTAAGTTAATTGCATACCAGTTAAAAACCTTCCCCAATTCAGTCACCTATGCCCCTTTAATGTGTATCTGTAGGAAATTTTGGTTTGTTTTTGCTGTGAATGATTCAGGAGATTTCCCTTCACTTGCTGTCCCAGATAAACAGCATTAATTAGCAGAACTAAATTCACATAATTTCTCATCAGTTTAACAGTTTCAAAAAAAGAGGACCATTCCAGGCATGCCGGCAAATCTAACTATCAAAATGGCTGCTGTCATAACTGATCACATATGCAGCACCATGGCAGTTGGAGATCAAACAGAAGCTAAGATGGCAGCTTCCTTGGCTGAAAATGATAGGAGGGTTTATTTTCGATGAGAGGGTTCTCACCAAAGTGAGGGAAGATCCTCTCTTGGACAGTTATCAGAACAGTCCCTACACAGAAGGAGCTCACTTTTTTTGGAAAATGTAACATTTTGTATTCTACTATACTTTTTTCTTAGTCAGCAGTACTGGGGTTTTGGCTTTAGACATAATTAAATGTAGTTTTATTCAGATTTTAAAATCGGAAAATTGGATAGAATTTATTAGGCATTATGCTCTGTGAGTGCTTTTCTTTCTTTTCCATATACTTAGAATAGCAGATCCAAATCTCCAAAGTACTGTCATTTTTTTCTCTCATTCAAACTCTGATATTTTCTATTTTTAACCAATTCATATTTCAAAACTCTATTTTGATTCAGATCTTAAAAAAAAATGTATTATTTTGCTCTCATGACAACACAGTGTATGCATCACTTGCTGCTGTTTGTCTGCAAATGTGTTTGCTGACCAGGGTTTGTCAGCTATCATTTCTACTCTCTGCACTTGGTTATATGTTGGCCCCATCAGAAGACTTGCACCCCCCTGTATTATTGTCGGCATGCTCCTTTTCTTTTTCTATTTTTTTATTCTTTTTTTTTTTTTTCTTTTAACTTTTCTTCATTGTATGTCGGGTGTGCCTGAGGATTTGGTGGGGCCTCTGTGACTCTGTTCTTTGGAACAAGAAATACTAGCAAAAGTACAAAATTATCACCTTCAATGACATCCCTATATATTTATGCCATTTCTCACAGTGTTTATATAGCGGATTTCTAATCATTGTTTGAACTTAAACTTTGATTTTCAAATAAAAAAAAAATTGAGACTTTTTTTTTTTTTTTTTTAGATTTAAGCAACTTTCAAGACAATATGTATACTGTTTGCTAAGTCTGTAATAATTATTCATTTGTACAGTCAAAGCAGGTTTATTGAGTGACCTCAAAAAATTGAATTGTCTTCACCAGGAACAGAGTCACAAAAAAAAAGGGGCTGCGTCAACCCTTTGATCCATGTTCTAACTTGCGAGGTTTGAAAACTGCATCCACCTATCAGCAAGGGGGATGCACAGAACATGTCACTGTTACTATCAGCGTTAATCCATCACTTTTTTTTACAATGAAAACCTTTTTTTATATATCATCAAGGTTGGAGGCCTCCATATGTTGAAACACATTTAGTCACATATGCTGTAGCTTAATGCACTAAGTGGGTTCCCTGCCCTTAATCCCCCGATGCCTTTTCTACATCCACTATTACTGCGGGCATTTGCTAGTTGCCCTTATGTTATACTCCTCTGCATTTTCTGTCTTTTCCCTCCCTTCCCTTTTTTGTCGTTTCTTTTCCCTGTTTTAGTTTATGTTTATTTAGTTTCTTTAAGTAAATTATACTTCTTTTGCATGATGTTTGTGTTTCTGAAAGCTGCATTTATCGATGAAACCGTGTCAGATTCTAAAGAGGCTTTGTTAGGGTTTTTACGCCCCAAAACCACAAAAATTTCATTAGAGTTTCTCATTTCTGCAGCTGGTATGTGGTACACCAAAGTATTAGTTACATGTACTAATGTAAGCATGATTTGGCTATTTTTTTGACTATCTGAAATGGTAGTAATAGTCAAATCCAATTGACATGAAATGATTTATCTTATCAATCTTGTTAATTGAAACTTCTGTAAGGTATATATTTAAACACTGACATATTAATTGTTGATAATGCTGGGATAATATAGTAGTAGACATCTGGTTACTTTATTTAGTTTGTGACACCCCATACCTGTTGATAAAGATGAGAAATTCCTAATAAATTTTTGTGTATTATATGTGCTGTGATGGGTGTACTCCTGATATATGGAACCCTTTTGGTATGAATAATGGCTTCATGTTTCTATATTCTCACTTTTTGTTTGTGTAGTATTTTTTTATTTAATTTCAAAGTGTTTACATATATATATATATATATATATATTTTTTAATTTCATAATATGTTTTCTTTAATATTCAGTCTTTTTATTTAAGTCATTCTTCTGTATCCTTCTTAATTTTATCTGCAGTTCGTCGTGTAGCTCCGCGTTTCTCCATTTTACCTATGAGCCATGAAATTATGCCTGGAGGTAATGTAAATATAACTTGCGTTGCGGTTGGTTCACCCATGCCCTATGTGAAATGGATGATGGGTGCTGAAGATTTAACCCCAGAAGATGACATGCCTGTGGGGCGTAATGTTCTGGAACTTACCAACGTCAAGGAGTCTGCTAATTACACCTGTGTCGCTATGTCAAGTCTTGGGGTTATTGAGTCGGTAGCTCAGATCACTGTTAAATGTGAGTATAGCTTTCTTTTTTCAGCTATGGACGGGTACTGAAAATGTATACTATGTTTTATGATATTTACAAAAATATATCAGAAGTATTTCTTAATTATGCTGTATTAGATTGTCAGATTTGGTTCATGCACACGTTTTAGCTATTTTTCTTCTAGGTTTTAAGTAAGTATTTAATGCTTGCTAATTTTAATTCACAAAAACTTTTTAAAGTGAACCTGACCTGGCCTAAATGTTCTAAGATAACAAACATGCTGTTAATTTAGTTAGTCTTAGCCTGTTTTCAGATTGGTCTCTGTCCTGTGGAGCTCCCTTGGATACAGCCTGGCTGTATCCAAGTCAAGATTTAGCTCTGCCTTTCCTGATGCTTATATCTGCCCCTTCATTCATCTGTCAAATGCCAGAACAGCAGTTTGTAGTAAAGCCTACAGATACAGTATATGCATATCTCACACTATAAGGAGTAATTTATTCCAACTGTGCAGTTACTAATTGCAAGCTCATTTGTAGCTTGATTGACCTGCTAAATGTTACTTACGCATCCCTGCCATAGGCTTTGTTCAGATCTTTGAGATGCTAAAAGGACTTGAGGTTTTCTCAGCAGTAGTTTTGGAGCTCACTGTGACTGCACTTTAGTACTTTTTTTTAAGTGCTGGCATGTCTCTTGCCGAGCATGGGCAATAATTTAATGTCTGTCTGGAAAATCCCATAGGTCTAAAGGAGCCTTTAAAGTGACTCTGTCATAAGAGACTCTGCTGAGATTTTGTTGTAATGGGAAAAGATCTAAGATTTCAGTGCTTCTGTTGTGAATTTTGAAGATGAATTTCTTCATAATGCCTAGTCTGGACACATGTTCACTATAAAACGAATCTACTAGAACACCTGTGTAGTTTATATAGTACATCAGCAACTGAGTCAGCTGATTAGGTACTGTATATTTTGGAGGTTTTGACAATCAGCACAGAAACATTACGGGGGTACCTTGTAGTTGAAGTGCACTGCTCCTGTAGAATGGCGAATGTTTGATGTCTTATTTTTGAAGAAATGGACCATGGAACAGTTCCTTTCTGGAATGTGTCTTTTTCATATTACAACTGATTGTGGAAGTGTGAACATGTATGTAGCTGGAAAACATTTGAAAGCTACATCAGCTAATTTAGCTGTGTTTTTGGCAAGGCTTCTCTGTCAGAATTATTAGCCCTTTCAGAATTGTGAGCAGCTGCAAGAAAGTTTAGAAATTTTATATCATAGCCATTTTTTTTTTTCATTTTGGCGATGTCTTTGTTATGCACTTCATTTCTTTTAGGTTTTGCAGTCTACCCTAAAGTATTATACACTTTTTTGGGGGGACAGATAGGGTTATAATTTAGAAATAAAAAGCAAGAAGCGCCAGTCTAAGCGCAGTATCAAAAGCTGACTTTAATAAAAATATAAAATCAAGAAACTTTAATACCGCTTTAATTCACCTCAAGTACAAATGTTTGGGTGGCCATATGTAACTTAATTCCATTTCAAATTGGTGTCTCAGTGCCCAAATTCTTCGAGAATTAGAATGTGTAAAGAAGGGTATACACACTGAGTTTTTTCATTTAAGCAGCAGGTTGAACAAAAAAACCACACACACACAGATCTCCACATCCACACAAGCGTATTGTATTCTGACAGTAGGGACATTCCCCCTGTCAGAATACACAGATAAGCGCTTCAGGCCTGCATGCTGGTTTTCCAGCAGGACTGTTCGACAGAAGCTAGTTGTTAAACCACCTGCTGTTGAACAGAGAGAGCAATAACAATCATTTTTGACTGTTGAAGAAACCCCTTATCATACATACAAATTTCTTTATCGTACAACTCAGGACACATTGCATCTTCATATCCATTACAGTAGGGTTATGCTGCCACCTTCAGGTCATTGGACAATGGCAAAAATAAAAAAATAATTAATTCCCCTCTAATTATATCTCCTCCTACCGTGGTACAGCCTCAGTTTTTTGCTGGTGTCTTAGGTGATGGTCTGATGTCTTGGTGCAATTCTGTAGTGCCTCGCAAGCTGGCAGAGTGATATATGGTTCAAGGATGTAAATCCCCAGCCAGGGAGCTGTGTCCCTGAAGGTCCTAGTGGCATGCCTTTTGAGAATGGTGAGTTCCTTGGATGGGGTCCTATTTAATGGTTGTACCTTCCCTTTTCCTATAATTTTCTGCCCTTGCTTTTCTCTATAGAGTGTGTACTTTTTTACTGCACCCTTCATTGCGGCCACCCCAAGCTCTATACTGCAGGAGCAATGTTCTGTAGGGGCCGGCTGGTGCCATCTAGCAGGGAGGGTCATGCTTTTCCTTCCACTCCTAGCTGTAGATAAATGGCTTACATAAACCTATGCAGTGCACTTGTGCTATCATTAGGGTCAGTTCAATTGCGGCTTCCATCTTGGACTCTTCGCTCTATGCATCAGCGTAGGAAAGAACAAACAGTTCCTGTGGCACCGGGTGCTCGGTGGTACAATCAAACCTTCTTGATGGATCGTTGGACTGAGGGCAGTTATCTCATGATTTTCTGTAGGGCAGTGGTCTCCAAACTGCAGCCCAGGGGCTGGATGTGGCCCTTTGCTTGCTTTTATCCGGCCCTTGGGGGGTGCTATTTCATCCACTGCAACCAGTAATGGAGCACAATTCCCCCCACTGGCATTAACAAAGCGGCACAATTCCTCCCAATGACCCCAATGATAGGGCTCAATGACACCAACGATGGGGCACAATTCCTCCCAATGACACTAATGATAGGGCACAATTTCTCCCAATGACACCAATGATGGGGCACAATTCCTTCCAATGACACCAATGATGGGGCACAATTCCTTCCAATGACACCAATGATGGGGCACAATTCCTTCTAATGACACCAAAAGATGGGGCATTGTATACTCTCACTGATGCCAGGACATTTCCTACTCCCAATGGGCACAGTCCGGCTCCTAAAGTCTCAATGATGGTAAACTGGCCCTTTATTAAGAAAATTTTGGAAACCCCTGCTCTAGAGTAAAGTTCTACCAGTCTGGGAGCAGTTACTAGTACTTGCCCCTTTCAGGTGAGAGTGGGCTATATTATTACTACCAGAGTCCACTCATTGTCAGCAGGTCATGTCTCAGCAACAGCAGAGAGGTGGGGAAAATGAGGGAGAAGTTTCCCAAATTCCTCAACAAGTAAAGAGGAGCTTAGCCATAGTTCCCCCTGCAGTAACTCCCCTGAAGATCATTTGGTTCTGTGTGGCTCTGATCCCCTCCACTTATCTGGATTTTCAACTCCATCCAGGACAGCTTCCTCCAGTTCCTTTGTGTTATGGGAGGACTTTTCATGGGCTATGGGCTATTGCTGGTTTACAACACCAACTTTCTGGTGTTCTTTCCTGTTTAGACCACATAGATTGCAAAGAGAAACACTCTCCTTCCCTTCTTCCCTGCTAATGGAGGAAGAACTGACTGAGGATCTACTTGAAGAAGTGGGAGAAAAAGAAGCAGGAGGTAGAGGAAGTTGAACAATCTCCCTCTATGGAATCAAATCCTGAGGAACCCCGGGGCCCAGGTTTGCTGCAGACTCTTCCTTCTAATTCCTTTTACCAATCCCAGTCCTCCAGCTCTAAGCCTAAGCTCAATACCCAACTCCACAAGAAGCCATAGACCTCAAAACCCACAAGGCCTGGGAACAAGTCCTTCTCCCAATGAAGAGGTGTCACCACTTTTTTAAAGTGGGGGAAACATTGCTGACCTTCCCAGAAAGTGGAGATTGCGGACAAATGGGTCTGCAGCGAGGTAGCTCAGGGTACCTGTCACTGCCTATTGCTGTCAGAAGTGATGTTCACGTTCCTTGTGACAGCAATAAAAGTGATTAAAATAAAAGTTAAAGAAACAGTATAAAAATGCTCGTGCACTAAGGCGAACGCATATATAGGTAGCACATGCATATGTTAGCACCTACATATGTAAGGTATCGCAGCAAACGTTATAGCAAGAGCAATAATTTTAGCACTAGACCTCCTGTGTAAACTGGTAACTTGTAAAGGTGTCGCCTACTACCACTACACAAATACCGTGCGGCAAAAAAAATTTTATTCTTTTGTTCTATAGGGTCTGAAAATGTTATATGTTTGTGTGTGTGTATGTACAGTATCTCACAAAAGTGAGTACACCCCTGACATTTTTGTAAATATTATATCTATTCCTGTAACAACACTGAAGAAATGATACTTTGCTACAATGTAAAGTAGTGAGTGTACAGCTTGTATAACAGTGTAAATTTGCTGTCCCCTCAAAATAACTCAACACACAGCCATTAATGTCTAAACCACTGGCAACAAAAGTGAGTACACCCCTAAGTGAAAATGTCCAAATTGGGCCCAAATTGTCAATATTTTGTGTGGCCACCATTATTTTCCAGCACTGCCTTCTTTTTTTCTTAATTGTTTATTTATATAAAGGGTGATGGAGAGTAGGTAATTACATCGCATTTCAACACTTACAAATACATCTGTTTAATACTTTATACTTGCATTTTATGTTAAATTAGAGTTCCTCAATCTCTACACAGACATCCACGGATTGTACCCTTATTACCTAAATTGAGACCTCAATACCACAAAACTTATTCCCGGTATCTCATTCCTTACTTAATTCTCTAATCCTCCCTTTAGTTCCTTTTACTAAATACCCCAAACCCTACTAAACATAATATAAAAAAAAAAAAAAAAACCCAAAAAACCCCCTCAAAACCCAAGCCCCTCCCCTCTCCATTCCCCCCTTCACAGCAAGATGTAGAGGTTCCACACAGACAGACTTCACTCCCCCATTCTATTTTCCATCTTTCTCTTTCCTTCTTCTGAAAATACAAATCGGTCCCATACTGACCATGTTTGAAAATATTGTTCTTTTCTGTTTTGGGCTGAGTAGACCAAGTCTTCCATGGCTCCAATTTCTCTGACCTTATAAACCACCTTGCAATAGAGGGTGGTCTTGTGTCTCTCCAACACATAGTGACACAGGCCTTGGCAGCATTTACCAAGTGGTACAGTACAGACCTTTTATATACCTGCACTGGGATCTGTGAGCAATGGAGCAAAAAAAAAAAAGCTGGATCATCTGGTATTGAGAAGTGTGTAAGTTTTTGAGAGTTTCTGAACCTCTAGCCAATATTTCCTAATCTTAGTGCAGGACCAGAAATTATGGAGAAGGGTTCCCTCTTCTTTTCTGCATCTCCAACACCAGTCTGAAAGTTTACTAAGCCTCGACGGGGTGTAATACCATCTAGTTAACACCTCATATTTTTGTAAATATTTTATTATATCTTTTCATGTAACAACACTGAAGAAATGATACTTTGCTACAATGTAAAGTAGTGAGTGTACAGCTTGTATAACAGTGTAAATTTGCTGTCCCCTCAAAATAACTCAACACACAGCCATTAATGTCTAAACTGCTGGCAACAAAAGTGAGTACACCCCTAAGTGAAAATGTCCAAATTGGCCCCAAAGTGTCAATATTTTGTGTGGCCACCATTATTTTCCAGCACTGCCTTAACCCTCTTGGGCTTGGAGTTCACCAGAGCTTCAAAGGTTGCCACTGGAGTCCTCTTCTACTCCTCCATGACGACATCACGGAGCTGGTGGATGTTAGAGACCTTGCGCTCCTCCACCTTCCATTTGAGGAGGCTCCACAGATGCTCAATAGGGTTTAGGTCTGGAGACATGCTTGGCCAGTCCATCACCTTTACCCTCAGCTTCTTTAGCTAGGCAGTGGTTGTCTTGGAGGTGTGTTTGGGGTCGTTATCATGTTTGAATACTGCCTTGCGGCCCAGTCTCTAAAGGGTGGAGATCATGCTCTGCTTCAGTATGTCACAGTACATATTGGCATTCATGGTTCCCTCAATGAACTGTAGCTCCCCAGTGCTCGCAGCACTCATGCAGCCCGAGGCCATGACACTCCCACCACCATGCTTGACTGTAGGCAAGACACACTTGTCTTTGTACTCCTCACCTGGTTGCCACCACACACGCTTGACACCATCTGAACCAAATAAATTTATCTTGGTCTACAGGACACGGTTCCAGTAATCCATGCCCTTAGTCTACTTGTATTCAGCAAACTGTTTGCGGGCTTTCTTGTGCATCATCTTTAGAAGAGGCTTCCTTCTGGGACGACAGCCATGCAGACCAATTTGATGCAGTGTGTGGCGTATGGTCTGAGCACTGACAGGCTGCCCCCCCACCCCTTCAACCTCTGCAGCAATGCTGGCAGCACTTATACATCTATTTCCCAAAGACAACCTCTGGATATGACGCTGAGCACGTGCACTCAACTTCTTTGGTCGACCATAGCAAATCCTGTCCTGTTAAACCGCTGTATGGTCTCCTGGCAACCGTGCTGCAGCTCGGTTTTAGGGTCTTAGCAATCATCTTATAGCCTGGGCCATCTTTATGTAGAGCAACAATTCTTCTTTCAGATCCTCAGAGTTCTTTGCCATGAGGTGCCATGTTGTACTTCCAGTGACCAGTGAGAGTGAGAGCGATAACACCAAATTTAACACACCTGCTCCCCATTCACACCTGAGACCTTGTAACACTAATGAGTCACTGACACTAGGGAGGGAAATGGTTAATAGGGCCCAAATTGGAAATTTTCACTTAGGGGTGTACTCACTTTTATTGTACTTTTGTTGTACTGTATGTATGTATGTGTTTGTGTATATATATATATATATATATATATATATATATATTATATAATTTTCAAAAATATTTACAGTTTCACTGCCTTGACCTGCATAGGGAGGGGGGAGGGTTCTCAGGCTTATCCAATCAGCCTGCGTCCATGCTGCAACCTCTCCCCCTTTCTCTGCCGCCTTGTTTTGATTTTCAATGCCAGGGCAAGAAGAAGCCAAAATGACCCCTCAGCTCTCAAACTCCCATGTGAGTCTTTTTTTTCTGTACATTGCTTCAGGGAGGGGAGAACCAACTTGTGCAGCAGCCTGGACAGTCACAGCTCCTTGGTTTAGTGCAGGCAATGGAGAAAGGGGGCAAGGGGACCAGAGGAAAGCATTCTCTATATATGTTCTATTTATCACACACCAGGAGGCTGTTGTTAAAAATCCTCGGGGACAGTGTCAGAGGGAACACAGACATCCAGCATGCCTTTCTAATCGAATAAATCATGTTTCCTATAGAGCCCAGTTTGGCAACCTATGATGACCAGTAGATTGGTCCTGGGCTTGCCAACCTATTGTCACTGATCGCGGATGAAGGTGGCGTCCGACCGCAGAACAAGAGAAGGGAGCAAGCAGCCAAGGAGGCATCAAGCCTGCCTCGTGAGCCAATGGTTTGTCTATAGTTCCAGCTGCAATGTCAGGTAGAGTTGCCACCTCATCCCTTTAAACCCAAACACGTATTAATTACACTCACTTGTTGCCTTATCTGCATTTAATTAACCTCAGAACCTGTGTAATTCATATGTGTTCGGGTTTAAAGGGATGAGGTGGCAACCCCACTGTCGGGTGGAGTGATACCAATAGCACTCCGCCACTCATTTTTGGTAGCGGGATCCACAGCAGCTGGAAGCGCTGCAAGAAGTTAAGGTCAGTGGGCATAATAGGACACAAAAGCAGCTATATGGGGACAATAGCAGCTATATATGCACAATAGCATAAAGATGCTATTGTGCCCATATAGATGCACAATATCAGCTTATCAGCTATATGGGCACAACATGACGTTTACATCTTTGGCTGCTGCCTCTGCAGCTAAAAGGGGTAGGGATTGGGGAAGGTAAAAGTGTGACTCAACCACAGGGTTTTACTAATCCCAACCTGTCCTGTAAACAAGCCCTCAGTCTCGGTTCACACCAGAGGCGGCACGACTTGCAGGTCGCCTCGCCGAGGCGACCTGCACACGACTGCCGGGGCGACTTGCAAAACAACTTCTGTATAGAAGTCTATGCAAGTCGCCCCCAAAGTCGTACAGGAACCTTTTTCTAAGTCGGAGCGACTTGCGTTGCTCCGATTAGAACGGTTCCATTGTACTGAACGGGACGCTACTTGTCAGGCGACCTAGGTCGCCTGACAAGTCGTCCCAGTGTGAACCGAGGCTTCGGGTACTGCCACCAAATGCAACTAGGGGTTGGTTTACAAGTGCAACAGGCACCACTGTTCCTCTAAAAATGATCTAAGAATGTTTGACAGGTGGTGAAAAGGCCAATTTAAACCTATAATTGCCGTGCAATGCTCGCAATTGCAGTTTGGTAGTACAACCATTGTAGGTTTAAACCAGGCGGTGGAGAGGTGACATATTGCCTCCTCACCAAATGCCAAGCACCTCTGAAAAGCAACCTGCACGTGGATCAGTTTTCAAAGAAGTCTGCTCCGAGTTTCTTTGCAATTCAGTGTGGTGTGATTTTGCAGCCCATTTATTTGAATGGCTACAAATCACATCAGACTGCACAAAAAATTGCGTATGCACTTTTCAAAAATGCACTGTGCCAAATCACATGATACGGTAGTACCATGTGATCTTGTGCACCAAAACACACTGTGCTTGCGATCTACGTTTGGGGTTTACAATGTGTTGACACCCGCAGTGATTTTGAACATGGTGCAGAAAATGCACATGCCTGGATTTCCCTGCTTAGTCCAGCTGACACACATCCATGCTGGAGCTTGTGAGTGTTGAGACACGTCTCAGACTTCTTCAACTGCAGACAAGTAAGCACTATGTAGCCACGGAGGACACAAGTGATTGCATGGCCTTTTTATCTCTATGATTTTTCATCCTAAACAAACTACAATTTCTTGTTTACAAAGCTGGTATTTCAACAATTTATGCCAGGTAATACACAGGTAATACAGCTACACCTGGACCTAAGTACTCTGCTTGTAGACAATTCTAATGAACTTGTGAAATTCTAATAGAGGTCACTTGTGTTGCACATTGCACTTTATATGTATGCACAGATTACACTTTTTTATCGTTTTTATCACATATTTAATTTATATATTATTTATTGATACTTTTTATGCTTTTACTGCTTTATTTGAATTATTGTGGTGATATTTACCCTTAGCACAGTTTTTTGGGCTACGGGACAGCATGCCTGACTGCATGGCCTGTTTTCAGTGTGTGACTGAGTTTTTAGATGGTTCTTTGTGGTTGTTGAATTATTATACAAAACTACCCCACTGACTTGAGGTTATTGTTGGCTCTGACACCTTGCTAGGGGTTATCATTATTTGTCCTGACATATGCTGGGGGTAGGGTTGCCACCTCATCCCTTTAAACCCGAACACATATTAATTACACAGGTTCTGTGGCTGATTAAGATGGTAATTAAATGCACTTGGTGCCTTATCTGCATTAAATTAGCCTCAGAACTCGTGTATTTCATATGTGTTCGGTTTGGGATGAGGTTGCAACCCTAGCTGGGGGCTTTAATTGTTGGCCTCAATGGAGCTTATTTTACTTCCACAATCTCTTTAGTGTACCTCCAGGCCCTATTTAACCTATACAAAGAGGGAAAGGTGGCACACTACAAGCTATAGATTAGGAAGAGAAATTGATTGGGGGTGGGTGGCGCTACCTTATCAGGGTACCTTAATTTACAATTTAATAAGCCTCAGAGAAATCAAGAAAAAAATATATATATAATAATAAATGCACCCCTTAATCCCTCTTTAGGTGGTGGATCTAGATGTCATTCTCATACCTGCATGCAGGTGTACACCATATGGTTAATCAACACAAATTAATTGAGTGACAATTAATAAAAAGTCAATAGTGACAAACCGAACCTAATAAAGTGAATAAAATAATGTCCAAATGTCCAAATGTGCTTGTAAACATAAAAGTGAATTTGAATAGTCCCAACATTAGACATATAGTGCAGGGTTGTTCTTTAGATAATATAGAACTAGTGAAAAAATAATAAAAATAATAAATAATGATGAACAGCTTTGTGGAAAAAATTAATGAGAAAAATATAATGTAAAAAGTGTAACAAAGTCCAGTAGCAGGAGGTAAAAAACGTCTGTGATAGAAGACTTTCGTGAACACAACTGATCAGATCCAGTGACTTGCGGTGCTCCCCCTCAGAGATCCCCACTCACCAACTCCCTGCACCCCTGCAGGGGTAGTAGGTATGTAGTAGTAGGCTGCAGTAAGATGTATATGGGTCCTCAGGGTACGCAGCTCCAGCTGTAAGGTATCCTTCAGTGTATTCTCATAGAGAAGAAACAGGGCTTCATAGTGTGATACTTTTTAGGTAGTTTATTTATCACAACAATACACAAATAAACCAAATAAATAAATATAAAGCTTAAAAACCAAGCAGACAGTCACACCGCGTGTAAGCTGTTTCGTATGGAGAGTGCAGGGCCTCTTACAACGTCGATGACGAAGCGCGTAAGGCGGAGCTACGCACTGACGTCACACGCGGAAGTAGGAGAGTGTGGAACGCAGCTGAGGCGCACGCCGCGCGGCTGACGGTTCTAGAGGCCCTGCACTCTCCATACGAAACAGCTTACACGCGGTGTGACTGTCTGCTTGGTTTTTAAGCTTTATATTTATTTATTTGGTTTATTTGTGTATTGTTGTGATAAATAAACTACCTAAAAAGTATCACACTATGGAGCCCTGTTTCTTCTCTATGAGGATACACTGAAGGATACCTTACAGCTGGAGCTGCGTACCCTGAGGACCCATATACATCTTACTGCAGCCTACTACTACATGCCTACTACCCCTGCAGGGGTGCAGGGAGTTGGTGAGTGGGGATCTTTGAGGATCTGATCAGATCAGTTGTGTTCACGAAAGTCACCTATCACAGACGTTTTTTACCTCCTGCTACTGGACTTTGTTACACTTTTTACATTATATTTTTCTCATTAATTTTTTCCACAAAGCTGTTCATCATTATTTATCATTTTTATTAATTTTTCACTAGTTCTATATTATCTAAAGAACAACCCTGCACTATATGTCTAATGTTGGGACTATTCAAATTCACTTTTATGTTTACAAGCACATTTGGACATTATTTTATTCACTTTATTAGGTTCGGTTTGTCACTATTGACTTTTTATTAATTGTCACTCAATTAATTTGTGTTGAATAACCATATGGTGTACACCTGCATGCAGGTATGAGAATGACCTGTTAGCACACTCTATTCAGGTAATGCTGGACATCTAGATCCACCACCTAAAGAGGGATTAAGGGGTGCATTTATTATTATATATATTTTTTTTTCTTGATTTCTCTGAGGCTTATTAAATTGTAAATTAAGGTACCCTGATAAGGTAGCGCCACCCACCCCCAATCAATTTCTCTTTATTAATAACTCACACCTTCGGGGGTAAGTGCAAGGGGAGGCTGCAAGCCTTTAGGTCCGTGAGCGCGGAAACCCTTTCCTTAGTTTATAGATTAGGAAGAATCACTCAATTTTGCCCACACCCATTTTAGCCACACCCACATCGCCCTTGCTTTTCTTTCCAGCACTTGCATAGCACCCCCACAAAATTTGGGCTGGAGCCGCCCCTGCAAGATAATTATAATTACTCTGTAACATAAACAGATCAGGGACATTACTTTGAAAAACTTTGCTGCAACAGATGATCAAACGTTAATGCAGTAGCATAAAGAGGTATAGGAGCCCTTCTAACCAAGGTTAATCTAGTGCCTCAAGGCACTTTACTTAGCTCCTATATTGATATTGAAATATGAGAGGCTCTAGAACTCTCCATTTGCATCCATAGCCACAAATCATAAAAAGAGTGAAAAGAAACGAGAGCCGATTCCCTTGGCCCAGGTCCCCGACCACTGAATTCCCAGGAGCTTTGGGGCTTGAAGGTATTTAACCACTTTAATACTGGGCACTCTTCCCCCCCCCCCCCCCCCCCCTTCCTGCCCAAGCCAATTTTCAGCTTTCAGCGCTGTTGCTGTTTAAATGACAATTGCGTTGTCATGCTACGCTCTAACCAAACAAAGTTTTTATAATTTTCTTCCCACAAATAGAGCTTCCTTTTGGCGGTATTTGATCACCTCTGCGGTTTTTATATTTTGCTAAACAAATAAAAAAAGACCGAAAATTAAAAAAAAAAAAAAAAAAGTTTTTTTAAATAAGTATGTTTTCACCTTCACTGATGGGCACTGATGAGGCTGCACTGCCGGGCACTGATAAGGTGGCACTGATGAGCATGGATGAGGTGGCACTGATGGTCACTGATAGGCGGCACTGATATGCAGCACTGATGGGCACTCAGAGGTGGCACAGATGGGCACTGAAAGGCTGCTCTGATGGGCACTTATGGGTGGCACTGATTGGCATGGATGGGCAATGATGGGTGGCACTGACACTGATAGATGGTACTGATTGGCATTACTGATTAGGAGGCACTGGCAGGTATTGCTGGTGAGCACTGATTGGCATCATGTGTGGGCACACATTGCCACCCATGGCCACCCATGGCCACCAGGGATACCATACTTGGTGGTCACCAGTGGTGGCCATCCCTGGTGGCTGGTGGCATCCCTGGTGGTCCTGAGTGGGCATCCGAGGGGATCTGCCCTGATAAACAATCAGCGCAGACCCCCCTGTCAGAGGAGCAGCCGATTGGCTCTCCTCTACTCACGTCTGTCAGACGCGAGTGAGGAAAAGCTGATAAGTGGCTCTTCATGTCTGCATCGTGATCAGCTGTGATTGGACACAGCTGATCACGTGGTAAAGAGTCTCTGTCAGAGACTCTTTGCCTAGATCGGAGTTGCGGTGTGTCAGACTGACACGCCGCAACAATGATCACCGCAATGCACGCCCCCGGGGGCTCGCAGTGGCTTGTTATCTTGACCATCATGTGATGTCTGGTCAGGATATCGCAACCACTTTGCCAACGTTATTGTGCTATATGGCGGGCAGCAAGTGGTTAATGCAGGGGGACTACACTTTTTCGAATTTGGCTTGTTTGTCTCTGAGGATGCTGGTCAGATTTTCATTGACCATGATCCAGGAAAGTTTATGTTTTACTAATGCGACACTGGAGATTTCCATGTTTGCGCTATAGTAATGTTAGCTGCTTAAATATAAATGAAGGTTCGAAGATGTCTGGGGATCTCGTCCAGCAAGTCTGCAAACAGCGCCGTTTTAGGAATTTTAGGTATGTTTTGTCGTGTCACTAACGCACATGAACTTTAATGGCATCCCAGTCCTAGTCCGTAGGGTTCAAGATTGAGTTGGCCCACCCTTTGCAGCTATAACAGCTTCAACTCTTCTGGGAAGGCTGTCCACAAGGTTTAGGAATGTGCCTATGGGAATGTTTGACCATTCTTCCAGAGGTGCATTTGTGAGGTCAGGCACTGATGTTGGACGAGAAGGCCTGGCTCGCAGTCTCTGCTCTAATTCATCCCAAAGGTGTTCTATTGGATTGAGGTCAGGACTCTGTGCAGGCCTGTCAAGTTCCTCCACCCTAAACTAGCTCATCCATGTCTTTCTGGACCTTGCTTTGTACACTGGTACGTAGTCATGTTGGAACAGGAAGGGGCCATTCCTAAACTGTTCTCACAAAATTGGGAGCATGAAATTGTCCAAAGTGTCTTGGTATGCTGACGCCTTAAGAGTTCCCTGCATCGGAACTAATGGGGCCAAAGTCCAACCCCTGTAAAACAAACCCACACCATAATCCCCCCTCCACCAAATGATTTGTGCCAGTGCACAGAGCAAGGTCCTGACCTCAACCCGATTAGAACAGCTTTGGGATAAATTAGAGCGGAGATTGCGAGCCAGGCCTTCTCGTCCAACACACTGACCTCACAAATGCGCTTCTGGAAAAATGGTCAAACATTCCCATAGACACACTCTTAAACCTTGTGGACAGCCTTCCCAGAAGAGTTGAAGCTGTTATAGCTGCAAAGGGTGGGCCAACTCAATAGTGAACCCTACGGATTAAGACTGGGATGCAATTAAAGTTCATATGCGTGTAAAAGTGTGTGTGTGTATATGTATGTATATAATAAAAAAAAAAAAAAAAATATATATATATATATATATATATATATATATATATATATATATATACACACACACACACACAGGTGATATTCAAAAAATTTGAATACCATGCAAAAGTTCATTTATTTCACTAATGCAACTTAAAAGGTGAAACTAATATATGAGATAGACTCATTACATGCAAAGCAAGATAGTTCAAGCTGTGATTTGTCATAATTGTGATGATTATGGCTTACAGCTCATGAAAACCCCAAATCCACAATCTCAAAAAATTAGAATATTGTGAAAATGTGCAATATTCTAGGCTCAAAGTGTCCCACTCTAATCAGCTAATTAAGCCATAACTAATGCAAAGGGTTCCTGAGTCTTTAAATGGTCTCTCAGTCTGGTTCAGTAGGAATCACAATCATGGCAAAGACTGCTCACCTGACAGTTGTGCAGAAAACCATCATTGACACCCTCCATATGGAGGGAAAGCCTCAAAAGGTAATTTCAAAAAAAGTTGGATGTTCCCAAAGTGCTGTATTAAAGCACATTTATAGAAAGTTATGTGGAAGGGAAAAGTGTGGAAGAAAAGGGTGCACAAGCAGCAGGGATCACCGCAGCCTGGAGAGGATTGTCAGGAAAAGGCCATTCATAAGTGTTGGGGACTTTCACAAGGAGTGGACTGAGGCTGGAGTCAGTGCATCAAGAGCCACCACACACAGATGGATCCTGGACATGGGCTTCAAATGTCCTATTCCTCTTGTCAAGCCACTCCTGAACAACAAACGACGTCAGAAGCGTCTTACCTGGGCTAAAGAAAAACAGACCTGGTCAGTTTCTCAGTGGTCCAAAGTGCTCTTTTCTGATGAGAGCAAATTTTGCATCTCATTTGGAAACCAAGGACCCAGAGTATGGAGAAAGAATGGAGAGGCACACACTGCAAGATGCTTGAAGTCCAGTGTGAAGTTTCCACAGTCTGTGTTGATTTGGGGAGCCATGTCATCTGCTGGTGTTGATCCACTGTGCTTCATTAAGTCCAGGGTCAACGCAGCCGTCTACCAGGAGATTTTGGAGCACTTCATGCTACCTTCCGCAGACGAGCTCTATAGGGATGCTGACTTAATTTTCCAGCAGGACTTGGCACCTGAACACACTGCCAAAAGCACCAAAACCTGGTTCAATGACCGTGGGATTACTGTTCTTGATTGGCCAGCAAACTCGCCTGACCTGAACCCCATAGAGAATCTATGAGGCATTGCCAAGAGAAAGATGAGACATGAGACCGAACAATGCAGAAAAGCTGAAGGCCACTATTGAAGCATCCTAGTCTTCCATAACACCTCAGCAGCAGTGCCACAGGCTGATAGCTTCCATGGCACACTGCATTGAGGCAGTAATTGCTGCAAAAGGGGCCCAAACCAAGTACTGAGTACATATGCATGCTTATACTTTTCAGAGGTCCGATATTGTTCTTTGTACAATCCTTGTTTTATTGATTGCATGTAATATTCAAATTTTCTGAGATTGTGGATTTGGGGTTTTCATGAGCTGTAAGCCATAATCATCACAATTATGACAAATCAAGGCTTGGGGGTTATTTTTTTTTTTTTAGCAAATTGGTCTGGTGGGGAAGTAGTTAAAAAACAGCTCCTGTTCCCTTAAAGTATGTTATACAGCACAGTGCTTGTGCTGTATCATTTGGCCCTCTGTATCCTCTAAAAAAACCTGGCTGATCCTGCCTGGCTATACCCTCCCCCTTGTAAACTGACCATGGTTTATCATGGCTGCTGAGCCCTTACACCGTGGTCAGTTTACGTGTCTCTTTCATTAGCAACCCTGCTCTGTCCTCTCCTCCATCCTCTCCCCTTCCCCTCCCTGCCTGTTTGCGCTTGTCAGTGTCCCCCCCTTGCTCCTGCTGCTTTCATATCTAATATAAAATCCATCCATCCCCTCTGTAATAGAACAATATGTGTCCCTGTGGTTGTGTTATATAAAAATATATAACATATAACTATAACTCTGTAACTATATCACAGCGGCTCCCGGCGATCACGTGACTCCTTGGCTCACTCTGTCTCCTCTCTTCCCCTCCTCCCCGGCTGACGTCTGGGGGAGTGCTCGGCCCTGCCCGCTGGAGCTGTCAGTTGGGCAGAGGAGAGAGCCGAGGAGTCACGTGCTTGCCGGGAGCCGCTGTGATATAGGTACAGATCGGCATATTTTTTATATAACAAAGGCACAGAGACACTTATTGTTAAATTACAGAGGGGATGGGATGATTTTAAATCAGTGGCTTAACAATCACTTTAAGCTTACCGTATATACTCAAGTATAGGTTGATCTGAATAAAAGCCGAGGCCGCCTAATTTACCACAAAAAACTGGGAAAACTTATTGACCCGAGTATAAGCTGAGAGTGAAAAATGCAGCAGCTACTGTAAGTGGAAAAGAGGGTCAACAATGCCCATCTGCAGCTGCATGCCTCCCAGTGTCCTGTGCATGCCTCCCAGTGTCCTGTGCATGCCTCCCAGTGTCCTGTGCCTCCCAGTGTCCGGTGCATGCCTCCCTGTGTCCTGTGCATACCTCCCTGTGTCCA
Source organism: Aquarana catesbeiana (assembly GCF_042186555.1). Lineage (NCBI taxonomy): Eukaryota > Metazoa > Chordata > Amphibia > Anura > Ranidae > Aquarana > Aquarana catesbeiana. Next base: position 524,342,077 of record NC_133324.1, on the reverse strand, counting down.
TTGCAGCCTACCTGTGCCAATCTTCATCCTCCGTGTGCCGATCTGCAGCCACCATTGCCCGGTCAGCATGTTATAAAAACATTCGGCGGCCATTCCAGCGTTCAAAAGCCGTTTCCCATTTCGTCGGTGGTATGAGGATGAGCAGATGTCTGTGATAGGCTGAACACTGACTGCTGGGAAATTGAGTGTGGAGGAGGAGGCGCTGCTTTTGAACACTGGAATGGCCACCGAATGTTTTTATGATACGCTAGTCGCCGTCTATCTGCATGACACGCTGATCATGTAGGCAGACGGTGGTTACTCGAGTATAAACTGAGCGGGGTGCTTTCAGCCTAAAAAAAAAAGGCTGAAAATCTCGGCTTATACTCGAGTATATACGGTATGTAGCTCAAGTTTGTAAGACGGCTACCTAGTCTTCAGTCCATTCCTTTACTAATTTCTACTAGGTAGATGTTTGAGCCTCTGTGGATGCTTTCTTCATGTAGAGGGTCTTGCAGGCAGCTGTGTGATGTTCTAACCTAATTGTGGTTTTGGTTTTTGGGGTCTGTTGACTTTTTTTGCTGTTTTGCATTCCACTCATATTCGATGCTTTGGTACATCCCATGAAGATGCCCCCTTGGATGTATGAAAATTGGATTTTTGTTGTGCCTGTAGATACGTGTAATACATCACAGGACACAGGGATTCCACTCCTCTCATTGTGGTGTTCATGGTTTGCAACATAACCAAGGCTGTGCCTAGCTTGGAGGTGTTATACCTGGAAAGAGATGTCCACTCACCTGAAGGTGGCAGCATAACCCAGTTGTAATGGATATGAAGGTGTCCTGTGATGTACTCTCCAAGAAAAAGATTTTACAGGTAAAACAAAAATCTGCAGGCTGGCCATGCCTTATGTATTCTCATTGAAAAAAAGGAAACATTAACTGTGCACTTCCAGTTGCTGGGTAAATCTTGTCAAAGCAGTTTATGGCAGTTTGGAGCACTGGCAAATATATTGGTGCCTGTTGCTGTCCATCCAAAGTATTCCTGCTTACTAAAAAGGACCTTGCATGTAGTACAAGGTGTGCTGTTTTTGACTCTGCTCCTTTAAAGCGGGGTTCCACCCAAATTTTGAACAATATCTGTATGTATTCTCTTCCTTGCCTAGATGCTGACATGCCGTTTAAAAAAATTTAAATCGCCGTAATTACCTTTTATTTTTCTATTCTTCTTTGCACTTCCTGGTTTTCCTCCCATGGGAGTAGGCGTGTTTCTAGCCTCTCCCAGACTCCGCACAGAATCCTGGGAGCTAGTCTCAGGCTTCCCAGGATGCCACTGAGCATGTGCGGGAACGAGCAGTGAATGCTGGGAGCATTCACCACATCCAGGAAATAAATGCTTGTGGGCTTCAAATGCCCACAATGAAGATGGAAACCGCCTGCATTGAATATTATAAGTTATTCTTTCCGACGAAATCTGACACAGGCGGACATATTACACACAATATGTGAGTATGTAATGCTGAGAAGAAAAGTTTGTGAATGAACTAAAAAAAAAAAAAAAAACGATAGACAGGTGGACCCCCGCTTTAACGCTTGCTAAATGCTAGTAAAGCAAAAAAATTGTAGCAAAAAAAGAGATACACATTTCTTTTGGCTTCTGTGGTGTGGGGGTAATATTATCATCCTCCAATGAAATCCTGGGGAATGCAGAGTAGCTAAAATCTCACCAGAAGATGTTGCAGCACGGGGCTGGTAGCATCTTCACAGCGAGACTTTGAACACACTATGTTCCCTAGATCTTGAAGCAAGGAGGATAAAGTTACCTAGGCACTGCTGTCACAAACCAGGGTAAAGATGAGTTCAGGAAGGATGCATTAGAGAGGAAGTAAACCCTGATGGGTATTACTTCCTCTTTTTTTTCCCCTGCAAAGTAAAAGCATAATGCATACTAGCCCATTATGTTGCACTCACCTGCAAACGAAGCCCGCAATGTCCCCGCTGGTGGCCACATCCATCTTCTCCCCTCTTGCTTCCGGGGCTGTGGACTCTGGCTCTGTGACTGGCCGGAGTCGCGTGACGTCCCTTTAGAAACTTCACGATCGTGCCCTCTCTTCAGTGCGCATGCGCAAGCGTAAATGGTAAATATCTCTTAAACCATGCATGTTTTCCAGTACCTACAGGTAAGCCTTATTGTAGGTAAAAGTGGTGTAACTAGGTTTACAACCACGTTAAGTCATGTTAAAGACTATGGAATTCAAATAAAAATCTCCTAACAGTGGTATCAGCTACTGATGTCATGTAAATGTAAAAGTTGCTAAGCAGTTACTTAACAACCTTAAAGCGGTTGTATACCCCGCTTTCACATTTTTACCTACAGGTAAGCCTCGTTTTTACCTACAGGTTTAGGAGATATTCACCTTGCATGCAGCCGCTGATGTCAGCGGTACATGCGCTCTGAAGGTCGGGTGGATTCTTGCCGGGAAAGAGGACTCCCACGCACATGCACGAGAGTGATGTCATCACACCTTCGGCCCCTCACAGTGCTGGGGCCGCAAACCCAGAAGAAACGCAGAGAGAACATGCCAGCTCCCTCAGCGGTGACCGGGAGGCGATGACGGTGCTCGTTCTAAGGTAAGTATTTCATAATGAGCTAGTATACTAGCTTGTTATCCCTTTGCCTTACAGTTTTTTTTTTTTGTTGTTTTTGTTTGTTTTCTTTGCGGACATACAACCGCTTTAAGGTTTAGCTGCTAATTCCAGTGGAAAAACTGTGACATACTGTAATTGCAGCCATTGCTGCAATTCATAAAAAGCTATTTTGACTGGGCATCTTGAGAGAACCTCAAGGTAAGTCCTGTCACTCATAGTGCAAGGTCATGGGAGTTGAGACAGACCATTGGTCTGGTCTGTCAATATAAGGCACATATGAACAGCTGTTACTGTGAGATCCAACTGGATCCTTGCTAGATCCATAACTTATCCTCCTTGCTGCAACCTTACATTTCCCTGGTCATAGATGGCTATTAAACCTTCCTGCTTCAGCAATTGTTTTGTGAGTGAATACCCATTATTGTGAATTTTCTCATTTTACATACTATTATTATAGCAGATCATAAGCACAATGACAGTGGTCCTTTACAGCCTGGGATCCACTAACAGTTCCAGGGTATCTTGCAGTGTGAATTTCCTAAAGGTTTTGATATGGATAGCCCAGATCCCCATCTCCTGCTTTTACACTGTTCTTTAAGAAAATAAAAATAAAGTGTCACTTTTATTCCTATTACAAGGGATGTAAACATCCCTTGTAATAGAAAAAAAGCATGACAGGACCTCTTAAATATGAGATCCGGGGTCAAAAAGACCTCAGATCTCATATTTACACTAAAATGCAATAGTAAAAATGGGGGGTCTCGCCACCGATAAAAGTGATCTTGTGGCAAATCCGCCGCTGAGACCACTTTTATCTGAAAGCCGACCACCCGCTGAAGAAGTGGTTACTGGGGTTATGGCAGCTAGCTGTTGCCATAACAACGATATTCCACTTCAAACAGCCGACGTATAACGACGACGGGCAGTCAGCAAATGGTTAAGTAGTGATGCACCAAAAATTTGGCTGCTATAAATTATCGGCAGAAAATAGGGTTTTCAGTCTTGTGCTGAAATAAAAAAAAAGCGCCGATATATGCTGCCAAAATACGCCCATGATTTTACAGCAATTTTTACCATGCTTATGATGTGTTTTTCATAGGTCATGTGACTCAAAAAATGCATCAAAACCACTACACGGGTATATTTTTTATGTGTTCTGGCTGCATTTTCAATGCATTTCAATGGGGAGGTGCATTTTTGGCACTTTTTTTTTTTTACTGACCAAATATGCAAGCTGGATTTTTAACGCAGCTTCAAAAAGGTGCTGATAATGGCCAAAATAATTTAATTTAAATTCATGATAATAATTAAAAAGTCAAATATAATACCATTATTTATAAGGAATATATATATATATTTTTAAAACTGTCCATTTCGGCCAAGTGAAGGTTTCTGCACCAAAATTTCTCTCATTTCGGTGCACCCCTAGTTTTAAGGGTGTGGAAAGAATTGGGGAGATTCTTTAATAAGAGACATAAAAACTACATAAATCCCTGGCTTGCCAGGTCTTCCCCAGAGTCACTCTCTTTTGTGTCCCTTTGCTTGCTTCTCAGGATGTTTTTTTGAGCTTCTGTGGGTTTGCGATCACACAAAAAATAGCCTCAATTACTCTTCTGACGAAGTTAATCTGAAAATCGTTTGGTGATCGCAATCACCAATTGTGATCACCAATAGCTAGATAGCTATTAGAGATGGAGAATGTAGAAATCTACTGAAATCTTACAATTTACAGAAAAAAAAGGCATCACAGTGATTGTACTTGGAAGTATATATTTTGTACTATGTATTGTATTAAATTATAAATGATAATTAAAATTCTTTTCTGGATACAAGTATATGCTCATTCTTCAGACACAAACAAAATCTTACAGATATCCCTAGCTGTGAGTTATTTGAAGAAATATATTTAGTTTTTATAATAGATTTACTTTTGCCTGTTGGTTGAACTTGAAAGCTGAAAGCTGTGTAACTATGAAGTAAAATAAAATAAATATATATTTTGACATTTTTTTGTTTTTCTTGTGTGTTTTGTTCACCCAATTTTAGCCCTTCCTAAGGCACCTGGGACTCCCGTGGTAACAGAGACTACAGCTACGAGCATAACAATTACATGGGACTCTGGGAATCCTGATCCTGTGTCTTACTATGTTATAGAATACAAATCCAAAACACAGGATGGGCCATATCAAATAAAGGAGGATATCACGACTACAAGATACAGCATTGGTGGACTCAGTCCTAATTCTGAATATGAGATCTGGGTGTCAGCAGTTAACTCTATCGGCCAAGGACCACCCAGTGAACCTGTAGTGACACGGACTGGAGAGCAGGCTCCTGCCAGTGCCCCTCGAAATGTACAGGCTCGCATGCTTACCTCTACTACAATGATAATTCAGTGGGAAGAACCCGTGGAACCAAATGGGCAAATACGGGGATATCGTGTTTACTACACTATGGAGCCTGACCAGCCAGTTAGCAGCTGGTTAAAATATAATGTGGATGATAATCTTTTAACCACAATAGGAAATTTACTGGAACATGAAACCTATACTGTCAGAGTTTTAGCTTTTACATCTGTAGGTGATGGCCCACTCTCTGATCCTATCCAAGTGAAAACACAGCAAGGAGGTGAGTGGCACTTTTCAAATATCAGTTAAATTAGATCTTATTTAAATATGAACTGCTGTCAACTTTTTGGTTGCATAGGGGAAGTTTTTATATTTATTTTCAGTAACTTTAAAATACAGACTCATATTAGTCCTGTGTTGTATGGTTACAGATATAAATAGCAATCAAAGCATATTTTAAAATCCACCCTGCCAGGGATTGATCAGTTTTACCATGAGTTGTAGAAATCTCCAAAATAAAATTTTATAGAGGTTTAATGCTTTTCAGTTTTGTCTGATGCATTTCTGTTGATATAAATGAAAATGCATCAAACCACATGTAAATGTATGTCATGACACACTTGCACTACGATTTGATGTGTAGCGTGAAGTGCATTGCAACACATGCCAACATTGGTTTTGGTGGCATTTCTATTTATTTAAATGGAAAAAAAAAATCAGACAAAAAATGCAGCATAATACAAAGGTGTGAATGGGCCGGGCCCTAAGGCTCCATTCACACTAGCGCGTTTTTTGATGCATTTTGCATTTTGCAAAAATGCATGGGAATTTTTTAACATGGGTTCCTATGGAACATGTTCACATCAATGCCTTTTTGTACCTCTGCATTTTTGGAAAGGGTCAGGGACTTTTTTTCATGCAAAATGCAGCGTTTTGCATGTAAGGCTCGATTCACACCTATGCATGTTGCTTTTGAGCGTTTTTGGAGGGTTTTTTTTCATGCTTGCCACGTTTTTGAGCCGCGTTTTTGCCGCGTTTTTGCCGCGTTTTTGCCGCGATTTGCGTTTTGCGTTTTTTTTTTTTTTTTTTTTTTCATTTTTTTTTTACAGTCTTAAAAAAAAATTACAAAAAAAAAAAAATAAAAAAAAAAAAAAAAAAAAAACGGCAAAAACGCACCAAAAACGCTGCAAAAACGGTGCACTTGCGTTTTTGATGCTTGTCCATTGAGAAACCATTACATGCAAAACGCTGCTTTTTGCATGAAAAAAAGTCCCCGACCCTTTCCAAAAACGCAGAGATACAAAAAAGCATTGATGTGAACATGTTCCATAGGAACCCATGTTAAAAAATTCCCGTGCATTTCTGCAAAATGCAAAATGCATCAAAAAACGCGCTAGTGTGAATCGGGCCTTAGGCTCGATTCACACCTATGCATGTTGCTTTTGAGCGTTTTTGGAGGTTTTTTTTTCATGCTTGCCACGTTTTTGAGCAGCGTTTTTGCTGCGTTTTTGCGGCGTTTTTGCCGCGGTTTTTTTTTTTTTTTTACAGTTTTTTTTTACAGTCTAAAAAAAAAATTTTAAAAAAATTAAAAAAAACAAAAAACAAAAAAAACGGCAAAAACGCATCAAAAACGCTGCAAAAACGGTGCACTTGCGTTTTTGATGCTTGTCCATTGAATTCTATTACATGCAAAACGCTGCATTTTGCATGAAAAAAAGTCCCTGACCCTTTCCAAAAATGCAGAGAAACAAAAAAGCATTGATGTGAACATGTTCCATAGGAACCCATGTTAAAAAATTCCCGTGCATTTCTGCAAAATGCAAAATGCATCAAAAAACGCGCTAGTGTGAATGGAGCCTAATACAATTCAATGGACCAGCAGCGTTTTTACAGCGTTTTTGATGCGTTTTTGCCGTTTTTTTTTTTTATTTATTTTTTTTAAAAACTGTAAAAAAAAAAAAAACGCAAAAACGCTGTAAAACCGCTGCTCAAAAACGTGGCAAGCATGACAAAAAAAACTCCAAAAACGCTCAAAAGCAACTTGCATAGGTGTGAATCGAGCCTAAGGCTCTATTCACTCTAATGCGTTTTTTTGATGCATTTTGCATTTTTTAGAAATGCAGGGAAATTTTTTTAACATGGGTTCCTATGGAACATGTTCACATCAATGCATTTTTGTACCTCTGCGTTTTAGAAAAGGGTCGGGGACTTTTTTCCTGCAAAATGCAGCATTTTGCATGTAATAGACTTCAATGGACCTGCATCGAAAGCGCAAGTAACGCGTTTTTGCTGCGATTTGCATTTTTTTTTTACACTGTATATACAGTGGCTTGCGAAAGTATTCGGCCCCCTTGAACTTTTCAACCTTTTGCCACATTTCAGGCTTCAAACATTTTTAAATTTTAATTTTTTGTGAAGAATCACCAACAAGTGGGACACAATTGTGAAGTGGAACGAAATCTATTGGATATTTTAAACTTTTTTAGCAATTAAAAAACTGAAAAGTGGTGCGTGCAAAATTATTCGGCCCCTTTACTTTCAGTGCAGCAAACTCACTCCAGAAGTTCAGCAAGGATCTCTGAATGATCCAATGTTGTCCTAAATGACTGATGGTGATAAATAGAATCCACCTGTGTGTAATCAAGTCTCTGTATAAATGCACCTGCTCTGTGATAGTCTAAGACCCCATTCACACAGGGACGACTTGTCAGGCGACCTAGTCGCCTGACAAGTCGCCTCCCGTTCTGTACTATGGAGCCGTTCTAAGGGGAGCGACGCAAGTCGCTCCGACTTAGAAAAAGGTTCCTGTACGACTTCGGGGCGACTTGGGGCGACTTGCATAGACTTCTATGCAGAAGTCGTTTTGCAAGTCGCCCGGGCATTCATTTGCAGGTCGCCTCGCTGAGGCGACCTGCAAGTCGTGTTGCCCCTGTGTGAATGGGGTCTCAGGGTTCTGTTGAAAGTGCAGAGAGCATCATGAAGACCACGGAACACACCAGGCAGGTCCGTAATACTGTTGTGGAGAAGTTTAAAGCCGGATTTGGATACAAAAAGATTTCCCAAGCTTTAAACATCCCAAGGAGCACTGTGCAAGTGATCATTTTGAAATGGAAGGAGTATCAGACCACTGCAAATCTACCAAGACCTGGCTGTCCCTCTAAACTTTCAGCTCAGACAAGGAGAAGACTGATCAGAGATGCAGCCAAGAGGCCCATGATCACTCTGGATGAACTGCAGAGAACTACAGCTGAGGTGGGAGAGTCTGTCCATAGGACAACAATCAGTCGTACACTGCACAAATCTGGCCTTTATGGAAGAGTGGCAAGAAAAAAGCCATTTCTCAAAGATATCCATAAAAAGTCTCGTCTAAAGTTTGCCACAAGCCACCTGGGAGACACACCAAACATGTGGAAGAAGGTGCTTTGGTCCGATGAAACCAAAACCGAACTTTTTAGCCACAATGCAAAACGATATGTTTGGCGTAAAAGCAACACAGCTCATCACACTCAACACACCATCCCCACTGTCAAACATGGTGGTGGCAGCATCATGGTTTGGGCCTGATTTTCTTCAGCAGGGACAGGGAAGATGGTTAAAATTGAGGGGAAGATGGATGCAGCCAAATACAGGACCATTCTGGATGAAAACTTGTTGGAGTCTGCAAAAGACCTGAAACTGGGACGGAGATTTATCTTCCAACAAGACAATGATCCCAAACATACAGCAAAATCTACAAAGGAATGGTTCACAAATAAACGTATCCAGGTGTTAGAATGGCCAAGTCAAAGTCCAGACCTGAATCCAATCGAGAATCTGTGGAAAGAGCTGAAAACTGCTGTTCACAAACGCTCTCCATCCAACCTCACTGAGCTCAAGCTGTTTTGCAAGGAAGAATGGGCAAGAATTTCAGTCTCTCGATGTGCAAAACTGATAGAGACATACCTCAAGCGACTTGCAGCTGTAATCGCAGCAAAACGTGGCTCTACAAAGTATTAACGCAAGGGGGCCGAATAATTTTGCACGCCCCACTTCATTTTTTTATTAGTTAAAAAAGTTTCAGAAATCCAAAAGATTTCGTTCCACTTCACAATTGTGTCCCACTTGTTGGTGATTCTTCACAAAAAATAAACATTTTATATCTTTATGTTTGAAGCCTGAAATGTGGCAAAAGGTTGAAAAGTTCAAGGGGGCCGAATACTTTCGCAAGCCACTGTAGCTGGTTGCTAAGGACACAGCGGCCGGCTTCCCGGCCCCTCCTTAACAACCGATGAGTCGTCAGTGGGCTTACCCGCTGAATGTAAAAAAAAAAAATTGCCAGCTAAAAAAAAAATTGTGAAAAAAAAAAAACAGCGTGTGGTTCCCCCCCCCCATGGGTCCATACCAGGCCCTTTGGTTCTAGTATGAACTTCTCCTATGGAGAAGTTATTGCCCTGCTTAGCTTAGTATCGTCCGCAAATACAGATAACTTGTTAAAGCTTTCTGAACGCCAGTCAAAGCCCCTGTCACTAAATAAAATGGTTAGCTTACAGTCCTGTTTAACTTGCGTTTGCTTTGCTTCGGCTTCGCTTCAAAAATTATACCCCATGTAGCTTTAGTGGTGCTTCAAAGTCCACATAGAAGTCTATGGCAAAGCTCGCTTGAAGCACCTAAAGCTTTTGAGAGGCTTTAATTCAGCTTTAGCTTCGCTTTGTTTTGGAGAAATTGCATGTATGAGATATCCACACACACACAGTGCACCTGCCAAGCTTCAACAAAGCTTCAAAAGAGCATCACCGAAGCATCATTGAAGCCTCACCAAAGCATCACTAAAGCTTCATCGAAGCACCATGGAAGCATCAAACACACATCATAGAAGCATGTTGAAGTGGTAAGCGCTTTAATGTGTGTTGAAGCCGAAGCAAGTGTAAATAAACCCTTATGCATTCTCTGTTTTAAAGTAAAAAATGTCCCAATAATTGTATCACCCCCTCAAAGCTCTATATACTTACCTGAGTCCTATCTCGATCCAGCGATGTGCCCCTGTGCAGTGGCGCTGGTCTGTATTCCTCTCCTCACAGAGGCAGCAGCCTGCTGCTGTCAATCGAATCCTGTAAGGAGGGAGTGGGGGCGGGGCCGAACCACACTGTGTGCGTGCCTAGGATGCACACTGCCAGGCTCAGGAGCAAGTCCACAGGTATGCCCCCATAGCAAGTGTCTTGAAATGGGGACACACACAGAAGAGGAGCCGAGAGCACCAGTGGAGAAACCCAGAAGTTGAGGTTAAGGGCCGCTCTGTGCAATACCACAGAACAGGTAAGTTTAACATGCTTATTATTTTAATTTAGGAAATTTTACCTTTACAACCACTTTAAAGTGTTACTAAACCAAGTGATATGAAAATAGTTCATCTGCCCCCCCCCCCCAGTGCCCACAGCTTATAAAACTTATTTTTACATGAAAATATTGCCACTATATACCTTTTCGGCTCACGGCCAGTGATTAGGGATGAGCCTACATTTGAGTCGAACGTAAGTTCGACTCGAATATCGGGTGTTCGCCTGTTCGCCAGAAAGCAAACAATTTGGGGTGTTCACGGCAAATTCGAAAGCTGCAGAACACCCTTTAAAAGTCTATGGGAGAAATCAAAAGTGCTAATTTTAAAGGCTTATATGCATGGTATTGTCATAAAAAGAGTTTGGGGACCTGGGTCCTGCCCCAGGGAACATGTATCAATACAAAAAAAGTTTTAAAAACTGCTGTTTTTCGGGAGCAGTGATTTTAACCACTTTAAGACCAGCCTCGTTTTGGATTTTAGGTGTTTACATGTTTAAAACAGGTTTTTCTGCTAGAAAATTACTTAGAACCCCCAAACATTATATATGGTTTTTCTTCTAACACCCTAGAGAATACAATGGCGGTCATTGCAATACTTTTTTTTGCACCGTATTTGCGCAGTGGTCTTATAAGCGCACTTTTTTTGGAAAAAATTCACTTTTTTGAATAAAAAAATAAAACAACAGTAAAGTTATCCCAATTTTTTTTTATATTGTGAAATATAATGTTACGCCGAGTAAATTGATACCCAACATGTCATGCTTGAAAATTGCGCCCGTTCGTGGAATGGCGTCAAACTTTTACCCTCAAAAATCTCCATAGGCGACGTTTAAAAAATTCTACAGGTTGCATATTTTGCGCTACAGAGGAGGTCTAGGGCTAGAATTATTGCTCTCGCTCTACCGGTCACGGCGATACCTCACATGTGTGGTTTGACCACCGTTTTCATATGCGGGCGCTACTCGCGTATGCGTTCGCTTCTGCGCGCGAGCTCGTCGGGACAGGGGGGTTTTAAAAAATTTTTTTTTTATTATTTATTTTACAATATTTTATTTATTTTTACACTTTAAAAAAAAAAAAAAAAAAAAAATTGTGTCACTTTTATTTCTATTACAAGGAATGTAAACATCCCTTGTAATAGAAAAAAGCATGGCAGGACCTCTTAAATATGAGATCTGGGGTCAAAAAGACCTCAGATCTCATATTTATACTAAAATGCAATAAAAAAAAAAAAAAAAAAAAAAAGTCATTTAGAAAAATGACATTTGAAAAAATATGCCTTTAAGAGGCGTGGACGGAAGTGACGTTTTGACGTCGCTTCCGCCCAGCAGTGTCATGGAGACGAGTGAGCGCCATCTTGGCCTCATTCGTCTCTATACACAGCACGGCAGAGGACGCGATCGCCTCCGCCGCTACCGACGGCTCCGGTAAGCGGCGGAGGGCACCGGATCGCGGCGGGAGGGGGGGCCCCTCTCCCGCCACCTATAAAAGTGATCTCGCGACGAATCCGCCGCAGGGACCACTTTTATCTGAAAGCCGGCCGCCGCACGAAAACGGGGATACCGGGGTTATGGCAGCTAGCTGCTGCCATAACAACGATATCCCCGTTCAAACTTAGGACGTATATAGTCGTGCGGCGGTCGGGAAGTGGTTAACCAGTTGCCGACTGCCGCACGACGATGTACGTCGGCAGAATGGCACGGGCAGGCAAAAGGACTTACAGGTACAGGTACGTCCTTGCCTGCCCGCGGGGGGGGGGTGTCCCCCCCCCGGTGCCTGCGGCGGTCGGAAAATCTTCCCCGGCGATCGGAGGTGAGGGGGAGGCCATCCATTTGTGGCCCCCCCCTCGCGATCGCTCCCAGGCAATGGGATCATTTCCCTGCCTCTGTATTGTACACAGAGGCAGAGGAAATGATGTCATCTCTCCTCGGCTGGGCATTTTCCGTTCCGGCGCCGAGGAGAGAAGACTGTAATGTGAGTGCACAACACACACACATACAGTAGAACATGCCAGGCACACATTACACCCCCAATCACCCCCCCCCCCCCCCCCCGTCACACTGACACCAAGCAGTTTTATTTGTTTTTTTTTTTCCTGATTACTGCATGGTGTCAGTTTGTGACCGTTAGAGTGGTAGGGCAGTTAGTGTTAGCCCCCTTTAGGTCTAGGATACCCCCCTAACCCACCCCCCATAAAGTTTTAACCCCTTGATCACCCCCCGTCACCAGTGTCGCTAAGCGATCATTTTTCTGATCGCTGTATTAGTGTCACTAGTGACGCTATAGTTAGGGAGGTAGATATTTAGGTTCGCCGTCAGCATTTTATAGCGACAGGGACCCCCATATACTATCTAATAAATGTTTTAACCCCTTGATTGCCCCCTAGTTAACCCTTTCACCACTGTTCACCGTATAACTGTTACGGGTGAAGCTGGTTAGTTCGTTTATTTTTTATAGTGTCAGGGAACCCGCAGTTTATTACCGAATAAAGGTTTAGCCCCCTGATCGCCCGGCGGTGATATGCGTTGCCCCAGGCAGCGTCAGATTAGCGCCAGTACCGCTAACACCCACGCACGCAGCATATGCCTCCCTTAGTGGTATAGTATCTGAATGGATCAATATCTGATCCGATACTAGCATCCCCAGCAGTTTAGGGTTCCCAAAAACGCAGTGTTAGGGGGATCAGCCCAGATACCTGCTAGCACCAGCGTTTTGCCCCTCCGCCCAGCCCACCAAAGTGCAGTATCGATCGATCGATCACTATCACTTACAAAACACTAAACACATAACTGCAGCGTTCGCAGAGTCAGGCCTGATCCCTGCGATCGCTAACAGTTTTTTTGGTAGCGTTTTGGTGAACTGGCAAGCACCAGCGGCCTAGTAAACCCCGGTCGTAGTCAAACCAGCACTGCAGTAACACTTGGTGACGTGGCAAGTCCCATAAGTGCAGTTCAAGCTGGTGAGGTGGCAAGCACAAGTAGTGTCCTGCTGCCACCAAGAAGACAAACACAGGCCCGTCGTGCCCATAATGCCTTTCCTGCTGCATTCACCAATCCTAATAATTGGGAACCCACCACTTCTGCAGCGCCCGTACTTCCCCCATTCACATCCCCAACCAAATGCAGTCGGCTGCATGAAAGGCATTTTTTTTATGTCCTCCCGAGTACCCCTACCCAACGAACCCCCCCAAAAAAGATGTTGTGTCTGCAGCAAGCGCGGACATAGGCGTGACACCCGCTATTATTGTCCCTCCTGTCCTGACAATCCTGGTCTTTGCATTGGTGAATGTTTTGAACGCTACCATGCACTAGTTGAGTATTAGTGTAGGGTACAGCATTGCACAAACTAGGCACACTTTTACAGGGTCTCCCAAGATGCCATCGCATTTTGAGAGACGCGAACCTGGAACCGGTTACAGTTATAAAAGTTAGTTACAAAAAAAAAAAAAAAAAAAAAATATATATATATATATATATATATATATATATATAAAAGTTGTTGTTTTATTGTTCTCTCTCTCTATTGTTCTGCTCTTTTTTACTGTATTCTATTCTGCAATGTTTTATTGTTATTATGTTTTATCATGTTTGCTTTTCAGGTATGCAATTTTTTATATTTTACCGTTTACTCTGTTTTATTTTTTTGTCTTCCGGTACGCCATTCACGACTTTGAATGGTTATACCAGAATGATGCCTGCAGGTTTAGGTATCATCTTGGTATCATTCTTTTCAGCCAGAGGTCGGCTTTCATGTAAAAGCAATCCTAGCGGCTAATTAGCCTCTAGACTGCTTTTACAAGCAGTGGGATTGAATGCCCCCCCCCCACCGTGTTCCGTGTTTTTCTCTGGCTCTCCTGTCTCAACAGGGAACCTGAGAATACAGCCGGTGATTCAGCCAGCTGACCATAGAGCTGATCAGAGACCAGAGTGGCTCCAAACATCTCTATGGCCTAAGAAACCGGAAGCTACGAGCATTTCATGACTTAGATTTCGCCGGATGTAAATAGCGCCATTGGGAAAGCATTTTATCACACCAATCTTGGTGTGGTCAGATGCTTTGAGCGCAGATCTAAGGTCTAATAGACCCCAATTTTTTCAAAAAAGAGTACCTGTCACTACCTATTGCTATCATAGGGGATATTTACATTCCCTGAGATAACAATAAAAATGATTAAAAAAAGAAAAATGGAAGGAACAGTTTAAAAATAAGATAAAAAAGAAAAAAAATAATAAAGAAAAAAAAAAAAAAAAAAAGCACCCCTGTCCCCCCCTGCTCTCGCGCTAAGGCGAACGCAAGCGTTGGTTTGGCGTCAAATGTAAACAGCAATTGCACCATGCATCTGAGGTATCACCGCGAACGTCAGTTCAAGGGCAGTAATTTTAGCAGTAGACCTCCTCTGTAAATCTAAAGTGGTAACCTGTAAAGGCTTTTAAAGGCTTTTAAAAATGTATTTACTTTGTTGCCACTGCACGTTTGTGTGCAATTTTAAAGCATGTCATGTTTGGTATCCATGTACTCGGCCTAAGATCATCTTTTTTTATTTCATCAAACATTTGGGCAATATAGTGTGTTTTAGTGCATTAAAATTTTAAAAAGTGTTTTTTCCCCAAAAAATGCGCAAATATTGTTTGAAAAAAAAAAAATGAAACGCCCACCATTTTAATCTGTAGGGCATTTGCTTTAAAAAAATATATAATGTTTGGGGGTTCAAAGTAATTTTCTTACAAAAAAAAATAATAATTTTTTCATGTAAACAAAAAGTGTCAGAAAGGGCTTTGTCTTCAAGTGGTTAGAAGAGTGGGTGATGTGTGACATAAGCTTCTAAATGTTGTGCGCAAAATGCCAGGACAGTTCAAAACCCCCCCCAAACGACCCCATTTTGGAAAGTAGACAGCCCAAGCTATTTGCTGAGAGGCATGTCGAGTCCATGGAATATTTTATATTGTGACACAAGTTGCGGGAAAAAGACACATTTTTTTTTTTTGCACAAAGTTGTCACTAAATGATATATTGCTCGAACATGCCATGGGAATATCTGAAATTACACCCCAAAATACATTCTGTTGCTTCTCCTGAGCACAGGGATACCACATGTGTGAGGCTTTTTGGGAGCCTAGCCGCGTACGGAACCCCGAAAACCAAGCACCGCCTTCAAGCTTTCTAAGGGCGTAAATTTTTGATTTCACTCTTCACTGCCTATCACAGTTTCGGAGGCAATGGAATGTCCAGGTGGCACAAACCCCCCCAAATGACCCTATTTTGGAAAGTAGACACCCCAAGCTATTTGCTGAGAGGTATAGTGAGTATTTTGCAAACCTCACTTTTTGTCACAAAGTTTTGAAAATTGAAAAAAGAAAAAAAAAAAAAGTTTTTTCTTGTCTTTCTTCATTTTCAAAAACAAATGAGAGCTGCAAAATACTCACCATGCCTCTCAGCAAATAGCTTGGGGTGTCTACTTTCCAAAATGGGGTCATTTGGGGGGGGGGGGGGGGGGGTTGTGCCACCTGGGCATTCCATGGCCTCCGAAACTGTGATAGGCAGTGAAGAGTGAAATCAAAAGAGATTGGTTTTCGGGGCCCCGTACGCGGCTAGGCTCCCAAAAGGTCCCACACATGTGGTATCCCCATACTCAGGAGAAGCAGCTAAATGTATTTTGGGGTGCAATTCTACATATGCCCATGGCTTGTGTGAGCAATATGTCATTTAGTGACAACTTTGTGCAAAAAAAAAAAAATTTGTCACTTTCCCGCAACTTGTGTCAAAATATAAAATATTCCATGGACTCAACATGCCTCTCAGCAAATAGCTTGGGGTGTCTACTTTCCAAAATGGGGTCATTTGGGGGGGGGGGGGGTTGTGCCATCTGGGCATTTTATGGCCTTCAAAACTGTAATAGGTAGTGAGGAGTGAAATCAAAAATTTACGCCCTTAGAAATTCTGAAGGCGGTGATTGGTTTCGGGGCCCCGTCTGCGGCTAGGCTCCCAAAAAGTCCAACACATGTGGTATCCCCGTACTCAGGAGAAGCAGCTGAATGTATTTTGGGGTGCAATTCCACATATGCCCATGGCCTGTGTGAGCAATATATCATTTAGTGATAACTTTTTGTAATATATTTTTTTTTTTTTTTTTTTTCATTTTTCAATCACTTGGGACAAAAAAAATGAATATTCAATGGGCTCAACATGCCTCTCAGCAATTTCCTTGGGGTGTCTACTTTCCAAAATGGGGTCATTTGGGGGGGGGGTTTGTAATGACATAGGCAGTCAAGAAATGACATAGGCAGTCATAAACTAAAAGCTGTGTAAATTCCAGAAAATGTACCCTAGCTTGTAGACGCTATAACTTTTGCGCAAACCAATAAATATACACTTATTGACATTTTTTTTTACCAAAGATATGTGGCCGAATACATTTTGACCTAAATGTATGACTAAAATTGAGTTTATTGGATTTTTTTTATAACAAAACGTAGAAAATATAATTTGTTTTCAAACTTTTCGGTCTTTTTCCGTTTATAGCGCAAAAAATAAAAACAGCAGAGGTGATCAAATACCATCAAAAGAAAGCTCTATTTGTGGGAAGAAAAGGACGCAAATTTTGTTTGGGTACAGCATTGCATGACCGCGCAATTAGCAGTTAAAGTGACGCAGTGCCAAATTGTAAAAAGTGCTCTGGTCAGGAAGGGGGTAAATCCTTTCGGGCCTGCAGTGGTTAATAATGCTTAACCACTTGAGCCCCGGACCATTATGCTGCCTAAGGACCAGAGGTCTTTTTCCAATTTGGCACTACGTCGCTTTAACTGCTAATTGCGCGGTCATGCAATGCTGTACCCAAACGAAATTTGCGTCCTTTTCTTCCCACAAATAGAGCTTTCTTTTGATGGTATTTGATCACCTCTGCAGTTTTTATTTTTTGCGCTATAAACGGAAAAAGACCGAAAATTTTGAAAATAAATGATATTTTCTACTTTTTGTTATAAAAAAAATCCAATAAACTAAATTTTAGTCATACATTTAGGCCAAAATGTGTTCGGCCACATGTCTTTGGTAAAAAAAATGTCAATAAGCATATATTTATTGGTTTGCGCAAAAGTTATAGCGTCTACAAACTAGGGTACATTTTCTGTAATTTACACAGCTTTTAGTTTATGACTGCCTATGTCATTTCTTGAGGTGCTAAAATGGCAGGGCAGTACAAAACCCCCCCAAATGACCCCATTTTGGAAAGTAGACACCCCAAGGAAATTGCTGAGAGGCATGTTGAACCCATTGAATATTTATTTTTTTTGTCCCAAGTGATTGAATAATGACAAAAAAAAAAAAAATATTTACAAAAAGTTGTCACTAAATGATATATTGCTCACACAGGCCATGGGCCTATGTGAAATGCACCCCAAAATAAATTCAGCTGCTTCTCCTGAGTATGGGGATACCACATGTGTGGGACTTTTTGGGAGCTTAGCCACGTACGGGGCCCCGAAAACCAAGCACCGCCTTCAGGATTTCTAAGGGTGTAAATTTTTGATTTCACTCTTCACTGCCTATCACAGTTTCGGAGGCCATGGAATGCCCAGGTGGGACAAACCCCCCCCAAATGACCCCATTTTGGAAAGTAGACACCCCAAGCTATTTGCTGAGAGGCATATTGAGTCCATGGAATATTTTATATTTTGACACAAGTTGCGGGAAAGTGACACTTTTTTTTTTTTTCGGAGGCCATGGAATGCCCAGGTGACACAGTATTTGCGCAGCGATTTTTCAAACGCATTTTTTGGGGAAAAAACACACTTTTTTTAATTTTAATGCACTAAAACACACTATATTGCCCAAATGTTTGATGAAATAAAAAAGATGATCTTAGGCCGAGTACATGGATACCAAACATGACATGCTTTAAAATTGCACACAAACGTGCAGTGGCAACAAAGTAAATACATTTTTAAAAGCCTTTAAAAGCCTTTACAGGTTACCACTTTAGATTTACAGAGGAGGTCTACTGCAAAAATTACTGCCCTCGATCTGACCTTCGCGGCGATACCTCACATGCATGGTGCAATTGCTGTTTACGTTTGACGACAGACCGCCGCTTGCGTTCGCCTTAGCGCGAGAGCAGGGGGCGACAGGGGTGCTTTTTTTTTTTTTTTTTTTTTTTTTTCTTTATTATTTTTTTTCTTTTTTATCTTATTTTTAAACTGTTCCTTTCATTTTTTTTTTTTTTTTTAATCATTTTTATTGTTATCTCGGGGAATGTAAATATCCCCTATGATAGCAATAGGTAGTGACAGGTACTCTTTTTTGAAAAAATTGGGGTCTATTAGACCCTAGATCTCTCCTCTGCCCTCAAAGCATCTGATGACACCAAGATCGGTGTGATAAAATGCTTCCCCAATTTCCCAATGGCGCTATTTACATCCGGCGAAATCTAAGTCATAAAATGCTCGTAGCTTCCGGTTTCTTAGGCCATAGAGATGTTTGGAGCCACTCTGGTCTCTGATCAGCTCTATGGTCAGCTGGCTGAATCACCGGCTGCATTCTCAGGTTCCCTGTTGAGACAGGAGAGCCAGAGAAAAACACGGAAGACGGTGGGGGGGCATTCCCTCCCACGGCTTGTAAAAGCAGTCTAGAGGCTAATTAGCCACTAGGATTGCTTTTACATGAAAGCCGACCGCTGGCTGAAAAGAATGATACCAAGATGATACCTAAACCTGCAGGCATCATTCTGGTATAACCATTCAAAGTCGTGAATGGCGTACCTGAAGACAAAAAAATGGTTAACAATAAAGCACAGTAAACGGTAAATTATAAAAAATTGCATACCTGAAAAGCAAACATGATAAAACATAATAACAATAAAACATTGCAGAATAGAATACAGTAAAAAAGAGCAGAACAAGAGAGAGAGAATAGAGAGAGAGAGAGAACAATAAAACGACAACTATTTTTTTTTATTTTATATATTTTTTTTTTTTTTTTTTTACACTTTTTTTTGTAACTAACTTTTATAACGGTAACCGGTTCCAGGTTCGGGTCTCTCGAAATGCGATGGCATCTTGGCAGACCCTGTGAAAGTGTGCCTAGTCTGTGCAATGCTGTACCCTACGCTAATACTCAACTAGTGTATGGTAGCGTTCAAAACATTCACCAATGCAAAGACCAGGATTGTCAGGACAGGAGGGACAATAATAGCGGGTGTCACGCCTATATTCGCGCTTGCTGCAGACACGACATCTTTTTTGGGGGTTCGTTGGGTAGGGGTACTCGGGAGGACATAAAGAAAATGCCTCTCATGCAGCCGACTGCATTTGGTTGGGGATGTGAATGGGGGAAGTACGGGCGCTGCAGAAGCGGTGGGTTCCCAATTAGGATTGACGAATGCAGCAGGAAGGGCATTATGTGCACGACGGGCCTGTGTTTGTCTTCTTGGTGGCAGCGGGACACTACTTGTGCTTGCCACCTCACCAGCTTGAACTGCACTTATGGGACTCGCCACGTCACCAAGTGTTACTGCAGTGCTGGTTTGACTACGACCGGGGTGTACTAGGCCGCTGGCGCTTGCCAGTTGAATAAAAAGCTACCAAAAAAACTGTTAGCGATCGCAGGGATCAGGCCTGACTCTGCGAATGCTGCAGTTATGCGTTAAGTGTTTTGTAAGTGACAGTGATCGATCGATACTGCACTTGGGTGGGCTGGGCTGGGCCGGGCGGAGGGGCAAAACGCAGGTGCTAGCAGGTATCTGGGCTGATCCCGCTAACACTGCGTTTTTGGGAACCCTAAACTACTGGGGACGCCAGTATAGATCTGATCGGATCAGATATTGATCCGTTCAGATACTATACCACTAAGGGAGGTGTACGGTGCGTGCGTGGGTGTTAGCGGTACTGGCGCTAATCTGACGCTGCTTGGGGCTGGTGCTTGCCAGTTCACCAAAATACTACCAAAAAAACTGTTAGCGATCGCAGGGATCAGGCCTGACTCTGCGAATGCTGCAGTTATGCATTTAGTGTTTTGTAAGTGTCAGTGAGCGATCGATACTGCACTTGGGTGGGCTGGGCTGGGCCGGGCGGAGGGGCAAAACGCAGGTGCTAGCAGGTATCAGGGCTGATCCCGCTAACACTGCGTTTTTGGGAACCCTAAACTGCTGGGGACGCTAGTATAGATCTGATCGGATCAGATATTGATCCGATCAGATACTATACCACTAAGGGAGCTGTACGGTGCGTGCGTGGGTGTTAGCGCTACTGGCGCTAACCTGACGCTGCCTGGGGCTGGTGCTTGCCAGTTCACCAAAATGCTACCAAAAAAACTGTTAGCGATCGCAGGGATCAGGCCTGACTCTGCGAACGCTGCAGTTATGCGTTTAGTGTTTTGTAAGTGACAGTGATCGATCAATACTGCACTTGGGCTGGGCCGGGCGGAGGGGCAAAACGCAGGTGCTAGCAGGTATCTGGGCTGATCCCGCTAACACTGTTTTTGGGAACCCTAAACTGCTGGGGACGCTAGTATAGATCTGATCGGATCAGATATTGATCCGATCAGATACTATACCACTAAGGGAGCTGTACGGTGCGTGCGTGGGTGTTAGCGCTACTGGCGCTAACCTGACGCTGCCTGGGGCTGGTGCTTGCCAGTTCACCAAAATGCTACCAAAAAAACTGTTAGCGATCGCAGGGATCAGGCCTGACTCTGCGAACGCTGCAGTTATGCGTTTAGTGTTTTGTAAGTGACAGTGATCGATCAATACTGCACTTGGGCTGGGCCGGGCGGAGGGGCAAAACGCAGGTGCTAGCAGGTATCTGGGCTGATCCCGCTAACACTGTGTTTTTGGGAACCCTAAACTGCTGGGGACGCTAGTATAGATCTGATCGGATCAGATATTGATCCGATCAGATACTATACCACTAAGGGAGGCGTATGCTGCGTGCGTGGGTGTTAGCGGTACTGGCGCTAATCTGACGCTGCCTGGGGCGACGCATATCACCGCCGGGCGATCAGGGGGCTAAACCTTTATTCGGTAATAAACGGCGGGTGCCCTGACACTATAAAAAATAAACAAACTAACCAGCGTCACCCGTAACAGTTATACGGTGATCAGTGGTGAAAGGGTTAACTAGGGGGCCATCAAGGGTTTAAAACATTTATTCGGTAGTATATGGGGGTTCCTGTCGCTATAAAACGCTGACGGCGAACCTAAATATTTAGGTCCCTAACTAGCGTCACCAGCGACACTAATACAGCGATCAGAAAAATGATCGCTGAGCGACACTGGTGACAGGGGGTGATCAAGGGGTTAAAACTTTATTAGGGGGGGTTGGGGGGGTATCCTAGACCTACAGGGGGGTAATACTAACTGTCCCAACACTGTAACTGTCACAAACTGACACCAATGCAGTAATCAGAAAAAAAAAAAAAAAAAAAAACTGCTGGGGTCAGTATGTGACAGGGGGGGGGGGTGATTGGGGGGGGATCGGGGTGTTTAGTGTGCCTGGCATGTTCTACTGTGTTGTGTAGTGTTGTGCACTCACATACCTGTCTTCTCTCCTCGGGCCGGAACGGAAATTACCGAGCCGAGGAGAGATGACATCATTTCCTTTGCTGCTGTTTAGCATACAGCAGCAAAGGAATGATGTGATTGGCCGGCGGCGATCGCGAGGGGGGGGCCACGAACGGATGGCCTCCCCCTCATCTCCTATCGCCGTGGAACAAAAGACAACCGCCTCGGGCACCGGGGGGGGTCCGATCGGACCCCCCACCCGCGGAAGGCAAATCACGTATATGTACGTGATTTTGCCTGTCCGTGCCACCTTGCCGACGTAAATCGGCGTGAGGCGGTCGTCAAGTGGTTAAAGTGAAACAATAAAAGTGAAATATTCCTCTAAATTTCGTACCTGGGGGTTGTCTATAGTATGCCTATAAAGTGGCGCATTTTTCCCGTGTGTAGAACAGTTCCTGCACAAAATGACATTTCTAAAGGAAAGAAATCATTTAAAAGTACTCACGGCTATAATGAATCGTCTATGGGAGAAATCAAAAGTGCTAATTTTAAAGGCTTATATGCATGGTATTGTCATAAAAAGTGTTTGGGGACCTGGGTCCTGCCCCAGGGGACATGTATCAATGCAAAAAAAAGTTTTAAAAATGGCCATTTTTTCGGGAGCAGTGATTTTAATAATGCTTAAAGTGAAACAATAAAAGTGAAATATTCATTTAAATTTCGTACCTGGGGGTACAAAATTTTGTCCAGTCCCTGCACAAAATTACATTTCTAAAGGAAAAAGTCATTTAAAAGCACTCGCGGCTATAATGAATTGTCGGGTCCGGCAATACAGATAAAAGTCATTTAAAAAACGGCATGGGATTCCCCCCCAGTCCATTACCAGGCCCTTTGGGTCTGGTATGAATATTAAGGGGAATGCCGAACCAAAATTTAAAAAAAAATTGCGTGGGGGTCCCCCCAAATTCCATACCAGGCCCTTCAGGTCTGGTATGGATATTAAGGGGAACCCTGCGCCAATTTTTAAAAAAATGGCGTAGGGGCCCCCCTCAACCTGGCAGGCCGCAGGAAAAGAGGGGGGACAAGAGAGCGCCCCCCCCCCGAACCGTACCAGGCCACATGCTCTCAACATGGGGAGGGTGCTTTGGGGTAGCCCTGCCAGGTTGCGTGCTTGGATAAGGGTCTAGTACGGATTTTTGGGGGTACCCCCATGCCATTTTTTAAAAAATTTTTGGTGCAGGGTTCCCTTTAAAATCAGATCTGGTATAGATTTTGAGGGGGACCCCTACACCATTAAAAAAAAAAAATTGGCGCAGGGTTCCCCTTAATATCCATACCAGACCTGAAGGGCCTGGTATGGAATTTGGGGGGACCCCTACGCAATTTTTTTTTTTTTTTAAGTTTGGTTCGGGGTTCCCCTTAATATTCATACCAGACCCAAAGGGCCTGGTAATGGACTGGGCGGGATCCCATGCTGTTTTTTTCCGATGACTTATCTGTATTGCTGAGACCCGACAATTCATTATAGCTAGTAGTTTTAAATGATTTTTTTGCCTTTTATAAATGTCTTTTTGTGCAGGGACTGTTCTAAACATGGGGAAAATACACCCCTTTACAGGCATACTATAGACACCCCCCAGGTTTTGCATTGATACATGTCCCCTGGGGCAGGACCCAGGTCCCCAAACACTTTTTATGACAATACCATGCATATAAGCCTTTAAAATTAGCACTTTTGATTTCTCCCATAGACAATTCATTATAGCCGCAAGTACTTTTAAATTGCTTTTTTTCCTTTAGAAATGTCATTTTGTGCAGGGACTGTCCTAAACCCAACAGAAAAATGCGCCACTTTACAGGCATACTATAGACACCCCCGGTACGAAATTTAAAGAATATTTCACTTTTATTGTTTCACTTTAAGCATTATTAAAATCACTGCTCCCGAAAAAACAGTTTTTATAACTTTTTTTTGCATTGATACATGTCCCCTGGGGCAGGACCCAGGTCCCCAAACACTTTTTATGAAAATAACTTGCATATTAACCCTTAAAATTAGCACTTTGATTTGATTTTTTACGTTCGTGTCCCATAGACTTTAACGGTGTTCGCGTGTTCGAATTAATTTTTTGCCTGTTCGCATGTTCTGCTGCAAACCGAACTGGGGGGTGTTTGGCTCATCCCTATCAGGGATAAACTGCGCAGCCTGTATACACGCCCACATGTGTGATGTCAATATCATGTGACCTGGCTAGCTCTGATCAACAAGTAATTATTCTCTCCCGCATAAAAGACACAACTGAGCATGTGCAGGTTGGCTACTCTGCCTGTGTAAGCTGGCCAGATAGACAGTGCAGGAGGGGAAGATCTGTGTATACAGGATAAAACAACCTTTTTACACAATACAGGGGATTAACCCCTTAAGTGCCACAGTGAGTATAACAAGCATGCTATGTTGCAAATACAGACAGATTTTACTGTTGTGGGTTTGGTAACACTTTAAGGTTTTTATGGAGGGAAATAGAAAAGAAGGTCCTCCCTATAGACTTTTAAAATCTGTGCACTGCAATGAGTGCAGGTTATTTCATGGTGAAAAGAGATAAAAAGAAAAAGGTTTTTTCAGTTTAACAGGTATATCAGTGGTGGGTTCTCTTCAATGTTAGAGGTGTTTCCACCATCACCGTTCTTTGTCGATGACATGTTTAAAATTTGAATTTACTTTAAAAATGTTCAAGTGCATTTCTGGTATTTCCTGAATTCACAATTCTGTCTACTCTATTTAACCATTTACAGACCTTGAACATATTACATTTGCCTGCAGGACCTTTAGTTAAAGTAGAACTAAAGGCATTTTTTCATTTTAAATTGAGTGAGGGTTATAACTAGAGGTCGACCGATATGGGTTTTTCTCTGGCCGATGCTGATATTTAGAAATCACGGTGGCCAATGGCCGATATGTGATGCCAATTTTATTAGGCCGAATTTTTTTTTTTTTTTTTTTCCCCTTCATTTCATAAAATCTAACAGTTAGACCCCTTTCACACTGGGGAGTTTTTTTTTTTTTTTTTCCAGGCGCTTTTGGGCTAAAAATAGCGCTTGTAAAACGGCTCCCCTGCAGTCTCAGTGTGAAAGCCCGAGTGCTTTCACACTGAGGTGATGCGCTGGCAGGATGTTAAAAAAAGTCCTGCAAGCAGCATCTTTAGAGCTGTGTATACCACCACTCCTGCCCATTAAAATGAATGCGCACCGCTGCCGAAGCGCCTGCAAAGCGTTTCAACAGCGGCGCTTCAGGGGAGCATTTAACCCCTTCCTCGGCTGCTATCTGGGTTATAAGCTCCCCGCTAGCAGCCGAATAGCGCCGCTAAAATGACGGTAATGCGCCGCTAAAACTAGCAGCGTTTTACCATCAATGCATGCCCGCTCCAGTGTGAAAGCAACCTTAAGTGATACAGAAAATTTTTTACATTTAAACATTTATTAAACAACACAAACCTCCAATCAGTTCACTTGTATGTAGAATTTAGATTTAAAAAAAATTAAAAAAAGCTATATCTTAAATAATAAATACACAAAAACAGGTAATCAAAACTTTTGGACGAAAAAAAAATGGGCTAACTTTACTGCTTTAGTTTTTTTTTTTAATTTATTAGTGTATTTTAAAAAAAAAAAAAATGAGTTTGAAAGACCGTGTGACATAAAATATTGCAACAACCGCTATTTTATTCCCTAGGGTCTCTGCTAAAAAAAAAAAAAAAATATATATATATATATATATATATATATATATAATGTTTGGGGTTCTAAGTGATTTTCTAGCAGAAAATACAGGATTTTTACTTGTAAGCAACAAATGTCAGAAAAGATTTAGTCTTTAAATGGTTAAACTGAGAGCTTCTTCACATGGAGTTCAGTTCATTCATAAGTGTAAACATTGTATCTCTTCAGGTTCCTTTTTTTAGAATTGTCAGGCTGCCCAGAGAGGAGAGAAGAAGATTTCAGGCAACTTGTATTGACTTCTATTACAGAAGTCATTTGCAAGTCGGCTGAAGTTATATCTGCCTTTTTTATCAGCACAATCGGCCGATGCCGATTAAGTAAAAAACACCAAATATCGGCCAATATATCGGTCGACCTCTAGTTATAACTCCTGTAATTATTTTTTTTCTTGCCTTGTGTTCCATAGGTGAGATTTCCCTGCACTTCCTGCCCCATAGCTAAAAAAGGAAGTGAGAGGAAATTCCCCCCACCTGCAATTTCTCCAAAACAAAGCGAAGCTAAAGCTGAATTAAAGCTTCTCAAAAGCTTTAGGTGATTCAAGCGAGCTTTGCCATAAACTTCTAAGTGGGCTTTGAAGATGCTTTGAGGCCATCTTAGTATCATCATGGGACCCTGGGCAAAGTAATGCTCTGGGGCCCCTACAAGTCTGCCATAATTTATGCACCTACTCTCAAGAATTATAACCCACTACTACTAAATGCATCCCATTCAATAAAAGGGTCTGTGCTGAAGCATTTAGGGGTTTAATACAGGTTGTGAGGAGGCAGCATTCCGCCTCCTCACTGCCTGTCAATTGCCTCTGAAAAGAAATCTGTGTGTGGATTGCTTTTCAGAGGAGTGGCAGTCTTTTTCAATCAGAGCAGCAGAGGGGGGCATTAGTGTAATTGTTTAGGGAGGAGGTGGTGTTTAAACATACCAATTTTCCAGCCACTAGTGTGCATATACTCCAATTTGCCACCTGTCCTGCACACCTTAACATACACACAGAATGTGTGTCTGTGTGTGCATCAGGGGGTGGAGTATGGACACAGCTGATGGGGCAGGCACAACAGAGATTGGATAGATCATAAGGAGGTGGGGCAAAATCATTGGCCTTTTCAGCAAACTGCACTGTTCACTCTGAATAGAGATGTGTAGTTAAAAAGACACACAAAAAAAGAAAAATAAATATCCATCAGTCCTAAATGTAGTAAGCAGGATGGACAATAAAATCAAGACTGATCTATAATCAGACATTACACTTTTCTTCATTTGTCAGAAGGCAGCATTAGCTATACATGTAGCTATGAAAGGCTAACCACATATACAAGCAGACACTAAGGTGTTAAATGCCATTGATACCGGAAGCACCAGCCTGTAGTTGTTAAGCTGTAAAGAGTTAACCATTTAGGTAAGCAGCAGTGTACATGTGTTAATTGAAGCAGAGTAGATAAGCACAGCGGCCCCTCCATAGGAGGCGCACGGGCTCCGCTCCCCCACCCAGCAGTCACAAAATAAATAAATATCATGAGATTGCAGACGAGGCGATTCATTTGCAGGCTTTTGACCTGCTTTGCGGCGCAATTACCCTGTTTCAGGGAACCCGGAAGTGACGTCTGCAGCTCCGTGGAACGCACGGCGTGAGCGGAGCTGCCTGTAAGGTAAGTGAGGTTCAGGGCTGCATTAGATGGGGCACAGTGAGGATGCATTAGATGGGGCTCAGTGAGGCTGCATTAGATGGGGCTCAGTGAGGCTGCATTAGATGGGGCTCAGTGAGGCTGCATTAGATGGGGCTCAGTGAGGCTGCATTAGATGGGGCTCAGTGAGGCTGCATTAGATGGGGCTCAGTGAGGCTGCATTAGATGGGGCACAGTGAGGCTGCATTAGATGGGGCACAGTGAGGCTGCATTAGATGGGGCACAGTGAGGCTGCATTAGATGGGGCACAGTGAGGCTGCATTAGATGGGGCACAGTGAGGCTGCATTAGATGGGGCACAGTGAGGCTGCATTAGATGGGGCACAGTGAGGCTGCATTAGATGGGGCACAGTGGCTGTATTTGAGGCACAGTGGCAGCATTTGATGGCACAGTGGGAGCATTTGATATGGCACAGTGGCTGCGTTTGATGGGCACAGTGGCGGCAATTCATGGGCACAGTGGCTGTGTTTGATGGTACAGTGGCGGCAATTGATGGGCAGAGTGGCTGCGTTTGATGGGCAGAGTGGCTGCGTTTTATGGCACAATGAGGCTGCACTTGATGGGGATTTTTCTCCAGAATTTGTCATTTTGTTTGTGCCCCCCAAAAAAATTTTGAGCACCAGTCGCCACTGTGTAGCACAGATAAGCGGCATGAGGTTTGCAAGAAGAGACAGTGAGGATCGGTATCTTACTCTCACTCCCTCCAGGATATACAGAATGTACTGTAGCTAGGTCCACTGCTGAAGCCACAATCCGACCAACCCTGATGTGGCTCCAAGTGCACCTCACCTGGGTTCACAACACATGAATTGTTGAACAAAAAAACCCCCTAGGATTGGGACTTTAACAGACCACCAGACCCATTCAAGTAAAAAATATTGTTTTATTGATCTTAAAAAAGACGTGAAAGCATCTATATTATACAGTATATTAAAAAATCAGAAAAGAAAATCAAACAAATCATTCCATACAGCATGGAGGCATAGTCAAGAACAGAGAAAAAAAAAAAAAAACTACAGGATGACAATCGTTAATGTACTCTCATGGGAGTGATGTACCCCGATACCCGACGAGTTTCCGGTAGCTCTGGTACCTTCATCAGGGATTTTGAGAATTGAAAATAATGTATACATGTATGGATTCTCTAAGAATGACCTTATGTTCATGTAGCACTCATGGCCCCTCAGATCAAATATTATATGTTCATTTGTGCCAGACCGACAATATAAGGATAGTGTATATGTTGAAAGAATGATGTCAGACCGGGTAAAAAAACGAGGCAGCTAGAGGAGAACCATTCATGGGAACCTGTTATGCGTCGGCTGCATGCCGGAAGGAACAATATTCTGGAACAGTCCCATAATGATTGGCTCAAGGCCAAAACCTTCTAATATGGAGATCTCACGAGGGGGTGCCTGCCTCTGTGGGTGCCTCCTTGCTGGGCTCACAACACAGGAGGAGAGGGCGGAGGAGGAGAAACTGACCAGCTCTCTATCTCTCTCTACTCTCCTGTCTGAAGGGAGGGGTGAACTGTCAGCACACACTCTATGCTCTATGAGAGAGACACTCATGTGACATCATGAATTTTATGCTCTTCTGTTTTTATATCAACAACCTTGTAAAATGTATCTTCAGCTAGAACCTTTTTATAATTTTGCATAGAATAAGGAGTCAGAGTCTGTCCGTTTTTATTGCTTTCTGTGCCACTATTGTAGAGACTTTTTTTTTTATCCACTGCTGGCGACAAAATTGTCTCTAGAACAGAAAGTGAGAGAAAACTATAACAGTCAGCATCAAAAATCCTATTTTTTAATAGAACCCTAGCCTGCTTTTAAATGCTGTCTGTGTCCTTATTGGAGATTTTCAATCCTTTCCTTTCTTGGTCACAATGCTATCATCAGGACAGGAAGTGAATGAAATTATCAGTGATGCCTTAACAATAATATACACGTGGTACAATAAAATAGGAAAACATTTCATTGCATGTTAACTTTCTATGTTTTTTTCTTTATGTAGTTCCTGGACAGCCAATGAATTTCAGAGCTGAAGCCAAATCAGAAACCAGCATTAGTCTCACCTGGAGTCCTCCACGCCAGGACAGTATTGTGAAGTATGAAGTGATTTACAAAGAAGGCGAGAAAGGGCCTGAGGTAGGTAGAGAATGGCTGTAAGTCCTGTATGCATTGTGTTTAGGTAAAGCAAGTGCCCATTTTAGAAAATATAAGTGCACAGTCTATAGTAAGAATGCAGCAGGTATACTGTGGGGTTGATTTACTAAAACTGTTCAAAATCTGGTGCAGCTCTGCATAAAAATCAGCTTCCAGGTTATGTCACAGCTTAATTGAACAAGCTGAAGTTAAAAGCTGATTGGCTACCATGCACAGCTGCATTAGATTTGGCACTATTCGGTTTTAGTAAATCTACCTGTGTATATTACTAAAAAATAGTGTGCACTAAGTTGTGTTGGTTGTTATCTTTACACACTTGGGGCTCTTTCAAACAGGCAGTCCGACCGACGGACTCTGCTTTGCTCAGCAGGGGACTGATCCACTGATCCTTGCTGAGCAGGGGGATGACAGGTCCGAATCCGCCCACTGTGCAAAAACGGACCTGTCAGAGCCCCGCTCTCCTCTATAGGGAGATTGAATGAAAACGGACCGCCTGTCTGTTTTGATCCAATCCCATCCGATCCTCCAGACAGATGGAAAATGGAGTCACTATACATCTGGATTTCACAGACAGGGTTGGATCAGATATCGACGGATGTCAGTGACATGTCACCGCTGACATCCGCCGCTCCATAGAGGTGAATGGAGCGTCCGATCAGGTCCGCCTGAAAAACTGACAGGCGGACCTGATTGGAAAGCCCTGTGAAAGGGGCCTTATACAGTTGTGTGAAAAAGTATTTACCCCCTTTCTGATTTTTTTTTTTTTTTTTCTTGCATATTTGTCACACTTAAATGACTCTTATTATTACACAAAGATAACCAGAAACGCAGTTTTTAAATGATGGTTTCATTGATTAAGGCAAAAAAGCTGTCCAAACCTGCCTGGCTTTAAGTGAAAAAGTAATCGCCCCTCCCAAACCTAATAACTGGTTGTGCCACCCTTGGCGGCAACAACTACAATCAAGTGTTTGCGATAACTGGAAATGAGTCTTTCACATTGCTGTGGAGCAATTTTGGCCCACTCTTCTTTGTAGAATTGTTTTAATTCAGCCACATTGGAGGGTTTTCCAGCATGAACGGCCTGTGTAAGGTCATGATACAGCACCTCAATTGGATTTAAGTCCGTGCTTTGACTAGGCCACTCCAAAACCTAAATTTTGCTTTCTTTGAACCATTTGGAGATGGACTTGCTGTAGTGTTTCGGATCATTGTTCTGCTGCTTAACCCAAGTGCACTTGAGCTTGAGGTCACAAACCGATGGCCGGACATTCTTCTTTAGGATTTTCTGGTAGAGCTCAGAATTCATGGTTCCATCAATTAAGGTAATCATCCAGGTCCTGAAGCTGCAAAGCAGTCCCAGACCATCACGCTACCACCACCATGTCTGACTGTTGGTGTGATGTTCTTGTTATGAATTTTATGCCAGATGTAATGGGACGCACACCTTCCAAAAAGTAACATTTTTGTCTCATCAGTCCACAGAATATTTGCCTAAAAGTCTTGGGGATAATTGAGATTTTTTTTTGGTAAATTTGAGATGAGCCTTTGTGTTCTTTTTGGTCAGCAGTGGCTTTGGCCTTGTAAGTCTCCCATGGATGCCATTTTTGCCCAGTCTCTTTCTTATTGTTGAATCATAAACACTGATCTTACCTGAGGCAAGTGAGGCCTGCAGTTCTTTAGATGTTCTGGGTTCTTTTATGACCTCCTGGATGAGTTGTCATCATGCTCTTGGAGTCATTTTTGTAGGCCGGCCACTCCTGAAAAGGTTCACCACTGTTCTGAGTTATCTCCATTTGTGGATAATGGCTCTCCCCGTGGTTCACTGGAGTACCAAAGCGTTAGAAATGGCTTTGAAACCTTTCCTGGACCGATACATGTACATTACTTTGTTTCTAATCTGTTCTGTTTTTTTTCGATTTTTGGCATGATGTGTGGCTTTTTGTGATCTGTTAGCGTGCTTCACTTTGTCAGACAGCTTCTATTTATGTGATTTCTTGATTCAACAGGTCTGGCAGTAATCAGGCCTGGGTGTGGCAAGTGAAATTTAACTAAACTTTCCAAAAAATTGTGGTTAATCACAGTTCCTTCATAATTCAGCATGGGAGGGGGCAATTACTATTTCACATAGGGCCAGGCAGGTTTGAACAGCTTTTTTCCCTTAATAAATTAAATAATAATTTAAAAACTGCATATTGGATTTACTCGAGTTATCTTTGCATAATATTAAAACTTGTTTGATGATCTGAATTATTTAAGTGTGAGAGATATGCAAAAAAAAAAAATCAGGAAGGGGGCAAATACTTTTTCACACAACTGTAGTATGAGGAGTGGAAAATCAGCGTTCAGTGTATTCTGGTGTGGGATATGCCTGCTCTTTCTTTAAGCTTCATTAGTATGATTAATCATTTTTCCCATAAATGCAAGCAAAAAAAATGCTACTTAAAAAAAATATTTATCTGCTACAAGTGGTTAAACTGGACCTAGTATCAGATATCATTTTTCATTTTAGGTACACGTATGCAATTTAATGTCTATGTTCCACATTTGTGGTTATGTATCTCCTCTCACAGAAATCATGGTACTTGCCCTGGCATTTTTTATTTTATCAAGTAGGTAAAATTTAAAATACTAGCACTAATATTATCATAAATTTACTTCTCGACAGCTTGGAAGGTTACCCTTAAAACCCCAAATTTAAAACTAAGGAGAACTGCTAAAAACATTAGAGGGTCACACATCTTGGGTTGGTAGGGTAGTTTCAAGTCATAAAGTCAAATTTTTTTAGGACTGGCTCAACTTATTTATGTTAATTTTTCCTCCAACTCCTAAGCAGATGCTTTGTGGCCCGAGGCTGATCCCTCCATCGGATTGGCCTTCAGCGCCTCCATCTTAACGAAGGGAAGCAGGCAGTGGAGCCTTGCGGCTTCACTGCCCGTTTCCTACTGCGCATGCGCACGGCGCTTTGTGAATGGCCCCGTGGTTTTCTGGGGGACACACAGTTCCCAGAAGGCAACGGGGCCGCTCGCCGAAGAGGATTAAGCGCCGCGGAATAGGAAGAGGCAGATTAGGAAGACTGCCTAGCAACAAGGGTTTCAAGTAAGTTAAAAAAAAAAAATTTCAAATGTTTTTGTTTTTGTTTTTTTTAATTTTTTTTTAAAGATTTTTGATGCAATTTTTTATTTTAGGGTGGCCCTCCACTTTAAGCTATTAAAGGCTTTCACATAGTATGCTATGTCAGTTTCTAACATCTTATAGTATCCTGAGAGAAGACCACCTGGTCCAGGACTTTCCAGGTTTCGTAATTTTTTTTTTTATAGCCCCATGCAATTCCTCCATTGGTATAGGAATTCATTCACTGCCTCATAGTAAAGGCCACTTCTAAATGTGAGAAACAAAAAATAAATAAATAAGTAATAAAAATGGAGACGTATTCACATACTTTTCATATAAAGTCCCACTAAGTACCCTCACCCCCCCCCCCCCCTGCCCTTTTTTTCACTTCTATATGTTACTGCTCTGAAATAGGGCCGAAACAATTGATTAATCAAATGTGAAAATAGTTGTCAACTATGTTTGGATCAATGTTTTTTTATTGTTTTATAATAGATCCAAGAAAAAAAAGAAAAGAAAACAATGTAGACATTGTACGTCTTGTTACGAAGTAGTGTGTACACTTCAATACATAGAAATATGTTATATGAGTTGGGTTAACAGAAAAGCAAAAGTTTATACAAAAGCAGAAACTTATACGTCAGGTATACTTATATGGTTACCATGAAGTTGTGGTTCCTACTCCCCCAAGAAACCTCAATGGGACCTCTTTTGTTACTTGGGGGAGACATAAATCTAGTGTCTTTTGCATAACCTAAATATGAAACATTACTAAAATTCTCAATTCTGACTTGTTGCTATATCATGACCAAACTAAGGGTAATTTCTATTACATCACAGGAATTTCGCAGCACCCGACCATTGTTCCCATGGTAATCACAATCTTTTTTCTTTAGCTAGACAATCTCCACTGGAAGCCATGGCTAATTCATAACTATCATTTCTGTTTTCCACAATCTTTTTATACTCAGTCTTGCAGCTAGCAGGATGTGTGTGGTTACATGTCTGAAGGGCTGTGGTACAGAGTCTATATTGAGGTTTAAGATCGCCAAGTATGGTGACAGGGGGATATGTTGTGTTGCAATATCCATTAGGACTTGGAAAATAGTTTTCCAATAATTTTTGAGACGGTTGCACTGCCAAAATATGTGAAGCATGTCACCTTTGTTTGAATTGCATCTCCAACATATCTCTGGGGAATTTGTACTAAAGAATGCAAGTTTTGAAGGGGTTATGTACCATCTATGGGACAGTTTTTGGGCGAGTTCCCATAAAGCAGAGCATTTAGTTGCTTTGTATATTGATTGTACGGCTCGCTGCCATTGATGTTCTGTGTATTATTTTTGTCCTAAATCAGTCTCCCAGAGTTTTTGGTGTAGAATATTATAGAATAAAGATAACCCCTTTGCTTTTGGGGATGGATTTGTTAAAAATTCCCATGCTTTTGGATGTATTGTATATAGGGGAAGACGTATTGTATCAAGGCAGGGTTTGACACGAATATACTTGAATAAATCGGTATGCGGTAGTTTAAATTTGCATTGTAGAAGAGCGAAAGGGTTTCAGTCGGGAGCTTTGGAATAAGTCTTGAATGGATTTGATTCCCTGACAGGACCACATGGATAGCGATAAATCTGGTGATAGGTGGTGAAGGGACTCAATTGGGATTGGTATCAGTGGAGTGTTAGGGAAGGTATGACTAGTTTGGGCCCGTATTTTCCATGCAATAGCCGGGGTTTTCATTGTAGGGGGTAATGCCGACGGTATTTGTGAGGGGTGCTCATCAGCCACTATAATTTGGGCGCAGTAGCGATGAACACTCTATTTTGCCCTACAGCTTACCAAGATCTGGGTGGAACCATTTGGTGAGTTGGTCCAGTGCTGATGCTAAGTAGTAGTCCTCAAAGTCAATGGATACTGAACCTCCCGCTAATTTGTGTTTTCATGAGTGTAAAATGTGCGCTTCTAGGTTTGGTATTTTTCCATATACATTTGTTGAATACGGTTTGGAGAGATTTGAAAAAGTATTTGGGTATGGGAATGGGAAGAGTCCTGAATAAGTAAAGAATTTGTGGCAGGTGGAGCATTTTGAATGCTGCCAGTATGCCGGACCAGGATAATTCTAGCTTTGTTATAGATTATAGATTATGATATGTTCTTGTCTAATCAGGCAAAAGGGTATTGGACCTGTAGTAAACTTTTGGTTGTGGCGCCTAATTTAAGATCTAGAATGTGCGATTTGGTCCGTTGTCAACTATTTTCATTATCGATTAGTTGGTCAGCCAATAAGTTGGCCTGCATACAGAATGCATTATTTGTTTACATATCAGGAAATACAGTGCAGCACACGTACAGCTTAGTGCACTGCTCAGCTAACTGCATAGGTGTGAACCAAGCCTTATGCTGGTCATACACGTATCTATTTTCGGACGAGAATATTCATACGAAAAATCTTTGACCCCACTAACGATTAGAAAATCAAACAAATGTTATTAAAATGAAATAACATTTTTTTGAAGGAACATTGTTTTTTTATGGCCAGCATAAGTGACCGCAGGTGCAGGTAGCTTTTATCAAGCCACCTGCCTATGACAAGGAAGTCTGTCATACATAATATATTACAGTTCTGTCTGAAAATCGGCAAAAGTGTCTTTAATTTTTTTTTCTTTAAATAAAAATGTTGATCTCTGAGTCTGATATTTACCAGATTCAACCTCTATTAGTATATACAGTATATCTCTTCTGTCTGTTATTCTCAGAGTGGATTAGAGATTTTGCCTACTAACCATATAGCTAGTTATTTATATTTACCACTGCATATAGATATTTAAGAAGAAATTACCTTTTTTTTAACTTTACATATTAACTAAATTAAACACCACACTTTTTTTAAGGTCATTATCCGATTAATCGTAACAATAATTGGCCAACTATTCGATTATGAAAATAATCATTAGTTGCAGTCCCACTCTGAAATAATCTTCAAGAGTTCTTTAAAATTCCTTGAGGCTAAACTCAATTTATGTTGTGATTCTAATCTTGCTGTCTGTCATATTAGGAATTCAAATGCTGCTTGTCTTTTTTCTAGAGTTAGCGCCGGTTCACATTAGAAGCGGCACGACTTGCAGGTCGCCTCACCGAGGCGACCTGCACACGACTGCCGCGGCGACTTGCAAGACGACTTCTGTATAGAAGTCTATGCAAGTCGCCCCCAAAGTAGTACAGGAACCTTTCTTCTTAGAACGGTTCCATTGTACAGAACGGGAGGCAACTTGTCAGGCGGCTAGGTCGCCTGACAAGTCGCCCCCGTGTGAACCGGCTCTAAGTAGACTTGCCTGTATGCAGTTAACCACTTCAGCCTCGGAAGATTTGGCTGCTCAATGACCAGAGCACTTTTTACAATTTGGCACTGCGCTGCTTTAACTGGTAATTGCGTGGTCATGCAATGCTGTACCCAAACTAAATTTGCGTCCTTTTTTTCCCACAAATAGCTTTCTTTTGATGGTATTTGATTGCCTCTTCGATTTTTAGTTTTTGCAATATAAACAGAAAAAGACCAAAAGTTTGGAAAAAAAATGATAATTTCTACTTTTTGTTATAAAAAAAAATCCAATAAACTTAATTTTAGTCATACATTTAGGCCAAAAACAAAAATTGTAATTTTCCCGAAACTTGTGGCAAAATATAAAATATTCCATGGACACAACATGCCTCTAAGCAAATAGTTTGAAGTGTCTACTTTCCAAAATGGGGTCATTTGTGGGGGTTTTGTGTAGAGGTCGACCGATATGGGTTTTTCTCTGGCCGATGCCGATATTTAGAAATCGTGGTGGCCGATGGCCACCTGGAATAGAGTTTTAGCTACAGAGATCTATGTGTTATATTACTGAGCGAATTTATGATTAAGTGCAAGTTTCAGGTTCTTGCAACCATCGATCCCAAATTTTGTTATATTTGGTCGGGCATCCTCTATTAATGTAAATATGTTTTTTGTATGGCAAGGTAGTGTTAACTTCTATTTTCCACTCTGTCACACTGGGAGGGGATGGTCTCATCCACTTTCTTGCAATAATTTTTCTGACGGAGAATAGAGTCTCGTGTAGGAATACCTTGGTAAATTTATCAACTGTGTCTGGAAATATCCCTTGGAGACATTGTTTTGGTTCTAGCGTTATTGGGGAACCCATGGTGTCGTGTAGAAATGTTATGACCTGTTTCCATAATTGTTGAATCTTGGGGCATGTCCATATTAAATGAAAGAACGTACCTGTTTCTTGGCCGCACATCGGGCATAGAGTAGACTGATTACGCTTATATCTGGCTACTCGAATTGGGGTGAGGTATGTTCTATGTGTTATGTAAATCTGAGAGAGTCTGTCCGATAGTTTTGGTGATACTGCTTTGCATGTCTCGAGGGCTTCCTCCCACTCCTCATTTTCCATCAGGCCTACCTCTCTCTCCCATGGAGGCTTCAAATCAAACGCTATTTTTGACGAGGTAGGAGTTAGAAGCATCTTATAAAATGTGGATATTAGTCCACGTGGGTCTGTATTTTTAATAATAGCCATAACGGGATGAAGAGTAGGCGGAGCCCCAACCTGCAAGAATTGTGTTTGGGTTGCATGTCTTACTTGCAGGTATCTGAAGAACATGGAGTTTGGAAGAGAAAACTCCTCTTTGAGTGTATCGTAAGCTTTGAGAGTTCCATTGAACAGCAGATGATGTATATAGTAAATTCCCCTAGACTCCCACAACTCCGAGTCCGGCATGTTAATGAATTCTGACATGTCTCTATTGTGCCATATCGGTGTGTGATCGTGTAGTCTTGGTATTTCTAGTTTGGTAGAAGCAAGGTCCCAATGCGTCTATAATGGTGTAACAAGGACTTCTTGTCTCCCCCCACTTCAGTATTCCTGGATCCCGCCGAAATTGCGTAAAGAGAATCGCCTGTGAGTTGCACACTTTTGGAGCAAAGAAGGGTCAGGAAGCGTACATTGTCTGTCTTGTCTATATGGAATAGTTGTGATAATTGTGATGCAATGTAATAAAGGTTCAGATCCGGTAGAGCCATTCCCCCCATGTCTGTCGGGTTTTTAAGCGCTGACCATGCGATTTTATGTCTGCTAGTCCCCCACACAAAGGGTTTGAGTAAAGCTTCGAGAGACTTAAAGTGTTTTAATGGGAGATAGAGTGGGGTATGCCACAATATGTAAAGTATTTTTGGGAGAAGAACCATTTTTATCAGATTTATGCGACCCCATACTCCTAGTGGTAGACGGGCCCAAGTACGTATTTTGGTTTTGACTAGTGAAAAGAGGGGTTCAATGTTGAGGGGAATATAATCAGCCGGGTCTCTGGATATATGGATTCCCAGGTGTTTGATTGTGTCTGCTCTTTTTAGTGGGGTGTCTGTCCATGATTCAGATGGTGGGAAGCTGTCTATAGGTAGTATCTGAGACTTTTCCCAGTTCATCTTTAAACCGGAAAACGTTCCGAAGTGTTCGATCAACTGTAATGCTTTTTGAAGGGATGGGCCTGAGTCAGCGAGATATAATAGAGTATCGTCCGCGTATAAACTAATTTTTTCAGTTAGAGTTCCCATTTGTAGACCCACGATCTCAGGGTTTGCACGGATCGACACAGCCAAAGGCTCTGCAGCTAAGGCATAGAGAAGTGGGGAAAGAGGGCAGCCCTGTCTCGTGCCTCGACTGAGGTCAAACTCTTGAGACGGCCACCCGTTCGCCACCACTCTAGCTGTGGGACTTTGGTAAAGTAGTTTGATCCACTTAAGGAATCTGGGGCCAAAGCCATATTTTCCCAAGCATTGCCATAAGTATCCCCACTCTACAGAGTCAAATGCCTTGGCCGTATCAAGCGTTACAATCACCCGGGATCCTACATTTTCATGTGTAGCCTGTAAATTTATAAACAATTTTCGTAGGTTGAACGAGGTGTTACGACCAGGCATGAACCCCGCCTGATCCGTATGTATCAGAGAGAGAATGACTTGATTGAGTCGGAGGGAGAGTACCTTGGCTAGTATCTTGATCTCTACTTGTAATAGGGAGATTGGGCGGCAGGATTCGGGGTATCCTGGATCTTTTCCCGGTTTGGGTATGAGGACTATTGTTGCCTCTCTCATGGAAGCGGGAAGTGTAAATGTCTCAAATAGGTGGTTATATAAAGTTAGGAGTTTTGGGATCAGAAAATCGCTGAATTGGGAGTAAAATTCTATTGGTAGGCCGTCCGAGCCCGGGGATTTGGACCTGGCAAATCCAGCAATAGCTAACGCTATTTCTTCCTCAGTGAGTGGTGCCTCAAGGGGATTAACCTGGTCTTCTGTTAATTGGGGGAGTGACGTCTCCTCCAAAAAGGAGTTCATTGGGCCCTTATCCTCAGGACTTTTTGAGGTGTAGAGGTCAATGAAGAAACCCCTAAACATAGATGTCACTATGAGGGGATTTATAATGGATTCACCGCCAGGACCGTGTAAAGATATTACCACAGGGGGTCTATCTTCATTGTGTACTAGATACGCCAGGAGCTTGCCAGCCTTCTCCCCGTGCTCAAACAGCTTTTGTCTAGCAAAGAACATTTTGTGTCGTTCTTTCCCATATTGGAGTTGGGCTACTACTCTGGTCTGAAGTTTAAGTAGGTCTGCATTTGCGGAAGAGGGATCATCTATATAATTTTGTTCAGATTGGGATAGTACCGTTATCGCTCTATCAAGCTCTCCAGAGGAATCTGTTTTAATTCTGTTAATGCGGGTTGAGAGTATCATGCGAACATGAGATTTAAAAGACTCCCAGACTGCTGCCAGGGGAGCTGAGCGATCGTTGTTCCTGAAGAACAACTTCCACTCATTCATAAGTTCATCATCCTCAGGAAGTAGTGAGAGCCAGAACGGGTTTAATCGCCAATTCCGCTTTGGTTTGTCAGTGGGCACATTTAGTGTAATCCAGTATGGGCTATGGTCAGACAACAGTCTGGGAGAAAAGGTCGTCTCTAGTAGTCGGGGTGCGAGACTTTATGATAGCAATATCATGTCAATTCTAGACATAGAGCCGTGGGAGGAAGAGAAACAAGAGAAGGATTGTTTGTGTGGGTATTTGTATCTCCAAGAATCCACAAGGTGAAAGGAGGAAATTAGCTTGGCAAATTTGGTTTCTCTGTTGGTTATTGGATGTGGATTCGAGGGTTGAAGTCTATCTACCGATGGGTTTAGTGTGGTGTTAAAATCCCCCAGCCAGACCGCCTGGACTGCATTGACTTCTATTACAGAAGTCATTTGCAAGTCCCGCTGAAGTTATCGGCTTTTTTTATCAGCACAATCGGCCGATGCCGATTAAGTAAAAAAAGCCAAATATCGGCCGATATATCGGTCGACCTCTAGTTTTGTGCTATCTTGACATTTCATGACCTCCGAAACTGATAGGTAGTGAGGAAGTGATATTACCGTTTTATGCCCTTAGAAAGTCTGAAGGCGGTGATTGGTTTTCAGGGTCCTGTAAACGACTAGGCTCCCAAAAAGTCACACATGTGCTTTCCCCTGACTCAGGAGAAGCAGCAGAATGTATTTTGGGGTGTAAATCCACATATGCCCATGGCATGTTTTAGCAATATATAATTTGGTGACAACTTGGTGCAAAAAAAAAAAAGTTTGTAATTTTCCCGAAGCTTGTGGCAAAATATAAAATATTCCATGGACTCAACATATCTATCGGCAAAAAGTTTGGGGTGTCTACTTTCCAAAATGGGGTCATGGGGGGGGGGGGTTTGAACTG
This sequence comes from Aquarana catesbeiana, assembly GCF_042186555.1. Classification (NCBI taxonomy): domain Eukaryota; kingdom Metazoa; phylum Chordata; class Amphibia; order Anura; family Ranidae; genus Aquarana; species Aquarana catesbeiana. Next base: position 524,301,779 of record NC_133324.1, on the reverse strand, counting down.
TCCTGTAAAATGTTTTCCCAATTTCCCAATGGCGCTGTTTATATTCAGCGAAACCTAAGTCATGAAATGCTCATAGCTTCCGGTTTCTTAGGCCATAGAGATGATTGGAGTGGTTCTCGTCTCCGATCAGCTCTATGGTCAGCTGGCGGAACCCCCGGCTGCATTCTCGGGTTCCCTGTTGGGACAGGAGAGTCCAAGAAAACCATGGAAGATGGTGGGGGACGTTCTAGAGGCTAATTAGCTGCTAGGATTGCTTTTACATGAAAGCCGACTGCTGCCTGAAAAGAATGATACCAGGATGACACTTAAACCTGCAGGCATCATTCTGGTATAACCACTCAAAGTCCAGCAACATACCAGTACGTTGCTGGTCCTTGTTGGGCATGAAAAAAAGAGATTGATCCGTGGGTATGCCCACCATTAGAATACCGCCCTTCATCCACCCACTTCTGCACCATTTTTGTTTTAACTGTGATGTTGAAATCACCTCCTAAAGCGCTGGAGTCGCTGATTTACGTATTGTGAGAGCAAACGCTGTTGCTGTCAAGATAAATAAATCAGTGTTGCAGCTGAATGGCGTACCTGCTAAGCAAATGATGGTTAACAATAAAACAAAGTAACATTATAGTAGAACAGTAAGACATACCATACCTGCAAAGCAAATACAATAAAACATAGTAAAAATAAAACATTTTTTTAACGCAATTTGTGCCTAAAAAATATATGCCGAGGCATGGGGGCAATGCCCCCTAATGTTGGGAGCAAATCGCTCCTCCACCCCTGCCCCATATATGCATATATGCTAAGCATATATGCTCTTTTTTTAACTGTGGTGGTGAAATCACCTCCTACAGCACTTGGAGTCACGGCTTTACGTATCGTGGGAGCAAACGCGGTTGCTGTCAGAATAAATAAACCCCTGCTGCAGCTGAATGACGTACCTGCTAAGCAAATGATGGTTAACAGTAAAACAAAGTAACATTACAGTACCATAATACAGTACCTTAATACCATACCTGCAAAGCAAATGCAATAAAACATAGTAAAAATAAAACATTACAGTTCTAAAATACAGTAACAATAGAGAGAGAACAATAGATCTAGAACAATAGAGAGCGAACAATAGAGCAGACAATAGAGAGCGAACATAAGAGAGAGAACAATAGAGAGAGAAGAAAAATAAAATTACAACTATTTTTGGCTTTTTTTTATTTTTTTGTGTGTTTTTTTTTTTTTTTTTTTTTTTTTTTTGCACTTTTATATAAACTGTAAACGTTTCAGATTAGGGTCTCTCAAATGTGATGGCCATCTCATCTTTCGAGACCCTGTATAACTGTGCCCTAGGACTGTGCAATGCTGTACCCTACGCTAATACTCCACTAGTGTGTGGTAGCGTTTGAAACCTTCACCAATGCAAAGACCAGGTTGGTCAGGACAGGAGGCACAATAATAGCAGGTGTTACGCCTAAATCTGCGCTTTCTACAGACACGACATTTCCTTTGGGGATTTCTTTGGGTAGGGGTACCAGGGAGGACATACGGAAAATGCCTCTCATGCAGCCGGCTCAATGCATTTGCATTGGGAAGGTGGGCCATAGCACCGTCTAGAAACAGAAGGGTTGTGATGATCTCTCCCTGTAATTTAAGGAAGGATCCAGTTTGTCCTGAAGCTTTGTATAGCACATAAGCATTCAGCAGAGCCAATTGGAATAAATATACAGACACTTTTTTATACCAGCGCTTGGCCTTACGGGCAGTTAGGTACGGCACCAACAACTGGTCATTGAGGTCCACCCCTCCCATATTAAGGTTATATTCGTGAACACAGGGGTTTCTCCACAACACTAGGGATAGGCGAACGGTTTGGCCCGAGCATAAGTTCAGGCCAAACTTTAGTTGTTCGGAACATTCCGCGAACACCAAACAATATGCGGTGTTCGTGGCTAATTCGAAAGCCGCGGAACATGTTAAAGTCTATGGGACACTAACATGAAAAGCCAAAAGTGCGCCTTTTAAAGGCTTATATGCAAGTTATTGTCATAAAAAGTGTTTTGGAACCCGGTTCCTGCCCCAAGGGACATGTATCAGTGCAAAAATAAAGTTTTAAAAACGGCCGTTTTTTTGGAAGCAGTCATTTTAACCAAATCACTGCTGTTCCATACCAGGCCCTTCAGGTCTGGTATGGAAATTAAGGGGAACCCTGCGCCAAACTTAAAAAAAAAAATGGTGTAGGGGTCCCCCCAAAATCCATACCAGACCCTTATCTGGCAGACCGCAGGAAAAGAGGGGGGATAAGAGAGCGCTCCCTCTCCTGAACCGTACCAAGCGACATGCCCTAAACATGGGGAGGGTGCTTTGGAGTAGCCCCCCAAAGCACCTTGTCCCCATGTTGATGGGGACTAGGGCCTCATCCCCACAACCCTTGTGGTTTTGGGGGTATGCGGGCGGGGGGCTTATCGGAATCTGGAAGTGACGCTTCTCTGTGACAGCTGTTATATAGCTGAGAGCGGGGCCACCCAGTGACGTAAACGGGCGACCTCGTCTTCCTTTGACGTCACATGGCGTCAGAGGGGGGCGGGGTCACCTGTTTATGTCACAGAGTGGCCCTGCCCTCAGCTATATAACAGCTGTCATCAAGAAGAAGCGTCACTCGGCGGGAGCCTACCATGGAGGCAGGGGTGTTGCGGCTTTTTTTTTTCTTTTTTTGGCTCGTCGGGCGGCGTGATAGAAGATGAATGGACATTGCGGGACATTTTTATTTTTTTATCTTTTAATAAAAGGACTTGTCCCTAAGTGTCTCCTGTCTTTTATACTATTTTTGACACTTTTTTTTTTGGTAAAATGGTAGGGGTAAAATATACCCATTACCAATTCACATAGGGGGGAGGCCGGGATCTGGGGGTCCCCTTGTTAAAAGGGGCTTCCAGATTCCCCGCCTGCATACCCCCAAAACCACCGTGCAAGGGTTGTGCGGATGAGGCCCTTGTCCCCATCTAAATGGGGACAAGTCGCTTTGGGGGGCTACTCCAAAGCACCCTCCCCATGTTGAGGGCATGTGGCCTGTTACAGTTTAGGAGGGTGGGGGTGCTCTCTCATCCCCCCTCTTTTCCTGCGGCCTGCCAGATTGCGTGCTCGGATAAGGGTCTGGTATGGATTTTGGGGGGACCCCTACGTCATTTTTTTTTAAATTTGGTGCAGGGTTCCCCTTAATTTCCATACCAGACCTGAAGGGCCTGGTATGGATTTTGAGGGGGATCCCCACGCAGTTTTTTTTTTTTTAATTTTTGGTTCGGGGTTCCCCTTAATATTCATACCAGACCCAAAGGGCCTGATAATGGACTGGGGGGGGGGACCCAATGCCGTTTTTTTCAATGAGTTTTATCTATATTGCCGAGACCCGACAATTCATTACAGTCACGATCAGTTTTAAATGACTTTTCTCCTTTAGAAATGTCATTTTTCTGTGGTACTGTTCTAAACATGGGAAAACTGCACCACTTTACAGGCATACTATAGACACCCCCAGGCACAATATTTAAAGGAATATTTCATTTTATTGTTTCTCTTTAAGCATTATTAAAATCACTGCTCCCGAAAAACGTCTGTTTTTAAAACTTTATTTTTGCATTGATACATGTCCCCTGGGGCAGGACCCGGGTCCTCAAACACTTTTTATGACAATAACTTGCATATAAGCCTTTAAAATAAACACTTTCGATTTTTCATGTTCGTGTCCCATAGACTTTAACAGTGTTCGTTTGTTCGTCCGATTTTTTTTTTTTTGCCCGTTCACATGTTCTGGTGCGAGCCGAACCGGGGAGTGTTCGGCTCATCCTTACACAACACCAGTAGCCATAGGAATTTGGACCGTCGTGTCTGCGTGAAGGGAGGACAAAACGAAAACATTCTTATTATCCCACCACTTCACAGCGAGCAAATTATTACACTTCAAGCAGGCTCTCTCCCCCAGCCTAAGATGGCAATCTACAAGCTGCTGGGGTAAGCTTCGGCGATTAGATCACATAGTGCCGCATGCGCCAATTCCATGATCAAACAAGTGACTAAAAAGTGGCACGCTCGTGTAATAATTGTGCACATACAAGTGGGACCCCTTTCCGAATAAGGCTGACACCAAGTCTCACACAATCTTACCAGCGCTCCCTGTGTAGTTTGGGCAGTTCTCTGGCTCTGCGTAACTATCTCTTCCCTCGTAAACCATAAAACTATATGTATAGCCTGTTGCCCTGTCACAGAGCTTATACATCTTGACCCCATATCTGGCACGCTTGCTGGGAAGATACTGTTTGAATGACAAGCAGCCAGAAAACGTAATCAGGGACTCATCAACGCAGACAACTTGATTGGGAGTAAACAAGGCTGCAAACTGCTGGTTAAAGTGGTTTGCAAGGGGCCAAATTTTGTATTGCCAATCGTATTCAGAGTCACCCCGAGGACAACAGAGTTCATTGTCATTGAAATGCATGAACTGCAAGATCTGCTCATATCGTGCCCTGGTCATGGAGGCAGAGAACACGGGCATATGGTGAATTGGATCAGTGGACCAATATGACCGCAACTCACTTTTTTAGTTATGCCCATGAGGAGGGATAGGCCCAGGAAGGTCTTAAATTCAGAGACCGTAATAGGTCTCCAATCTCTGGCAAGGATCAACTGGGGATTAGCGGCAATGAATTGACCAGCATACAAATTGCTTTGGCCCACAATTGATCTATATAGATCTTCAGTGAAAAACCGCAAATAAAAATCAAGTAACGTAAAATCAACTGTTTCCACCTGATTTCCGGGTTGGCCAGTGAATGGGGGAAGTACGGGTGCTGCAGAAGTGGTGGGCTCCCAAATCAGATTGGCAAATGCAGCAGGAAGGGCGCTATGGGCTCGATGGGCCTGTCTCTGTCTTCTTGGTGGCTGCGGGACACTAGATGTGCTAGCCACCTCACCAGCTTGAACTGCACTTATGGGACTCGCCACGTCACCACGTGTTACTGCAGTGCTGGATGTACGACCAGGATGTACTAGCCCGCTGGTGCTTGCCAGTTCATCAGAAGGATGAGCGGCCCTAGTACTGGCTCTCTGCTCCATATGAGAGCCCTGCAGTTCTTGCACCTCAACAACAGCAGAAGAACTGGGTCGGGTACACCTGACCTTAGCTCTGGCGACGGAGTAGTGGTCCCTGCCATCTGTCAGGGTGCCGCTGCTGTCTAGTGGTTCATATTCCGAGCCAGAATCGGACAGATGGGTGACTTCCTCTTCACTCTTATCTGTCAGGCTCAGAAACGTGTAGGCCTCTTCACTAATGTACCTTCGATTGCACATTTTGGCCTCTAAATATACTGGTACACTAGTGAGACTCACAGGAAAAAAAAAGCACCTGACTGTCAGCGACTGCTTCACACGCTACCAAAAAAACTGTTAGCATTTGCAGGGATCAGGCCTGACTCTGCGAATGCTGCAGTTATCTGTTTAGTGTTTTGTAAGTAACAGTGATCAATTGATACTGCACTTGGGTGGGCTGGGCTGGGCGAAGGGGCTAAACGCAGGTGCTAGCAAGTATCTGGGCTGATCCCGCTAACGCTACGTTTTTGAGAACCCTAAACTATTGGGGACGCTAATATAATTCTGAACAGATCAAAGATATCGAGCCATTCAGACACTATACTAAGGGAGGTGTATGGTGCGTGCGTGGGTGTTAGCACTACTGGCACTAATCTGACACTGTCTGGGGCGACGCAGACCCTGACTGACATTAAAACTGATGTCACCTGCTGGGTGATCAGGGAGTTAAACCTTTATTGAGTAATATACGGCGGGTGCCCTGACGCTATAAAAAATAACTAGCTAACCAGAGTCACCCTTAACACTAATACGGTGATCACTCGTGACAGGGGGTGATCAAGGGGTTAAACCTTGTTTGGGGGGTCCCTAGAGCTATCTGGGGCTACTACTAAGTACCCTAATGCTGATTTCACAAATGACACCAGTACAGTGATCAAAGAAAAATATGAAAACTGCACTGGGTGACACAGTGACAGGCTGTGAAGGGGTTAACTGGGGGGGGCGATCAGGGGGGTGAAATGTGTGCCAATGTGTACTGTGTCAGTGTAGTGTTTGGATGTCCCCTCTCCTCTCTCTGGAACGGAAAAGAGTTCCACAAGGTGAGATGACATCACTTCCCCGTCTGTGTTTACACTTACACAGGCAGGGGAGGATTTCATTCATCAGGACCGATCAGCAGCTCCAGGCCATAAATCATTGGCCTGGAGACTGATCGGTTCTAAAACGATTTCGATCATCGCGGCCGCCTAGGGGGCACGTGCGACCGACGTAAGGTAACGGCGCTACGCCCACCCGTGCCATTCTGCCGCAGTAAAACTGTGGCGGCTGGTCGGGAAGCGGTCAAGCTTAAAGGATAAGTTCACCTTTTTGGGCAGAATTTCCCTTTTCATATTAAATAGAAGCGTTTTCCAATGTCATTCCTGACCCAGCCCTCCCAATGTGCTTTTCTCTCACTTACCTCATTCACATGATATTTAGAACCTTGTCAGTCTTGTGGTATCTTTGAATGGATTTTCAAATTACATATCTTCCTGTAGCTTATATCAGCATTCACTTCCTGTTAGGTCATCTCCCAGAAGCCATCACTTCCTTGTTGCATCACAGAAGAGGGCGTGATAGGGTATGTTCACCACTCTGGACCACACCTCCCTCATTACAATACCACCTTCCACCCACGTCCTATACAATTTGAGTGTACAATCTCATTTAGATCTCCCATCAGCTATGTAGTACAAGGGCCTGCCTGATTTGCTATAAATTGAATATATTGTTCAGGTGTGTTCTCTGTTCAATAGTTCTGGTAAATCTAAAGGAATTTGTACAGAGATTGTACAATCAGATTGCATGGTGTATGGCATCTTTATACAAGTACATAGGAGGGAGTGGATGGAGACACTCAGTCATGAGGCCTCATTCACATCGCCACCTAATAAAAACTCACATTCCCGCATCGTCTATTTCCCAAAGACAACCTCTGGATATGATGCTGAGCACGTGCATTCAACTTCTTTGGTCGACCGTGGCAAGGCCTGTTCTAAGTGGAACCTATCCTGTTAACCCGCTGTATGGCCTTGGCCACCGTGCTGTAGCTCAGTTTCAGGGTCTTGGCAATCTTCTTATAGCCTTGGCCATCTTTATGTCGAGCAACAATTCTTTTTTTCAGATCCTCAGAGAGTTCTTTGCCATAAGGTGCCATGTTGAACTTCCAGTGATTAGTATGAGAGAGTGAGAGCGATAACACCGAATTTAACACACCTGCTCCCCATTCACACCTGAGACCTTGTAACACTAATGCCCCGTACACACGGTCGGACTTTGTTCGGACATTCCGACAACAGAATCCTAGGATTTTTTCCGACGGATGTTGGCTCAAACTTGTCTTGCATACACACGGTCACACAAAGTTGTCGGAAAATCCGATCGTTCTGAACGCGGTGACGTAAAACACGTACGTCGGGACTATAAACGGGGCAGTGGCCAATAGCTTTCATCTCTTTATTTATTCTGAGCATGCCTGGCACTTTGTCCGTCGTATTTGTGTAAACACGATCGGAATTTCTGACAACGGATTTTGTTGTCGGAAAATTTTATCTCCTGCTCTCCAACTTTGTGTGTCGGAAAATCCGATGGAAAATGTCCGATGGAGCCCACACACGGTCGGAATTTCCGACAACACGCTCCGATCGGACATTTTCCATCGGAAAATCCGACCGTGTGTACGGGGCATAACAAGTCACATTACACCAGGTAAGGAAAATGGCTAATTGGGTCCAATTTGGACATTTTCACTTAGAGGTGTACTCACTTTTGTTGCCAGCCGTTTAAACATTAATGGCTGTGTGTTGAGTTATTTTGAGGGGACAGCAAATTTACACTGTTATACAAGCTGTACACTCACTACTTTACATTGTAGCAAAGTGTAATTTCTTCAGTGTTGTCACATGAAAAGATATAATAACATATTTACAAAAATGTGAGGGGTGTACTCACATTTGTGAGATACTGTATTTGTTCTGTAAGCTAATGAGTCATCTTGTTTAGAAAAATGTTTACGCAAGTCAGTTCTGATGGAACTTTTTATGCAGTGTGTTTACTGCTGTTAAATGTTTGCTAAAGAGTTAAAGCGGAGTTCCACCCAAAAAGTGGAACTTACGCTCGTTATACTTCTCCCCCCCCCCTTCCGGTGCCACATTTGGCACCTTTTGGAGGGACAGCATACCTGTCTTTCACAGATGTCCTGTTCCCACTTCCGGGAGCCTCAGCCGTGGGTATTGACGTCACCGCCCGGGCTCCCTCCTCCTTCTCCGGCCACCGGGCCAGTAGGAGAGAAGAGCAGAGCCTCGCGCATGCGCAGTAGGGTTCCCGGCATGAAGCCGTAAGGGTCGGTTCACACTAGGACGACTTGGGATCCGACTTGTAAGCCCTCAAGTCGCCCCAAGAAGAGATTTGCATTACAGTGAATGAGAGCGTCTTAATTGACACTACTGAAGTCGCTCCGACTTCAGAGCGTACTACTTGTACTACTTGGATCCGACTCCTAGGCGACCTGTACCCATAGAATTCAATGGAAGTCGCCTCCAAGTCGGATCTCCATCTATATTGAAGCGACTTTACAGGAAAAAAAATTAGTTTGCCCAGGCAAACCCCTCCCTCCCAGAGAGCTGATTATTCTCTGATTGGCCACAGCCAAAGTCGCCTGTCCTGGAGGCGACTTGAAGTCGCATTGTAAATTGCTTAAAGTCGCGCTGAAGTCGCGTTGAAGACGCCTTGCAAAGTCGTGCTGAAGTCGTGTTGCCCCTGTGTGAATCGAGCCTTAGGCTTCACTGTTGGTTTCTCTTACTTGAAATGGAGGCGGAATGCACCTGACAACTGATGGAAACATCAGCTGCGGTGACGACATCGCTGAACTCCAGGACAGGTAAGTGTCCGATTATTAAAAGTCAGCAGCTGCAGTATGTGCAGCTGCTGGCTTTTAATTTTTGCAGTTGGGGGCGGACCTCCGCTTTAAATGTTAAGTCTGTTCAATACATTTTTTCCTGTTTGATGTGCAAGAAATAACTGTAATCAATGAACATATATTTTTACAGATCAAAAAGACCTTTGACCCAACAACATCATATTTAGTGGAAGGTTTAAAACCAAATACAGAATATTTGTTTCGCCTTGCAGCTCGGTCTCAGCAAGGCCAGGGTGCTTGGACATCAGATGTTAAAGAGAGGACCATGCAGTCTAGTAAGTATATGTATATATCTTTTTTTTTTCATCTATACCAGCAGAAAATATTGGAACACTCTCTGTGTACAAGAACTGTGGCCATTAGGTTAAAAACTGTCAGTGCTGTATTGTATAAGACCTGCATTCATATTAAGCACTTTCAGTACGTTACTGTTTTTTTTTATCTGTAATTATTTTTTCAAATAGTTTAAATATTTTTAGTATGGAGTGGTTTTATTACAACAGGTTATCGTTCTTCATACAGATTTTGTAAATAAAATGTATGTAGTCATGACTCGTTTTCAGTTCACAGATCAGTTACAGTACAGAATTGCATATTAGAACTAGTTTACAATAGTGTTGCTCTTTAAAGAACAATCCGCGCTCCGATCTTTCTTCAGAAGACATTTGACAGGCAGTGAGGAGGCACTGTATCACATCCTCACTGCTTGCTTTAACCCCTTGATCGTCACAATTGCAGGCCACTCCCATTCAGTTCGCTACTGCCTGCTGAACCTGACAGTGCTCATAGTTGTTGCTGCAATGCAAAGTATAACGGCATATTTATAGACAACTAGTCTTTGCAGCTAAAAGGGGAGCAGTTGAGGGCCATTAAAACTGTGGCTTAGCTGTTTGGTTTTATCACACAACCCCCCCCCCAGACACTAGTGTAAATAAGGCCAAAGGCATTTCCAGATCCAGGTCAGAAAATTGGCAACTGTGAAAACTTTACTAAGCTTGATCTTCATGGGGCTTTCAGTTGTGTTTGTTATATTGTTTAATTTTATTAATGTTGATGTTGTTCCTGTAACCCCTAATTATCACAGCCAAATTTGCAGGGGATTCCCACACCAGTGTTAAATTCTCCATTTTAGAAGGTTTAAAATATGTTGATTTTATACCCAGTGAGAATATATTGTTTTGTACCCAATGAGATGAAGTCTGCACATGAATATACACACTAGTATACGGTATGTGTGGTTTCCAGACTGCTTCTTACAACCACAGTGAAGATGCTGAGAGCTAAACATATGTTTCCAGCCTGTGATTGTTTTCATCTAACAAGAATTAGATGAGAAAGCAAAAAAACTCCTATGTCTCCCAAATAGAAAAGATATTTAATAAAATAATTTGAAGCCTGACTGAATTTACAAAATATCAAAGTAGATGAAGATCCTGCATCTAAATATAGTACTGGGCTGAGGTTAAGTGAGAAATAAGATGCAATACGTACATTGCAGTGATGAAAATGGTAACATAATAGACCAAATATAATATAGATTCATGTAAGTGCCTGAACATCCCATATAACCCTAATATATTTTAAAAGGAAAAAAAAATAAGTATATATAGAACTTGAAACTTCTTCTAAAAAGTATAACCCAGTGCTTCTTCAAAAGAACATATGAAACAAAGTCCATCTTAAAGTGGTTGTAAACCTCAGACATGAAATATGAACAAAGCATATCCCTCTATAGTGTGTACTTTTCTCAATTAGGGATCATGTGTAAATTTTGCATGTAGGGAAAAGTTGACTCTTGATAAACAGGTACAACTTGTGTGGAAGGATTTGTTTCACCTCTGTGTATCACCTGTGGCCAGTCACTTCACTTGATATATGTAAGGGTTTACAACCACTTTAATCTGTAGTGTTCTTTTCACCACACAGGAAAAGCACTCCCTAGACATGCGTGCCTATCTTGTTAAAGAAAGGCAAACACAGCTTGAACAACTCCAGGGAAAGTGGTCAACCACAGCCCAAACAAAATCACGAGAAATGATGATCCTCTGTGTGCACACACAGTAACCCCAGATTTACAGGTGGATGAATAGATGATCACAAGATAAAAAGGAATTTCACAAAGTGTAGTATAATTATAACCAAGCATTTATTATAAATTATACTCACAAAAGTATAATGGAAAGAGGACACATATTAAAAGTTGATCATGCTGTGGATGAGAATAGCTCTAGCTGTAAGCAATGAATATGCCGGTTGCGCAGCTCCAACCCGCTCATAGACCACAGCGTGAACACAGCACCAAAGTGCCTACAGTGTCTGGGTCCATCTCCCTATGCATTTTATCACATGGGACTTAGAGGGGTTAGAGGGATCCCATATCTTCATATATTTTGGTATCTATAGGATTTTTAAGTATAGCAGCTGACTTATGATGTTTCGCCAATATTTGTTCGTTTTGGGGGTTTTATTATAGATTTGGTTTTATTAGCACTTAGTTATTTCACTGTAGTGTGGAAGAGCTTAGTATTCTAAGATACAGAATATGTTTGGCCATGAAGGAGATAAAATCTCCTGCGTTAACTGAATATCTGATGTGACTGTTAGGGTCAGCCACCTGTTCAGATTTGATGATCACAGCGGCCACCGTTTAGGAAAAAGCCTAATGTGCTTGCCTTTTACCTAGGTGTGCTGAATATAAACAGACCAGCTGTTCCCAAATGAGGACTAGGCAGAAAATGTCTACACAGGTTATAGTCATTACCAAGGAGTCATTTGGTACAGACAAGTATATCTGCAAGCAATCCATTAATTATTTAATTTACAATGAAGAAAGTGTTGAAAGCTATTTATCTGTACACCTAGTTAGGTGTACATACCATTCTGTTTAGTGATTATTATTTTTTCAATTTAGTCTTTGTGTGTACATATATAATAGTGCTGTACTAAATGAATTACCCCTTTCCACATTTCATATTAGGGACATACATCATAATACAGTTATTAATGAATTTTCCCTTTCTACCTTTTATAATCAGGCAGGTGTTTTCACTCCCAAATATTTATCTAATCTATATGCAGTGATGCTACATAACTGGTTAAGGCCTCTCACTGTTTTGTTTTGCATCTTGGACTAGTTTGTAACATATTGCTCTGTAACTTTTTTGATGTCTAATTAAAAGTTCCTTTCTTTCAGCACAAGTGACCAGGGCTGCCACACTTATTGAAAATCAATATTGACAGCTTTATTGCTGGCTTAGATTTTAGAATTTATCAGCTTGCTGACACAATGTTAGCTAGATATTGAGTTTAAAGAATGCAGTAACAGCAATAGCCTCTAAGTGTATAAAACATGTTATTTTAGTTTAATGGATTGATTCTGGCAGTTTCCATGGGAGCAGATTTCCCATTATCCGCAATTTACTAAAGCTTTTCACTGATTTTTTTGCCTGTATATTAGTTCTTCACTGCATGAGCTGTGGCAGCTAGTCTGTGTGTGTCCTGTCTTTTTTCCATCTCAAAAAATCACTTACATTACTGTTATGCTATTAAGAGTATGATACATTAATCTGAGGAACATTTTATTTTTGATTATTGAATGGACATAACTCATCATTGTTTATTCAGTTATTAGCATTTTCACTTGTAATACTTTACATGCTATGCAAAAATTTGATTATTACTTGATTACTTAATTTTATATGTGAGGTAACTGTAAAGTATCAATGTGTCTAGTGGTGTACCCACACTCTGCTTCAGGTCCCTAGAACTCACACTGCTTTGTGGAAAAAAGAAAGGTTCATATGCAACACAATATTGTGTGTGTTACCGAAAAGCTAATTTTTAAGCAGTTTTTTTTTTTTTATTAACTTCAAGCTTTCCACGGTATTACAAAACGTAATTTTGAATTACGTCTGAATCTTGTATTTTTGCCTTGCTATGAGTTTTGGCTGAAAAACTCTGGTGTGGCTTGGTATATATACCAGTGTGTTTGTTTTTTTTATTTTAAATTTTACCTCGCTTTTTCTGATTTTATTTTCAGCCTTAATATTTTCAAGGAAGCCTGCTCAGTCCATTGTTGTCCATTGTCTCTATTGTTTACCATCTTCTTGTTTCCTGCACTGGGGCTTTGCTGTACATGCATGGGTAGGAAACCAATGTTCCCCATCACACTCTCCCACACATACACTTGCTTACTGTGCATTGTGCTTTCAGGAAACTTCTGTTTGTTCCCGAGCCTCACTCCAAATATATCTGCTAGGTTGTAGGCCCTAGCACCATCAAAGTTTAAAGTAAAATCCATTAAACTAAAGGTAAAGTATATTTATTTGTTTTCTGAAGACGCCAAATTTTAACTTCTTAAGTACCATTTTATTACAACATCAACAGAATCATTCTCTGGTGTGTTTTCATAGAGGAAAATACTGCAGTTTTTAAAAATTTACAGTACAAAATACAGCTCGTGGTACTTTAGGAGTTAAATGTTCAGTAAGGGTCTTTCTTGGAGCATGGAAATCAGCCTGCTTGTTAAAAAGCAGAACAGGTGAGTAAAGAACCCAGAGCTTCTCAATTGCAGTCCATCCTGTCAGGCCTTAAGAAAGTTCATGAACTGAGGATTTGCCAAGTTCATCTTTGTCTTAAACTGCCATGTAAATCCAGGTTTGAACAAGTTTCAGTACCATGTTAAGTGCTCATGTGAATGTTGCTGGTAAGGCCATTTGGTAGCTGTGAGAATGTTGCGCTTTGTGTTGGACAAGGAACCCTGCCATTCTATTGAACCAAGCACTAATGCAAGGATTTAGGAGGTCAGATAAACTTACAGTGGTTTGGAGTAGTACCATCTAAAATAGTAGAAGCTTTCATATATACCTACTGATAATTTCTCATGGTTATTACTAATCATGTCAATAATGAACCAAAAATAAGATTAGAACATAATACAATTTTGTTCTGTTTAAGCATTTATCCAATGCCACATAAGAGGATCTGGCCTCTGCCTTGCTTTCAGTTATATCCAGAAAGTCTAATGTAAATTATCATGATAAAAGGTAGGTGATGGAAAAATTGAATGCTGGTAATTTTAGTTTATTTTATTGATTTTATTTTATTCAGAACGTTCATGTTCATTTTTTTAATTATTTTTTTCCTTTTCCTGCTTGATTACCAAACTTCCCAAGACATTACATTATTTTGACAGGTTCAGAGAATTATCAAATTAAATAAACTGGCAAGGGAACAAGGAGCTAGGATTTTGCCACAACCATCTAAAAGTAACAATAGTCCTTGGATGCAAAAATAGATCAACTAGTCCTTCTACATTCAAAACAGATATCAGCTTAGGCAGAACGAAAAAATAATAATGCAATCTTAGTACAGTGATCTCCCCGCTGTGCTGTTGTGTTCTGACTGGGGGAGCACCCATTCTCCCCCACCAGAACACACTGGTCAGCTCTCGCAGCCGCAGCAATTTGCTGCTGTTTGGTGGTAGGCTTTTGCCGGTAAAAACAAGTTAAAATAACAGCAATTTCCTAACCGTAGAAATGACCCTTGAAATGAGCCCCTAACACTAAACCTAACCAGCACTGTCCATTAAGCCCCACCATAAAATGTATTTCCTAAAATGTAACCCCACCATAATGCTTAATGGTTCCCCTAACAAATAACCCTAAATCTAATCTAATTATAACACATTTGCCAATGTTAAATGAACCCCCACAGCATTGTGTTTATTGTATTGTAAGGAAAGGAAGCATAATATACAAAGAGAGCTTTGTGTAGAGGAAGTGCAATAGCATAAGTCTTGACATCTAATAACAAACACAAAAAACAAATGAAAAACTAGCATGAATTAAGCACAGGAACAGACATGAAACAATGCAAGGCTAACAGACAAAGGCTTAAACTACAGCAAGAACAGGAACAAGATGCTGCAATGTAGAAAACATTCACAAAATAGTCCATCAATCTCATTCTCGAGAGGGAAAGAGCTTGGAAATGCATAAAGAAAATGTTGGGACAAAGCACGACTAAGAACAGTTTAATACACAGACTCAGATCTTGTTTACATATGCACTGAGAAACTGGCTTGGTTATTTATAATTGCTTTCTGCTAAAAGACTCTTTAAAAGTTGGACAGCATGCCTCCTGATGTAGCATGATTCTTTTCTGCATCCACCACCTGTGGAAACAGTGAAAGGTAAAAGACTTACTGTGAGCCCATAGCACAGAGGGAAGAAATGAGAAAGGGGCCCAGACTACAGTACATGATAAGATCCTGTGAGAATTGTTATAGACATCCACTTATCCACCTTAGAACACTACAGAGGTAGTCACATGATGAATACATACATTGAGGTATGCAGTAATAAATCACTGTAATTTACTCTGTTGCCTCTTCAATATTGAGGTGCCTCTGCCCTGTTCACATAGCAGTTTGTGGCACATCACAAGTAACACAATAATTGTCCAATTTATAGACACTTCAAAATGGTTGTAGTATTCAGTAGGGACAAAATGAAGAACTGTCTAAGAGAAAAGTACTCTGTAAACCCGTTGAACATATTAATTCAGCGCATAAGGAGCTAAACAAATTTTTTATTTTGTGATCAAATGCTCCTGAAACATGGCCAGTTTCCCAACTAAAAATCAAATAACTGCAGAAGGTAAATGCATTATTACAGTTTTTATATAGGTAATAAGTTTTAGACAATAAATTAAATTTTCATATAACATTTAGTAAGTGAAGATTTAGACAATTACATTTCCATATAACATTTAGGTAACCTCAAGAGACAAATTGCCTAGTGAATAGAACCTACCCCATATAATTTGCCTGTATTCATATTTTATTTTGAACTTTTTTTCTGTTTACACAAGTATTACTTTCTAACAGTTCACAGTTCACGTTCTTAATTTTTTTTTTTTTTTTTTTTGAGTTGTATTCCTTTTTTCTTTTTTATTTTATCTTTCCCATCTTTTGTTTCTCTACTTGCCCTATCCCTCCTGCCCTTAATTGTCCTCTCATAGAACCATCTGCCCCCCCTCAAGATGTAAAGTGTGTCAGCACAAAGTCTACCACAATACTGGTAAGTTGGCAGCCACCCCCACCAGAAAGCCATAATGGCATTCTTGCTGGATACAGTGTGCGCTATGGTGCTTTGGACTCTGAGGACCCAGAAGTAAAAGAAGTGAAGGACATTCCATCTGAGACCACTGAAATCCTTCTGGAAGCATTAGAAAAATGGACTGAGTATCGTATCACCGTTGTCGCATATACTGCAGTAGGACCTGGCCCGGAGAGCTCGCCCGTTGTTGTTCGCACAGATGAAGATGGTAATTTCATTCTTTAATTGTTTCTGTTTTTTAGAATTAAACTAATGTAGTTTTAGTGAAAAGGCACAAGTACTTTATTATAATAGGCAAATGTTTGTCTTGTTTAATTTGTAACTGTGGGCAAAACCAAAAATGACATGCATATGATGCAGGCTGTCACTAGCACTAAACCTTTTAAGTTTGTTTACTGTTTGAAAGCAGGCTGCAGGCTATACTATAGAGGATTTGCAGAGTAACACAGGGCTTTGTCCTTTATTTGTGGAAACTTTGTGTGTGCTTTGCTGCTCCATGGAGTCCCCTAAAAGTTTACCTATTGCTTCACTTAAATTGGTGGGTAGTATCCATTATTACCTGTGCATCTCCACTGAGTCTGTACGGCTTCTCTTCAAGCTGTCTTACTGTGCATGCACGCGCCACTTTCCAGAGCTTGCGCAGATATTCTAAGCTTTCCCAGTATCTTCTCAGGTGCACCCACACCACAGTCCCGTATAGCCACCGGATCACTTCTACCTTGCTTTTGAATGCATGCAGGGAAGGCATCAGTGTTCCAAAGATTCCTGGTGTCCAAGTTACAGGGCCTTTTACTCAAAAAGTGCTATAACACAGGGGGCTTATCAGATCCCTTGTGATGGTAAAAAGTAAGTAAAATTAAAAAATGTGGAAAAAAAAAAAAAAAAAAAAAAAAAAAAATATATATATATATATATATATATATATATAGACTAGTTCTGTATTTTGTGCATACACCTCAATCATTGTAGTAGTATGGACATATACATATCTAGATCTGAGAGATCTTACAACAAAGAGGTAGTTCGCTTCGCAATACACATTTATTAATAGGGTTACATAATCTTCACAAAGTACACACCTGACAGTATTTACAACACAATGTACAGTGTAGGTCTCCTGGCTTACATGGTATTTACAAATTACCCACGCCACCCATATTTACAGTACAGTATAAAATACAAGTATATTAGATTACCTGTTAACTTCAGGTCAGCCCATGGTGACTGCTGTCTGTTCCCACACCAAAGAGTGAGTTAGCTTGGTCACAAAGCATTATACCCCCCCCCCCTCCTTTCTGTAGTGTGGCTAATATAATTCTCCCTAATTGGTCACTGTACCTAGTAAATGTATATTGGGCACAGCCTGATTGGATGAGTCAAAGAAGGCTGTTGTTTACTACCCAGGGAAGATGTTATCAGGGAGAACAAAAGGCCAACCTTTGAAGTTGAACTAATTACAATAACACCAACACAACACTCAGTATTTTAAATATATTTCCCTCTAACTGAAATATATTTCTAATTGCAATATTTTACAGTGATTAATGGAGATTTCACATAATCCCATAAGGCAACAGATAGATATATATATATATATATATATATATATAAATAGTTTGAAGCCATACATGCTTAAGGCAGACATGTATATAAATCACAGTTGCACAACACGTTTTGGTTTTCACCATGCACACTGGAATAAGGGGAAAAATCCTAGAACCATTGTTGAGTTGAGTTGCATCTTGATATAGCGCGCTCATTTACCCCATAGGATCTCAACGCGCTTGGGACACACATTTGCACATATACTAGGGCCAATTTGGACAAGATCCAATTAACCTACCAGCATGTCTTTGGAGTGTGGGAGGAAACCGGAGTACCCAGAGGAAACCCACGCAGACACAGGGAGAACATGCAAACTCCAGGCAGATGGTGTCGTGGTCGGGATTCGAACCAGCGACCCTTTTGCTGCTAGGTGAAAGTGCTAACCACTACACCACTGTGCTGATGTGTTAATGGTCAACTCTAATGCAGGCCCTATCTGGTTCGATTCTCATCAGGAAGCGGCTTATATTCAAACCGTGTATGGGCAGGCTGAATGTACCAAGTTGATCAATGCTCTAATATTGTGTGACATAAAACATTATAGCTAAGTTTTTATACTATATGCCTTCTGCTTTCTAAAATGAAGTGCATTTTTATGTATGTGAAAAACAGGAAATAAATGCTCCCCCGGTGAGGGATTAACATGTATGTAAACTCCATTTTAGTCTGTTAATAATACAATTGGAAAGCAGTTTGCCATACTTGGATATACAAAAGAACTGTTGATCCTGTCAGAAACCTTTTTAACTGTTAACTTCCTGTGCTCTGTGCCCTTATTATTTACCTTGTTCTAATTTCTGAGGGCTACAGTAGTCCTGTCATAGGGTGACAACACTGTTCCTCCACAGAAACATTACAGCGAGTGAGTGTTGCCACCCTAGGACAGGAAGTGTGTTATCTGCATAATCACCAGGTGAAAACAAAGGGGAAGCACCTAAACCTAATGCAGCCACCGCATATAAGGGTAAGAACTAAACTGCAGTATAAAATATTTTTGGTTCCTATGTTTTAAATAAGCTGTAATACAGCCATTTTTGTTTTCCCGAGAACCCTTTGTAACTTAGTTTTATTGTTTGATGATCCTGTCAGTAGATCTGCTTTTTTCCACTTTCTGTTTATTGGGTGACAGTGCTGTTCTTTTTGTGAACATTAAACCATGCAGTAGTGTTGTCACCATGTGGAATTATATGTCATTTTAAATGGACTTTAGAATAAAAGATAAATTAAAGGTCAGCTCCACCTAAAAACTTTTAAACAGTTACAGCAACTTTTTTTTTCTTTTGCTATGAATAAAAGCTGACAGTTATGAGCATCACAACCATTTTATATTATTTGTCCTAATTTTGTAACTGCCACTTTTGCTGGGCAACTTGGTCATTTTTACAGGAAGTAGAAACGTATTGGATCTGCTGTCAGGACCAACGTTTAATATAATTGTGTTAAGCCGCGTACACACGAGCGGAATGTCCGACAGAAAAAGTCAGACGGAAGCTTTTCATCGTATATTCCGATCGTGTGTATGCCTCATCTGACTTTTTTTTTTTTTGAAAATTCTGACGGACCTAGAAATAGAACATGTTCTAAATATTTCCGAAGGAACCAATTCCTATCAGGAAAACCGCTCGTCTGTATGCTGTTCAGACGGGCCAAAAATGCATGCTCTGAAGCAAGTACGAGACGGAAGCTATTGGCTACTGGCTATTGAACTTCCTTTTTCTAGTCCCGTCGTACGTGCTGTACGTCACCGCGTTCTGAACGGTCGGACTTTGGTTGGACTTTGGTTTGACCGTGTGTAGGCAAGACTGCTTGAATGGAATTCCGTTGGAGTTCTGTCGGAGAAACCTTCGGAGTTTATTCCGACGGCAAAACCGGTCGTGTGTACAGGGCATAACAGTGCTGTCTTAATGCTATTAATAGACTGCATAATATGTTTGGTTTTTTTGCCCACAGTTTAACTTCTACTTGCCTAATACATGCCCATAATTTGGGTGAACTGCAATAGCTCTGTGGACATAACAAAAAAAGAATGTGCATACACCTGTCTAAATTGGGACGTCCATATGTATCTTGCCTTCCCTTGGAATCTGATTCAGCTTATGATGCATTGCTTAATTCAAAGAAGTGTCAGCTTAGTTTTCTGCTGCTCTATAGTAAAATGGATGTGAACTGCAGAATAAATTTAACTTAATTTTTATAACCATTGTCACGTTTTTACTTCTATCCAGTGCTCCATTAGAGAGATTTCGTCTCATTTACTACTTTAATAAATATTTTTCTCATCCTCTCTGGTGAAACTGATGTCACTGGGAAAGTGAGGGGAAATCTCCGTAATGAATGCCAAGATAGTAGTAAGGCCCATCAAAGATGCTAGTCTTTAGTCACTCTATCCAAAGAAAAAAAGTCTTCATCGATGTATACACAGCCTATGACCTAGCTTTTTTTGTTCCATAGTTCAGAAATATTCTTGTTCTAGTGGAGGAAACGCTATTTAAAAAAAAAGTGATTTGAATTTTTTTCATTTTTCTTCAGTGCCCAGTGCTCCACCAAGAAAAGTTGAGGTGGAAGTATTAAACTCGACCGCCATTAAAGTATTTTGGCGTTCTCCTGTCCAAAACCGTCAACACGGCCAAATTCGTGGCTATCAAGTTCACTATGTTAAAATTGAAAATGGAGAGGCTAAAGGGCTTCCCTTTATAAGGGATGTTATGCTGACTGATTCTCAGGTAATTTGGTAAAAAAAAATGCACAGTACATTCTTGCAGATAGCTTTTGACGGTTGTAGATCAACGGCACATAAGTGAAAAATAGCTGCTATAGGTGTAATTTGGAAACACCCACAGCTCAATTAAATTAAACCTGTTGGCCTTCTTAAGTGTTTAAAAGTAAAAGTTCTGCCTTAAAGTGGGTACTTCAATATGCTTAAATCACTTTTATTAGTCAAAAGCACCTCCTCTGTGTATCTCTAATTTCATTTCAGTTTCTTTCCAGGGACTGGATTTCCCTGACTTAGTTATGCACACCAGCCTTTACTCTGACCAGTAATATTGCACACTGCTATACATGCACCATTGTTCATGGTATATCCCATTAAAAATACTATAGTACAGAAAATGACTGTTTATTCCTTCCAGAAATGCTGTCAGCTCCTAAAGTGGTTGTTAAGCCACTGATATTAAATCATCCCACCCCCTCTGTAATTTAACAATAAGTGTTCCTGTGCCTGTGTTATATAACAAAATATGCCGATCTGTACCTATATCACAGCGGCTCCTGGTGATCACGCGATTCCTCGGCTCTCTCCTCTGCCTGGCTGACAGCTCCAGCGGGCGGGGGCCGAGCACTCCCAATGACATCAGCTGGGGAGGAGGGGAAGAGAGGAGAGAGAGCCGAGGAGTCACGTGAGTCACGTGAGCGCCGGGAGCTGCTCTGATGTAGGTACAGATCAGCATTTTTTTTATATAACACAGACACAGGGACACTTATTATTATATTACAGAGGGGATGGGAGGATTTTATATTAGATATGAGAGCAGCAGGGGTGGGGGGGGGGGCAGCCACTGACACGAGCAGGCAGAGGGAGGGGAGGGGGGAGAGCAGAGAGGAGAAGACAGAGCAGGGCTGCTGATGAAGGAGGCACTTAAACATCAATTTTGACCAAATTTCCTGTGGAATGGTGTACCTTTCTTCATAGGCCTTGTTGACTCCTCTCCAAATGTAGTGTTTATGGTTGTGGCCAAAAGGCTCAATTTTGGTCTCATCACTCCAAATGACTGTGCCAGAAGTACTAGCAGCATTTTGATAGGATCAAATTATAAATGTTCATTTATTGCATAGGTGTACTGATTTTATCCCCCAGACATGCTGTACACTGGCTGTTGAAATGATCTCAGATGCACAGGGATCTGGAAAGTCAGGGCTCTTAGTAAAAAAGTGATTCGAAACCAAAGGTTTTTACTGAAGCAGGTGTCCGGTTAACAATATAGCATGCATCATGTTGTATTTCGACATTTCGAGACTGGATTTTTAGTTGGACATGTTTAAATTGTTTGACTGGTTTACTTTAACTCTTTCTATAGCCAAGAGCTGTATGCAAATTACAGTAACTTATACCACTTGCTTCTTTTGCAAAACCTTTTTGAAAAAACGCATTAGAAATATAATTTGAGAAAGTAAAAAATGTCAAGTGAGGCAGAAAAAAATCCTGTGTATGTTTACAGGAATGATTGCACTCTGGAAAAGTACAGTATACAAAGTGCAAAATATATTGGATTCTCCTTTCTATCCTATTTTGATAGAAACCTATGAAAGGAAGTATCTGATTTCTTGCAATCGGGAAAGCGAATATTTCTATCCTATACACACTTTCAATTATTGTGAGACCTTCTGTTTTGATTTCCAGTAGAGCTGGTCATCACCGTCAATCTTATTTTGCAATTCTTAATATTCTTTCTTTCTCTACCTGCCTATCCATACTCAGTGGGAAATGGATGATACAGCTGAATATGTAAGTAATATGAGCCTCTTTTTGCCTTATGTTTGTGCATTCCATAACTGAACTGTAAGCATCTTCTAATATATTGCTGTTTATGGAAACACGATCTGAAAGAAAAATTTGAGGTTGCCACTGCTGATTTTCTTATGAAAATACTTGCTTGGTTAAAGCGGGGTTCCACCCAAATTTTGAACAATATCTGTATGTATTCTCTTCCTTGCCTAGATGCTGACATGCCGTTTAAAAAAATTTAAATCGCCGTAATTACCTTTTATTTTTCTATTCTTCTTTGCACTTCCTGGTTCTCCTCCCATG
Organism: Aquarana catesbeiana; assembly: GCF_042186555.1. Classification (NCBI taxonomy): domain Eukaryota; kingdom Metazoa; phylum Chordata; class Amphibia; order Anura; family Ranidae; genus Aquarana; species Aquarana catesbeiana. The sequence goes on along the minus strand of NC_133324.1, from coordinate 524,279,215 downwards.
GGAGTAGGCATGTTTCTAGCCTCTCCCAGACTCCTGGGAGCTAGTCTCAGGCTTCCCAGGATGCCACTGAGCATGTGCGGGAACGAGCGGTGAATGCTGGGAGCACAGCATTCACCACATCCAGGAAATAAATGCTTGTGGGCTTCAAATGCTCACAATGAAGATGGAAACCGCCTGCAGTGAATAATATAAGTTATTCTTTCCAACGAAATCTGACACAGGTGGACATATTACACACAATATGTGAGTATGTAATGCTGAGAAGAAAAGTTTGTGAATGAACTAAAAAAAAAAAAAAAAAACGATAGATAGGTGGACCCCCGCTTTAACCTGGTATAAGCATGCAGCCAGTGTGTTTAGAGTGAATTCCTTATTTGCATTGTTAGAGACTGGGGAAGTAGTAAAGCCATTTGATCAACAAAACAGCCAGGTACCCAGCTTTTTCTGAAGAAGTCAGACGTGGCAACGTTTTTTTTTCTCAGCACATATGGTTTGTGGATTTTGTGGATGATGCTTTAACAAACCCCCTTAAAATGTTTCTAATGTATGATAAAATGTGTTAAAAAATAGTTTTACTTGAAAAAAATAATAAAAGGGTCTTTAAAAAAACTGTTTTAAAACAACCCCTTACTTATCTGTGTAACTATAGGTATTGTTAAAAAAATCTTTAACAATTATAACAGAATCACTGAAATCTTAGCTTTCTGCCCATCACTTTGTATTGTAACAGGATCTTGGCAGCTTACTAGCTCTTTAATGTAAACAGGTAGCTAGTGGATTTTAGAGAATTAATTACTTCACAGTAAGTCCTGGTTCACATTGATGTTGTGTGTGATTCACAGTGATTCCTGTGCCTTTCCCATACCACATCAGTCGCACTCCGTCAGTGGCGTCGACAGGGGGGGCTGACAGTGGCTGAAGCCCCGAGTGGGTCCCCAAAAAGCCCGGGTCTAGGGTGGGCACTGTTCTATTATTAGCCCCGAGTGCCGCCGAGCGGGGATGATCTGATTCCGAATGCGGCCGAGTCACATAGCAGGCCCCCGTCTTCTGGAGCCTGCAGCGCCTATGATGAACGTCCCACTGGTCCAATGGTGGGACGTGTGGCGTCCATCATAGGCGCTGCATTCTCCAGAAGGTGGGAATTACAATGCGGCCGCCACGCCACATCGATCGGCACTCGGGCGGGCGGCTCTCCTCCTCTCCTCTGGCTGCCTCGCACACCACGGCTGAGCTGCTGCTATAGGACACATGAAGTCTGGTCAGGTAGGTAGGTCAGTGTATGTCAGGTAGGTAGGTCAGTGTATGTCAGGTAGGTAGGTCAGTGTATGTCAAGTAGGTCAGTGTATTTGTCAGTTAGGTCAGTGTATTTGTCAGATAGGTCAGTGGGTGTATGTCAGTTAGGTCAGTGTAGGTATGTCAGGTAGGTCAGTGTAGGTAGGTCAGTGTATGTCAGGTAGGTAGGTCAGTGTGTGTATGTCAGGTAGGTCAGTGTGTGTGTGTATGTCAGGTAGGTGAGTTTAGTGGTCAGCATTAATGGGCACTGGTAAGCCAGGCAGCAACCAGCAAGTGAGCTTACCACCCACCACACAACCCCACTGCCCAGCCAAAAAACCCTGCGCCACCCATGCAATCAAATTCCAGTGCAGCAAAAAAAGTGCATGCACTTTTACGTACGGGTGCGGTGCGATTTAAACCATACAAAATGAATAGGCTCAAATTGCACTGCAATGAATCACATGTGATTTGAACAGGAATGCAGTGTGATTCCTGGTCGAATAAATGTGAACCGGAACTTAAAGCTCTTTTACGGATTGCTAAGAATATATAAATACTTTAAAATACATAGTCTGGGTACAGATGCAAGTTAATGAATTGTCATGAATTTTCAGCAGTAGACTATACATAATAGTTTATTTTCCTTAGTTTCTATTGTTTGTTTACATGAAATAAGTTTTTGGCTTTATAAATCCGTCACAGGCTGCAAGAATTGTTTGGGTGTATGATTCACACTAACCAGCCATGTCATTATGATTAAAACGATTTCGTTTCTGAATACTGCTATTGCCCTGAATTTCAGCTGCATGAGTTTATGTATGGAGTGTATAGAAGGAGAATCAATGTTCCTCTATCTACAGGCTGTACCCAGTAGGCAAAAGGCAACTTTCTTTCAGACTGGCTAATAGAAAGTGCACAGTTCAGCTATCATACCAGATTACTGAATAGCTTGCCATTCTCCATCAAGGATTTTATACCCTTGTTTATATAATGGCTTAACTGTGCTGATTTTACAACCCCTTCCCTCCGTAGCCTGCCCCTTTTTAGGCTCTTGAGCTTGTCAGTTTTCATCTATATACCAACTCCTACTACTTGTAATAGTAGAATTGAGAATAATATTCTGTTCTTCAATTTGTATATTCATTTTCCTCCAGATAATTTCTTTCCATTAAAGACTAATGCCGTGTATACTCGACCAGACTTTTCGACAGCAAAGGTCCGATGGAACGAATCCGCCAGACAATTCGATCGTGTGTGGGTTTCATCGGACTTTTGCTGTCGAAAAATCAGACGGACTTTAGAAATAGAACATGTTTCAAATCTTTCTGACGGACTCGAGTCCGGTTGAAAAATCCATTAGTCTGTATGCTAGTTCGACAAATGAACAACGACGCAAGGGCAGCTATTGGCTACTGGCTATGTACTTCCTTATTCTAGTCCGGTCGTACATCATCACGTTCGAATCAGTCGGACTTTGGTGTGATCGTGTGTAGGCAAGTCCGTTGCATCGGAACTCAGTCGAAAGTCCGTCAAAAAGTCCTTCGGAGTTACGGCATAAGTTCACCTTTTTATTTATTTATTTATTTTTTTTTTAGAGATTTTACAGTCTATGGCCACATTTATACACATAAAATTACCTAGTTGCTCTTTTTAGTGTCATTAATTGTTAATGTCACACCACACACAGAAGCAAACCTTTTGCCACATGAAAAAAACAGGTGACAAATGCAGTAAAAAACGCGCAACTCGCACAACGCCAAAATGTCCCATGAGCTACTTTGCCATGTGTAGCGCAGCCAATTGAAGTCAGCAGGCTGCCCTATGTGTGTCACTGGAAAAACGAGCCAAAAAACATGTGCTCTCACTACTCTAGGTGTGAGTGTGACCTGAAAGGGAAATTGGTGCATTTACACAAGAACAGTGAGGCACAGAAAATGTGCGCTTTGCCATGCGTTTCAGACATGCTGCAAATGTGCACCGTGCTTGTGTTGTCATCACAGGCCCCCAAGTGCGGCAAATGCACCAAAAACTGCAGCACCGCACCATGCTCCGCTCCAAAAGAAGTTCTGGAGCTTCTCTAAGGTGATTATCATGCGTAGGGCAGACTATTTGAGTGAATGGGCTGCCCTATGTGTGACGCGTGAAAACAAGCCAAAACAGACGCATGCGGGAATGTAAGTTTCTGTGATGTGGAGATGTGAATGAGGTCTGACAACTGTCTCTGTCCACTCTCTCCAATGTACTTGTATAAAGATGGCCATACACTATGCAATCTGATTGTACAATATCTGTACAATTTCCTTTTAGATTTACTAGAACTATGGCATAGGAGGACACACCTGAACAATCTATTCAATTTGTATCAAATCAGGCCCTTGTACTACATAGCTAATGGGAAATCTAAAGGAGATTGTACAATCAGATTGTATAGAAAGTGGGTGAAAGGTGGTATTGTAATAAGGGAGGTGTGGTCCAGAGTGGTAAACACACTCTATCACACCCTCTTCTGTGATGCTAAGAGTAAAGTGTGTGCCTTAAAATAACTATGGTGCTACAAGATACCATCATCCTAGTGATAACAATATTTAGAAAAGCTAGGGGCTACCCCTGTTATGCACCCCGGCAAGGAAAAAAATGGACTATCTTGGTACCCAGGAAGTATCAAAAAGCGTAATAAAAAAATTTACATTTTATTTATACCAAATTTTTTAACCAAAATTAAAAAAAAAAAAAATGTTCAGTATTTTTTCCTTTGTTTAGCAAATAATAAAAAACCCATTAGTGATTAAATACAACCAAAAGAAAGCTCCAAAATGATAAAAAATTTAGTTTAGGTACAGTAATGCATGACGCTGCAATTGTCATTCTAATGCCTCGTACACACGATCGGATTGTTGGCCAACAAAACCGTGGAATTTTGTCCGAAGGGCGTTGGCCCAAACTTGTCTTGCATACACATGGCCACACAATTGTTGGCCAACAATTACGAACGTAGTGACGTACTAGACGTACTATGTGGTTTTTCAGCTCTTTAGTGCCACCCTTTGGGCTCCTTCTACTAATTTCGTGTTTAGTAGAAGTTTGGTGGGTTTTGATTCGCGCTTTTCTTTTCGCATTTTTCATTTAGCGCTTTTCATTTAGCGCTTTTCATTTGGCGCTTTTTTTCCTGTGCTTTTCAGTTTGTTCCTTAACGGCCGTTCGTCAACCAGACATGTTGCGGAATCGGAGGAGATAACGTGTTATTTATTATTGGCCTTGAAGTTATTGCTTTGACATTATTTTTTTGGTTGAATAATGATTTGATTTGGTATATTTTCTATATTTTTAGATGCACAGAATGCACTTTTTGGTTAAGTTCTATCGGCAGATAGCATGTCTAATGCTGTGTACACACGTCCGGACTTTTGGACCGGACTGGTCCGACGGAACAAATTCGTCGGACAATCCGACCGTGTGTGGGCTTCATCGGACCTTCAGCTGACTTTTTCTGTCGAAAATCAGACGAACTTTAGATTTGGAACATGTTTCAAATCTTTCCGACGAACTCGAGTCCGGTCGAAAAAAATTCTTTCGTCTGTATGCTAGTCCGACGGATAAAAAAGGACGCAAGGGCAGCTATTGACTACTGGCTATGAACTTCCTTATTCTAGTCCCTTCGTACGTCATCACATTCAAACCAACGGACTTTCGAACGTACATTAGTCCGTTTGTATGTGGGCAAGTCCGGTCGTTCGAAAGTCCGTCGTAACTCCGTCGAAAGACCTTTGTGTGTATACGGCATAATTTTTTTTTTTAATGCACAATAAAAAAATTGTGGAGAATAATACTTGGCTATGTGTTTTGCTTCAAATGACAGTTTGGGAGTAGGCAGTTACATTTTAAAAAATACAATGTAAAATTAACAAGGGACATTGGTTGTAGCTTTGATCTTAAAAACTACAGGATAATGGAGTTGTGGTAAGCATAATAATAATATTCTTGATATCACTAGAAAAAAAAAGCCTTTGAAAATTTGTTTGCAAAAACTCCATCAGTATCACCAGCAAAGCAGCTTCATTGTTATCCCATTAAAGGGGAAGGGAATTGTGCGCTGCATTTGGAGATTTCATAATTTGCCACGTCACGAATGTTAATTCTCCATTACGAGCCCTAGTTTACAAGAACGACCGCTTCTGACTCGTCCTTCCGAGCATGCGTGTTTGTACTTTGGACTTTTGTCCGACGGACTTGTGTACACACGCTTGGAAAATCCGACAACATACATTTGTCCGCGGAAAATTTGAAAACCTGCTAGCCAACATTTGTTGGCAGAAAGTCCGACAACAATTGTCCGATGGAGCATACATGCGGTCAGATTTACCGCCAACGGCCTGATATCGAACGTTTGCCATCGGAAAGTCCGATCGTGTGTACAGGGCTTTAGTGCGACAGCACTGAAAGCTGAAAATTGGCCTGGGCAGGAAGGGGGTAAGAGTGCCCTGTATGGAAGTGATTAAACCCCATTGAAAATCCACAAACGGTCACAGTCAAATTTAACTGAACTTGAGCAGTTGTGCAAGAAGAGAGGCAAATATTGCAAAGTCTATATGTGCAAAGTTAGAGTAAAATCCCGACAGACTAAAGGCTGTAATTAAAGCAGAAGGTGGTTCAACAAAATACTCCTTTTGTGATCCTTTCTCCAACAGTGATTCTGTTTTTTATTTTTTTCTGATATGTTGGTGTTTTATCTTTCACTTGGGAGTTAATACAGCTGGATAAAACAAAGTGTACAGACAATTCTCTAGTCTTTTCTCAGTGCAACTTTAATAAAATCAAAGGTAAAAGCAAAGGTTCACACCTTTGGCAGGCAGCATCACTGAGCACAGTGCTACTAGCCACTGCATCAGTCTGTGTAGATGCAATGTATGGCACACATATACAGGCAGCGCTACCACTACCAAAGGTGCACATCTTTGCTGTAGGAGTGGGGATGACAAAAATGGCCACCCCAGGCGGCAGTTACACTTGGCATTGTGGTGAGTATATCCATTACTTCTTCTTGGTCATGTTTAAGATGGCACTTTGTAATTGCATCTGTGAAAAGTGAAGTATAGAGAGGGTTTTGAAGGGAAACTGGGAAAAGGAGAAGAGGTGGGGAAAGAAAGAGAGATAAAGGAAAAGGGGTGGTGGTTAGATGGCCCCCTTTCCTCCCAGGCCAAGGCATTACAGAACTCTATACTATACTATAGATACTACAGTGCGTAGTCCTTCTCCTTATGTACACAAGTGTGCATTTTTTCACTCTCCTGCTTCTGTTATTTTTTTATATACTGTTTTTTCTCCAGAGGCAGAGAAATAAAAGCTCAAATGCCCGTAGAAGCAGCTTTTTTTAGCTGCAGTGTGCATGAGCCCTTAATAGTAGGTAATAGTGTAGTAGAGCTGGATGGAAGAGAGACTTTGTGTCCATGTTCTACTGAAAGGTTACACATATGTTAGGAAGAGACATGAACTAGCATGTTTTAAATGTATATAGTACTGTCTGCCATTCAGCTGCTGTTAGCACTATAGAGACAATACATCTCAAACAGAAGGGGACAGAAAAGAATTGGGGCTTATCGAATGACCATGAACACTTACTTGATAATATAAAATGCAATTATTTATTGATTAAATATAAAAATAAAACATGGAGGTAGAGGTAACAAACGCTCGACTAGCCCAAATCATGTATTGACAGGTCACACTGGACTAACCAAAATTATACACAGACATGTGGGACACAGGTAACATATAACAAATAAGACAAAACGTCCGGACGGCAAGTAAATCGGTGTCAGTTGTGCTTACTCAGAAATGCCGAGTGTTTAGCGACAGCTAAAGGTAGAACAACCTGACACCAACCCCCTGAGGGCTCGAGCCATAGGAAAGGATAGGTAAAAAATGGGGAAAGAAGGATCATGAAATCCAGTCATGACTGTAAATAGGGGAAATGCTATAGTATAGCTGTTATAAAGTTAATAATGCCCTAACCAGTAGATACTCCAAAGCAAAAATGTCCATCAAAATTCCTGATATCTATATAGACTTGTATAATGCCAGATTATGGATATATGCTAGTGAGATAAGTCCAATAAAGGCCTTGACTTTGATTAGTAGGCATTTAAATGGCAGTGCACGGATGATACTGGTATACTGTATGTACTATACATTACCACTCCTCATAACAAGTGTAGGGTCAGTCAGCACGATTCATTCTCTAGCACAGCGCTGCTACACTTTGTCAATGTCTCCTAGTGCCTGGAGATACCTTCTGGTCGCATGTCATATAGGGGCACCGTGCTGCAAAGCCAAAGAAATCCTGCTTCCACTATTCCTTCTATAGAGACTGGAGTGGATCTGTGGGGAGAGAACCCTCTCTAGTTATCTCCCATCAGCCTTGAACAGGCGATCGTAACCCATTACTCTGACAGAGGGTTTGCAAAAGCCACGGGGATGTTGCCGTAGCGTGGCGTCCGGGCAGAAGTGACGTCAACGCGTTTCACAATGCTGATGCGTAGCTTCGTCTGGACGTTAGGGCAGCGAATGAGGACTCCTTTTATCGACGTCCTCAAATATGCTCGCCCCATAATAAAAGAATTTTAAAGGAGAAGCACACGAACATGTAAAGTAAAGGATGTTGTATCGTTTGTTGAACTTAAGCATGCACATTACCAGTTTTTCTTCTTCTGTATTTCCTTTCCCAAATACAGGGACATTGTATGATCAACAGGTACAGAATATCTAATGAAAGCATTTCAGATATACAAAACAGTGTCATATATCCATTGTCAAATCATTCAGCATAACTCGGTCACTCCATATTCCGACAGCAACCGTGCTGAAAACATGAGGAGACCCAGGGGTGAACTTCAAAAATATATATGAAAGTAGGCAACAAAGAGGGAAGGGTTCAATAACATAAGGTAGGACTTAGACATGCAGACAGGGCTTCACAAGCCCTACATTAACTAATTAATCTCCAGGAGTGATATAGCTGACATAAATCACAACCTAAGTCTCCAAAAAGGACTGTAAATTCAATTAATTATTGAGGCCAGCAGGCATGAGGGAACCTAATCAAAAAATCCACCATTTTCCTTTTTGTTGGAGGACCTGATCAAAATCCCCTCTTCTTGGTGGGAGATTAAGGGAATATTTACCCTTGACCCTCATGCCTGACAGGTTACCTTGTTACCTAATTGTGCAAAGTGTCTTGCCACAGTTTTATCTGGGTTCTTATCAAGAATCTCCCACATATGTTCACCCAAACGTATTCTCAATGGGCGTTTGGTTTTGCCAATATAGATCTTATTACAGAGGCATGTTAACATATAGATGACGAAGTTGTGGCACAATTGATAAGGTTCCTGATTTGGAAGCTACGTTTCATTTGAGAATCATAGAAGGTTGCCGTTTCTATGGACATACGGGCACACCTGGCAGTGTCCACAGGGGAACATCCCCTTACTCCTCTGATATTGTGACAGCCAGGTTGTGTCTGCAGTTCTTGTGTGTTTTGACTGTATTAAGGTGTCTCCCAGATTTCTAGACCTTCTGGCTACCATCTTTGGGGTGGGGCCTACTATTTAGGCTATACCTGGTGTATTAGTAAGTATCCCCCAATGTTTTTGAAATATGTTTCTGACAGTGTCCCATTGTGTACCAAATTGGGTTATTATCCTCACGGGGCCCGTTTCTTGTGTTGTGGTTAAAGTTTTTGATGCCTTATTTAGAAGGGCAGAGAGGTCACGGCTAGCCACTTTCCACTTTGCCCTCCTTACTTGTTTGTGTGGATATCCACACTCCCGGAAATGCTTGTATCACTCTCCCATCTATAGTCCACCGCACTAGAGCGATTGCGCTTAATGTGGAGTAATTGGTCAATCAGAATACTGTCTTTAAGCCATTTGGGGTGGTGGCTGTCCACTTTTAACAGCGTGTTCGCTGAGGTCTTCTTCCGGAATGTATGAGTTGACAGGCCCAAATCCCTAATGCCATTCGAGAGATCCAGAAATGAGATCCGCTCACAATCAAAAACATATGTAAGTTTAATGTTTCGGTCATTTACATTCAATGTTTCCATAAATTCCTTAAGGGTCCCTTCGTCACCTCTCCAGATGACAAACACGTCATCGATGTACCTGAGCCACGTATGTATGTGGCTCAGGTACATCGGCGAGATGTAGACCAAGTCCTCCTCCCATAGCCCCAAATGGAGGCAGGCATATGCCGGGGCCCATGGTGCTCCCATCGAGGTACCATGCTGGTAAAATCTGGAAAGGAATTGTAAAAAGTTGTTGTCCAAAGCAAAAGTCAAAAGGTCCACCAAGAATTAATTTTGGGGTCCATAATCCGGAAAATGCCTTTAGAGAAAAACTTCTACTGCCTTGGTCCCCCACTCGTGGGGGATTGATGTATAGAGGGATGCTACATCTATGCCCACATACAATATCTCCTCCTCCAGTCTAATCTCTAAGATTCGTCCTAAGACATCGCCTGTATCCTTAACATACGATTTCAGATTTTAGTAGGTTATAAAGGTATTTCCCTATTATTTCTAGTGGCCCTTTTACTGCAGAGACTATCGGTCTCCCTGGTGGGTTCACCAGGGATTTATGCACGTTTGGGATGATGTAAAAAATCGGAATATTAAACTCCTTGACCGTCAAATATTCCAATTCACGTTTGCTAAGAAGAACTGCCTCCCCAGCAAATTTAAGTTTGTTATTTAAATCCTTTGTTAATTTAAGGAAGGTGTCACCGGTCAATTTTCTGTATGTTTTCACATCTCCCAAAAGTCAAAAGACTTCCTCCTCATAATCACTTTCATCCATAAGGATGCTATTTCCATCCTTGTCACTTCTCTTAATGACAGTTTGTTTCGCTTTGGATAGTTCCCTGATAGCTCTACATTCATCAGGAGACAGGTTGTCACACCCTTTTGACTTAGCCACTTATTTTTATTTAGCAATGGCATTTTTTTTGGACCTGGAGTTGAGCTTCAATTGTCTCTTTTGTGGTCCTATAGGTTCCTCCGTTTCCTCATTCTCATCCAGCAGAGAATTTAAGATTTCCAAAATCTCTTTGTCCCTACTGTTGGAAGTATCTATCCCTTCACTAGCTGTTGACCTATTTGTATGAAGGAAACGGAGGAAAACCTTGCAGAGAAAAGGGGTAACATCTTTAAAAACATTGAATTCATCCATGTGACTGGTAGGCGAGAAAGACATACCACGCTGTAATGGGTCGGTATGTCTTTGGGCAAGGAGAAAATTAGAGAGATTAATTACTCTCATGTCAGTCCCGCTGGTTCTCCTAGTCAGTGATCTCTCTGGTTCCTCTGACTTCTGGTCCGGGCACCGCCCTTGTTTGTACTCCAATCCCTGTTCATCTGTTTCTGTTTGGGGGTTTGTTGTTTTCGTATGGTAGTTTTCTCTTGTTGGCAGTTTACCCTGTTCTCGCCTGCCTCCCCCTCCTCCTCTTCATGAGCCTTCTTTCCCCATTTTTTAACCATTTTTTACCCAGGGGGTTGGTGTCAGGTTGTTCTACCTTTTAAGCTGTCGCTAAACACTCGGCATTTCCAAGTAAGCACAACTGACACCGATTCACTTGGCGTCCGGATGTTTTGTCTTATTTGTTATATGTTGTCCTACATGTCTGTGTATAATTTTGGCTAGTCCAGTGTGACCTGTCATTACGATTTGGGCTAGTCGAGCGTTTGTTACCTCTATCTACCTCCATGTTTTATACTTATATTTAATTAATAGATAATTGCATTTTATATTATCAAGTAAGTGTTCATTGTCATTCGATAAGCCCCAATTCTTTTCTGTCCCCTTCTGTTTGGGATGTATTGTCTTTATTGAAAGTTGGCTGCGTGTCTCAGTTGTGCCTTGAGATGTTCCATATTCTAAACAAACTGAGGTCTGTGAAGTAATACCTGGCACTCAAGTAGGATAGGTTATTTTCCATTGATGGAAGATTTCACATCTGGATGCTGTTAGGACATGGTTAAATAAATGTTGAGTATGTGATCCTGGGCTGTACGTATAATATGTGGTAATGAAGTGCCACCGGCGCAAAACACAAATATATTAAAGTGAAGGTTATGCTGCAACTAATTATCACCACTGGTGTGAGTGAAAAATAAAACTATACATTAGGTAGTTGCGAGCACCCTTATACTGTATGAATGTTCTACCAATTAGTTAAATAACATCAATATTGAACAGTGCATATAAATCATCAATTGCTATCTAATGCAATACTCTTTAAATCCAGTGAGATAAAAACAAAATTTAAAAAAAATCAGAAAAATGAAAAAAACACAAACACTTTTGCAAAACTGTGTGTTCTACAATTGTATTCTTCATATAATTATCCACCATGCTCGAATCAATTGTGCATCCAAAAAAAGCTATCGTGATCCGTGATTTACCAACACCTACCAATTTAACCTCTTACCAGAAAGCAGAAATAAAAACGCCTGTGTATATTCCTTTACACCCAGTATATAACGGTTCTGCCAGGTACAGAGTTATATTCTTTATGGTTCTCCAATGTGGCTTCTTATGTACTCATAAAAAACGGTCATCGCACAAAATTCCACATTTGTTTTTTATTTGTAAAAAGTTTTAAAAGTTTATACTCACATGCATATGTGCCTTAGACCGGTACTGAGTCTGTCCAGCGTTCCAGTAATTTCCTCTCTGTATGCAGGGAGCCATTGTGCAGTTCAAGCCTCAATGTGAGTGTGGTTCATAGGCAGGATGTGATGTCAGCGTTGCACAATTAGCCTCAATGCGTTTCGCATAACATATGCATCATCAGGAAGCTAATTCCGCCATCTTGCTGAAGGTATTTATGCCTATACTTGAGTTTTAATCATCCAATCCGCTATTCCCAGTCCAGAAATGAGTTTTCCGCCATTTTGTTTACTGGCGCTATTGTGCCCTTTCCTTCCCTGTACCGGAAGTACACTTTCCTGACATTTTATTTACTGGTACTAATTACCCTTTCATCCCTTGTTGTTATTCTGTTGTAAACCTAAATGGGGGAATTTAGCAGCAATGTCTTATGCCCCGTACACACGGTCTGATTTTCCGATGGAAAATGTTCGATGGGAGCTTGTTGTCGGAAATTCCTACTGTGTGTAGGCTCCATCGGACATTTTCCATCGGAATTTCCGTCACACAAAATTTGAGATCTGGATCTCAAATTTTCCGACAACAAAATCCGCTGTTGTAAATTTTGATCCGCACTGGCTATTGAACGTCATTTTTCTTGGCTTGTCGCACGTGTTGTACGTCACCGCGTTGACGTTCGGAATTTCCAACAAGATTTGTGTGACCATGTGTATGCAAGACAAGTTTGGGCCAACATCAGTCAGAAAAATCCATGGATTTTGTTGTCGGAATGTCCGATCATGTGTACGGGGCATAAGTGTGTATAAACAGATATTAGTGGAACCCTGACCCGGCTTTGACAAACATTCAATTCTTAATACAACATTACGCTATAAATTAATTTAAAAATTTGTTAGCCCTATTTTTTATTTTTTTATTATACAGATTTATCACAACCTATATATTAGACATTATACATATGCACAGAAATGTAAATATAAAGAAAAAATAATATATATATATTTTCAATAATTTGCAATAAAAGCAGTTTATATCCAATTCCACGTTTAACCCATTTGGGTTTCAAAGAATTTAACTTAAATATCCAGTAAGTTTCATTCCGTGATACCTCCCTTCGCATATTTGTTTCTCCAATGTGGTTCTATCCTATCTATGGCATAAAATTTAAGGTGTTGGGGGTCTTTATTATGTTTCAATCGAAAATGGTTAGAGACACTATAGTGTCTGAACGCCTTTTCTAATAATTTTTACATGTTCCCCTATTCTAATTGAGAGTCTCCTTGTTGTTCTCCCAATGTATTGGAGGCCGCATCTACATTCCAGCACATAGGTCACATGTGTGCTGCAACAGGTAATAAGCGTATTTATTTTATATTTTTGTTTGGTATTGTTATACTGGAATTCGGTCATGTTCCTTGTTCCCTTTCTGGTGGTTCTGCAAGGTTTGCATTTGCCGCACCTGAAAAAAACTTTGATTAAATCTTTTTTGGTGGATCTGGTACATTTTTACATATGCCATCTCTGATTGATTCTTCTTGCTTTCCTGTAGATGAATTTTGGTTTGGAAGGTAGGATTTTTCCTGAATTTGGATCCCCACATATAATTGGCCAGTTTTTTTTATGATACTCTCTAATATGTTATAGTCTATATTGAATCCTGTGATAAAGGGTACCTCATTTTGATCTCTACTTTTACCTATTCTATCCTTGAGCATATGTTCCCTATCTATTAGTTCTACCTGATTTCTGGTGTTTTCTACTTCTTCCCTTTTATATCCCTTATTGACAAATCTGTCAATTAATATATCTGTTTGCAGGCGGTAATCCTCTATACGATTACAGATACATCTTATCTTTAGGAACTGTCCCTTTTGGTATGGCCCTTTTCCATTGTGGGTGGTGACAGCTGTTATAAGGAATGTATCCATTCCAGTCGGTGTCCTTGAAATGTGTCCTAGTATTTAACTGGCTTCCATTTTTAAAAATTTCCAAATCAAGAAAATTGATGGTGTAATTATGTACATTTACAGTGAATTTATTCCATATTTCTTAGCCCCTACATCTTCCATGAATTCATTGAGCTTTTCTTGGTCACCTTTCCATACTGTCAATATATCGTCTATGAACCTTTTTGTGTAAAAACATTTGTGGGCAACATTTTCCAAAAATATCCTCCCTTTCCCATTTGTTGAGGAATATGTTGGCCACACTTGGGGCATGCTTATTACCTGTGTAAAATATTCATGTTTATGCCACAAAAAAATATTTGCCATGGCTATCCTTAGTCCTTCCAAAATAAATTTTCTTTGTTTTTTCATTTTAGATCACATTGGTTTCTAAGTGCCCATGTCACTGCTGGCAGTGCATCAGCCTGCTTGATATTGGTTTATAACGACTCCACATCTATCGTTACCAACAGGGTGGAGTCGTTTACCTGTATCTCTTTTAATTTGTCGATTACGTCCTTGCTATCCTTAATAAAGGCTTGACCTCTGGTTGCTAGAGGTTGTAAAAAACATCTAAATACTCCCCAATCTAGAATGGATGGAATCAATTCCACTGATGATTGGCCTTCCAGGTGGTTTGATTTTATGTTTGTGCATCTTGGGCACCTGATAAATTACAGGTACCCTAGGTGTCTCTGGTAGTAGGTATCTTCCTTCTTTTTTATTCAGTATTCTATTTTTAATTCCGTTATTCAAAAAAATCTCTTAATTTATTTTTTAATTCTCTAGTGGGGTTCTTTCTCAATTTTTTTTATATGTGGTGGTGTCCCTGACCAATCACAACTCTGCTCCATAGTCTTGTTTATCACTGATGACCAATCCCCCCCCCTCCCCCCCTTCCCCGCAGGCCTCACTACTATGTTTTTACGTTTCTCCCAATTCCCTGTCATATTCTATCATTTTTGTTGGCTCAAGGGAATATACACAGGCGTTTTTATTTCTGCTTTCTGGTAAGCATTTAAATTGGAAGGTGGTGATTAATCACAGATAGCGATAGCTTTTTTTGGATTCACAATTGATTCGAACACGGTGGATAATTATATGAAGAGTACAATTGATTGGACTTGTAGAACACCCAATTTTACAAAAGTGTTTGTGTTTTTATTTTAACTTTTCTGATTTATTTTGTTTTTATCTCACTGGATTTACAGAGTATTACATTAGATAGCAATTAATGATGTATATGCACTGTTCAATATTGATGTTATTTAAATAATTGGTAGAAAATTCATACAGTATAAGGGTGAGCGCAACAACCTAATGTATAGTTGTACATATAATATGCTTGGTGGTGGTTCCCAGAGTCAAAAAAGGCATGAAAGAAAAGGGAGAGCCCTTATGATGTAATATTGGGTTAAAGCAGATGGTGCAAAGACATGATATATATGATGAAAAAGATGAGTGTAAATTAAAACTGTAGGTTCTAAGTGGCCATAGGGAAATGGCAAATGCAACCTTGCAATAGCCTTGTAGCTGATTGTAATTTATGGCAGATGCTCACCACTACTTGCAAGCTGCACGGCAGCCTTTGAAATCTGTGCTACACCTATAAACTGAGGAAATTACAGAACTTAAAAAAACGTAATTGCTTTATCAAGATTATAAATATTGCTTTCTTCAAGATTACAAATTTTGGTCAGATTTTTTCCCACCAATGGTTTCCATGTTAAGATTATCATCATATTCTTCCACGGCACCTCTGCCACATGAGTACACAACTGCCTTTTTCTCTACTGATACAGAGGCTTACCAGGAAAACAGCAATCCTGGTCCAAGGGCCTGTTACATCTATTAAAAACATAAGGGTGGATTTTAAAATGGTTTGTAGCTAATATTATATCTGATACCCAGTCTGGCCACAGCCTCTCCAACATAAAGCAGCAGTATTAGGCCTCTTGTACATGAACACAAAAAATGCTGCTTTATGGACCGTTTTGCATTTTTTTCACACCTCTGAACACTTCTGCATGTTAATTAATGTGTCCATGCACATGCAGGTGTTTTTATGTGCAGCATTCAGGGGCAGAAAAAAAATAGCCCAGTCACATGTTCCTGGAGAAGCGCTCTTGTGTTTTTTAAGTGCAAACCAGTATAAATGCTCCTAAACGCTCATAAGTGTGCATAAATGTTATTCTGGTGGCTAGAATACATGAACAGAATAGCCAGTATAATAAGTTTATGCTCAAATGCTTCTAAACAACATATGTGCATAAACGCGCCTAAACGCAAGTGAAAAAAACACGAGTTTAGAGACTTTTTTCTGCCAATTTCTGGCAACAAAGATACCTCTAAACTTCATACGCCCATGTGTATGAGGCCTCAAGCAAGCCATACATTATGCAATTTTCTTTCCTTCCACAACAGGTGAAAGGAAAGAAAAGTGCTCGATTCCACCATCATCAACACAGTCAGTGTTGATTGGGGAATCGCTCCTGCAGTGATATTGTGTTCTGCCAGCGGGGAGCGCAGGGAGCTGGCCCTGCCAGCAGAACACAGTAATTAGCATTTTGGCTTACAGCTAGTGGCAATAAATCAGACTGATTGTTCACAAGTTGATCAATGGTGTACAACCAGGGTGCCCATGTATGGATCAAAATTCGGCTGGTCCCTGCTGAACCTAAATAGACGATATAAGGCCTTTCAAGCACAGTGTTTCAAAGGGAGCTTAGTGAGCATTAGATGTTTCAACATAGCCTGAAAGTAGTGTCTCAGTTGTATAAATGCAAAGAGCTTTTATCAGAGAAGGCCTGTGTTTGTGCTTGTTTGGAAATCCATTCATTTTTTCGACACTGGGTTAAAGCTTTATTAAACCCAAAACCCAAAATGTAAAATATGCAACAACTTACAAATCATTGGATGTGGTGGCTGCATTGGGTTTTCTTTTTCTAGTTTTCACCTGGTGATCTGGCCAGTAACACACTTGCTGTATTAGGGTGCCTATACGCTGGATAAAGGCTCAGCAGACACCTTTGGACAGTAGCATTGTCAGTCCTTGAGAGGGTAGTATTATATGCCCTAGATTTTGATACACTAACAAATTAAAGGCAAACTCTAGCTAATACTTTGCTGGCAGTTTCAGCAGATTTTTTTCTTTTGGGATAAAGATTTTCCATCAATAACCGTCATTGTTAAATGGTTTGTCTCAACCATCTAACTGCTACATCTGCAGGACAGCTTGTTCTCTTATAAAACAGATTTACTGGCAGGATCAAAATAAAAGAAAGCCTTAAAGAAAATGAATACAGCCATCTCATCTAAGAATTGGCAAGCTGCAATGTAATACATGTTTGCTTTGGGTTTAATACATCTTTAACCACTTCCCGCCCGCCGCATGTCCTTGACTTTGAGCGGTGATATCTGAAGGATGCCTGCAGTTACATACATCATTTAGATATCTTCTTTTTCAGCCAGCGATTCCCTACACCATAAGAATGATCATAGCGGCTGTTCAGCCTCTTGATCGTTCTTAAGGGTGATGAGAGGGGACATCCACCCTCCTGCCGCCCTCCGGTGCTTCCTCTGGGCTCGCCGCTGCCGCCAGCCCCTGGATGCTGACCATAGAGATTTCCGGCGGACCAGATGCCCCAGACCAGAGTCTCTATGATTGTTCGGAGGACGGGCATGATGCTATGATGTCACGCCCCGGCCTCTGCTTTCGAAAAGATGGCGCCGCCTCGGCTGGGAAGCTGAGATTTTTTTTTTTTTTTTTAATTTCAGGCTTCCCAGCCTAGCGGTAAATATCTCACTGTAAAGAGGACCTGTCATGCTTATTGCTATTACAAGGGATGTTTACATTCCCCGTAATAGTAATAAAATTGATGTAAAAAAAGTGTCAAACTAGAAAAATAAAAGTAAAATGAACAATAATAAAAAAAATTAAAGTGCCCCTTGTCCCCGTGTGCTCGCACGCAGAAACGGACGCATACATAAGTCGCGTCCAAATATGTAAACAATGTTCAAATCACACATGTGAGGTATTGCTGCGAATGTTAGAGCGAGAGCAATAATTCTAGCCCTAGTAGTAAATAGTGGATTGCGCTAACTTCTAAGTATAATAACCACTCCTAAAACATAAAATGTGCAAATTGTGCAAAATAATTTTTTTTATATTAATCCTACAATAAAGTGCTTTCTTATGCCAGCTATATTGATATCAAAAAATTAATTTTTCCCACATAATAATCCTGATAGTGTTACCAATCACTGTTTAAAGTGTTAGTGCTAACAAAATATTAAGAAATGAAAATAGAAATATATATATATATATATATATATATATATATATATATATATATATATATATAAAAAATATATAAAAAAATGAAAACTGAAATCATACAATGTGCCAATATTACTTAGTGATCATGAAATTCACATATCAATATATATGTGTGCTGCACAGTGCAAAAAAATATCCCCAACATGTACGTATAAACCACAGTACACTGGATGTCCTCAGTGAGTGATCACTTTTGTGCAGTAATAATGTTCCTTTTCAATATAAAGTGCTCCTAATTCACCTCACCAGATACGATAAGGATATGCGCCTTTGGTTAATTTAGGATAACCACTCCATTTATGATGGATCCAATAGCAGCCTGTCCAAGCAGTATATCAATGCTTCTTGCTCTATTTAGTACTCATAAAGACATATAGATAGCCATCATGGTGTAGTATGTAACTCTAATTTTATTTAAAAATTAAAAACATAGTCAAACTCACATGTTAAGGTGCACCTAAGCCGGCACCAAGCTGATCCAGCAGTGTGTGTGGAGAGCTGAGTCTCAGTCTATTTCCCACTCTGTTCCAATATCTCCTCACAGCGACGTGCATTCCAAGCCTCACGCCCCTATGACCGGAAGTGATAGGAAAGTTCCCAGCAGCCTCTATGCGTTTTGCAATATGGTTTGCGTCATCAGGAAGCTTCTTATTGGGATATTGCCAAAAGGAACTGTTATATTTTGAATTTATACAATAGTATGTATCTAGAGGGATTACCAGTATCCAGAGAAGGCTACTAGGGTGGATTGGTTGCAAAAGGTAAAATTCTACTACTTATCCCGGTCACAACTTAGTGACAATGGCTAGCATAATAGAAGAGATCTGGGATAGAGAGGAAACCCTTGTGCACTACTGGCCTAAAGAATCCTAAAACCCATCCAGGATCATCCACACTGTCATAATAACTTAAAGTGGTTGTAAACCCTTTACAACCACTTTTGACTAGTTTTAGGTAAAACCGCTTTTCTTCTAATTTTAGTGAATGGCCTTGTGTCCTATTAAATTCCCTTTCGTGGAAAAGTTTTATCCCTATTGTGGGGTCACCAGTATGGTATTTGTAAATTGAAATTATATCCCCTCTCAAGCGTCTCTTCTCCAGAGAGAACAGGTTCAGTGCTTGCAACCTTTCTTCATAACTGCACCCTCCTCATTAAGGTGCAGTCCTTCCCTTCTATAGAACTGGTAACCAACTGAGAAATCTGCCCAGTTCTCCAAGAACCCAAACCCCTCCTCTCTACACCAGCTCCTCGGCCACTTGTTTAGTTCCCTAATCTCCCTCTGCCTTTCTGGTGTGGCTCGAGGTACCGGTAGTATTTCTGAGAATACTACCTTGGAGGTCCTTTTCCTCAATTTAGCTCCTAAGTCCCTGAAATTGTTTTTAAGGACACTCCATCTTCCTCTGACATTGGTGCCAACGTGCACCATGACAGCCGGGTCTTCCCCAGCCCCTCCCCGTAATCTGTCCACCAGATCCGTGATGTGCCGAACCCGATCGCTTGGTAGACGACATACAGTTCGGCGCTTCAGGTCCTTGTTACAGATTGCCCTCTCTGTCCTAAGAATTGAGTCCCCTCAACACCGCATAGATGATAGGTCAGAGATTCGAGCTTGAGTGCAGGCTTCCTTCAGGTTTCTTCAGGAGGTTAGAAATGAGGTTTCATAGATGCAGAAAGTTTCTCAGTCAGAGGATTAGGTGGTTTTGAGTACCCAGTTGCTGATGCTCCAGGAGATGGATCAGATTCTCTGGATGAGTGTAGAGGTGGGGTAGATTAATTGAAGGGGTGGATGAACACTGTGGGTTTTCCAAGGTGTTTAAGGAATCAGGGGCTCAAAGTAGGTCAGGGTCATCACCTGGGTTTGAAATGGAGTAATACGTACCTTTCTTAGCTTCAGTAAACTTAAAGGGGAAATCTTCACCTATGTGGGATTCCCTGCTCCAGTAGTTGTGATGTAACTGGGTGTAATTTGCAACACCGCATGAGTAACGAGCAGGGCCCTCTGATTCCTCCTGTATTGAATTGTATTGTAACTGTACTGTCTGCCCTCGTGTTGTAAAGTGCTGCACAGACTGTTTGTGCTATATAAATCCTGTGTGAAAGACCTCAGGGCTTTAACATTGGAGCGCATTGAGCGGCTCTTTCATGGAGCTTTGCAGGTGCTATTTTTAGCACTTTATCGCCTGCAAAGCGCCTCGGTGTGAAAGCAGCCTTACTCTGGGCATCACTGTGTTGATTCAGATTTGGTTGGCTGTAGCTTTTTAGATTCTAATTTTGCTGGGCATCACTCTTTCTGACTTCTGGTGAGATTACATTTTGCCCCTGGTGATTTTGACTTCTGTGATATTATTCACCCTGATCCTAGTGGCTTTATCAACCTTGTGTTTTTTGTTACTAAATACTGTTTGCCCTTTTTGATATTTGTCAGTTCAGTTCATAGTGCTTAACACTTTTGCCCCTATTTCAGAACCAATTTAAGGTTGCAAAATGAGTTTTTTTTAGTTGCTTGGAATGCACTTCAGGTAGAGTGCCAATCTAACTGAATGTTGGGTTCTGTGCTGCCACTGTGATTTCAACCAAATCTATACCTTCCTCTGACTTTTCCCTACTACTTACATTTAGCCTGTGCCTTTCACTTCCCCCTCCCCGCTGACAAACTGTGTGGCACAGCCTTCTTGGAAATTAGTTTGATCTGCCACCCAAATTTCTATAATCTTAAACGTTTATCTGTTTCTGTTTTCAGCAGATCTTTTCGACTAGTTTGTCCTGTCCTTCGTCTCCTTCTTGTCTGTGTTTTTTATGCTTAGGCTTTTTGATCTGTTTCCGTTACTTGTTTTTTTTTATTGCTTATACCCATCTTTACTCAGCCTTTGCGTCTATATAGCTACCTTGCTTCCAGTTCTTCCTTTGTCTTCTCTGTGTGCTGTCCACTGGTCATTCCTTGTCTTTACTTTGTTGGTGTGCTAGACCTGTGCTGTTCCCTTCATGTATTTGCATTCTTGTACACTTCAAAGTCTTCTAACTTTGCATGCTTGGATTTAGGTAGAGTACCTATGCTACATAGTTGGCGACATTGAATAAAGACATCAGTTGATCTAGTTCAACCTGTGGGTTTGTATATCCCTGTACATTGTGTTTGCTAAGAAACACATCAGAACACATGAGAGTTTTTTTTTATTATTATTATTTATCTACACTTCCAACTGAGACCACCAACTGTGGAAAGGAATTCCATATCCTTACCGCTATAACATTAACCACTTAAAGTGGTTGTAAAGGCACAAGATTTTTTACCTTCATGCATTCTATGAGTACAGCAGCCCCCTCAGTCCCCCCCCCCCAATGCTTATCTGAGCCCCATCTCGATCCATCGATGTGCACGAGAGCCTCAGCTGCTTGCTCTGTGGGCACTTGACATTTTTATAATTTTTTTCACACAAATAGTGCTTTCTTTCTTGGTGGTATCTGATCACCACTGGGTTTCTTATTTTTTATTATATAAACGAAAAAAGACTGAAAATCTTGAAATAAATAAAAAAAAAACAGAATGTTTTCTATTTTCTGTTATAAAATATATCCAATAAAAATAATCAAATTTATTCATAAATTTAGGCCAAAATGTATTCTGCTACATGTCTTTGGTAAAAAAAAAAAATCACAATAAGTATATATTATTTAGACTGTAGGAAAGTTTTATAGTGTCTAAAAACTATGATATATATTTATAAATTGATCAATCCTGATGTACTGATTGTCACAATTTTTTGGAAAATTAAGAAA
This sequence comes from Aquarana catesbeiana, assembly GCF_042186555.1. Taxonomy (NCBI): domain Eukaryota; kingdom Metazoa; phylum Chordata; class Amphibia; order Anura; family Ranidae; genus Aquarana; species Aquarana catesbeiana. The sequence continues at coordinate 524,257,213 of NC_133324.1, read as the reverse complement.
TGAAATACATTTTTTTTTTTTTTTTAACATTTTTGTTACATACAGTCACCAGTGCAGTACAGCATCATGATATGACTGGTGTGGCAGTGATCAGGGATACTGACTGGTGACAGCATGTTAAAAAATACATTTTAAATGATGTTTAATTCAATATTTTAACATAATTTTTTACTTTTTCTTACAATTTCTTTTGTTTGTTAAATACTTTCAATCAGAGTGCGACGCTGCACCCAAACAAAATTGATGTCCTTTTTTTCCCACAAATAGAGCTTTCTTTTGATGGTATTTGATCACCTCTGCGGTTTTTATTTTTTGCGCTATAAACAAAAAAAGAGCGACAATTTTGAAAAAAAAACACAATATTTTGTACTTTTTGCTATAATAAACATCCCCATTTTATTTTTAAAAAAAAGCTAATTTTTTCTCTGTTTAGGCCGATGTGTATTCTTCTACATATTTTTTGTATAAAAAAATCGCAATAAGCGTATATATTGATTGGTTTACGCAAAAGCTAGAGCGTCTACAAAATAGGGGATATATTTATAGCATTTTTATTTATTTTTTTTACTAGTAATGGTGGCGATCTGTGATTTTTATCTTGACTGCGACATTATGGCGGACACATCGGATACTTTTGACACATTTTTGGGACCATTATGTTCATTCTTTAATCATACTACACTATTATGCAGGTCTCAGCGTACCTAGCACAATGGCTTGGTGGTCTGCTCAGATGTCTCCACAGCACTCGTGGTATAAGTTCAAATCTCAGCCAACCTACCATCCACTAGCTGTGTGTGTTTATTCAGTGCACAAGCGAATTAAAATAAACAATGAATTGTAAACTGCCCGTTAGCTAGTGTGTGGTGTTTGGAATTCCATATCATAATATTATTGAATACTTACCATTGCATGCATTTGAAGAGTTAATATAATAGAATCAGCCAAATGCTTTAAAGTGCATTGGCTAATTGGCATTCGTCTATTTTTAGCATATGCTGCTTTGGCTATTTGGCTAATGGTCATTCGCCTTTTTTTCACCAATTCAATCTTTTAGTATCTCTCTGTGGGATTTGAACCCATGAGTCCTTCAAAGCCTGAGTTTTTCAAGGTAGAAGTGCTGACAACTAGCTTATTGGGCGTAGCACAATCATACATAGAAAATACGTTTACTAGTGTTTGATGTTTCTGCTCCCCGAGCTGTCTTCTCCCAGAGCGTCTCTCCTGCTGCTGCTGTCTTCTTCCGCTGCTGTGTTCTTCTGCGCAGCCGGTTACCCGCTAATAAAAAAAGCTGCTCTTCTTCTGTGGCCATCCGACAGCGTCACCTGGAGAGCCCGCCCCATGGCTATGTAAGATACGCCACACAGCGGGTGACAACACAGCAGAGGAAGACCGCCAAGAGCTGTTTTTTTTTTTTTTTTCTAGCGGGTAACCGGCAGTGCGGAAGAACACAGCAGATGGAGAAGACGGCGGTGGCAGGAGAGACAGCTCTGGGAGAAGACAGCTCGGGGAGAAGATGGAAGAGGGAGAGACAGCGTCGGGAGAAGACAGCACAGGGAAGAAGACGGCTCGGAGCTACAGTGCCTTGCAAAAGTATTCACCCCCTTGGCATTTTTCGTGTTTTGTTGCCTCACAACCTGGAATTAACATGAATTGTTTGAGGATTTGCATCATTTAATTTACAGAACATGCCCACAACTTTGAAGATGTTTTTTTTTTTTTTTTATTGTGAAGCAAACAACAAATAGGACAAAATAACAGAAAAGGTCAATGTGCATAACTATTTACCCCCCTAAAGTCAATGCTTTGTAGAGCCACCTTTTGCGGCTATGAGCTTGCCACATTTTACCACTAGGATTTTTGCCCATTCCTCCTTACAAAACTGCTCCAGCTCCTTCAAGTTGGATGGTTTGCGCTTGTGAACAGCAATCTTTAAGTCTGACCACAGATTTTCTATTGGATTGAGGTCTGGGCTTTGACTAGGCCATTCCAACACATTCATATGGAAAAAAATGCAGCGCATACTACATAAGTGAATAATCAGAACTCCTGAGGTTCTGAATTGGTGCTGGAAAATATTATCAAACAAAAATGGTGAATTAAACATAAAGTCAATAAGTGAATGTGAATGTCCCACTACACAAGAAATGGGGGTACTCCAGGGGATGGTGGTATTCCGATGGTTGTCTGAAGTCAAATTTCACCATAAACCAACCTCTCAACTGGACGAACCAATCATGGAAGAAATAAAAAAGGAGACTCTTACCAGATCCCGTGGATTCCCATGTCAGTGACAGGGAATCGCATGAGCAGTATGCCACCAAAGGTGTGGAAAGGAAGGTCTTGACACTCAGATCCTCTAGGCTGTAGTCTGCATGGATCTCCGGGAGCCACCAGGCAGATCCTTACAGTGGACGGTCAAGGCGTGGATCAGAAAGTCACTTGTGGAACAGTTGGAGGCACTGGACCTCATTCAAAAGATGTAAAAAGGGAAAAAAACATGCCTCCACATAGTGCAGGTAAAAAAAGGTGTTTTTATTGATAAAACAACCATCAACATAAAAACGTGATCACGGTAGATAAAAACAAATGGGCAACATGGAGAGTGGTGTATGAGACTGACGCGTTTCGACTAAGGGGTCTTCAACAGGGGCATTGCCTGGACCTCCCCATGTCAGCCTACAATGGGTCAGCTCCGCCCCCTCTGACCCCTCCAGGACCACCTCTTTCTTAGCCCATAAAGGGCGGCTGTCTGCCCACACCTTTGTTTTTTTTTCGTCCTTGCTCCGGACGCCTTTTAAAGTTTATTTTTATTATTTTTTCTTTCTTTTTTTTCTCCATCCACCATCCATCCTGTTCAGGTTCAGCCTCTCCCGATTCAGAAGACCCCCCATATAGGCTGTAAATCTATTGAGGAGATGGGTTCCCGTGGTGCTGGGATTGTATGGTACAGTATAAATGACTGTGTATTACTGGCAAAGGTCACTGGCAGTATAAATGACTGTATATACCTTCGTTAGGCAGGTGCTGGCACTCTCTCCTTCCATGTTTTTGTGTGTTCAGGCAGTTGTTTGGCTCGCTGGGACTTGTAGTTCACCGCTTCCACATGTATTCCTTTCAGGAAGCTCAGAGTTGAGCAGGTGAGGTCAGAGGCAGCTTCCTCTTTGGGTTGCCTAGCAAACACCAGAATGCTCACTGCTGATTTGCAGTAGGCTCTGTCCTCTAGGCTAATCTCAGCCTCCAGCTGATCAATCTGCTGCTCTGCTCTGGTAAGCCTCCTTCCAGGACTCTCATTGCTTACTGCTCTGTTACTTGTCTGTTAGAGTGTTTTTATTATCTTATTATCCTGTGCCTTATAGGTCTGGGGAATTTTGTCTGTCTGCCTAGCTGCCTTAGTACTGAAGATTCAGGTGGAGAAGTTTATTTTAATTGTATTTATTTATTTATTTTTTAAAAGAGAGCACATCCTCTGTGTTTTAAAGAGAGAAGGGCCCAGTGCGGGATAAACTCCCGCAAAGAGGTTCCAAATCAGCATTCCAGCCTCAAAGGAGTAAAAAAGGGACTAGACATGACAAATCACAGAGTTGCATGCAGCTGGATAGACGCTTGTTGTCACAGCATTCCAGATCTCCCTCGCCCTTACCTCACTTTAGTCGCTCGGACCCGAGCCAAGAGAGGTCAAGACATCAGAAAGCCTCTAGAAAGAGCAAATCCAGGCGCAGACACAGAAGAAACTCCTCCTCTTCGGATAGGTCTTCATCGCCATCCCAGGCAGAAGAAAGATCCTGTTGGGCCTGCTCAACTGAGGTCCTCAGAGGAAAGCGGGTATGCATCTTGCTTCAAGGAGGTGGCTCAGGACAATGCTGCGAAAGCACGCCAGGTTAAATCCTACATTAAGCACGCAGTCAAGGAAGGGTGAAAGAGTGTTTCAAGGAATCCTGCTCATCCTGCTGTATCTTCAGCATCTGCAGATTCAGGTCATGTGTTTTCAGTGCGTTTTAACTCTGAAGTCGATAGCGATTCGGATCCATCTGAGGCTGAGATGGTCTCGGAATCGGATACGTTTGATTTTTGCACTGGTTCCCCCTTGGTGAAGGCTGTTAAGGATGCGATGAAGTGGCAGGAAGAATCGTCACTTCCAAAGAAACAGCAAAGATACTACCCGTATTTTAAAGAAATCATTACCTCCCTTCCCATTCATTTCTGAAATTAAAGAAGTAATTGACTATGAGTGGGCGGGGCCTGAGAAGAAGCTCAATGTGCATAATAGAGTATCGAAGCTGTACCCCTTGGGACACTACGCCTAAGGTGGATGCTTCATTACGTAGATTCGCCCGCCACATTACGCTTCCGCTGGAGGATTCAGTCTCTTTTAGGGATCCTATAGATCACAGAATAAACGCAGACCTAAAAAGGTTGTATGGTTTGGCCGGAGCAGCCTGCAGACCGGCGGTAGCACTCACTTCTGTGGCAGCAGCACTTGGGCTGGATTCGCACCTTTGCTTTTTTGGTGCTTTTTGCGGATTTGCACTACCGTTCATTTACCATAGTCTGCTTTGGAACACGTTCTTTGGTGCGGGTCTGCGGAATGCAGGGAGCGCTGGGAGTGCATGGGTGTGAATCCAGCCTTAGAGTGTGGGTAGCGGAGCTGGTGGATGGATGTTTGGATGAAAGTCTGGGAAGTGGCAGTTCTTCTCCTTTGCGGTTTTCAAGACTGCTGTAGAGTTTGTGGCTGTCGACCAAGTCAAGATGACAGCAAAGATAATGGTTCATTCCGTCACAGCCCGCAGAACCTTATGGTTGAAGCATTGGTCTGGCCGATAAAGCTTCTAAGCACAGTCTGTTTTCGGTTCCATTCGACGGGAAGCTACTCTTCGGGAAGACTTATGCCGCGTACACACGGTCAGACTTTTCAGCTACAAAAGTCCGACAGCCCGTCCGACAGACTTTTGACGGACTTTGGGCGGACTTTCAACGGACTTTCTAACGACCGGACTTGCCTACACACGATCACACAAAAGTCCGACGGATTCGTACGTGATGACGTACACTGGACTAAAATAAGGAAGTTGATAGCCAGTAGCCAATAGCTGCCCTAGCATGGGTTTTTGTCCGTCGGACTAGCATACAGACGGATTTCTGGGTCCGGCAGAGTTACGACGTAAAGATTTGAAGCATGTTCCAAATCTAAAGTCCGTCAGATTTGCGACTGGAAAAGTCCGCTGAAGGTCCGGTGAAGCCCACACATGATCGGATTGCCTGCCGGATTTGGTCCGTTGGTGTCCGTCGGACAAGTCCGGTCAAAAAGTCCGACCGTGTGTACGCGGCATTAGAATCAGAAATTCAGCGGGTTTCCGGCAGCAGATCTGACCTAATCCTGCAGAAGAAAAAAAGACAACAGCAGCCCTTTCGGTTTTATAAGAGATCCAAAGAAGGATTCAGAGAGGCCAGTGCTTACAGACAGTTTTTCAGACAGTGGAATTGAGCTGGTTCAACCTTCCAGAAACCTTCCAAGCCCAGGGCCAACGAAGCTCCTAAGGCTTCAAATAAGTCCTTCTGAAGGTGTCTCCATTAAACCCTGTCAAGTAGGAGCAAGACTAGCCCAATTCGGGAGGGTTTGGGCGGACAAATTACAGGATGCCTGGATTGTAGCCGTCATTCGATCATGTTATCGTCTCGAGTTCAGAACAAGGCCCCCTCAGACCTTGTTCGTAGAAACTGGATTTCCTCCCGATTTGGAAAGGTGGCAATGTTTGCAAGGATATATAGGGGAGCTGTTGGCAGCAAGGGCCATCCTTCCGGTTCCAAGGCACGAATTGGGTCAAAGAGTATGTTCCCCTCTGTTTTTGGTCCCAGTGGCTTCAGGGGGTTGGCTTCAGGGGGTTTCGGACCAGTTTTTGACCTCAAAGTCCTGAATTCTTACATGAAGGTTCCACCATTCAAAATGGAGTGATTGGAAACGATCATTTCAATCGTGGAGTCAGGAGACTGGATGGTTTCTATCGATCTGGCGGATGCGTATCTTCATGTTTCCATAGACTCATCTCCCCATCACTTTCTCGGTTTTCCATAGAAGGCTCTCATTTTTCATTTTAATGACTCCGAGAACGTTTTCAAAGCTACTGTCTGCTGTTGTCGCGACTCTCAGGGTCAAGGGAGTGCAAATATTCCATTATCTAGATGACATGCTACTTCTGGGTCTGTCAAATGAGCTCCAGGAGATCCAGTCTCAGACAAAAGCAGTGATGGCCAGGCCTTCTATGATGGTGAAGGAATGCATGCAGTATCTGGGGGTTCTATCAGCCACAGTTCCAGTAGTCCCATGGGTCAGGTGGCGCAGAAGAAGGTTTCAATGCAACTTTCTTCTTCAGTGGGATCATCACTCCAGAAAATCTATCTGCCAATTCCGATAATCTGGTCCCTGGTTTGGTGGTCAGTAGTTTGCAATCTTTCCCGCTGAGTTCTGTTGAAGGCCTCAGAACCAATAGTGGTGATGACCAATGCCAGTTTGGCAGGCTGCGGGGCACACTGCCTGGGACAGCAGGTTCAAGGCCAATGAAACCTTTGTGGGGCGAAGAGTTCAAATTTCCTGGGATTGGATGCTGTCAGACGCGCTCTCTTAGCATTCCAACCTATGTTGCAAGGTCGAGCTGTCAAGCTTCTTTTGGACAACAAAACTACGGTGGCTTATGTGTCTCATCAAGGGGGAACAAGAAGTTGCCCTCTCCTTCAGGTGGCATGTCAATCTTCCTATGCACAGAGAAGAATCTTGGCTCTCTTACAGCATCTTATCTCCCAGGGCCTGGGAATGTTTTAGCAGATCGCTTGAGTCGAGGCTTTGGGGATCACAACAAATGGGGCCTCAACCCCAAGTACCTACGCAAAATCTTCAGGGTCTGGGGGACGCCTTTGATAGATCTTATGGCATTGGAGGAGAATTGTGAACTGCCTTGCTTCTTCTCCCGGACCTGGCATCCACAGGCGTTGGGTCAGAGTGCTCTGACCAGGTCTTGGAACTTCCCCTTGGTGTATGTGTTCCCGCCACTTCCATTGGCTCTCAAAATCCTGCTAAAGATTCAGCGGGAAAGGGTCACAGCAATAGTTGTCCTACCTTTACTGGCTCAGGGAGCCGTGGTTCCCTCTGGCTTGGACGATAAAGTTGGGCTCACCAATCCCACTGCCTCCTTGTCAAAATCTCCTGCGGAGTGGGGCCTGACACCCGAACCGCAGGAGGATGAAGTTAATGACTTAGAAGTGAGAGGGGGGCTTTAACTGGCTTGGGTCTATCGGGCGGTGTAGTGGAGACATTATTACAGGCCTGTAAGAGGTCCACGAATGTAACCTATCACCGGATCTGGAATACTACAGAAAAGGGTTGGGACCTTGGATCTCCTTCAGTAGCTAAAATTTTGGAGTTTCTGCAAAGTTTCTGGAGTTGCTTCGGCCAGAAGAGTCTCCGAGTTGTGTGCCTTCTCATCTAAAGAACCATATTGTTTGGTGCTCCCAGACAAGATAGTCCTTAGGCCGATACCGAGCTTTCTACGTAAGGTGGCCACATAATTTCGTATGAACTGGGAGGTCATTCTCCCAGCCTTTCCGGCGGATACAGCTGATGAGTGGAGTAGGTTAGACCTGGTCTCTGCAGTTTCAACCTACCTGAAATGGACTAAAAGCTTTTGAAAACAAGATCAGCTGTAGGTTTTCCCAATGGGGCCTAAAAAGGGTATGCCAGCAACATCCAGAGGTGTGTCTTCCTGATTTGTCAAGACCATACATATGGCATACAAAACGCTGGGCCTTCCTCCTCCTTCAGAGATCAAAGGGGTGTGGCAGCATATGCGAAGGTCGCCCCTGAGGTAGTTTGCAGAGCAGCAAGCTGGAACGCGTCCAACACCTTTTTATTAGGCATTACAGGCTTAATTTGGCTTGTCCGCCTGAGGAAACATTTGGCTCTATGGTTATTATGGCGGCTGTTGCCCAAATTTGAGTAGCATTGCATTGAGGGTTTGGCTTATTTTTTATTTTTTATTTTTTTTCTTTGTCTTCCCTCCCTTCTTAATATTGCTTGGTACATCCCATAGTAGGCTGACATGGGGAGGTCCAGGAATAAGGAAAATTGTTATCCATACTTACCGTAATTTTCCTTTCCTGGATCCTCCCCATGTCAGCCGAGGATTCCCACCCAGTTTATCTGTCGCGAGGCGGTCCTGCAGGGGTCCTAGGGGGCGGAGCTGACCCATAGAAGGCTGACATGGGGAGGATCCAGGAAAGGAAAATTATGCTAAGTATGGATAACAATCTCTATATCTATATATATATATCTATATATAGATATATATCTATATATATCTATATCTATATAGATATATATAGATATATATCTATATAGATATAGATATATATCTATCTATATATATATATATATATATATATATATATATATATATATATATATATATATATATATATATATATATGTATATATATATAGATATATATCGATATAGATATATATCGAAATATATATATATATATAATATACATTTTTTTTTATAATTCTCCTTTTAAGGAGGTGTGTCCTATGCCTACATACTTTTGCTAATAGGTGTCCTTTATACCCATCTCAAAATGTTGGGAGGTAAGAAATCGCCCCCTGAAGTCTCCCAAAGTAGTGCAGGAACTACTTTTGGGAAGCGGTGTGGCGTCGCACCAATTTGGACAGTTCCATTGCCGTCAGTAGGCGCCAATTTGGCCTGCAATTTGACATGTCAATTCAAAGCTACGTGAACATGGGTGAAGTTGCATAGATATGAGTGGAAATCATGGGTGGTAACTTTTCATGCGACTCTGAGGTCCAAAGCTGCATGAAAAGTCACCGAAGTGTGAAACTAACTTAATGAGATTAATTGATAACACCTTTGAATTAGGCCCTATTTGCACTTGTGCGACTTTAAATTTGCACAGCTTTGCCGTGACGAGAAGCAATGCCCCTGTAATCTTGTGGTGTATGGACCTCAAATCGCATCAAAGTCAAACCAAGGTAGTGCAGGGACGAATGTGTCCCACTTTCAGGATGCACAAGTGACAATAGGGCCAAATTCAAAGGTATTATCCATGAATCTCATTCACACTATTTTGCTGCCACTTTGCCGCTGCAACTTGGCTCCAACTTCTGGGAATGCCTGTGTAATATGGCCACCTATGTACCTCAAGTCACAGGAAAGTCACACCAAAGTAGTACAGAGACTACTTTGAAGTTGGTGCGACTTGAAGTAGCACAGATATAAATGGTTATCATCTCTCTTCTCTCTCTCTCTCTCTCTCTCTCTCTCTCTCTCTCTCTCTCTCTCTCTCTCTCTCTATCTATCTATCTCTATATATATATATATATATATATATATATATATATATATATATATATAATTTATTTATTTTATTTTTTTAATAAAAGGAGCTCTTGTTTATATTTGCATAGTCATTACTGATTTACATCAGCAGAACAAATGCAGGAAGTGATGTGTGGTGATGCCAAGCAAATCAGTGAACCCCACCCACACCAAATCTAACTACCACTATGGTTGCCACCTCATCCCTTTAAACCCAAGCACATGTTAATTACACAGGTTCTGTGGCTGATTAAGGTGTAATTAAACTCGGTGCCTTATCTGCATTTAATTAGCCTCAGAACCTGTGTAATTCGGGTTTTAAGGGATGAGGTGGCAACTCTAACTGCCACATCCACCCCTACATTGAGTGAGCACAAGTACATATCTTATGCTTACCCGGCAAATGAGCAGCACCTCCTATTTGCTCAAGAGGGACCTCGCCATGTCCACCTAGATGGAGATCCTGACCAGCACAGGCACTTCCAAGTGAATACAATGACTCATTTCCATGTGAAACCACGCTCTTTTGATCGCAGCTGCAAATATTTGATCGCAACCACGATTAGTATTTTTTTTATTTTCGTTTATTTGCAGATATGCAAATCTATATTTCTACATATAACGATATTTGAAGGCAAACTAAAGGGAGTTTGATAAGAAATGTTGTCCCTGGGATTGCAGCAGGTGAATTACAAAGACAAAGGCCCAGTTTGAGCCCTGGTTCACTCTGACAGCGGGAGGAATCGTGCGAGTTCAGCTGAACTCACTATTTCATTCCTACATGTCAGTCCCAACTGCGGGGGGAATTTCAGAGACATCTGTGCAGGTTTCTACTTTTGGAAATTGCAACGCTGAACCGATAAGGATGGTGCAATTGCCGTCAATTTGGAATGCGATTTGACGTGTCAATCAATCAATGTGAATCAGGGCTGACACATACAAACACTGCCTATCCAGCTGAATTCATTACCTGCAATTCTCCACATATAAACAATTCTCTTCTATACAAAGACTCCACCTAAAAACCTTTATCATTTACTTGTAGGTGTGCTGAAGAGATTCAGTTTTTTGGTGCACAATTATATCTTATAATTTCCATGGGTATAAGAATGATATTGCACTTCCCCAAAACCACCACCCCAAAACTAATTAAAAAGAAGAAAGAAAAGAGAAAAAACAACAAATAAGCTCAATAATGTAATTTTATTTTGCCAGTATGTAACAAAATTATGTACATTTACTAGCATAAAAAAAAATTATACAGGATATATGGTGCTACAAAACAGCAAAACAGTTAGCAACTGGGTTTTAAGGGCCCTGCTCATAGGAGTTTACAATCTAAAATTTGTCTAAACCTAATGCCCCATACACACGATCGGACATTGATCGGACATTCTGACAACAAAATCCATAGATTTTTTCCGACGGATGTTGGCTCAAACTTGTCTTGCATAAAAAAGGTCACACAAAGTTGTCGGAATTTCCAAACGTCAAGAACGCGGTGACGTATAACACGTACGACGAGACTAGAAAAGGGAAGTTCAATACCAAGTGCACCACCCTTTGGGCTCCTTCTGCTAATCTCGTGTTGGTAGAAGTTTGAGAGATGATTCGCGCTTTTCAGACTCGTGCTCTTCAGTTTGTGCTTGTGAGTTTGTATCTGGTTTTCAATGCATGTAGTCAGTTCGTATCTGTTTTTTCAGTGCGTTCTTGTCCGCTCGTATCTGATTTTCAGCTCGCTCTTTTCAGGCCTTGCTGTTTTTCAGTGCATTCTGTTAGTTCGTTCTGACCAGCCCACCGTTTTGAAGCCACGTTGCGGTTACGTACTCGTCATAGAGTTCGTGCTATGCAGGGGCTTGGTGTTGGGGTTCTTATTTTGACCCAAGCCCAGTCCATGAACAGGGCGAGGAGGAGGAGTTCATGGACCAAGAATTGGTTACTCCAGCGTGACCAATTCTCTCATATGCCTTTGTTGCGGGAGATCCATGAGAATAATCCTGATGATTTCAGTTATTATCTCCAGATGACGGACCCCGTTTTTCACCGTCTGTTGGCTTTGCTGTCCCCTTATATTATGAAGCAGGACACCTGCATTCGGCAAGCCGTCACTCCTGAACAGAGGCTAGTCGCCACGTTGAGGTACTTGGCGATGGGGAGAAGTCTGCAGGACATCAAGTTCTCAACAGGCATCTCCCCCAGGCTCTGGGGATCATTATACCAGAGACCTGCTCTGCCATCATTCAGGTCCTGCAGAAGCACTATATTATGGTAAGTTTTATCCTTTAACATCACATTCTATGTATTTAATGTTTGCTAATGTATTGGATTTCTTTCCTCATTCTCTAATTACCATGATTGTAATATGCTGTGAATGTCCCCTTTGTTCTCATGCATGCTTGAATTTTTTAAACTTCCTTTTTTATCCTTCATGCATATTTGCCTTCACTAACCTCCCCGTCATGCTATCCTGGACCCATACACACCTAGCCTAGTCACTTAACAATGTATTTTGGCAGCTCCATTGTAGTGCTTACCCTAAACATCCCCTAAAATGTGTCCAAATGTTATTTGTGTGCTTAAATTCATGCAGAGTGCCTGAGGCTTTTTTTGGGGGTCCCAAAATCATTTTGGAACCCTCCCTCCCCCCAACTGCTAAGTCAACTGATACCAATCCTCTATCTGCTGACTTTGCCAAACCCATACACACTATAACTACCTCTTTTGTGTTCATATTTATGGATGAATTCACCAAAGCATGTAGTGCAAGGGCCTGCCTGAATACTTTCAAATGGTACTGTTTAAAGTTTTGTTCTCCTATTATCTTGATAGGTAATTGCAGAATGTAAAAATGTGCTTCCATTTGTACAGTGTGTATTTTTATTTTTGTATTATGACACTTCTTACCTGTCCAGTGGGTTAGTGTAAGTAAGGAGGGGCTGGCCAAAGTAACACACATTATGTATGCATTCAGCTCTCAATGAAGTGGAGAGGGTTACCTGTCCAAAACATCCCCTCCCTCAAATTTTTACAATGGGCCATGTAAAGAGAGGGGGGGGAGGAATCTGATAATTGGACCTTATACTCCTTCAAATAAATGTTATACTGATGTTGGCCAAGAATGTTTGTGTCTAATCTGTTCGCAATGTTTATGTGCAAAATGACTTTTTTTTTTTTTCTTGTTTGACTCCACAGTTTTCTTCAGCGCCACAGGAATGGCAGACTGTGGCATCCCACTTTGCCGATCGTTGGGACTTTCCCAACTGTGGAGGGGCAATTGATGGGAAACATGTCCACATAGTTCCACCCCCCAACTCGGGGTCATACTATTATAACTATAAGGGGTTTAATAGTATCGTGATGTTGGCGGTGGTGTTGGCGACATATGAGTTCATGGGGAAGAATGGCCGGATGGTGGAGTAATCGCCCAGACGGAGATCTACAAGTGTCTCCAGAGTGGTGGCTTGGGATTGTCACCTCCGGAAGAGAACATGGAAGGACTCCCGTTTGTCTTTGTTGCTGATGAAGCATTTGGACTGGGTGAACATCTGATGAGGCCATTTCCCATGAGGACCTTTACCCCGGACCAGATTGTTTTTAATTACCGGCTGGCCAGAGCCAGAAGAGTGGTGGAGAATGCTTTTGGGATAATGGCCAGCCGGTTCCACCTATTTCTGACACCAATCCACATGGGGGAATATAAACTGAACCATATTGTGCTTGCCTGCTGCATTCTGCACAATTTTCTTCCAAAAACTATGTGGCCTCAGTTGGGACTGAGGCCGGCTTTCCTGATATTGGTTACTTGATACCGAACTTGTTGATCTTAAAGGACTCACCAGAGGAGTGGGATGTGAACTCAAGTGTGTTCCTTGATGTTCTACACATTACACACCTCCCACAGCTGAAAAAAACAACTTGGTCCAAAAAGGTGGATCCTACTCCTCTGGTGAGTCCTTTAAGATCAACAAGTTCATCACATGTGGGACCACCCACGTCACGTACCTCTTGTCCTGTCCTTGTGGACTTCAGTACGTGGGCAGGACCACCAGAGCATTGGGTGTTCATTTATGTGAACATGTCAACTGGATTAAAAAGGGTTTCAAACACCACAGCTTGTCCAACCGCTTCAGGTTATTCCATGGTAGGGATCCCAGTAGTCTCACTTTTTGTGGTATTGATCGAGTTGAAGCCCATTGGAGAGGAGGTAAACTTAAGAGAGCCATCTCTCGTAATGAGACCCAATGGATTCATCGTTTGAGGACGATGAACCCTCTGGGGTTAAACATTGAACTAGATCTTAATTGTTTCTTGTCTAGTTTTTAATTATTTTTAATTATATTTATTGATCTGGTGAGGCTTGCATTTCATTTTATTTTCTCATTTGTTGTTTTTATTTTATTTTTATTTTATTCTTTTTATTTTGTGTTTATTTTTTTTATTTTCATTTTTACTTTTATCTTTATTTTTATTGTTATTTTCATTCTTTATTTAACTTTTATTTTTTATTTTTTTTGTTATTTTTACTTTTATTCATTTTCATTTATTTTTATTTTTTTTTATTATTATTTTTACTATTATCTTTATTTTTAAATTTGTATTTCCCATTTTCTTTATGGCTTTATTTTTATTTTCACTTATTTTATTTCTTTATTTCTTTGCCTCCTGTGATTTTTACTTATGTATTAAAGCATTGGATTGAGTATGTTGTCATTTGTTCCCACGACACCGGAACTGACGTCTGTTTATTTTGAGGTTTATCCAACCAATATCATGGTGGTTTAGTCCCTCTTATGGAGTGTGCTTTATCCATAGGGGCAACATGTTTTCACAACCAACAAAATGGCCACTGTGCCGATCTGATTGGTGGAGGAAGGGGAGTGTACCTTTCTCTTTTGTGATATAAGGCAGTCAGTTCCAATCGGAAGATAGGTCCTTTGATGACGCCCTGTGGGAGGGCAAAATGCATTGATGCGACGCACTTCCGGTACTGATGTCATTTCCGGTGTTGTTGGAACGCTAATAACCGTGTTTGCTGCATCCTCTGATCATTTCAATGCCTGATTTTAACTTACTTACTTGTAAGTATAACCTTTTATGCGCAATAAATTTTCAATCTTAGCATACTTCACTATTGGGCCCCCATTTTCTTCCTTTTTGGGTACCTGTTTTTGTATGGCTGAGTATTAACGTTGAAGGATCGTTTATCATCTCATCAGTGAACCTGCCATCCTACAACATGTCGTGTCATCACAATGACACAACGGTGTCATTGTGATTTGGTGAGTGGGGACACATGTGGGGGTGTCTTGGTACACCTGAAAATTTTTCTGCAATATTTTCTCTGCACTTCCTGCACACCAGATGTGAAGCATTCCCTGCATTTTTACACATTATTTGTGAATCACCTTCACAGTTTCATATGGACTTTGTTTTTGTTATCACTTATTATGGGTTTTTGTTTGTGAGCACTGTATTTATATTTTATCACTATGTCCAGGTGTCTAGCACTTTCTCTATAGCAGCTTCATTCATTTTTTTTATCACCCATTTTTTTCACACCATCAGCGCGAGTTTATATATTTAGATATATATTTTCCCAATATTTCATTTGATTTACTGCTTGTGTTTCTTTCAGCTGTCTCCTAGGTTCTCCAATGGGCTTTTTTTTTTTTTTTTTGGCCATTTTCTTCAATAGTGCAAACGTAATTTCTTTGATACATGAGGTGACAATCTCTTCTTCAGCTATTATGTTGTGGGTCTGCTACACACACACTTGTTTTTGTTGTTAATGTATGTAATGCATTAATGATAAAAATATTCATAATTGTAAGCACCATGAAGTAATTTTTGGGAGTCGCGAAAATGGCATGATTGTTGGAAATTATAAAGCACTGTAGGTGCTATTTACTAAAGGAGAATCCACTTTGCACTACAAGTGTAGTTGAAACTGCACTTGTAGTGCAAAGTGGATGTTCCTTTAGTAAATAACCCCCATTGTTACTGTAAACACCAGCTTACTCCAAAAAATGCTTTTGAGCATTGAAAGAAGAAGCCACACATTGTTGAGTATAAAACTTTACTCAAAGCACATTCACATGTGTGTTTATAAAAGGGTTTTTGAACAAACCAACATCTTTGTTGTATAACATTATTTTTTGTCACAGTAATTAGAAATAGCCTTTTTTGGTTAAACAGGCATGTTTCAAAGCATAACATACACAACTCAGGAACTTACAAAGTTCAACTTTGATAAAGTGAAGGCAATATCAGACATTAGTATGTCAAAACTATGTTGATCTTGCCTTCATCAGATGGGGTGATGTCACCCCTGTAAAAGCCAAATTTTGAAGATGCACACAAATTGAGACTCAAAATGGGGATTTCCCTCCTGATTCCATGCCTAATGTCAACATGTGCTAGCTCCCATCATGGGGGATCAATGGACGTGTTTTGGGGTTGCAACCCCTTCCTCCCAGCTACTTTAGTTGGGAGGAAGGGGTTGCACCCACAAAACGCGTACATTGATCTCCCGTGATGGCAGTTAGCACATGTTGACATGCTGTGTGCTTCTTCAAAATTTGGCTTTTAAAATACTTTAAAACTTTTTTTTAAAAGCAAAAATACACAATAAAAAAGGGTAAAATTTTTGTGTGGTTTAGATTCTCCCTAAAACATCAATGATGTTCTTCATTTTTTTGTTGAACATCATTGATGTTTTGCTTAAGATTTTCTAAATCGCGATTGCACCCCATTATATCCCCGATGAGGATCTGGGCACTTTCACTTGTGAAATGACATTCTTGTTCCACAGCATCCACATCACCTAAAAAAAAAAAACACACCATGTATTATAAATATGCAGGCATCTATTACCTGAAGCTGTGGTCTCAGACACTCACCCGTTGTGGTGACAATTTGGCACACTTCCAAAACATCTCCTCCTCCTCTGCTTGTGTTTTGGTGACTTCCCCTTCATTTGGAGGTGGTGGGTCCCTGGTGTCCTCAGATGTCCCGAGTCTTTTCTCTCCTATGTGAATAAAAAAAAGGTATACTTAGCACACAGATATTTGAGGGCAGATATAGTAATATGAAACATTGCTTGGAATTGTCGTACAATTGTGTGTTTTGGCAGAGTTCCAAGCTGAAGACATTTTTATTACTTGGAGACACCCCAAGTATCCACTGGAGCACCTGTGTGGGACACCCTAAAAAGTTTGTTCTGGTGTCCCACACTAGTACTCCTGCGTCCAGATGTGTAAACAGCTGCTGAGTGTCCTCTCCTTTACACTGAATCAAGTTTGCATTTCATTCTAGTTATACACCCAATCTAGACAACAAACTTCTTTTAATACAAATAGGCCTGAACAAATGTAGTTAACCTGCATGTGCCCAAAACATTGTATTTTAGTGGGCGAACGAATGATGTTTCCTACGACCAATTTATGTGCCCATGGCCATGAAAGTTGCCTTTTTAAACTGTACAACAGTAAAGAAAAGCACATGGGGCAGCATGCAAGTAATAATAATAATAGGAACACAGGACAACTACTTACTTTTTAGAAGCACTCTCTTGATCCTTCTGTACTGATCGTGCTCCCTCAATTTGAGGTCTGACCAGCGTTTCCTCAGTTGATCCTTGGATCGCCGTACCCCAAAATTCTTCAAAACTTTAGTCATGGTCTTGGCCTTTCTGACATTTGGGTTTGGGTAAGGTCCATGCTTCCCATCATAGTCAGCCCTCTTCAAGATGTCCACCATCTCCAGCATCTCACTAAAGGACATATTTGAGGCCTTGAATCTCCTCCTGGATTGGGACGTTCGTGGCTCCGGGCTCTCGTTGCTGAGATTATCATGCACCTGCTGTGTCTCCACCATGTGCTCTCTCCCCACTGCGCCGAAAGACAAGGGGGGGGGGAATAGAGTTTCACGCATGCGCAGTGTATATAAAGCGTAACATACGATCTGTGAGCGGAGGACGCAGTAACGGAAGCGACGATCGTTCTAACGAAGGTACAATTTTAACTTTGTGCATCACTGGCCCTATACTACTTATAGATTGAGGCCTATATTGGGTCAAGATTAGGAGAGTTTAGCCTGACATTAGGGTTTGTCTTGTGTTGTGTTGTGTCTTGCAGAGAAAATGGATGGGTTCAAAGACAGCAGCTTTCTCCCAATCTTCATAGACAAGTACAGGGAGCTGCCCTGTCTGTGGCAGGTCAAACATCCGCATTATAACAACAAATTAAAGAGGCAGGCAGCAATGGAGAAACTGCTGGAGTTGGTGAAGCCGCATGTCCCCACGGCAAACATCCCGTATTTAAAAACAAAAATCGGTGGCCTGAGGAGCACATATCTTAGGGAGTGCAAGAAGGTCCAGTATTCCCAGAGGTCAGGAGCAGTAGCAGATGACATTTATGTACCCAGGCTGTTGTACTAGGAGAGACTGAATTTTTTATGTCAGACCAGACTGAAGTCAGGCCATCACTCTCCACTCTTACTTCCACCCTTCCTTCCACGCTTCCTTCTACCTCAGCTGAGGCTTCCGACGCCCAACCTGGGCCTTCCAGCCAGGAAGAAGTGGAGGAGCCCAGACAGTAGTGGCCAAAAATGATTGTGACAAGAATGAAAAATGCTGGGTCAGAATGATAGTCTTTTCTATTTGTTAATATTCAATTTGCAACAGTCATGAGCTGAAAATTGTGTGTGATGACCAAAAAACTAAAACTATGTCCCTTTTTCATACACAGGAAAGCCTCAGCCAGGTGGAGGGCGTGAAATGTGGCAGCCAGGAGGAGGCTGTGGAATGTGGCAGCCAGGAGGAGGCTGTGGAATGTGGCAGCCAGGAGGAGGCTGTGGAATGTGGCAGTCCGGAGGTGGCAGGGGTTAGTGGCAGCCAGGAGGTGGCCAGGCCCAGTAGCCTGATAGAATCACAGGTGTCTCCCCTCCGCCTTCCACCAAAAAGGCCCAGGAAGGGGAGGAACGTGGAGGAGTCAGTGCTCAGGCTGATTGGAGAGGCTTCTGCGGCCCTCAGAACCACCCCCACTCTTCAAGAGGCCTTTGCCTCCATGGCTGCATGCAAACTGCAGGAAATGGAGGAGGGCCAACGCCTCTTGTGAAATCATGTACCTCACACGAAATAAGGTTTTGAGGGGCGAAATCACCAACAAAACCCACCTGTGTGAGTTGGACCATCCTCCTGCCACACCTCCAACACCTCAGCCACAGTCTGGATGTAAGCCTGGAAGGAAGACAAGAAAGTGATGGCCTGGGTTCAGTCTGGTCTGACAAGACGCAGGCTATTGTATGACCACAGCCTGGGACATACATGTCATCTGCTGCTGTTCCTGATCTCTTGTAGTCTGGGACCGGATTGTGCTCACTATTATAAGGACTCCTCAGGCCACCAATTTTGGCTGGCAAATAATTGATGTGTGACCTGGGGTACAAAGGCTTCACCAATTTCAGCAGTTTCTCCAGCG
Source organism: Aquarana catesbeiana (assembly GCF_042186555.1). Taxonomy (NCBI): domain Eukaryota; kingdom Metazoa; phylum Chordata; class Amphibia; order Anura; family Ranidae; genus Aquarana; species Aquarana catesbeiana. Next base: position 524,238,348 of record NC_133324.1, on the reverse strand, counting down.
TTGCCTTCCTCTTTATTTGGTTATGACCCCTAATAAAGGGATATTTATTTTTCACAAATACTTGCCTATGAGTTTTCCTTCAAAAAGGACAGTTTGTGAGTAGGCAGGTACAGTTCAAAAATACAAAGTCAAATTAACAAGGGACACCAACACCAAACAACCTCCTTGAGGTTAAAAAATACTAGAGAATAATGGTGTTGTGGTAACTTGACACACACAACCTGCAAAAAAAAAACAAAAAACAGGAGATCTTGATTAAAAAAAAACAACCAAAAAGAAAAACAAAAAAACGAATTCTTTTGGAGATCTGACGAAAATAAAAAAAATTATATTCATGAACTCGCAAGAAATAATAAAGAAATCAGTTTGTGAGAACTCTGTGTGAATATGAGCAGCAAAACAACGTTATTCTAGCATAAAGAAGAAGAGAGTGCGCTGCATTAAAAGATTTTAAAATTTGCAGCGTGACGAATGTGCTACCTCCATTACAAACGGTAGTTTTACCAGACCGAGCGCTTCCGTCTCGTAATTTATTCTGAGCATCCGTGGCACTTTGTACGTCGGAATTGTGTACACACGTCGGAATTTGCGCGAACGGATTTTGTTGTCGGAAAATTTGAGAATCATATCTCAAATTTTGTGCGACAGAAATTCCGATGGAAACTGTCCGATGGAGCCGCACAGTTGGAATTTCTGACAACAAGCTCCGATCGCACATTTTACGTCGGAAAGTCTGACTGTGTGTACGCGGCATTAGAGTGAACACAGCTTTACTTTCAGTGTATAACGGGCAACACATCACATTTTTACCTGCAAGATTATAGAAACATACTTAACAGTCATTATTCTTACAAAGCATTCCAACATATTAAAAAAGGCACATATTCAAACTAACACCCACCACCACCCCACAATCCACACGCATACATTGGGGAGTATGTTCTGCTGGAAGCTGCATTTCAAAGAGTAGAAGGTTAGCAGATGCTCCCAAACCATGAATGCTTGTTCAGACAGGAATAGAAGAAAGGTAACAGCGCTCTCTGCAGGGACAACTCAATCCATACACCAGGTCCACTCACAGGTGCCGAGGCTCGATGTGTCTCAACACACTCCAATGCAACAGTAATTTATTTATTTATTTCAAGTACTTATATAGCGCTGTCAATTTACGCAGCGCTTTACATATACATTGTACATTCACATCAGTCCCTACCCTCAAGGAGCTTACAATCTAAGGTCCCTAACTCCCATTCATACATACTAGGGACAATTTTAGACCTACCAGCATGTCTTTGGAGTGTGGGAGGGAGGAAACCGGAGTACCCGGAGGAAACCCAGGCAGGCACAGGGAGAACATGCAAACTCCAGGCAGGTAGTGTCGTGGTTGGGATTCGAACCAGCGACCCTTCTTACTGCTAGGCAAAAGTGCTACCCACTGCACCACTGTGCCGCCCGAGGAGATCCGGCAAAACTGTAATCCTTGAAGTGTCCTTTTATTGTCACTCTGATGTACCAATAAACAACACTTCAAGGATTACAGTTTTGCCGGCTCTCCTTATTACTCAGACAGGAATACACACACATTGACAGCATTGCCACATTTCAGCAAACGAACAGCCTTAGGTGGGCGTTTGTCAATATGCAAAATATCATTCCTTCTCCCCCACAAATCACAGCAAAAAACCTGGCCTTCTCAGGCCAAACAAACCCCCCTACTGCAGCCCTTTATATAAGATAGGTATATTGTTAGCACATTGACACACGCCTATCAGAAGTACAAGCCCACCAGTATCTTTCAATCTGTCTCTTCATGTATGTCTAAAGTGATTGCACCTGATGAGCAGGAACACATAAAACTGTTTGCAACTGTGTTAGCCCTTGGCTATGTGCATCAAATCTCCAACTACAGGCCAAAGATCGAAGTCCATTTGCATGCACTTAAACAAAGCAACAGTTTTAATATGTAAGCATATGTACCTGTGCAGTGTAAACCTTACAATTTTAAATGTCCAAGTCCCTGGGTATGATTAGTGCTAACAAACATTAACATCAGTCCCTGGCTGCAATGAGCTTCCAATCTAAAGTCCAAAACTAACTTTCTTACATTAGAGACTATTTAGACAGGAGACAAATAAAATGCCAGCATGTCTTTGGATCGTGGTGAGAAACCCACACAGGGACAACATATAGACTTCAACACAATCATTAATATGTTGGGGAACTGAACCAGCAACCCCAGTGCCGCTAGATGAAATTGCTACCCACTTAGCCAGCGGACAGCCTCACACATGTCTGCATCTCTGTGGTGTGAACCAGTCCTAAGTCCATGCTCAGTGCCACAAGCAATATACAATATATTGACCTAAGTATTGGGACGCCTGCCTTTATACGCACATGAACTGTAATGGCATCCCAGTCTTAGTTTGTAGGGTTCAATATTGAGTTGGCCCACCCTTTGCAGCTATAACAGCTTCAACTCTTCTGAGAAGGCTGTCCACAAGGTTTAGAAGTGTGTCTATGGGAATGTTTGACCATTCTTCCAGAAGTGCATTTGTGAGGCCAGGCACTGATGTTGGACGAGAAGGCCTGACTCGCAGTCTCCGCTCGAATTCATCCCCAAGGTGTTCTGTTTTTTGAGGTCAGGACTCTGTGCAGGCCAGTCAAGTTCCTCCACCCCAAACTCACTCATCCATGTCTTTACGGACCTTGCTTTGTGCACTGGTCCAAATCATTTGGTGGAGGGGGGATTATGATGTGGGGTTGTTTTTCAGGAGTTGGACTTGGCTTCTTAGTTCCAGTGAAGGGAACTTTTAAGGCGTCAGCATACCAAGACATTTTGGACAATTTAATGCTCCCAACTTTGTGGGAACAGTTTGGGGATGGCCCCTTCCTGTTCCAACATGACTGCATGGCAGTGCACAAAGCAAGGTCCATGAAGACATGGATGAGTCAGTTTGGGGTGGAGGAACTTGACTGGCCTGCACAGAGTCCTGACCTCAACCCCATAAAATACCTTTTGGCTGAATTAGAGCAGAGACTGCGAGCCAGGCCTTCTCATCCAACATCAGTGTCTGGCCTCACAAATGTGCTTCTGGAAGAATGGTCAAACATTCCCATAGACACGCTAAACCTTGTGGAAGCCTTCCCAAAACCTGTTATAGCTGCAAAGGGTGGGCCATTTCAAATTTTAACCCTACGGACTAAGACTGGGCTGCCATTAAAGTTCATGTGTGTGTAAAGGCAGGCGTCTCAATACTTTTGGCTAGATAGTGTATCTGGCAAAATTTACAATGGTGTTGGAACCCTCCTACACATAAACACTACATTTAGACACAGTTTTAGGACCTGGGAGATGAGACAACTTTTCTACATGAAGCTGCATGTTTGGGATTCCAACCCAGACCCTCAGAGACCCTCAAGTTCTAACCTCTAAGCCACAGAGCTGCCACATGTGAGAACCTCCTTCACGTAAATCAGGGGTCTCAAACTGGCGGCCCTCCAGCTGTTGCGAAACTACAAGTCCCATCATGCCTCTGCCTGTGGGAGTCATGCTTGTAACTGTCAGCCTTGCAATGCCTCATGGGACCTGTAGTTTCACAACAGCTGGAGGGCCGCCAGTTTGAGACCCCTGACGTAAATACACATAAATACTGCATCTCTTTGGACATATAGGTGGTGGAATTACTCTAGAGTTATTCTTCTTGATTTATTCTGTGATATTTGGTGGGTGAGTGTAGAATAGTGATGTTACTCTCTAATTTTTGGGAATTACATTTTGATTTCTGATGTTGGTACACATATCACATTTTTGGGGCTCAAATTATGATTATTTGGAAATAATAAACGTGAACCATTTTAAATTTGCATCAGTAATGGTATTGTTTGCGGTTTGTAAAGACACCTGTGTGAGTTTGGGTAAAGATTTTTGTGAGATGGAGAGTAACAAGTGAAAGTGAGAGAGAAAAAAATATTTTATCAAAACATTCAATATTCTAGCATTCTTAAAAACAAAATAGATGAGAAAAAAATAAATTAGAAGCAGCAACATTGTTGCAAGGAACATTTATTTCAGAGAAAGATACATTTCATCTCAACATTAAAAGTATTTATTTGGGAAAGTTACAATTGTACCATAAGAATCAATGGCTGAAACTTGCATTGGATTATAAAAGCGCCGATTTTCATTCTTAAAAATGCATTTTAGCCCAGCGCTAATTTTGGTATTTACTATAGTGCCCTGTAAAAAAGCCATGGGAGCTAAAATGAGAGCTGTTTGCAGGTCTGAGCATGTTCAGTTGTGTTGGCACCTAGATGTACAGGGACGGGGAATTTATCTCTTTTCAGACTTTTAAAGATATTTCAGTGTAGAAATCATTTTTTCACACAGTTTAGAAGCAGATTATCATCAAACAATATACCGCATATTTCAGTACCATTTAGGCAATTATATCATGCTTTAAACATTATTTCTATTGACACTACTCCAGGTTTTAGCAGAGTAAGGGTTTGGGCGCTATTTGTTTTCAGGGAACTTTAGTAAATTCAATTTTGGGAGTATTTTTTTTTACCAGCGCTATAGTGAATACCGTTTCAGCGCTAATTTGCGGTAATTAGCACTAATTAGCACTGCGACGCTATAGTAAATGACCCCTTTATTGTCTTTGTTGCCCTTCTTGGTACTCTCTCCAGTTCAAGGACATGCTTCTTGAGAAATGGTGACCAAAACTGTATGGCATGCTCAAGATGTGGCCGAACCACAGTTTTGTAAAGTGGTAAAATTATATTTTTATCTCTTGAGTAAATACCCTTTTGAATGCATGTGTTTTTTTGTTTTTTTTTTTGTTTTTTTTTGTTTGGCAATAAAAATTCTTTCCAAAAAAACATCAGCAGAGGTTACAAACAGGTGCATTTCCATTACAGAAAAATGTCCATAGATATACAGAGACATACAAAGGGAATAGGCTTGATCCATCCAAAACAACTGTTACCAAAATTCTCACATGTCACAGACAATGCATTTGAAAACAATTTACCTCAGAAGCTGATAAGCACCTTTTCCCCCATTTTTTTTAACAGGGTTAACAGTAAACCTCATACTCCGATATTTAAAACATAAACATTTAGTATCCGAAACAAAAAATGTATCCCCTCCTGTCCCAGTAATGTGTGTGCTAGTTCTCCTCAATACACCATCTAAGAGAACATCATTCCTTCCCCTCCCATCCCCTAACCCTTCAAATATTGACTTCCCCTTCTAGTGTGTGAGTAGAGTAAAGCCAGCGGAACCAAACCTTCCTAAACCTTTTTGAAGCTCCCCTGGCCTCATAGGTCATACAATTCAAATAAACAAAGTAAGTGAAAGCTGCTGGCAACACCACAACAGAACAATTTGTGTTAAACCATATATAAGACATAAATTCCCGCTAAATGGTGAAAAAAATGAAATGAAACCATAAAGAATCGATATGAAAACAGTTCATGTAGTGCTTCAAAAACAATATCAATGGTGATGATAAGCAAAAATTCTCTTGCTGGGTGTCCAATGAGTGAATGGAATTCTGTATAAAACTTCACCCGAGTGAACCTCCACCGTGAGTCATACAAAATGTTTGCTTACCAGAACACTAGACTCCAAATTATAAGAGTTTAGACATGCAGTGGATAGTAAACTGACAGTCAGAACAACTTCCTCTGCTTTAGGCTGAAGAGGATAGTGTCATGGCTGACAGTGCAAATCGCTCCAATTCACAACCCATGAGGAGGAAAGAAATTGTCTTTGTGTAAAACGTTAAGGTATTTTATTATGTGTGCAAAGTGATGCTAAGAACTTACAGAAATCCAGATAAAAGCCAGCATAAGAAAATCTAAAGTTCCCAGGAAATGGTCCCCTTGTAAACCTATTCGGTTTGCGTGGTCCATGTCTGATATGATCACGCAAGCCGAATCTGTTTACAAGCAGACCAGTTCCCGAGAACTTTTGATTTTCTTATGCTGGCTTTTAGTTCTTAGCATTACTTTGTGAAAATAAAAGAAGAAACTGCGCATTTATATCATAAATTACATATCATAAATCACCATAGTGAATAAATCTTCATTTGAATTATAAAAAAAAAGTTCATGTATAAATCCCACACGTGAATAAATGTCCTCAGTGAGTCCTCTCTACCCGCATGCAGACACAAAATGCATTAACCAAACACGACCCAGCTACCGGAAATAACGTATCTCAAGCCTACCCAAGCGACCCAAGCCTACAGCACCTGGTATTCCCAGGCAGTCTTCCATCCAGCTACTGACCAGGTCCGACCCTGCTTTGCCTCCGAGATCAGACGAGATTTTGCACGTTAAGGGTGATGTGGCCGTAGGTCGTGTTTGAAATGCGTTATTTCCGGTCAGCTGAAACGCAGGTGGAGCACTAACCGATGATTCCTATACAATATATGCTGATCCTTGTCTTCTTTAATGAAGTGCAATACAACCTTATTTTTAAACAAATGATTTGAATTACAGCACCATGAGAGCGTTCTTTCCTCTCCATATGGTAAAACTGGAGCTTTGAATACGCTATCTATATAAATATTGAATGGATAACAGCAGCGGTTTGGATTCATTCCTGTGGCCTCATGTAAGACATCTTGGATTTTCCCATATGCCTAATTTCACTCCCTGTAATAGGTGTCAATTAGGTCTGGTGAGTGCATTGTGTCTGCGTGCAAGTGGAGAGGAACCTTTCCTATAGGTGTTTTTTACTCTATGTGGGCAGTTCCTTTCTTCCTCATGGGTTGTGAATTGGAGCGATTTGCACTCTTAGCCATGATACCATCCTCTTTAGCTTAAAGCAGAGGGAGTTGTTCTGACCATAGGTTTACTATCCACTGCATGTCTAGACTCTTATAATTTGGAGTCTAGTGTTCTGGTAAGCAAGCATTTTGTATGACTCACGGTGGAGGTGCACTCGGGTGAAGTTTTAAACAGCATTCCATTCACTCATTGGACACCCAGCAAGAGACTTTTTGCTTATTATTACCATTGATATTGTTTTTGGAGCACTACATGAACTGTTTTTATATTGGTTCTTTATTGTTTCATTCTTTTCACCATTTTCACCATGCAACTTATGTCTTATATAATTATCAGCAATGAACTCCTTCACCTGGGATCACAGGGGCCTAACTTTAGAACATTCCCATACCATGTGTAGAAAGGTACCTGGCATTTATTACATACAGAAGAGTCTTGTTTATGCATACAGATAAGCGAGCTGGAGTATAATATAACTGGTGCAAATATCTTAACTGAATCATCCTATCTGTGGATGCAATAACAGTGGTTAGATATGTATCAAGCACCTCACTCCACATCTCATCTGAGAACTCTGGTGCAACACCAATCCAATGGGCTTTAGCTTTCCCAACCAACTGAATCCCCAGAACCCAAAGCCGCATAATATCTGGAGACCAATTTAGTGGGATCCGCGTCTGGCAAGAGTGCCACCAATGGAATATTATGTAGCTAAACTATCCCCCTCCCAAACTGGGCTACTGCAGCAAAAAGACACAAGTCCATCTAGTTCACCCAATAAAAAAATAAAATAAATAAATTTATATATATAGATATATCTCTATATATATATTTATTTATTTATCTCGTACAATCCCATATACACAATGCTATACCCACAGTTGGTCCAGAGGAGGGCGAAAAACCCCAGCAAAACATGCACCCCAGGAGGGTAAGCGGTAAAGCCTTCCCCCGAAACTACGCTGACAAAACGGTGACAAAATGTCCAAAAATTTAGACACCAGAAGTTAAATCTGGACCCCCAAATACCTAAAAGACCTGGACAACGGAATGGGGCAGCTAGCAGGAATACTCGGGACATCATCAATTGGGAACAGAGATGATTTAGACCAGATTATACAGAACCTGGAAAAGTCCCCGAATTCCTGAATCGGGGCAAAAGCGTCGGACAGGGAGGGACCCGAGTCCTGCAGGTTTAAAAGCATGTCATCAGCATACAACGACATGCGTTCTTCCAGTTGGCCCAAAGGCAAACCAGAAAAGGTAGTATCTGCTCATAATTTTGCGTAACGGCTCAATTGCCAGAGTAAATAGAAGGGAGGATAGGGGGCACCCCTGTCTAGTTCTCCAAAATATAGGAAAGGGATCAGAAATTACTCCATTAATATGTATACGCACCACTGGGTCAGTATACAATGGCCGCACCCACAACACAAGCCCTTGCATCGGAGTTATCATATAGAGATTGCAAATTTACAGAAAGTCGTCTAATATTCATCTGGGCACATACCTGGCATAAAGCCAGTTTGATCAGCATTAATACATTTCAAAATGACCTCCTGTAGTCTACCTGCCAGGACTTTAGCAAGAATCTTAGTGTCAACATTCATCAGCGAGATCGGACGGTACGAGTTACACTCTTTAGTATCCTTCCCACTCTTCGGTATTAAGACCACAAGAGCTTCCCGTATAGAAGTTGCCAGTCTACTCTTCTCTCTCGCTGAGTCAAACACCTGGAGTAATCTGGGAGCCAGCATGTCCCTAAACATTCCGTACCACTCTGAGGGCAGGCTATTCAATCCGGGAGATTTCAGAGGAGAAAAGGAAGCAATGGCTGCCTCAATTTCTTCCATCTTAATGTCCTTGTCCATCAAAACCTGATCATCCTCTGAAAGTTCTGGGAGGTCAATCTCGGACTGGTAAGCGGAGAGAGCAGCCTGACTCACAGAAGCATGGGACGCATACAGATCTCTATAGAATTGAATAAAAGCCTGTAAGTCATCTACTCCTTCCCTTTGTGGCAGTCAGATAGCAGCTATATGTACCAGCACATAATCAGATTTCACTAAGTAAGCTAATAAGCGACCACTCTTGTCCCCATACTCAAAAACACACCACCGCTGAGCCAGCATGTTCTTGATAGTATGAGCAGACAAGACCGATCGGAGCTCACGAGTCGCCTGCTGTCAGTCCACCAACCTACCAGGTGTAGGTTCACGAACATATGCAGCCTCCGCAAGAGAAACAGCGTTCTCTACCTCTGACACCGTAGAAGCGAGCTGAAATTTACAGCTTCGTACCTTCGCAATGAAAACCTCTCTCAGAGTAGCCTTAAAGGCTTTCCATGGGAGCAATCGTGATCCACTGGCATGGTTCTCTACCCAATAGTGACAGATAGCTTTTGTGCATGCAATCCTAACATATTCTTCTTGTAACCAGTTAGCCTCAATTCGCCAGTGATGGAAACCTTGCTGAATACCCAGATGAAGATGTAGGGACATGGGTGAGAGATCATAGATCGCTCTTGGCAAATATTGGCTCAAATCCACCAAGCCCAACCGGGACCCCTCAGCAAGTACAGTGTCATCTTGGATAACGACCTATGCATCTCTGAATACAAAGCGACCACAGCCTGTATAGAAATAGGAAGTGCCTTTGTCACCAGAGTAGTTACCCCCTAGCATAGGAGGAAATAGTAGCATGATACTCCCCAACTATATGAGCCCTTTTTAAAGTCAGATTCCTGTAGCCCTGCAATTGGGTCTCCTACAGGAAAATAATATGCGGTTTGTACTTTTTGAAATAATCAAATACCAGTGAGCGTTTGAATTTTGAATGAAGCCCTCGGATGTTTCAAGACACCAACTGTAGATTCAACTCCATTTTTTATAATAGGGGAATATAGCATAAAGGAGTATTGTAGCATCAGAATAAGGATGCCCATTCTGCCAGAGCTCCAGGACTCCACACAACACAATACAGAGACCCAAATGGACATCAAGGGGTACAAAGCAATTAAAAAAGGGCACATTAAGGCAGTTATACACATTCCCAAGACCACAAAAAAACAAACTTAAATCCAGAAAATAACTGTAAAGAGAATAAAATCGCCCCCCACCCCTCCTTCCTGCACCCAGCCCAACTTGCCAAGTGCTTCATGTCCATAACCTGAAACCACTAGGAACAGAGGCGAGATCCACAAGGGAATCATACAGGCCTACGACACCAATTCTTGGTAGTTGAAAAACCCATTAAGAAATAAAAAGTAAGTCTTGTAGAAAAAAAAAAAACATCCATGTAAACAGTATCTTGTAAAAGTCCAGTCTAGTTAGCATCATTCTGAGAGTTGCAGGACAACATCCAATATAAGGAAGCAGGGCTGAACTGATACCCCCTAAAAAAAAGCTGGCGCGTTGGCGAGACCCGTTTTACATATTCCACCACTGCCACTGGCTCGCTGCCCAGACTGGTTGCTAGCCGCGGCCCGCCTGACGTCTAACAACCAGTGACATCATGAGAAGGAGTGCAAGGCCGGGCCCAGCATTGACGAGGAGGATTTAACTGCCTCCTTCTCTGCGCCGTGTTTAGCTCCACCCACCTCCTCCCTGCATCTTCTCCAGTGGCATGGATGCACTGGGGGCGGGGGTGTCCTGAGTGGGCTGTCCTCTGGGTCCCCTTTGGTTAGCGCCAGCCAGACCAGTGTATGTTTGCATTTGGCTGATTTTCTGTATAATAACTGCAGTTCCACTGGCCGTAGAGGCTCTTATGGTGTGATATCTCTCTCCTCCTTGTTGCAGTCAGTCACACATTTTATTTTGGCATTGGTTTGGAACTGTGCAAATTTTCTCCCCCTCAGGATTCGCCGCTCACCTCTCACTTGTTTCCTAGAAACATCTCCTCCCATCCAATTTACTGGCCGGCTGATTGAAATTCCCGTGTGAAGGTTACAGAGGGCTTTTCCTGTGTGCTGTCATCTGTTATCTTCAGTCTTTTTATTCTGTTATATGCTTTATTGTATCCCCCCCCCCCCCATTATTCCAATATTGTTGAATAACGTGGGTGGATGATGGGAGTTGTGGAATAATGTGCAAGGATAATGGGAGTTGTGAAATAATATGGGTGGGTGGATGATGGGAGTTGTGGAACATTGTTGGTGGATGATAGGAGTTGTGGAATAATGTGGGTGGATGATGGGAGATCTCCATCATCTGGCCGCCTGTGATTAGTAAGATGTTAAGTCACATTGGGATTCAGCTGACGTTCAATGTGATAGCACAAATATTAGTGGAGTTTTTAGGCTTGTCTCTTCCCTCCAGTTTTACACTCTGACCTCCAGGCTCACTCATCCGTCACCATGAACAGTGACATCCAGCAGCCAGTGGCAGGAGGGGCATTCACCTTCCCGGGGCTCCGGTGTGTTGGACTGGTTGTAGGCTGCGGGTGGCACAGGCAAGTGACACTGCATCTGGCAGCAGGCTTTGGGTGGCAAGTTGCACACTGCATCTGGCTGCAGGCAACGGAGGCAAGTAACAAGCTGCATTTGGTGGCAGGCGTCGGGGGCATGCTGCATCTCGTGTCAGGCGATGGTGGCAAGTGATACACAGCATCTGACAGCAGGCGATGGTGGCAAGTAACAAGCTGCATCTGGTGGCAGGCAACGGTGGCATGCTGCATCTGGTGGCAAGTGACAAGCTTGGGGTTCCCACTGATTCTGCATTATGGTGAGTTGAACTATTTCATTATATATTACAATGTAGTAATAGAAATAATGTGATTTGATCATCCTGATCCTCGTCGAGTATGGTGTTGGGATGATTTCAGTGCACACACCAGCTATTCGAATGACAAATCACCCGCCACTGAATTCCCTGTCAACCCCGAGACATTCCCCCCCCCCCTTTTTTTTTTTTTTTTTTTGGAAGGGGAAGGGTGTCCCTTATTAGCAGTTTGGAAACGTGGTCATCCTAGCTACACAGTGCTATGTTTACAGAGATGCAGCAGTACGAGTGCGCTCCTGCATCCATTCAACACAGTCACTTCCCTCTCCGCTCGGCCTGAAAGGAGCAACCTACGCCCTGCCTGGCGTGAAGTCATTCAGAGGCCAGGAGCCACAATGGAAGAGGAGCAGTGCAGCCGCTCCAACCTGCAGCAAATCCACTACCTACAGCGAGTGAGCACAGAGGCTGCATGGCTTTGTCATAATGACTTAACTGTGTGATCCTACTGGTTAACTTTTTAATTTGGGATTATGTGTGTCTGCCAGTGTGTTAATTTGGGGATTCTGTGTGTCTGCAAGTGTGTTCTTTTGGGATTCTGTGTGTGCGCTTCCAAGTGTGTTAATTTTGGATTCTGTCTGCCAGTGTGTATATTTGGAATTATGTGTGTGTCTGCAAGTGTGTGTATTTTGGAATTATGTGTGTGTGTGTGTGTGTCTGCCACTGTGCTAATTTGGGATTATAAATATGTGTTTGGGATTGTGTGTGTTTGTGTGTGTGTCTGCCGGTGTGTTAATTTGGGATTTTGTGGGTGTCGATGTGTTAATTTGGGATTGTATGTGTGGGTGTCGTTGTGTTAATTTGTGATTCTGTGTGTGTTTATCAGTATATGTGTGTGTATCTGTCAATGCAGCATGCACACATACAATGATTTTGCACACAAACAAAAATCATCACAAACACATACTGATATTACACACACACACACACACACACACACAGAAACCATGACAATCAAACAATAGAAATTACTTTCTTGAGACAGGGGTAGTTAGGAAATTTTTTTAGACCTGCAGGGGTACTTCACAGTAAAATGTTGAGAAACACTGCTGTAGATCATATGTAGATCTCAAAGATGCTTCTTCACTTGTTGAAAACTGGCCCGCTGCTTCTTAGTTGTAACATAAAAATCAGGGTAAATAGAAATGCGGCAGCCATTAAATTCCATCTCTGGACAAGATCTCGCAGCCCGCAAGATATTTTCTCGGTCGCAGAAATGCAGGATCCGTGCAATCATCTGATGCAGAATCTTCGGTGGTGCCTGAGCAGGAATATGATAAGCGCGTTTAATGGCAAACAGTCGGGTAAAGGTACCAGGTTCCATATTTGCCTGAAGCCAACATTCCAGGAAATCTTCAGGATACGTCCCTCTGCCCCTTCTGGAAAGCCCACCAGGCGAATGTTGTTTCTGCGCATACAGTCCTCCATATCCGCCATCTTCGCAGTATGTTCAGAGAGGGCCTTTCTGGAAACCTGAGCGTCAGTTTTCCAAGGGTCTGACTGAGTCCTTGAGAAAACTGATCTGCTGTTCAGCAGCAGCCATCCGCTCTCTCACCTGCACATCCTGCCTCATGAAGGAGAACTTCATTTCGGGCCCTTCAATGTTTCAGGGTGGACTGGCAGAGGTGAATAGCTGTCTTTATCTGCTTAAGGGAGGGTTCAAGATCCCCTTTCCCCTCCTGGTTAGACTGTGCAGGCGGGGAATGCCATTGGTCCAGTGATCTCCCTCTGGGTCTTAGCTGAGCCCATGGAGTCTTAGGACTGACCTGCTGCAGCACGGACCTCCAGGCCACTGTCCCAGAGCTGTGTATTGTGTGGCTCCGCAGCTGCTGCCTCATGGCCGCCAGCGCCATCTTAGGACCCCCAGGCAAATTTTGCCTGTATTTAACCATCCAGGAGGGGCCTCTGAGTATTCCCCGAGTCAAGGGAAGGCAATCGCAGGCCCCCTGCTCGCAGAATCGCTGTAGGATTACAGTCTCATGGATGGAGCTCTCTCTGAACGTCCTACATGTCCGGTGCCGGCTCCGCCCCCCTTTTGAATGCATGTTAATAGTCTCCTGGCCTTGCTTTCTGCAGCTTGGCATTGCATGCTATTACTGAGTCTTTTATCTACCAAGACCTCAAGGTCCTTTTACATCCTCGTTTTCCCCCAAAGATTCTCCCCTAGCATCTAACTTGTAGTCATATTTTTAGCTCCCAGGTGCAATACTACATTTTTCAATATTAAACCTCTTCTGCCATATACCTGCCCATCCCTCTAGTTTATTGAGGTCTCTTGTAGAATTGCTATATCCTGTGATGAAGTGATTGCCCTGCTGAGCTTTGTATCATCAGCAAACACTGAGATTGAACTATGGCCAAACAAACTATTTAAACTATTTAAAGTAATAGCAAAGCTTGAGTTAGGCTTTAAGGGCATCCTGTTTTATGAGAGGAGCCTCCAGAGAATAGACTGATTTTCTATAATATTGTTAGACTGATAATATCTTACACACACTTTCTATAAGTGAACAGTTGTCTTAAAAAGAATTACCTTGTCCTTGAATGCCCACACTATCTGTACACATCAAATTTTTCTCTATTCTACAGATGAGTGTTAGCAGCACATACTGTATGTAGTGTGAGAAAGCGCCTATTTATCTCATCTAATTTTTTATTTACATGGTAGGGTAGGTCGAAAAAAAAATATATCCACCAAGCTTAAGCAACAAAAAATAATTGCATCCTGACAACTCAACCCCCTTCCCCTTTCCCAACTAATCCCTAGATTATATGAAAAAAAAACATTAAAACCCCCAAGTTCTTATTTGAATCTATGGTCAATTAACATGACAAGTCCTAAATCACAGGATCTATTTGAGGGGTCCTAACAGAATCCTGAAGATTTTAGGCCACAACATTCAAGGGGTGACAACAAGGTCTTAGTGGGCCTGGTTCTCCGCAGTGGATCATCAGTCTCTGTGGCACTTTGAAGGGCCACATGGTGGTAAACTCAGGTAAGTAAAAAAGTAGTAGCGAAAGGGTATGGGGTGGATGTTGGGTGGGATTGAAAGGTTTTTTTTGTTTTTTTTTTTTCATCTACAGATGGGCTAAAGTGCATAACTACTCACTTAAATTGCTATATGGATCCTGTATGTACAGTATTTTACCAAAGTCATTTAATTCTTCACATGCGTAAAGTTCAGCTAATCTTTCCTCATAATTGAGGCCCTCTGTGCCCCTTTATAATTTAATAGTTGTTATCTGTGTTCTGTCTAGTTGCACAGCATCTTCTTTAAAAAGAAAGTAGATCCTATTGATCGCATCCCTCAGATATTTTAACAAACTTTAACAAATCTGTTTGTGTTAATGTGGACCTAAATGTAAAAAAGTGAAGTGTTGCTATGGTTTAGTTTAGGGAACCTCTAGAACTGTTCTTTTGTATAAACAATGAAAACAAACCCTGAAAAATATAACCTTTGTACTCTTCCCAAGAAAGGGATGGTGCCCCTAGCACTCCTATGCCTTCAGTCTCATAGCTGTAGAACTACAGTGTGAGAGGCATTGCTGCCTCTGACTGCTAGTTTCATTAAATTTGAAGTTCTATTTGGTGATCTAATTAATGTGGTGCTTTCTGGAAAGGAATCTGCACTCCCTGCTTCTGCATCTTTGATTCTCTGTGCCTGCTGTATTATTATCAAAATCATCAGGGGGACAACTCTGACCTGAGGAAGCAAAGCCTTGTTCCTTTACACAGATAACCTGCCCCACAAGGAAACATAGTGGAGAACAAGGCATGCCATGTTAGCAATAGGGAAAAGATCACCTGCAAGGAGCTTACAGGGAATACTGATGACTAGTCCTTTGCCCTCCACTTACTTTTTTCAAATCAAAAGCACATGCACATTTCTTTGTGTTTTATACTTTAACACATTCTGCAAGTACAGAAAACAAACTTGATGTGCAAGCAATGTAGTATGCTCCTACCTTCCTCTTTCAAATGACAAAACGGCTCTGAATTCTTAAAGTGGAACTAAACCCTCCCATTCTTTTCAGCCAAGGGAGCTGCCATCTTAGCTTCTGTTTGATCTGCAACTGCTATGGTGCTGCTCATGTGATCAGTTATGACACCAGCTTTTTGATGGTTTGAAAGTTTGGTTGACAGCACAAGCAAATGTGACAGCGTTCCCGGCATGCCAGGAATGTTACTTTTTTGAAACCGTTAAATCGGTTGGTTTAGTTCCGCTTTATATATGCATTATCGGCCTTGTCTACTTCATTTTTGAAGCCTCTGTTCAATTCCTCCCCTTCCTCATCTCAATAACCCATCCTTGTGCACAGGCAGACAGCATAGGAGGAAGCTACCAGCTAAAAATATTTCTAGAAGAATTAGCAGGTATTTTGCCTCTTTTTAAACATGGTTAACAAAACTATTTTAATTAAGGGAGTAAAAGAAGAGATGTTTGTTAGGGTTTACATACAACCTAATAGATGCAGATCTGAATGCTCCAGTAATTATTTTTTATCAAATTAAAGGAAATGTATTCCTATGCTTATGTGAAGTATGTCCCTGGTTATCATTATATCAGCACTCTTTAATGCACATACACACTGAACACAAAGATCAAGAATTCCTCTCTTTTGAATTGACAGGAAATGATTATAGCTGGACTTCAACCTGAAACCTCTTATTCCATCACAGTTGCTGCATATACTATGAAAGGAGATGGTGCACGCTGCAAACCAAAGGTTGTTACCACTAAGAGTGCTGGTGAGTACATACTAAGTCCAAAATTGCACAGGTAGAGTATTTGCTCAGCGTGGTATGTGACCATACATGCTAATGTTTGCTAATTTTTTTTATGCGATTCAGTTCGATAAATACAGCCAAAATATTCTTGGATCAAACATTATTAGAAATGACTAATATATTTGAGAGTCAAAATTAATTTTAGATTTGTTTGAAAAATTGTGCATGTCATTTTCCAACAAAAAGAGAAAAAATAACATTAAGCCTAGGTTCACACTGACTGCGGGAATGAAATAGTGCGAGTTCAGCTGAACTCACACAATTTCATTCCTGAATGTCAGTCCAGACTTCGGGGGCAAATTCAGAGACACCTGTGCGGGTTTCTGCACAGATGTCAATAGAAATCGCACCTCGAAATCACCAAAAGTAGTACAGAAACTACTTTTGGGAATCTGTGTGGCACACGATTCCGATGCTGCAATTGGTGCCAATTTGGCATGCGATTTGAAATTTGAAATCGCATGCCAAATCGCATCAATGTGAACCAGGGCTGAAGAGTAATATTATCTATATAATATAAGCAACTGGTAAAAGTTCTTTTGAATAAAAATCTAAAATATCTGATATTGAAAATATATGAAATTGTACATTTTTTTTCATGTAAATCTAAGTATTTCCTTCCTTGCCGCAGACAGTGCTGTGTGCTTGCCTGTGACAAAATCAAATACTAAAAGAATACTGGATGGTGGGGCTGGGTGCACTGGGATGCAAAATGAACCAGAAATCTAGGGAGCCATTGCTTAATAGATTTGCTGTGCCCCTCACCATCCTTTTTTGGCCGTTGCTTATGGCTTTGGTTTGGAACCTCATTCTAGCTCTCCAGCTGAACAAAAAATAACAAAATGACTAAAATAACCATTATGTTAGATAGGTTGTAATAGTTCCTACTGATGGTTACAGTGGCATTATTGTTTTTGATGCTGGAAAGAGGTGAGTATGAACAGAAAGGGGTTTGATCCTAGGAATAGATAAATCTTTGGCACAATTTTCTAAAATGTAATTGTTGGCTCCCTGTGACTAGGTAGCCAACATAATACATAGGGGTGGATTTACTAAAGGCAAATAGACTGTGCACTTTACAAGTGCACATGCTCTCAGAGCTTAGTAAATATGGTAAAGCCTTGCCATCATCTAATCATGTGCAGGCAAAAAATGGGATTTTCCCTATATCTTTACCTGTAAAAATCCTTTTCTTGGAGTACATCACAGGACACAGAGCAGCCATAATAATTACTGTCTGGGTTATACGCCACCTATAGGTGAATGGACACTGGCAAATCAAAAGACAGGAAGTCCCCCTCCATATAACCCCTCCCATACAAGAAGTACCTCAGTTTTGTAGCAAGCAATGAAGATCCTAGAAAAGAGGGAAGGGACCTCTGTGTCCCGTGATGTACTCCAAGAAAAGGATTTTATAGGTAAAACATTGGAAAAATCCAACTTTCTTTATCGTACATCACAGGACACAGAGTAGCCATAATAATTACTATCTGGGATGTCCTAAAGCAATGCCCTTGAGGGGAGGGAGACAGTAATCACAAAGACTGTCATTAGAACAAAGGACCTATACCGCCGCTTGCAGCACACTGCGGCCAAACTCAGCCCTATTTCGAGCTCTAACATCCACCTGATAAAAACTTAGTGTATATATGCACTGAGGACCAAGTAGCGGCCTTGCAAATCTAAGCCATAGACACTGGATGATGCACTGCCCATGAGGCACTTGTCCTCCTGGTAGAGTGTGGCTTTACCCGAAAAGGGGGGGCCTTTCCCTTTAAACCATATGCCTGAACAATAACCTGGTGGATC
Organism: Aquarana catesbeiana; assembly: GCF_042186555.1. Taxonomy (NCBI): domain Eukaryota; kingdom Metazoa; phylum Chordata; class Amphibia; order Anura; family Ranidae; genus Aquarana; species Aquarana catesbeiana. The sequence goes on along the minus strand of NC_133324.1, from coordinate 524,220,174 downwards.
CACTGGTAAATGGTCGATGTTGATGCCGCCTGCCCCTTCCTGGGCCCATCCGGCAGCACAAATAAAGAATTGGTTTAACAAAGCTGAGCTGACATTTTTAAATAGACTTTGACTGCCCATACTACATCTAAAGAAAACAACTTTTCCTCTGTGTTACTAAGATTTGGGAAAAACCAAGGTAGTGTGATATCTTGATTTAAATAAAAAATGGAAACCGCCTTGGGCAAAAAAGCTGGGTGGGGTCGCAACACTACCCTATCTTGGTGTAGGATCAAAAATGGTTCTCGACATGAAAGAGCTGCCAATTCTGACACCCTCCTAGCCGAGGTTACTGCAACCAAAAATATTAATAATTTTATTGTTAAAAGAACCAGAGGAATATGTTGAATGCAGTTACTAAGTTTAATAAATTTTTATTTAAATACTACACCATGGAGCCCTCTTTTTATTACATGTGAACTGCATATGATGGGAAAGAAGAGCCTGTAAAGGAATTTATAAGCCGTTGTTATCCATCTGGCTGGGTGTCCCTGGAAAAAGGATTAGATCACCGTGAAACCAGGAGTTTCATTTATACAGAGGCTTGACTCGACCACTGGCGTACATTGGATGGTGGAAGCATTTTGGACACATTGGATCTTCCTGCTGTTTTGCACAAACTTTATACATGTTTTTTTAGCAGACACCCTAGGGAATAAAATGGCGGTCATTGCAACTTTTTATGTCACACGGTATTTGCGCAACAATTTTTCAAACGCTTTTCTTTGGGGAAAATAAATAGTTTCATGAATTAAATAATAACCAAACAGTAAAGTTGGCCCAATTTTTTGTATAATGTGAAAGATGATGTTACTCCGAATAAATAGATACCTAACATGTCACCCTTTTGCGCACACTTGTGGAGTGGAACCAAACTCCACTCCACAAGTGTCAAATTTTTTACAGGTTACCATTTTAGGGTTACAGAGGAGGTCTAGTGCTAGAATTGTTGCTCTCGCTCTAATACACGCAGCGATACCTCACATGTGTGATTTTAACTGCGTTTACATATGCAGGCACGACTTACGTGTGTGTTCGCTTTTGTGCGGGAGCGTACAGGGGGCTAAAGGCGCTTTAAATTTTATTTTATTTGTTTATTTTACTTTAATTTCTTTATTTTTACACTTTTTCTTTAAAAAAAAATTCTGATCACTTTTATTCCTATTACAAGGAATGTGAACATCCCTTGTTATAGGAATTGTGCGTGACAGGTCCTCTTTATGGAGAGATGTGCACCTCCACCGATATTGATATAAAATGCCTCCTTACCAGAGGTCTAGACTCCAAATTATAGGAATCTAGACAGGCATAATATGGAAGTATAGAAGATCCAATCAACTTCCTCTATTATTTTGCAGGTGGTGGTACTGTCATGGCTGATGGTAAAGTTTACTCCATAGTAGGGCCCATGAAGGAAAGATAAAACAGCCACAGTTTATTTAAAGAAATCAGTGCTAAACACTTACAGAAATCCAGTCTAAAACAAGTATTATTATTATTATACAGGATTTATATAGCGCCAACAGTTTGCGCAGCGCTTTACAACATGAGGGCAGACAGTACACTTACAATACAAATCAATACAGGAGGGATCAGATGGCCCTGCTCGTTAGAGCTAACAGTCTAGAAGGGAGGGCCAAGTGGAAACAAAAGGTAATAACTGTGGGGGATGAGCTGATGGAGAAAATGAAAATACAGTTGTTAGGTGTGGGTAGGGTAGGCTTCTCTGAAGAGAAGGGTTTTCAGGCATCGTCTAAAAGCTAATAAAGTAGGATATAAGCGGACAGATTGGGTAGGGCATTCCATAGGATTGGAGAGACTTTGGAAAAAGTCCTGCATGAGCGATTGGTAAGGTGGATGAGTCTGGCAGCAGCATTCATGATGGAGTTGCAGTAGTTAAGGCGAGAGATGACCAGCGAATGAATTAAGAGCTTTGTTGTGTCATTGGTTAGAAAGGGGCGTATTGAAGATGTTGCGGAGATTGAGGCAGCAGGATTTGGACAGTGATTGGACGTGTTGCTTAAAGGAGAGTTCAGAGTCCAGGACTACACCTAGAACCTTGGCATGTGGGGATGGGCTTATAGTTGTGCCATCGAGTTGTGCCATTATTAGATCCAAGACATCCTAGAAGTCGATCGACCAGTATACAGGATTGGCGTGCGTAGTTCCTCAAGGACTCCATCCGATGCATTTCGTTAGAATTAACGTCCTCTGAGGCATAGAGTCTATGTCCTACACCATGCAAATATATACTGTCCAAAATTAAGCAGGGTACAGCCGTCCACACTGCTCTAATCAAAGGTATGGCCATATTGGTAATAGTGTAGATCTCCAAGCCTCGATTTGGAACCAAGATGGCCACTGGAGAGCATTCAAGCCTCGCTTTGGATGTGAGTCAAGCCTCGTTTTAGAGTCAAGCCTTGCTGGTTCTAGGTGCAATTCAAGCCTCGTTTTGAGATGGCAGAATTAACCAATAAATGTGCGATCTCTCACCAAAAAGGCTTGTACATCTCTATCCCCTGACTACAGTGAAACACCTTACATGAAGCAATTCCTAAAACAATGTATAAAATGTATAGAAAAAGATGCCTACAAAGAACCTGTAAATTGCCTTAGCTACCTCGTTAGTACAAAAATGTCCCTCTAGACCTATGGAAAGTGACGACAGACGACTGGGTCAAGCGTTATTGATAAAGGCATTAAGGTTTCAGTCCACATTCATACTGTGAGGGACAAAGGATTTTAATTCGTAAATCCACTTATCCTCCATCTGGGACATGCCCCTGCACAAACAGTGATTGGGAATTGGTCCTCCCAGTTCCTTATCATTGGTATGAAACCCAGAGCTGTCTGTGACAGCTGGTTCTCTGTGCTGGAAGGGCACTGAACTGCACGCTCTCAGCACAAAAACAGTAACGCACTTATTTGGCCCCAAAGATAAAGAACCTCTTCTGTGTGGCCACATATATGTGTACGCTTGTCGGGAAGGGGTTAAGGATGTGTTTTTTGCTTTTGTGTGTGTTCTTCCTGGTACATAATGTTTTGATAAATATTGTATTCGTAGGATCTGGCATTACATGCTACGTACAACATTACTCTCTATTGAATGTGCCATTTCTGTATTTCACTATCAATGGGTTGCTGATGTGTAATCATTTATAAACAGAGTCAACCAGCGCAGACCATAAACCCTAACTAAAAGCAGCTGTGGTACTGAGGGTAAATTTATCAAATCCCAAAAAGCATACACATAAAAGGCAGTACATAAATAAATGATAAAAGTCCATATATAAATGGTGAATGCAGACAAAATCCAGCAATTCCTCCGGTGACACAAGTGACATGAAAAACTTGCAGAGTGACTGTAGTGAAAAAGGACCTCAACCTTCAGTGACACAAGCCGCTCACCTTTGCAGATGGACCCCTGAGTTAATCAGTCAGGTCAAAACAGCAATTCCCTCACAGGGATAGTGGTAGGAGGAGATGCATACAGGACTTGATCAAACATCAACAGCGGGTGCGTATGCAGTAGTCACATGAAAAAGATATGAAAAAATCTAGTGCTCTCTGAATACTGCTGAAGCTTTATTAAAAGTAGCGGAAACACTTACAATATACTGCACTGTGCCCCAGTGCGAAGGCTACGAGCGTGAGATAGACAAGCGGAGCACGGGTGACGTCACGATCCAATCACGTTCAGATGCCGTACGCGTTACGTCCCTAGAAGGGGGCAGGACTTCCTCAGCGGCGACGGACGGACGTGGTGACACATATCCGCTCCTCGGAATGGCCAATAAGCAACAATGCGTACCCATCTCCATGGTAACTCAGGAAGAAGTACTTAAAGGCACAGAATGTAAACAGGAACAGCAATGTCCACAATACAACTATGGAAACCTGTTATAAAGTGGCTATTAATGAGTAACCAATATTTATTGTACTGATAAACCAATCTATAAAGACTTAGGCAAGCTATAATATTAAAAAGAAAAAAAGGGGAAAAGTTAAATAAAAAAACGACATTAACCCCGCGCTCAAGCTCAATATCCTGGATCATCCACATACCACAGCATGATTAATAATACATGTTAAAAACACATAAGTGCAACATATTCAACATTTAATAAAATTCAAAGAGCAGTCACTATCGATCAGAAATAAAACAATTAACGTCAAAGTCGACGTTCAGGCCCCCCGGAACGAGGACCTTAGTCTCGTGAATCCAATGGGATTCTCTGCGACTGAGTTGATGTAGGAAGTTGCCCCCCCTCCAATGTTTATTTACTCGATTTTTTTTTTTTTTTTTACTCGATTTTTTCTCGATACCCCAAAAGCTAAGACCCCTGGGATTTTGTCCATGTACTGATTTAAAATGCTTGGAAACATTGTGTGTTTTTAATCCCTTTTTAATGTTGTTGACATGTTCTCCTAAACGGACATGTAAGGGGTGGGAAGTCCTTCCTATGTATTGAAGGCCACATTCGCATTGAAGCATGTAGACAACCCCAATTGTTGTACAGGTGATAAGTTGATCTATTTTATATTTCTTACCAGTGGAGGTGGCCCTAAAACTTTTAGGTTTTTTATTATTGCATTTAGAATGCCTGCAGGCTGTGCATCGCCCACAGGCGTAGAAACCTGAAAGAAAGGAAAACAATCTACTTCCTGATTGTATGGGGGGATCCACCACACCTGGGGCTAGGCGATCAGGCAAAGATGGAGCTTTTTTGTATTTGAACATCGGATGAGGTGGCAGCAAGGGACCCAGCACACGATCCTGCTTGAGGATTGACCAATTTTTTGAAACTACTTTTTCAAATTGTTTGTGTTGAATGTTATAGTTTCGCACCATTTTAAAACTCGAAACATTTGAACTAGTATCCTTAACCTTATCAGAGATCAATGAAGCTCTGTCCATGGCTAAACTTTCTCAACCTCACTTTTTAAATTATGTGTATCATATCCTTTTTCCACAAACCTAGATGAAAGTAACGTAGATTGGGAGATGAAGTCACTATCTCGTGTACAATTGCGTCTAAGTCTGACGAATTGCCCCCTGGGAATGTTACATCCCAGAGGGATGTATGAGTTACGATCTGTGGGTTTGAGGTAATTACATAATCGAAACCCTTCATTGTCCTTCCAGATCTCAAGATCTAGAAACACTATTTTTTCTTTACTAAAATTCCAAGACAACTGGATGTTCTTGGTATTATTATCAAGTTTCTGGACAAAGGTATCTAAACTAGACTGGTCCCCCTCCCAGATCATGATAAGGTCGTCTATATACCTTTTGTAGCATACTAGTTCAGGGGGGCGGTGCTTAAACACCACATTTTCCTCCCAGTGGGCCATAAAAAGGTTGGCCACACTGGGAGCAAAGCGGGCGCCCATTGCAACACCCCTTTTTTGAAGAAAAAATTGGCGATTAAACCAAAAATTATTTTTGGCTAAACAAAAAGTTAAACATTTCAACAGGAACTGTTTATGTCTCTCTGGGATAGGGCCCACTGTATGCATCTCCTCCTACCACCATCCCTGCGAGGGAATTGCTGTTTTGACCTGACTGATTAACTCAGGGGTCCATCTGTAAAGGTGAGCGGCTTGTGTCACTGAAGGTGGAGGTCCTTTTTCACTACAGTCACTCTGCAAGTTTTTCATGTCACTTGTGTCACCGGAGGAATTGCTGGATTTTGTCTGCATTCACCATTTATATATGGACTTTTGTTGATTTCTTTTATAATTTATTTATGTATGCGCTGTACTGCCTTTTATGTGATGTGTAATCATAGTTTGCAGTTTTAGGTGCTTTGAAGCAGGGTGTGATTCCACTGTTCTCATTGTTCATGTAAAATTTTTACTTTTTAAAGTGGAAGAAAAGCTTGACAATAACTAATCTTAAAAAACGTTACATCCCACCTCCTCCTACCTCTCCTCCATACTCTGTGTAAAAGAATTCTGTGTAGTTACCTTTTTTTAATCTGCTGCAGTCCAGTCATGTGATCCTGCAGCTCTAGCTCCCCTGTGTCAGTGAGCAGCTGGTGCAGTTTACAGGATGGCATGCCGGTATTCTATCGAATAGTGCCCGCCGTCCAAAGTGCCTGCGCATGCGCAGTATGGAAGGCTACTCCAGCTGATTTCCCGACCAGCTGGTGTGACATCACCATGGCGAATGCGCACATCGTATGAGGCATTTTTAGACGGGAGATACCATTTCACAGGCACAATTGAAAGCTATGCAAACAGTGGAGGGAGACTGTAGTCAGATTGTACCTCGCTGTTGCAGGGTGGATTTTGTCTGTGTTGCAACCCGCCCTTAGACACGGCCAAAACCCGCTGTTCAACACACCAAACTCGCCCTGCAACACAGACAAAACCCGACCTTGAACACACTGTAAATCCGCCCCACAACATCGAGGACAACTACGGTCTCCTTCCGCTGTTTGCATAGCTTTTAGTTGTGCCCGTCAAATGGTATCTCCCATCGAAAAATGCCTCCTAGGATGTGCGCAGGCGCTATGGTGACGTCATGCCAGCTGATCTGGAAATCAGCTGGAGTAACCTTCTGTACTGTGCATGCGTGGGCACTTTTCAACGGCGGGCACTATTCAATAGAACACCGGCAACGGCTGGGCCATTAGAGCCTAGGGGTGATGTCACGGCTCCCAGAATTCACAGCCATTGTTCAGCACTCCTTTACACAGGGGTGCCAGAGCGCCAGGATCACATGTCTGGACTGGATAGAAAGAAAAAAGGTAATTACACAGATCTTTTTTACACAGAATGTGCAGGATAGGTAGGAGATGGGAGGGTTTTTTTAGGAATAGTTAGGCTAACATCAATAGTATGCAAGCTCTTGGAGGGGATGATAAGGGACTATATACAAGGTTTCTAGTAATGAAAACTGTATCATTAGCAGTAATCAGCATGGATTCATGAAGAATCATTCTTGCTATTAACCTTCTATGAGGAGATGAGCTGCCATCTAGCTAAAGGAAGGCCTGTAGATGTGGTGTATCTGGATTTTGCAAAAGCATTTGATACAGTTTCTCATAAACGTTTACTGTACAAAGTAAGGTCTGTTGGCATGGACCATAGGGTGAGTCCATGGATTGAAAACTGACTACAAGGGCAAATTCAGAGGGTGGTGGGGAATGGGGAATACTCGGAATGGTCAGGGGTGGGAAGTGGGGTAGGTTTCTAGGTAGGGTTCTGTGCTGGGACCAATCGTGTTTAATTTGTTCATAAACGACCTGGAGGATGGGGTAAACGGCTCAATCTCTGTATTTATGGATGACACTAAGCTAAGCAGGGCAATAACTTCTTGTGAAAACCTTGCAAGAAGATCTGAACAAATTAATGGGGTGGACAACTACATGGCAAATGAGGTTTAACCACTTAAGGACCAGCCTCGTTTTGGAATTTAGGTGTTTACATGTTTAAAACTGTTTTTTTTTTTTTTGGCTAGAAAATTACTTAGAACCCCCAAACATTATATATTGTTTTTTTTCTAACACCCTAGAGAATAAAATGGCGGTCATTGCAATACTTTTTTTCGCACCGTATTTGCGCAGCGATCTTACAAGCGTGCTTTTTTTTGCAAAAAAATTCACTTTTTTGAATAAAAAAATAAGACAACAGTAAAGTTAGCCCAATTTTTTTTATACTGTGAAAGATAATGTTACGCCGAGTAAATTGATACCCAACATGTCATGCTTCAAAATTGCGCCCGTTCGTGGAATGGCATCAAACTTTTACCCTCAAAAATCTCCATAGGCGACGTTTAAAAAATTCTACAGGTTGCATGTTTTGCGTTACAGAGGAGGTCTAGAATTATTGCTCTTGCTCTAACGATTGCGGCGATACCTCACATGTGTGGTTTGACCACCGTTTTCATATGCGGGCGCTAATCACGTATGCGTTCGCTTCTGCGCCCGAGCTCGTCAAGGACGGGGGGTTTTTTTTTTTAAAAAATGGTTATTTTTATTATTTATTTTACATGATTTTATTTATTTTTACACTGTTTTTTTTAAAAAAAAAGTGTCACCATTATTCCTATTACAAGGAATGTAAACATCCCTTGTAATAGAAAAAAGCATGACAGGACCTCTTAAATATGGGATCTGGGGTCAAAAAGACCTCAGATCTCATATTTATACTAAAATGCAATAAAAAAAAAAAAGTCATATAAAAAAATGACATTGAAAAAAAATGTGCCTTTAAGACGTATGGGCGGAAGTGACGTTTTGACATCGATTCCGCCCTGCAGTGTCATGGAGACGAGTGGGCGCCATCTTAGCCTCACTCGTCTCCAGGCACAGCAAGGAGACAGACGCGATCGCCTCCGCCGCTACCGACGGCTCTGGTAAGCGTCGGAGGGCACCGGATCATGGCGGGAGGCCCTCTCACGCCACCGATAAAAGTGATCTCGTGGCGAATCCGCTGCAGAGACCACTTTTATCTGAAAGCCGACCGCCACACGAAAACGGGGATACCGGGGTTGGACGTACATCGGCGTGCGGCGGTCGGCAAGTGGTTAATGTAGAAAAAATTAAAATAATGCATTTGGGTGGCAAAAATATGAATGCAATCTACTCACTAGGGGGTGAATTTCTGGGGAATCTAGGATGGAAAAGGACCTGGGTGTCCTAGTAGATAATAGGCTCAGCAATGGCATGCAACGCCAAGCTGCTCCTAACAAATCAAACAGAATATTGGCATGCATTAAAAAGAGGATTAACTCCAGGGATAAAGCGATAATTCTCCCACTCTACAAGACTTTGGTCCGGCCTCATCTGGAGTATGCTGTCCATTTCTGGGCACCAGTCCTCAGGAAGAATGTACTGGAAATGGAGCGAGTACAAAGAAAGGCAACAAAGCTAATAAAGGGTCGGGAGGATATTAGTGTCAGAAACCATGAATCAGACCAGGACAGAAGTACAATTAAATTACACTTGTTTATTAATAAAAATAAAAGCATAGCCAGAGTTCAATACCTGGATCGGGTAATTAGCCAGGCCAGAAATCAGGGATCCAAGTGGAACAGCAACCAGGCAAAGAAGCCAGAAGGCAAAGCCTGAGAAGCTCAGAGAAGGAAGGACTGAGCCATAGAAGCTCAGAGAAGGAAGGGCTGAGCCAGCCCTGACAGTACCCCCTCCTCAACGACCCCTCCCCCTCGGAGGACCACCAGGCTTGAGGGGAAAGCGTCTATGGAAATCGCGGAGGAGGGCAGGGGCATGTACGTCCAAGGATGAGACCCAGGAGCGTTCCTCCGGACCGTACTCCTTCCACCAGGTACTGTATGCACCCGCGGAACCTATGGGAGTCAACAATGGATTGTACCTCATACTCCTCATGGTTCTCAACCTGTATAGAGTGAGGACGTGGCACCGAGTTGGTAAATCGGTTGCAGACCAACGGTTTCAATAAGGAGACATGAAACACATTTGAGATGCGCATACTAGGAGGAAGGTCCAACGCTAAGCCACTGGGTTAATCCTGCGAAGGATACGGAAAGGCCCAATAAACCGAGGTGCGAACTTAAGTGAGGGAACACGAAGTCGAAGGTTGCGGCATGACAGCCAGACCCTGTCCCCAACCTGGTAGGAAGGAGCAGGCAGTTGTGGACGCAAAGCCTCCTGGACTTGTGTCCAAGAGGAACGAAGACCATGGAGATGCTCCTCTAATGCAGGAATACTCTGCGGAACAAACGAGTCAGACAACATGGAAGGTTGGAAACCATAATTCACCATAAACGGAGACAATTGGGAGGCAGAATTCAAGGCACTGTTGTGAGCAAACTCTGCCCATGGTAATAGGTCTGACCAGTTGTTATGATGGTCAGAAATATAGCAACTTGGGAATTGCACCAAGGACTGATTGGCTCACTCTGCAGCCCCATTAGACTGCAGGTGATACGCAGAGGAGAAAGCAAGCTGAATTCCCAACTGTGCACAAAAGGCTCGCCAAAACCAGGAGACAAACTGACTGCCCCTGTCTGAGACAATCACCTTGGGTAGCCCATGTAAGCTAAAGATCTCCCGAGCAAAAATGGAAGCCAGTTGCTTAGAAGTAGGCAACATCTTAAGTGGAATACAATGACACATCTTTGAGAACCGGTCAACCACCATAAGGATAACAGTGTTGCCTTGGGAGTTGGGCAACTCCACAATGAAATCCATAGACAGGTGGGTCTAGGGCCTCTCTCCATTGGGTATGGGTTGTAGGAGGCCCACTAAGGTGTCGTGGAGTCTTACTTTGAGCACACACGGAACAGGCAGCTACAAAGGCAGTTACATCAGCACGTAGACTAGGCCACCAGAATTGTTGGGAAATGGCCCAAACGAGTTGATTCTTCCCAGGGTGGCCAGCTGCCTTGGGAGAATGGTAAGTCTGAAGCACGGCAGTACGGAGACACTCTGGGACAAAGCAACGGTCACAAGGTTTCTCAGGAGGAGCATGGACCTGAGCAGCAAGAATATTGTCACCCAAAGGAAAGGGTAAGACTGGTGCAAACCGTAGCCAGAATACGATCAGGAGGAATCACAGGAACCGGAACCGACTCCAACTTGGAAGTGGAGGAAAATTGTCTTGACAAGGCGTCAGCCCTTACATTCTTAGTACCGGGTAAGAATGAGACAATGTAATTGAAACTTGACAAGAAAAGAGCCCATTGCGCCCTTCTGGGAGAGAGGCGTTTAGCCTCAGGCAAGAATGTGAGATTCAAAGAGATGTCTCCATTCTTTCAGGGCTAAAATGATCGCCAACAGCTCTCTGTCACCAATCTCGTAATTGCACTCCGCAGGTGACAATTTCTTGAAAAAGTAGCCACAAGGATGCATAGCACTCTCAGAGGTGGGACGTGTTGAGACAGAAGGGCGCCAATTCTAGTCTCAAAAGCATCATCCTCAAGGATAAAAGGTAATGTAGGATCAGAATGTGCCAACACAGGAGCAGAAACAAAGGCAGCCTTGAGACTCTCAAAGGCCTTAATGGACTCCGGAGACCAACTCGGTGGGTTACCGTCCTTTCTGGTCATATCAGTCAGGGGCTTGACCAGAGACGAGAAGTTACGAATAAACTTCCGATAATAGTTGGCAAAACCCAGGAAATGCTGCAGAGGACGTAAACCCACAGGTCGAGGCCACTGTAGGACTGCCGAAAGTTTCTCTGGGTCCATCGAAAAACCAGCAGTGGAAATGTCATAGCCCAGGAATTTAACCTGTTCACGATGGAACTCGCACTTCTCCAGTTTACAATAGAGATTGTTCTCTCTTAGTTTCTGAAGCACACGACAGACATCTGTGTGGCGGCTCTCCAGGGACTTGGAAAATATGAGGATATCATAGAGATAAACCACCACACATAACTGTAACAAATCTCGGAGGACATCGTTAATAAATTCCTGGAAAACTGCTGGGGCGTTACAAAGGCCAAAAGGCATTACGAGGTACTCCATAATGGCCTGTTCTGGTATTAAACGCAGTTTTCCACTCGTCGCCCTCCTTAATCCTCACAAGATTGTAAGCCCCTCTCAAATCAAGCTTCGTGGAAACCATTGCTCCCTTGAGGCGGTAAAATAACTCAGTAATCAATGGAATCGGGTAGGCATTCTTAATCGTGAAATGATTGAGACCCCTATAATTAATACAAGGTCTCAGTTCACCGCTCTTCTTCTTTACAAAGAAGAAACCGGCACCAGCAGGAGACGAGGATTTGCGAATGAAACCTCGAGAAAGTGCGTCTGCAACATACTCCTCCATGGCTTTATCCTCCAAGACCAACCAAGGGTAAACCCGGCCACAAGGGGGTATGGCACCAGGTTGAAGGTCAATTGTGCAATCATACGGCCTGTGTGGCGGCAAACTACCGGCTTGACCTGTGTCAAAGACATCGCTAAAATCATGGTACTCCTCTGGCAGGGAGGAGAGTGAAGAGGTGCGCAGGACCTTGGCTACCTTCCGGAAGCATGTCTCGCTGCATTGTGGTGACCAGGACAGAACCTCAGCACGGAGCCAATCAAAAGAGGGGTTGTGCCTCTGTAACCAAGGATAACCAATAACCAGCGGAAACTTTAGGAAGGAAATAACTTGGAATTGGATTATCTTGTGGTGAAGCGCCCCTACTGCCATGGACAACGGAACCGTCTCATGAAACACATGGGCAGGCTGTAGAGGTTTCCTGTCAAGAGCCTCAATGGCAAGCGGAGTGTCACGCAGCTGCAGTGGAATCGAGTGCTTTGATACAAAGGCAGCATCAATGAACAGGCCTGCAGCCCCCGAGTCGATTAGAGCCTGTATCACGATAGACGACTTAGCCCAAGGAAGGGTGATCGAAACCAGGGGCTTATCCTGGATAACTGGGGACGACACAAGGCCACCTAAGGTCTGTCCATGACAAGACCTCAAGGTTCAGGTGTTCCCAGGACGGGTAGGACAAGACTTCAAAAAGTGACCTGCCTGGCCACAATAAAGGCACAATCTCTCCTTCCTCCTAAAGGTTCTCTCATCTGCAGAGAGACTTGTGAAGCCCAAGTGCATGGGTTCATCTTCACTGACCGACTCGGTACCAGGAGGCATTGGAGGTGAGGGAGGCACGGGTGGGACTGCAAAGCTCGGAGGCAAATGTACAGGAGGCTTCCGCAAGCGCTACTTAAAAGAAAGTCTTTTTCTGAGTCTGGAGTCAATGAGGATGAAAACGAGATCAAGCTCTCCAGCTCAGTGAGTATATCTCGGGCTGTTATCACATCCTTGATGGAATTCGAGAGACCATGAGAAAAAGCAGCCACGAGGGCCTGATTGTTCCAAGCAACCTCTGCTGCCAGAGTACGGAATTCAATGGTGTAGTCGGCAACAGTTCTCGTACTGTTTGATAGACATGAGGCACTTGGCATCAGGAGCAGAGCGTGCGGGAATGTCAAATACCCCTTTAAAGGAGGCCACAAACTCAGGGTAACTCAAGACAACAGGTTTTTGTGTCAAACATAGAGGGTTAGCCTAGGCCGAGGCTCTCTCAGAAAGCAAAGATATCATGAAACCTACTTTGCTTCTGTCCGTGGGAAACGCCTGGGGCAGCATCTCGAAGTATATCTCAACCTGATTGAGAAACCCTCTGCATTGAACTGGATCACCCCCAAATTGCTGGGGAAGCGGAGTGGAACCAGACATACCTCTTATAGAGGTAATATTCGAGGCGGGTGCCTGCACAGACACTGGCGCAGCAGCAGGGACGGCCTGCGACTCAGGTTGTACCTGAGCAGCCACAGTGGGGGATTCCAGGTGAGCCGTGCGACTCAGGAACGTTTGTAACGCCATGGCAAACTGATCCATGCGGTGATCTTGCTCATCCAATCTGGAAAAAATATTACCAACAAGTGGATTGACTGTATCTTCTGAATTCGTGGCCTTCGCATACTGCCAGAAACCATGAATCAGACCGAGACAGAAGTACAATTAAATTACACTTGTATATTAATTAAAATAAAAAAGGTAAATAGAGTAAGCATAGTCAAAGCATAACCAGAGTTCAGTAACCGGATCGGGTAATCAGCCAGGCCAGAAGTCAGGGATCCAAGTCGAACAGCAAGCAGGCAAAGGAGCCAGAAGGGATGTCAGCAAAGCCAGTCTTTAAACAGGAACGCAGGAGATGGTTTCTTGTGATATGACCAAGGCGAAGGCAGAGATGAAGTGAGCTGGACAGCTTTAAGTAGGCAGGTCAGATGAGCAGGATGAGCAGGATCAGGAACAGCTGGGTAACTGGAGAGAGATGAGAGCTGGCAATTAGCCGACAGCTGAGCGGCCAGCTCAGAAAAGGACGGGCTGAGCCAGCCCTGACAATTACGTCTTAATGGTGAAAGTAAGTGGCGCTCATCTAGGTGTACCATTCACAATGATGAATCAAAGTAGCCAGAAAAAACTGAGTACTACCTTATTACATCAAATATATGTTGCCTATAAGTGATACAGCAACACATACATACTACGAGGGAGTAAGTATAACCAATGTGTCTGTTATATTCACATAAATGATATGCTGCAGTGCATACTCCAACCTTCTCATGTGAAGGAGTAACTAAACAAATCTCAAGTGTTTGAATACTAGTGGTTGGTATGGATTAACCGTAACTAAAAATCACCTGTGTAAAATATTTCTAAAACTTAGTGAGTAAAAAATGGTCACAAAATGATTATTGATGGTGAAAAAAATGTTGACATAAATAAATTACACTTCATAAATAAATACAATGTGCATAATAATCCACACTATTAAGTGATCAAGTGTAAAACAAAGTGACAAAAATATGCATATGAAAATGTGATCCTATAAAAATGAAGCACACTTTAATACCCCTCCCACCTAATCAAAAGGCTATAAAAATAGAAATGATAAAATCAAAAAACAATCGTGAAAAATATAAGTGATCAAGTCCAGAAATAAATGTTGTTTCATGCAATGCGACTCTTGATATCCATATAAAATCGTAGCATGCCAGTAAGGTGACTTTGTGCTGAATTCTTTCACTTCACAAATTGGTGCAACACACAAGTGTTTCCCCCAGCCTCTCACCTCAAATAGCGGCCCCCAATGGGCCAAATCAAGCAGATGGTAAATGCTTAAGTGCAGGGTCCAGAATCTGTTCACCTCCTCCAACAGGTATACGTGGCTTTCTATACTGGGCACCACCGCTCACATAGACCCCAAAAATGACAATGAGAAGGAGATGCTCCCATAGTGAGGTATTTCAAATACACGTTTATTTAAAAAATTTAGTAACTTACAGTTCCAAATCAAAAATGACAGCAGAAACGAAAGGAGCTTCCGGGTTCGGCCGTCCCCGGGAAGCGTCGGCACCTGGCTCCTCCTACCCTGACGCGTTGCGTCACAGCACGTGACTTTATCAAAGGGATGAGGAGTCCGGTGCCTGCTAACCTATTTATATTGGCGCCACTGTCATGGCAACGACATAAACAATACTTAACTTCCGATCCAAGGTGTATGTTTTAAGACAAGCTTAATGGATAATGCTGGCAATTCATGATGAATAATAAATAAAACTTCATGCACCATCTACCAAATATACTATACATCAAAGATGCCTATGTTAAAACCTTAATCTGATATGCATAAAAAAATAATTAAATAACACTGCTAAAATATAGATACTCTTTCCCATATGCCATCTAGTGGTGACTCCACAAAGTTTCATCTATTGTGTAAATTCACATATATAGCAGAAAAGACACAGATTATCTATAGGAATTAGGAAGACAGGCTTAATGGATACTACTGGTAATACATGATGGGTAAAAATACTTCATATACAATCTATCACATGTACTATATTATTAAAAATGCCTAAAAAAAACTTTAGTCTAATATGTGTAAAAGAAATGTTAAAATATTTAAAAAATATATTTAAAAAATATATATATAGCTGCTTATTTCCCTTTTGCCATCTAGTGATAACTCAACAACTTTCATCTACTACATTACACCCATAGCAAAGAAGACACAGGGTACCTATAAAGGTTATGAATAAGGGGAAGACAGGAGTTGACTAAGGAATGTCTTGCTCAGCAATAGTGAATCATAATAAATGAAACTGCTAATCTGGTGATAGACATTTTACAACACTTGCCAAGTGTACACAAATGGTGTAATCTAACCAAGCTGACCAATTTTTTTATGCATATCAGATTAAGGTTTTAACATAGGCATCTTTGATGTATAGTATATTTGGTAGATGGTGCATGAAGTTTTATTTATTATTCATCATGAATTGCCAGCATTATCCATTAAGCTTGTCTTAAAACATACACCTTGGATCGGAAGTTAAGTATTGTTTATGTCGTTGCCATGACAGCGGCGCCGATATAAATAGGTTAGCAGGCACCGGACTCCTCATCCCTTTGATAAAGTCACGTGCTGTGACGCAACGCGTCAGGGTAGGAGGAGCCAGGTGCCGACGCTTCCCGGGGACGGCCGAACCCGGAAGCTCCTTTCGTTTCTGCTGTCATTTTTGATTTGGAACTGTAAGTTACTACATTTTTTAAATAAACGTGTATTTGAAATACTTCACTATGGGAGCATCTCCTTCTCATTGTCATTTTTGGGGTCTATGTGAGCGGTGGTGCCCAGTATAGAAAGCCTGACCCACGTATACCTGTTGGAGGAGGTGAACAGCTTCTGGACCCTGCACTTAAGCATTTACCATCTGCTTGATTTGGCCCATTGGGGGCCGCTATTTGAGGTGAGAGGCTGGGGGAAACACTTGTGTGTTGCACCAATTTGTGAAGTGAAAGAATTCAGCACAAAGTCACCTTACTGGCATGCTACGATTTTATATGGATATCAAGAGTCGCATTGCATGAAACAACATTTATTTCTGGACTTGATCACTTATATTTTTCACGATTGTTTTTTGATTTTATCATTTCTATTTTCATAGCCTTTTGATTAGGTGGGAGGGGTATTAAAGTGTGCTTCATTTTTATAGGATCACATTTTCATATGCATATTTTTGTCACTTTGTTTTACACTTGATCACTTAATAGTGTGGATTATTATGCACATTGTATTTATTTATGAAGTGTAATTTATTTATGTCAACATTTTTTTCACCATCAATAATCATTTTGTGACCATTTTTTACTCACTAAGTTTTAGAAATATTTTACACAGGTGATTTTTAGTTACGGTTAATCCAGACCAACCACTAGTATTCAAACACTTGAGATTTGTTTAGTTACTCCTTCACATGAGAAGGTTGGAGTATGCACTGCAGCATATCAATGGTACACCTAGATGAGCGCCACTTACTTTCACCATTAAGACGTTATACACTAGGGTGGGTGAGGACACCCCTTATGTTGGCAGCTGGTCTAATTTTGTTACCATTGTCCATTAAGCTGTGGAATTGTGGTTTTGCGCACTTGTTCTCTGCTATTTCAGCCCTGACAATTAGTTATGAAGAAAGGTTGTGAGCACTGAACTTATTCTCTCTGGAGAAGAGATGCTTGAGAGGGGATATGATTTCAATTTACAAATACCATGATGGTGACCCCCCACAATAGGGATAAAACTTTTTTGTGGAAGGGAGTTTAATAAGACATGTGGCCTAAAATTAGAAGAAAAGAGGTTTAACCTTAAACTGCGTAGAGGTTTCTTTACTGAAGCCGTGGCAAGGATGTGGAATTCGCTTCCACAGGCAGTGGTTTCAGTGGGGGGGCATCGATAGTTTCAAAAAACTATTAGATAAGCACCTGAAGGACCGCAACATACAGGGATATACAATGTAATACTGACATATAATCACAAAAATAGGTTGGACTTGATGGACTTGTGTCTTTTTTGAACCTCACCTACTAAGTAACTAAGTAACTACGCCTTAAAGTTTTTGTTAACCCAAAAAAAAAATAATCCTGTTCCTTTAAAGCATTTTATACAGCACAGTGCTTGTGCTGTGTCATTTGGCCCACTGTAACACCTGGCTGATCCTGCCTGACTATACCCTCCCCTTTGTAAACTGAACAAGGTGTATCATGGCTGCTGAGCCCTGACACCATGGTCAGTTTACGTGCCTCCGTTATCCGCAACCCTGCTCTGTCTCCTCTGTGCTCTCCCCCCTCCCTGCCTGTCAGCTCGTGACAGTGTCCCCCACCGCAACTCCTGCTGCTCAAATAACTTTCACATCTTTATACCTGTGTGAGTAATTTTATTAAAAAAAAAGCCTGCAATACCTCACTTCACAGCTCTTCTCAGCAATCACATGATCGGCTGGCTCTCTCTCTCTCTCTCCTCTCCTCCTCCTCTCCTGAGTGACGTCAGTGGAGTAATCTCTGCCCCGCCCGCTGCATCTGTCAGATGGGGAGAGAAGAAAGCCAGCCGATCATGTGATCGCTGAGAAGAGCTCTGAAATTAGGTATAGCAGGGCTTTTTTTTTAAAAATCACTTACACAGGGGCACACAGGATTAGAACACAAAGGGGATGGTATGAAGATGTGAAAGGGGCTTAACAACCACTTTAAGTTTCTTTCTGAGGTAAAATGGTAATTAGCATGCTAGGACCTGTTTCCAGAAATCATTTTGTTTATAGTTTTTTATCAGCAGTTGTATTTATTGTCTGTATATGATACAGTTTTCTATAACTGTATTAAATACTGGAGCCTAAAGCTGGCGATACAAGTAGTGTTTTAACCTTACACATTTAAAAATTGTGTTGGTATACCAAATTTAAGGGGTTCTAAAGTCAAAAGTTTTTTCTACCTTAACCACTTGAGCCCCGGACCATTATGCTGCCTAAGGACCAGAGGTCTTTTTCCAATTTGGCACTGCGTCGCTTTAACTTTTAATTGCGCGGTCATGCAATGCTGTACCCAAACGAAATTTGCGTCCTTTTCTTCCCACAAATAGAGCTTTCTTTTGATGGAATTTGATCACCTCTGCGGTTTTTATTTTTTGCGCTATAAACGGAAAAAGACCGAAAATTTTGAAAAAAAAATGATATTTTCTACTTTTTGTTATAAAAAAATCCAATAAACTAAATTTTAGTCATACATTTAGGCCAAAATTTATTCGGCCACATGTCTTTGGTAAAAAAAATGTCAATAAGCGTATATTTATTGGTTTGCGCAAAAGTTATAGCGTCTACAAACTAGGGTACATTTTCTGTAATTTACACAGCTTTTAGTTTATGACTGCCTGTGTCATTTCTTGAGGTGCTAAAATGGCAGGGCAGTACAAAACCCCCCCAAATGACCCCATTTTGGAAAGTAGACACCCCAAGGAAATTGCTGAGAGGCATGTTGAACCCATTGAATATTTATTTTTTTTGTCCCAAGTGATTGAATAATGACAAAAAAAAAAAATATTTACAAAAAGTTGTCACTAAATGATATATTGCTCACACAGGCCATGGGCCTATGTGGAATTGCACCCCAAAATACATTCAGCTGCTTCTCCTGAGTATGGGGATACCACCTGTGTGGGACTTTTTGGGAGCCTAGCCGCGTACGGGGCCCCGAAAACCAATCACCGCCTTCAGGATTTCTAAGGGCATAAATTTTTGATTTCACTCCTCACTACCTATCACAGTTTTGAAGCCCAAAAAATGCCCAGATGGCACAAAACCCCCCCAAATGACCCCATTTTGGAAAGTAGACACCCCAAGCTATTTGCTGAGAGGCATGTTGAGTCCATGGAATACTTTCTTTTTTGACACAAGTTGCGGGAAAGTGACAATTTTTTTTTTTTTTTTTTTTTTGCACAAAGTTGTCACTAAATGATATATTGCTCAAACATGCCATGGGCATATGTGGAATTACACCCCAAAATATATTCTGCTGCTTCTCCTGAGTACGGGGATACCACATGTGTGGGACTTTTTGGGAGCCTAGCCGCGTACGGGGCCCCGAAAACCAAGCACCGCCTTCAGGATTTCTAAGGACGTAATGTTGTGATTTCACTCCTCACTACCTATCACAGTTTTGAAGGCCATAAAATGCCAAGATGGCACAAAACCCCCCCAAATGACCCCATTTTGGAAAGTAGACACCTCAAACTATTTGCTGAGAGGCATGTTGAGTCCATGGAATATTTTATATTTTGACACAAGTTGCGGGAAAGTAACACTTTTTTTTTTTTTTGCACAAAGTTGTCACTAAATGATATATTGCTCAAACATGCCATGGGCATATGTGGAATTACACCCCAAAATACATTCTGCTGCTTCTCCTGAGTACGGGGATACCACATGTTTAGGACTTTTTGGGAGCCTAGCCGCGTACGGGGCCCCGAAAACCAAGCACCGCCTTCAGGATTTCTAAGGGCATAAATTTTTGATTTCACTCCTCACTTCCTATCACAGTTTTGAAGGCCATAAAATGCCAAGATGGCACAAAACCCCCCAAATGACCCCATTTTGGAAAGTAGACACCCCAAGCTATTTGCTGAGAGGCATGTTGAGTCCATGGAATATTTTATTTTTTGACACAAGTTGCGGGAAAGTGACAATTTTTTTTTTTTTTTTGCACAAAGTTGTCACTAAATGATATATTGCTCAAACATGCCATGGGCATATGTGGAATTACACCCCAAAATATATTCTGCTGCTTCTCCTGAGTACGGGGATACCACATGTGTGGGACTTTTTGGGAGCCTAGCCGCATACGGGGCCCCGAAAACCAAGCACCGGCTTCAGGATTTCTAAGGGCGTTAAGTTGTGATTCCACTCCTCACTACCTATCACAGTTTTGAAGGCCATAAAATGCCAAGATGGCACAAAACCCCCCCAAATGACCCCATTTTGGAAAATAGACACCCCAAGCTATTTGCTGAGAGGCATGGTGAGTATTTTGCAGCTCTCATTTGTTTTTGAAAATGAAGAAAGACAAGAAAAATTTATTTATTTTTTTCTTTTTTCAATTTTCGAAAGTTTGTGACAAAAAGTGAGGTCTGCAAAATACTCACTATACCTCTCAGCAAATAGCTTGGGGTGTCTATTTTCCAAAATGGGGTCATTTGGGGGGGGGGGTTGTGCCATCTGGGCATTCCATGGCCTCCGAAACTGTGCTAGGCAGTGAAGAGTGAAATCAAAAATTTACGCCCTTAGAAAGCCTGAAGGCGGTGCTTGGTTTTCGGGGTCCCGTGTGCGGCTAGGCTCCCAAAAAGTCCCACACATGTGGTATCCCCATACTTAGGAGAAGCAACAGAATGTATTTTAGGGTGTAATTTCACATATTCCCATGGCATGTTTGAGCAATATATCATTTAGTGACAACTTTGTGCAAAAAAAAAAAAGATTTGTCTCTTTCCCGCAACTTGTGTCACAATATAAAATATTCCATGGACTCGACATGCCTCTCAGCAAATAGCTTGGGGTGTCTACTTTCCAAAATGGGGTCATTTGGGGGGGGTTTGAACTGTCCTGGCATTTTATGCACAACATTTAGAAGCTTATGTCACACATCACCCACTCTTCTAACCACTTGAAGACAAAGCCCTTTCTGACACTTTTTGATTACATGAAAAAATAATTTTTTTTTGCAAGCAAATTACTTTGAACCCCCAAACATTATATATTTTTTTAAAGCAAATGCCCTACAGATTGAAATGGTGGGTGTTTCATATTTTTTTTTCACACAGTATTTGCGCAGCGATTTTTCAAACGCATTTTTTGGGGAAAAAACACACTTTTTTAAATTTTAATGCACTAAAACACACTATATTGCCCAAATGTTTGATGAATTAAAAAAGATGATCTTAGGCCGAGTACATGGATACCAAACATGACATGCTTTAAAATTGCGCACAAACGCGCAGCGGCGACAAAATAAATACATTTTTAAAAGCCTTTAAAAGCCTTTACAGATTACCACTTTAGATTTACAGAGGAGGTCTACTGCTAAAATTACTGCCCTCGTTCTGTCCTTCGCGGTGATACCTCACATGCATGGTGCAATTGCTGTTTACATTTGACGCCAGACCGACGCCTTTGCGCGAGAGCAGGGGGGGACAGGGGTGCTTTTTTTTTTTTTCTTTATTATTTTTTTGCTTTTTTATCTTATTTTTAAACTGTTCCTTTCATTTTTATTTTTTTTTTATTAATTTTATTGTTATCTCAGGGAATGTAAATATCCCCTATGATAGCAATAGGTAGTGACAGGTACTCTTTTTTTTAAAAATTGGGCTCTATTAGACCCTAGATCTCTCCTCTGCCCTCAAAGCATCTGACCACACCAAGATCGGTGTGATAAAATGCTTTCCCAATTTCCCAATGGCGCTGTTTACATTCGGCGAAATCTAAGTCATGAAATGCTCGTAGCTTCCGGTTTCTTAGGCCATAGAGATGTTTGGAGCCATTCTGGTCTCTGATCAGCTCTATGGTCAGCTGGCTGAATCACCGGCTGCATTTTCAGGTTCCCTGTTGGGACAGGAAAGCCAGAGAAAAATATGGAAGACGGTGGGGGGGGGGCATTCCCTCCCACTGCTTGCAAAAGCAGTCTAGAGGCCAATTAGCCGCTAGGATTGCTTTTACATGAAAGCCGACCGCTGGCTGAAAAGAATGATACCAAGATGATACCTAAACCTGCAGGCATCATTCTGGTATAACCACTCAAAGTCCAGCAACATACCAGTACGTTGCTGGTCCTTGTTAGGCATATATTGTAAACTTTTTTTTCATGCAGCCTGTGGGCTGAACGAAAAAAAGATATTGATCGGTGGGTATGCCCACCATTAGAATACCTCCCTTCATCCACCCACTTCTAATGATGGGCATACATGCACCATTTATATATACCGAAGCATGGGGGCATCCTCCCGCAAAAGGCAGGAGCAAATTGCTCCTCCACCCACTGCTGCCCCCACGCTTCGGCATATATGCTGAAGTATGTAACTGTGGTGGTGAAATCACCTCCGACAGCGCTGGGGTCACGGCTTTATATATCGTGGGAGCAAATGCTGTTGCTGTCAAGATAAATAAATCCGCGCTGCAACTGAATGGCGTACCTGCTAAGCAAATGATGGTTAACAATAAAACAAAGTAACATTACAGTATAACAGTAAGACTTACCATACCTGCAAAGCAAATACAAAAAAAAAAAACATAGTAAAAAATAAAACATTTAACGCAACCTGTGCCTAAAATATATATATGCCGAAGCATGGGGGCATCCTCCCGCAAAAGGCAGGAGCAAATTGCTCCTCCACCCACTGCTGCCCCCACGCTTCGGCATATATGCTGAAGTATGTAACTGTGGTGGTGAAATCACCTCCGACAGCGCTGGAGTCACGGCTTTATATATCGTGGGAGCAAACGCTGTTGCTGTCAAGATAAATAAATCCGCGCTGCAACTGAATGGCGTACCTGAAAACAATAAAATGGTTACCAACAAAACACAGTAAACGGTAAAGTATAAAAAATCTGAAAAGCAAACATGGTAAAACATAATAACAATAAAACATTGCAGAATGGAATAGAGTAAAAAAGAGCAGAACAATAGAGAGAGAATAGAGAGAGAGAGAACAATAAAACAACAACTATGTTTGGTTTTTTTATTTTATATTTTTTTTTGTGTTTTTATTTTTTTTTTTTTTACACTTTTTTTTAGTAACTTTTAACTTTTGTAACTCGTTCCAGGTTTGGGTCTCTCAAAATGCAATGGCATCTTGGGAGACCCTGTGTTAGTGTGCCTAGTCTGTGCAGTGCTGAACCCTACGCTAATACTCAACTAATGTATGGTAGCGTTCAAAGCATTCACCCATGCAAAGACCAGGATTGCCAGGACAGGAGGGACAATAAGACCGGGTGTCACGCCTAAATCCGCGCTTGCTGCAGACACGACATCTTTTTTGGGGGGCTCGTTGGGTAGGGGTACTCGGGATGGCATAAAGAAAATGCCGCTCATGCAGCCGGCTTACTGCATTTGGTTGGGGAAGGTGAGGTAGAGCACCGTCTGGAAACAGAAGGGCTCTGACGATCTCTTCCTGGAATTTAAGGAAGGATCCAGTCTGTCCTGAAGCTCTGTATAGCACCTGAGCGTTCAGCAAAGCCATTTGAAATAAATAAACAGACACTTTTTTGTACCAGCGTCTGGCCTTACGGCAACTAGGTACGGCGCCAACAACTGGTCGTTGAGGTCCACCACTCCCATATTAAGGTTGTATTCGTGGACACAGAGGGGTTTCTCCACAACACCAGTCGCCGTAGGAATTTGGGTCGTCGTGTCTGCATGAAGGGAGGTGAGAACGAAAACATTCTTCTTATCCCTCCACTTCATAGCGAGCAAATTATTATACTTCAAGCAGGCTCTCTCCCCCAGCCTAAGACGGGAATCTACAAGCCGCTGGGGAAAGCCCCGGTGATTAGGTCGCACGGTGCCACATGCTCCAATCTGCTGATCAAACAAGTGACTAAAAATTGGCACGCTCGTATAATAATTGTCCACGTACAAGTGGTACCCCTTTCCGAATAAGGGTGACACCAAGTCCCACACTATCTTGCCAGCGCTTCCTATGTAGTCAGGGCAGTTTGTCGGCTCTACGTGACTATCTTTGCCCTCGTAAACCATAAAACTATATGTATAGCCTGTGGCCCTGTCACAGAGCTTATACATCTTGACCCCGTATCTGGCACGCTTGCTGGGAAGGTACTGTTTGAATGACAAGCGGCCAGAAAATTTAATCAGGGACTCATCAATG
Organism: Aquarana catesbeiana; assembly: GCF_042186555.1. Taxonomy (NCBI): domain Eukaryota; kingdom Metazoa; phylum Chordata; class Amphibia; order Anura; family Ranidae; genus Aquarana; species Aquarana catesbeiana. The sequence goes on along the minus strand of NC_133324.1, from coordinate 524,195,937 downwards.
CAGACAACTTGATGGGGGGTAAACAAGTCTGCAAAACGTTGGTTGAAGTGGTTTACGAGGGGCCGAATTTTGTAGAGCCGATCGTATGCATGGTCTCCACGAGGACGACAGAGTTCATTGTCGTTGAAGTGCATGAACCGCAAAATCTGCTCGTATCGTGCCCTGGCCATGGAAGCAGAGAACAAGGGTGAATGGTAAATTGGGTCAGTGGACCAATATGACCACAACTTACTCTTTTTATTCAACCCCATGAGGAGGGAAAGGCCCAGAAAGGTCTTAAATTCGGAGACCGTAATTGGTCTCCAATCTCTGGCAAGGGAGGACTGGGGATTAGCGGCGATGTGTTGACCAGCGTATAAATTGCTTTGGTCCACAATAGATCTATAGAGATCTTCGGTGAAAAACAGTGAATAAAAATCCAGTGGCGTAAAGTCAACTGTTTCCACCTGAATTCCGGGTTGGCCAGTGAAAGGGGGAAGTACGGGTGCTGCAGAAGTGGTGGGTTCCCAATTCGGATTGGCCAATGCAGCAGGAAGGGCACTATGGGCACGACGGGCCTGTCTTTGTCTTCTTGGTGGCAGCGGGACACTACTAGTGCTTGCCACCTCGCCAGCTTGAACTGCACTTATGGGACTCGCCACGTCACCACCTGATACTGCAGTGCTGGATGTACGACCAGGGTGTACTAGGCCGCTGGTGCTTGCCAGTTCACCAGAAGGAATAGCGGCGCTAGTACTTCTCTGCTCCATACGAGAGCCCTGCGGTTCTTGCACTTCAAGGACAGAAGAAGATTGGGGTCTGGTACGCCTGACCTTAGCAGGGACCACAACTCTGTCGTCAGAGCTATCTGTCATGGAGCCGCTGTCCTCTACAGGTTCGTATTCTGAGCCTGAACTTGACAGATGAGTGACTTCCTCTTCACTATCTGTCATACTCAGAAACGTGTAGGCCTCTTCACTAGTGTACCTTTGATTTGCCATTTTGGGCTCTAAATTTAGGGGTACACTAGTGAGACTCACAGGCAAAAAAGCTCCTGTCAGCGACTGTATCAAAACGCTACCAAAAAACTGTTAGCGATCGCAGGGATCAGGCCTGACTCTGCGAACGCTGCAGTTATGTGTGCTTAGTATTTTGTAAGTGTCAGTTATCGATCGATACTGCACTTGGGTGGGCTGGGCAGGGCTGGGCCGAGGAGCAAAACGCAGGTGCTAGCAGGTATCTGGGCTGATCCCGCTAACACTGCGTTTCAGGGAACCCTAAACTGCTGGGGAGTATAGATCTGATCGGATCAGATATCGATCCGCTCAGATACTATAGCACTAAGGGAGGTGTATGCTGCGTGCGTGGGTTTTAGCGGTACTGGCGCTAACCTGACGCTGCCTGGGGCGACGCAGACCTAAGCTGACCCTAAAAATGTAATTTATATCACCGCCGGGCAATTAGGGGGTTAAACCTTTATAGGGTAATAAACGGCGGGTGCCCTAAAACTGTAATAAACTGTAATAAACTGTAATAAACTACAAAAAACAAACTAGCTAACCAGCGTCACCCGTAACACTTATACGGTGATCGCTGGTGAAAGGGTTAACTAGGGAGCAATCAGGGGGTTAAAACCTTTAGCAGGTAGTATATGGGGGTCCCTGTCGCTATAAAACACTGACAGCGAACCTATATACTTACCTCCCTAACTAGCGTCACCTGTGTCACTAATACAGCGATCAGAAAAACGATCGCTTAGCGACACTGGTGACGGGGGGTAATCAAGGGGTTAACTTTTATTAGGGGGGGTTAGGGGGGTACCCTGGACCTAATGTCACTGGTCCCCAAAAAGTGTCCAAATTGTCCGCCGCAATATCGCAGTCCAGCTATAAGTCACTGATCGCCGCCATTACTAGTAAAAAATAAATAAACATATCCCATAGTTTGTAGATGCAATAACTTTTGCTCAAACTAATATCAATATACATTTATTGGGATTTTTTTTACCAACAATATGTAGCTGAATACAGATTGACCTAAATTGATGAAGAAATTAGACTTTTTACATTTTTTTTATTGGATATGTTGTATAACAAAGTAAAAAAAAAAAAATATATATATATATATATATATATATATATATATATATATATATATATATATATATTATTTTTCACAACTGTTCTTTTTTTTGTTTATAGAGAAAAAAATAAAAACCGCAGAGGTGATCAAATACCACCAAACTAATTTGGGTTCAGTGCACGACATGACAATTTTCAGTCAAAGTAATGCATTGCCATATCGCAAAAAATGGCCTGGTAATGAAGGGGCGTAAATCTTCTAGAGGTCAAATGGTTAATGCACTACCTGCACTAAGGTAAAATACCTTCCACTGCCTGTTCCTTCCCCCCTCGATCCACTGCTGTGCCTTTCTGCAGCAGCGATGGTCTCTTTCCCTGGTCTCACAAGACAAACTGCTAGCAGCGGGAGCTATTGGCTCGCTGCTGTCAGTCAAGTCCAGTGAGGGGGGAGGAAGGATTGAGCTGTGCTGTGTGTTTCTATTTTCAGAAAGTATGGCTTTTGTAATCTATAACCATAAACAGTGGATGTTGGCACAAAAATATTCTCTCTTGTGTATGTTAACCACAAACATGTAATGTTTACCAGGCTATTGATGGTAATTAAACTCGAGGGGGGTATTCATGGGAAATGATGACTTTACCTGGTAAATATTACATGTTTACAAAATTACACCCATAATATACTACATTCCTACAAAACACTTTAATACACTTAAAAATAATCAAGATAAAACCCACGACGTGGAGAAAAAAATAAATAAATAAAATAGCAAATAAAATTGCAAATAAATTGTTGAATAAATACAAAATGTACATATATGTGTGCGTTTACACACACACGCCCAGTACATATGTAGTAGGTCTGCTGCTGTAGTGCAAGGTAAGTACCCCAAAAGAAGCGACAACAGAAAATTTATACTCAGCGCTGCCTCTCTAAACCATAAATGTACATATACTCGCATCAAATATGTATCATGTGACAACATGTATAGCAAAGTGCCAAAAAAATGCATTCAATAAAATTTTAAAAATCAATCTGCATATCTGCTGGACAGGAGACACCATCTTGATATACACGTATTTATCATATTTATCTAGTGAGTGGGGATCCAGGAGGGGAGCACAGGAAGTCACCAAGATTACATCAACGTGTCACCAGCCCTATACCTCACACTTGATGAACTTTATTGATTGCACCTTATTTTGCATTTTTTTTACTTTTATTGAATGCATTTTTTTGCACTTTATTGGCACTTTGCTATACATGTTGTCACATCATACATATTTGATGCGAGTATATGTACATTTATGGTTTAGAGAGGCAGTGCTGAGTATACATTTTCTGTTGTCACTTTAATACACTGTCATATCCTGTACTTTATACAGTTTAAACATGTGAGTGGATTGTCCTTTTTTTCATAGACATGTATAAATTTGAGCACAAACTTAAATTTCAATTTTTTTTGTAAAATGTAAGCCATTTATTTATAGACTAATGTTCTATGTTACATTTTTGACAACCAGTTCACCTTGTTACTTCACATAATTGTTCTGGAATACAACTTAATATGTTTATATAGGTTTCCTTGTTAGAACATATGTTCTAAGATCAAACATTTATTGTGAGTTTTTGTGTAAAACACCACCTCTAGTTAATTCAAGTGGTAGTAGTGTGCTTAGTTTTTCTAATTTTAATAAGAATTTAAATGTGAGTACCCTCTAATAGGCCATGTGCATTCAGATGTTGAGATTAGTTTGCCTGTAGAGGAAAGTGGTAATTAAAGTGTATTTTTAACTAGTAATGCTAAAATGCATCAGATAAACTTTTTTTTTTTTTTTTTTTCTTCTTACAGTTCCTGGAAAACCTGACTTTTCTGTGCATCAGACATCGGAGAGCAGCCTACAATTACAATGGGGACCACCAAGTGAGTCAGTTGAGCACATCCTAGGGTACCGCCTACAGTTTGGGCACCATGATGCTAAAGTTTTATCAACACTAGAGTTTGGACCTCAACAAAAGACATACACAGCCACCAATGTCCATAAAGGAGCAAAATACATTTTTAAAATGGCGGTCAAAGGCCGGGCGGGCTTTAGTGAGGAAGCTGTAAAAGAGTTTGCCATACCAGGGGAAGCACCTAAAGGTTACCCTCTATTGATTGAGCCTGGCAATATCAGTTCTGTAACTATCCAGCTAAACTGGCTGCCTCCTGTTTTGGCCGAAAAGAATGGGGATATCACCAAGTATACAGTAGCCTACTGGGTTGCTGAAATTCCTGAAAAAGTGTTGGAATTGGACCTACCATCTTCTCAAAGCTCTTGCTTGCTGAGCAATCTGAAGCCTAACACTGTGTATGAAGTCAAAATACGTGCACACACCAGTAAAGGGCCTGGGCCTTACAGTCCAAGTGTCCAGTACCGCACTTTTCATCTAAATCAAGGTAGGCCTTATCAGTCTTATTTCCTTGGCTTTTAGTTTTGGTTCTTGAAAGCAAGCAGCGCCTGAATCCTCCAGCTCCAGTGTGACTGTAATAATTGGAATGGTATTTTTTTTTATTTTACTAATAACTGAGTGAATCTGAAAGTATGGTCAGGTAAGTGCTTTTTCTTTTCTTAAAGTCTAGTTAAGACACTTCTCTTGAGTTTCTGGGTCCACCAGTGACATTTAAGGTGGGATGCCTTCTCTGTCACCTTCCTTTTAATATGTGCCTTGAAATATTCTTGTTTACATATTTCATACCTAAATATTTTTTTTTAACTAATCCATTTAGTAGTTTCATAATGGCATTTCTGGTTTTAGAGTCATGAAGCAAAGTGTGGGTTTGTAGAGATGGATGCAGCTTACAAAAAAGAACACTAACTCAGTTTTTCTTTTCACTCACTTCAGTGTACTTTTATAAACACTGGTTTCAAGTGGAATTTTCTGTTTTAATAACTTGTTCTGGTAATCTTTCTTTTGTCTTTGCTGTTTTTCAGTAATGCCAAAAAATTTCAAGGTCAGAATGGTAACAAAGACTTCTGTTCTCCTTAGCTGGGAGTTTCCTGAAAATTACAACTCAATAACACCATACAAGGTATTAGGATGGATCATATATCTTTTACTAAAAAGGTTCTTTGGTCTGGTGAAACTAATGTACAGGGAAGTTCCTTTTTCCATAAAAAGTACCAAGCATTTTCAAGAACAGGATTTTCCCATTATGGATCATTACCACTTCCACCCTGGCGAATTTAAATATTTAAAAAAAAAATTACACCACGGAGAGATGGGCAGCAGCTTTAATAGAAACATGCTATATAATATCCCCTTTACCAAACTTGGGATTAAACACAGATTTAATATAACCCAGTACACCATTTTTTTTTCTTATGTATTTATTTTTTTTATTAAAAAAAAGGGGTTTTATCGAATGATAGCAAATGAATACATCAGTCATTCAGGCTAGAATATCAGTGGCTAAAAGACCAAGAGCATGAGAGCTCCACATTATGCATATACATTATAATAAACATTTCAGGACCAGTACAGTGTCTCAAGAGAGGGGCCCAAAAAAAGTTAGTCTTCTCAAAACATCAGGTCAGTGCTGGGCATTGGGCTTTGTATTTAAAGTTTTTTTTTTTTTTTTTATTTCGCTTTTTAGCAAAGCACATGTTACAGAAAACAGCCTTCAAAACACAGGAAATACCACAGTATAATAGGCCCGAAGAAAGCTATGTCCCCAATACATGGACATATGCCAACATCACCCCAAATGGTGATGTGGACATTAGAGGGAATAATGCACAGCTGACTTGTTTCTGTGGCTTTAAAAGAAGAAGGTATTATCCGTTCCCTGATGAACTGGTAAATTAAGCTATGTGAACCACTTACAATACAAGAAAAGGTTAGAGACCCCCATCACCAGACCATTAATTTCAACAAAAATATTCCCATAAGAATATATGTGTATTTAACATGTTGTATGCTTGAAAGCTTGCGTGTGTAGAAATCCAAATACCCTAAGACTGATGCTGAGCACTTCCATCTTGGATGTGATATCAGCAGCCCCAACAAAATCAGGGCTGTCACTCGTTTTTCTTCTAGCCTCTACCAGGGCAGCTTAATAAAGGGTTATATAGGGAGGGGTGGAGGACAGAGAGTAATTGGATACTGTTGGAAGAAGAGAATACTGTGACTGCAAGAAGGGATATAGCTGTGCTTTAGAACTGCATAGTCATATTTTCTTGCAAGCTCAAAGGCTACTTGGAAGCGAATAGAAAATTATCTATGAAAAAGGGAAACACTGCAAGTAAACACAATTTTTTTTATTTTTACCTGGAATTTTTAAAGTTGGTGACAGGGTCTCTTTAAAGAAAAAAACACCCCAACATCATGGGTTGCAAAAAATACAAACAAAGTAATGCTCTTGAGTATTCTCACTGTTGATTATTTAATAAGTTCCGCATTCAGAGACCTGAGCCTAATTTGTCAGTGCCAAGGTGTCTGCCTATATCCTAGGTGCAGTATATGTTGAATCCTGTGCTCCCTGCTGTGAACAACATAGTCTCCCTGCTGTGATCAACATATAAGATTCTCTTTATAGGCACAGTAATTTGTTGCTGAGCCATGCAGATCAGCTTACTGATTTACACACTGGCTTTTGACTAGTTGTTCAAGTAACAGGCATTTAAAGGGATGCTGATTTGACTTTAAGATATAAAAATACTGATATTAATGATACTACGTAAGGCTAGGTTTACATTATGCAAGTCAGGAACTGTGTAGCAGATGTGTGAGAGCGCCATTAATTCTTAATGGCACCCCCATATATCAGCAAAAGATCTGCGTTTTTGAGTATGTGAAACCACTTGGTGCCATAGCACCACACAGTTTCTTGAGGCGTGATCTTATAGGGGGTTGGGGACTTCTTTCCCTGCCTTCCTGCAAGTAGGAAAGCTAATTGAAGTGAATGGGCTGCCCTACACGCAGAACGGAGCTGGAACAAGTGTGAACCAGGCCTTTCTCTCCCATACCAGGTCTTCTCTTTTGTGCTAAAAAAAATGACAGTAGTAAACATGTACCTGTTCCAAAGTTAGTACAGTTAATATTTAACACCAGCAGCTAAATTATAGGCATGTGACTGTATTTACTTTAGTTACTACAGAGTACCCCATAGACTCTTTAGTTTTGCATGTTTCAACTTTGGTTCAACTGTGGCCCTCTTGCTTTTTGCAGTGTGTGCCATACTATTATCAATGAGGAAATGCATTCATTTAGGAGAGGTGGAAGTATATGAATATGTTGGAAGATTGGGTTTTGGGGCTTCTACGAAGATTGGAAGGTCACTAAAATTACATGCAGGAGAGTTCTGTTACAGTCCAGCAGTCTGAACTTTAGTACTTTATCTACCTTAAGTTTATAGAGCAAAACTACTCCTACTCTGTAACTTCTGGCTTCAAAACGACTGAATTTCATGGAGATTCACAGCAGTAAATTGACTTCAAATTTGTTCATTCACTCACTTTTTTGATAAGGAGGTGAAGTAAATATCCAGTTGTTTGTTTTACTGTATATCTAACCAAGTTTTTTGTTTTTTTACCTCCTACATGTGTCTTTTAACTTTGTGTCAGTTCAGCTCTTTATCCACTTACCAGTTCACAGGGAGTTAGCAACTTTGTGGGCAGGTTCGTTTCAAGTAAGAGTTTTAGAGCCCACCTGTTTCTGCAGTACCAGAATGATGGTAAAGTCTGGTATCAGCATTTTTCTGTATTGTTATTGGGGCCTCAGTTTCTTTTCTCTGTTACACACTTGAGGGACCTGCCCCGAAAGAGAAGGGTGTTCAAGTCAGTATCCACATGGAGAGGGCCATGCACACTGACAGCCTCTAAAATAAGCTCATCTGGCTGGGTATGCTGGCTGGTATTGTGTGGGGCAGGATGACTACCTTGTTGATTTTTTTTAATTTATTTATTTTTTTAGCTGGTACAACATATACAGAAAGATTATCTGATTATTGAGCCAGAGGACCAGATCAGGCAGCAGAGCAGATTTTCAAAATTTTTTTTTTTGGCCATAACTGAGCAATCAGTGTTGCAATTTTTTGGTCAGTTACTGAGCATTCAGTGTATAATATGGTTTAAACAAGAACTTCCATTACAAATGGGTTACATTATTCTATATTGTTCCATGTAGCTAGGTGTTCCCTGAATCTGGTTATTAAATCTGAGCTGCCTCTCTCCCCACACAGCAAATCCAACAGCAGCTTGGAAGGTGATGGATCAACTGTAACTGCAGTAATTGTAACTCTGTTGTAGCACTTTCCTGAGACAAGTTGTGGCAAGAGACGGGAGCTTAACACAGAAAAGTCCTCTGAGCTGAGACGAGCTGTAAGTAAGATGGATCTGTCTCCTTCCAAACTGCTGTCAAATTAGCCATGTCTTCGGAAGCACAGAGCTACATAGGACAAGGTATTCCATGTTCCTCAGCCCAGCTGAGATGTTAACAACTATCACTAGTGACTAGACCTCCTGTGTGCCTTTGTGACACAAAGGCTTTCACTTTTGGAGGATAACATTTAAGATATTAGGACTTAAATTCATGTTGTTGGCTTGTTTGTAGTGTCAGCTAAAAGTATTTATTACTTGTATATTTTTTAATGTTTGTTGTTCATGCTGTGCTCTTCTGTTGCTCAAGATTCAGTATAATATGCAGACAGTGGATGTAGATGGACGGACAACAAAGAAGTTAATTACAAACCTGAAACCCAAAACACATTATACTTTTACGCTTACCAATCATGGAAACTCCTTGAGTGGTCTTCAGCAGAATGTCGCTGTCCGCACAGCTCCTAACATGCTGGGTGTGAAACCTTTGGTAAATGCAAAGGCGCAACTAGATGGTAGCATTACAGTAGTTCTGCCAGATGTGGAAATGTCTGAATCAGTGAGGTAAATACTTCAATACATGTTCTTTGTTTGTCTATACCTTTATGTTGTAAAATAATACCTAAAAATTTTAATGTTAGAGTGTATTATAATTTACTAAAGTACACATACAGCTAAACAAAAGTATGCATATATGGAATTATGTTTCAGGAGTATCTCTATTTGATATATGCTTGTATATGTGCTTGTGTATGTGCATTTTACACAGCTCAAAAAGTTTAAGTTCACCTTTTCAGAAAAATTAAAACGTGAACTAACACCCTACACTCCCCCATTGTACTTACCTAAGTGGGTTGTGAGCTTCCAGTGCCCCCGCAGACAATGTAGGACTCTGGGGATTTGAAATCCCTACTCTTCTTCCCTTTCTGCAGGGCCTGATCTGATTGATTCTGAATGGTCACCACTCACACAGAGAATCACTCTGATCAGTCCTAGAAGCTCCGTAGTACAAATCCAGATATCACATTAGAAGAATACCCAACATCTGAATATGACTTGCCTATGAACATATGAATATATTAGTCTTGTGTAGCTGACCAGTCAATAAGCTATATGTGAGCTCTCAGTTACTAAACTTAATTCCTTTAGCACATGGAAAGTAATCAAGCGGGCTTGATTCTTTGTGTTTTAATTTTGTTTCTGCAGAACTGTACCTTTTTGTATTAGTCATGAAAGCAAAATTCAATGTGAAGCAATTACTATACTTGTCCACTGTTTTCTTGTATTGCTAAACTTAAGTTATCTCATCTTTGCAGTTGTTGAGAGATTAAATATATAGATTACAAATCTATATATTTAATGCAATAACAAATCTTTTTAGTGCAAACATGTAAAAAGTATAAAACTTGGTATCCTTCACTGCTTCAGGAAGACTAAAGCCGGCGTAGATTGTAGATGGTGCAATTTCCTTTCCTGTAACCTGAGCTATTGTGTTCTCCCGGTGGGATAGCGAGAATCGCATGAAAAATCCGACAGGCTGGTTGTCCCCAAGTTGATTCTCAGACCCTATATCATTTATAAATATATTAAAAAAGTAATGGTCCCAACAATGAACCTTGGGGTACACCACTAATAAATCAATCAATGAATCAAACCACTACTCTGAATACTGTCTTTCATACAGTTTGCTATCCATTTACTAACTGATTTTTCCAAGCCTGTAGACTTTACTTTACACATTAGCCAAGTGTGGGGAACTGTGTAAAGCGATTTTGCAAAATCCAAGTTTATTACGTCCACAGCCACTCCATTGTCTGGGAAAACTGTGTCAAATGCTTTTGCAAAATCTAAGTATACAAGTCCACCTCCACTCCTTTGTCCAAGGTTTTACTTACTTCCTCAAAAAAAGAAATCAGATTTGTCTGACAACTTCTGTCTTTCATGACTCCATGCTGTTGCTTAAAATATTTTTTTTTCAGCAAGAACTCATCTATGTGTTTTTTTTATTAAACTCTCCAGTATCTTACCAACTATAAAAGTTAAAATAACAGGTCTACCGTGCCTTGAAAAAGTATTCTTACCCCTTGAAATTTTCCACATTTTGTCATGTTACAACCAAAAACGTAAATGTATTTTAGTGGGATTTTATGTGATAGACCAACACAAAGTGGCACATAATTGCGAAGTGGAAGGAAAATGATAAATGGTTTTACAATTTTTTTTACAGATATGGGAAAAGTGTGGCATGCATTTGTATTCAGCCCCCTTACTCTTATACCCCTAACTAAAATCTAGTGGAACCAATTGCCTTTAGAAGTCACCTAATTAGTAAATCGAGTCCATCTCTGTGTAATTTAATCTCCGTATAAATTCAGCTGTTGCTGTGAAGCCCTCAGAGGTTTGTTAGAGAACCTTAGTGAACAAACAGCATCATGAAGGCCAAGGGACACACCAGACAGGTCAGGGATAAAGTTGTGGAGAAGTTTAAAGCGGGGTTAGGTTATAAGAAAATATCCCAAGCTTTGAACATCTCATGAAGCACTGTTCAATCCATCATTCAAAAATGGACAGTATGGCACAACTGCAAACCTACCAAGACATGGCTATACACCTAAACTGACAGGCCAGGCAAGGAGAGCATTAATCAGAGAAGCAGCCAAGAGAAGAGGCCTATGGTAACTCTGGAGGAGCTGCAGAGATCCACAGCTCAGGTGGGAGAATCTGTCCACAGGACAACTATTAGTCATGCACTCCACAAATCTGGCCTTTATGGAAGAGTGGCAAGAAGAAAGTCATTGGTGAAAGAAAGCCATAAGAAGTCCCATTTGCAGTTTGCGAGAAGCCATGTGGGGGACACAGCAAACATGTGGAAGAAGGTGCTCTGGTCAGATGAGACCAAAAATGAACCTTTTGGCCTTAAAGCAAAATGTGTAAAAAACTAACTGCACGTCATCCTAAACACACCATCCCCACCATGAAACATGGTAGTGGCAGCATCATGTTGAGGGGATGCTTTTCTTCAGAAGGGACAGGGAAGCTGGTCAGAGTTGATGGGAAGATGGATGAGCTACATACAGGGTAATCTTAGAAAAAAACCTGTTAAAATCTGCAAAAGACTTGAGACTGGGGCGGAGGTTCACCTTCCAGCAGGACAATGACCCTAAACATACAGCCAGAACTACAATGGAATGGTTTAGATCAAAGCATATTCATGTATTAGAATTGCCCAGTCAAAGTCCAGACCTAAATCTTTGAGATCACCTCTCATATACAGACAGACACCACCACACCTCTGTTTTACCCTGTCTTTCCGAAAGAGAGCATAGCCAGGAATATTAATAGCCCAGTCATGTGAAGAATAAAGCCAAGATTCAGCAATGCCAATTAAATCATAGTTCTCTTCATGCACCAAAGCTTCTAATTCACCTATTTTGTTTGGCAGACTTCAGGCATTGGTGAACAAACACTTCATTGTCACATTTTGCCCATGTATTTTGCATATTTTTTATTTCAGTACAAATAGTACCATTTCAAATCTGCCATAGACCTCCCCCAATCTTTCCCCATTCCGCCCACCAATAGGGACTGACCGCTGTCTGCCCCATTATAATCTAATTCAGCCTCCCCCTCAATCCTAGTTAAAATACTCCTCCAGCCTTCCCATAAACCTTTCCCCCAATACAGCAGACTCCCTTCCATTTAGGTGCAAATCATCTTTAGCATATAGGTTGTACCCTAATGAAAAGTCAGCCAAGTGCTCTAGAAACCCAAATCCATCCTTCTTGCACTAGGTCTTTTATTACACAACTCCTTTATTACACATAATAAAATATACTAAAAACATTATACCCACAATTTCTAAAACCACAGAGAGCTTTCCCCATTGCATTATATTTAAAAATGTACTGTTAAAGTGATGCTAAAGGAAAAATAAAACATGCTATACTTACCTGGTCTGTGCAATAGTTTTGCACAGAGCAGTCCCTATCCTCCTCTTCCTGGGTCCCCCAGGCTCTCTGGGCTCCTCCCCCTGCTGAGAGCCCCCATAGCAAGCTGCTCGCTATGGTGGGGGCACTCAAGCTCCTCACTGGCTGTGATTGGCAGAAGTTGGAGCCAATGGCTCTTGCTGCTGTGTCTGAGCCAATGAGGAAGGAGAGAGCATAGAATGCATGAAAGTAAAAAAACCTGCAGCCTTTTGAACCACTTTAAATTATATTGAACTCTTTATAAAATATAAATAGTTAGCTGCCTTAGCAATATTGCTTATAGGTTCAGGGATGCTGGTTTCTTATTCCAGCTGGTCAGTTGATACACTCACAACTTTATCCTAAAGCATCCTGTTCCAGTGTGAGGTCATAATGTTGACAAAGCTTCAACATGGGACCCACTCTTATCCTCATCAACTCCTCCACTTGCCCCTCCTCCAGATTACTTCTACTTCCACTGGAAACTTGGTTACCTTGGTTTCATATCACCAGTGTAGCAGAGAGAAGTCAAGCAGTAGTCACTGTATGGTAAACACATTATCAAGCAGTCAAACTACAGATTTATAATAAAGGCAGGATCAAGCAGCCAGGTTGTAACAGCTGCATTATAAATGCTGAAATAGCTTTAGGATCTATGCACACTGGCCTAAAAATTGCTACTTCTACAGTAGTTTTGTGTTCTGCCTGTAGAAGCAGCTCAGTGTTATTCTATGTGTCACTGCATATTAGGATGATTATAGGCATATTTTAAGCTCCATGTTTAGAGGCTGGAAAAACAGAACCTTCTGGTTTGCGTTTCTGATTGGAGCTTTCTGGCTGAAAAAACATAAACTCTCCTAAACTTGCCTAAACTCTGCACAAAAAACACTCTATATGAGCATTTTTTCTGTCAAGGGAACAGACATGTTTTTAACCCCAGTGTGCATTGAGACTAATGCTGCGTACACACGATCGGACATTCCCGAAAACAAAATCCTGGATTTTTTTCCGACGGATGTTGGCTCAAACTTGTCTTACATACACATGGTCACACAAATGTTGTTGGAAATTCCGAACGTCAAGAACGCGGTGACATACAAGATGTACGACGAGCCAAGAAAAATTAAGTTCAATAGCCAGTGCGGCTCTTCTGCATACTTACGAGCATGCGTAGAATTTTGTGCGTCAGAATTGTCTACACACGCTCGGAATTTCCGACAACCGATTTTGATGTTGGAAAATTTGAGCTCCAGCTCTCAAATTTTTGCTGGAAATTTCGACAGAAAATGTCCAATGGAGCATACACACGGTCGGAATTTCCGACAACAAGCTCACATCGAACATTTGTTGTTGGAAATTCTGACCGTGTGTATTACAGTATCTGCAATAACTTAACAGTAGTTATATAAGGACCATTCTCTGGTACATGGTTGTGGCTGAGACAGGATACCAAAGCTTCAGGGCCCTCTGAAAAAGCTGGTAATGCCGATGGGTATTTTATCTCACTCAAATCCATACACCCCAGAATGTTATTATCACACTGCCAGCCCCTGATGATGGCTAATTGGCTAAAATGCATTGGGAGCCAGCAAGAGTGATGTAGGACACTGCATTGAATGCCAAACTTCTGGGGCTTATATGTATGTTTTAATCTTTTTATTACAATAGATGGTTTATGGGTTACACTTTTGGTTTATGTCATTGTATTATTTACACTGATTGGCACCACTGAACACCAGAGGAACTGCGGAGGAATGTAATTTGATTATTTGGTCCCAAATGGGGAAAGAACACCTGATTAAGAGCCTGGATCTGATCACTCTCCTGTTTATCACTTTACACAAGCCTAGCCCAACCTCCTGTAGTTTAGAGGTCCTATTATTTGGTAAGCTGTAATGTTTGGTGAAGGTGCTGATAATTCAGTGGAATTTAAAGCAGTAGAAAAGTTTACAATAAAAAAATTGGGGCCCACAGGCAGTTTAAGTCATAATGTGCTACTAGCACATTATAACAGACTTGCCTTAAAATAAAGGTGCTTTCATCTTCACCTGGTCTCCCTTCCAGGTTCGCACGCCCCAGAAGTTTGAATGGTTGGGCTGAGATGACGGCACAAAAAAAAAGAAGGGCCTGGTATTGGAGGAGGGGTGGGGGGGAATCCCCTCGCCATTTTTTCACAATTTTTTATTGCTGGCAACTGTTCTGACTCATCCGTTGTGAGTGAGGTGGAGGCCAGCTTCCAGGCCTGCTCCATAACAACCAGCTATTCACTGGTTGTTAAAGCGCAAGTTCACCTTTACAGAAAAATCTGTAAGGTGAACATACACCGGATCCCCCTCCTCATCCCCCTTCAGTCCCACTGACCTGTTGCGCGGCAATCTCCCGTTCGGAGCCCCGGTATAGCCGCCTCAGGGGTCCATGGCTTACAAATCCCCTCGGCATTCACGCGTCTTCTTCCCGCTGACAGGACAGCTACGCAGGTTCTGATTGATCGGCGCCACCCATGTGACTGCGCTGACCAATTAGAATGCTCTGAAACGTCCCTCCTGATGGGGTATGTTTTGCAGATTCAGCTGCGGGGACCCTTGAGGTGGCTATACCAGGGCTTAGAATGGGAGCTGGGGGTGGTGAACCTTCAGCGTTTTTGTACATTTTGTCCATCTGTTAGCTGCATTTGGGGTGCCATTAAGAAATAATGCACATTTTGACACATTTTTTGCTAATTTCCTAGAATGTGCAGGTGTGAATGTGGCATTAGACTAAGGTTTTTTAGCTGAAATGTGCTAGTGTTCATGATTGGTCCAATGCTGTGAATTTTTAATCAATAAAGAATCTGAAGTTTATGGTTATTGGTATCTGTTTTTGCTTTTGCAAGGTCTGTATGGCTTTAGGAAATTTCGGATCTGTTTATAGTCTGTTTTATTATGTGTAAAAAAAGAATGTTTTATATTTTGAAAAAGCTGGCTGGTAGTGAATACATTTATATATTTAAACACTGTTCGAATGCATGCTGTGATTTCAGAATAAATTATACCATGAATTTTGATAACAGCTTACAAAAGCTTTATCTTCTTTTCCTTTTTTTTTTTTCCAGACATTACTATATTGTAGTAGTGCCTTTGAGGAAACTGCGTGGGCAATTTCTAAACCCTTGGGGAAGCCCTGAAGAAATGGATTTAGAGCAGGTTAGTAAACTTATATAGGGCCAGTGTCAACACAAATTAGTTGAAGTTGAGAACTGCTTTCTGCCCCATAAAATTTTGGAATGCAAAATCAGCTTGAAGCAGGGTAATGAAATGTACCTACAATGAATTCTGAATGATGTCAGAAGCACACTGGATTTGACTATGAAGCCTATTGACACAGGCCAATAAGCAGTTACTTTTTGCTAGTTCTTGCCATATTTGGAACATTTGTTTTCAGTGCCAACAACTTAGAAACAGTCTTACGCACAGTAGTATTTTTTTTATTGTCAGTAGTTGCAGAGGACAATGACTTGTTGATATACAGTACATATTAATATAGTGATGTTTTAACATGACAAATGTCTGTCAAATTCCGACAAATTTTATCTTTTTAATACTAGTAATGGAGTATAAATCAATAAACATACAGTACCACTTAGGCAGCTATCAGTTATTCAATCCACAGAAAAAGTTCTTAAACTTTTATAAGAAAGTTAGTTTTAGGTAATTTTTTAAATACTGAACTACAGGCAGACTGCTAAATACACAGTTGAAATACATATAATTGAACTATTTACAAAGTTTAAAATTCTGTTTAACCAGCCTTGTGGTCCAGGCACACCTTCCTGATAGTGCAGCCAGATTGGACACTTCCCTTTTCTGCTACAAACTGGCATTGCAGGTTGACCAGCAATTTGCCCCAGCCAGTGATCAGACTGTGCAGGAGAAGCAACACACCTATGGATGTTATGCTCTTCTTTCTCCTCTGAAAATGTGTGTGTGGCCTGTGTAAATAGCATTTGTTCATTTCAAATGAGTTTTGCATTTCCATGTAAGTCTGTGAGTATGCAAAATCTGCTTGAAGCAAGTCATAAAGAGGTCAACTTCCTGCCAAATGTACACGCCAACTGACTCTAATTGATCGCAAAAGCATCTTAAATCGATGTCATCAGTGGAAGCCCAGTGGTTAATGACACAGGTCAACAGACCGTTTGCTGACAGCATGGTTCAATGCAAGAGCATTGGGATTGCCTTAACCACTTCTGCCCTGGAAGGATTTGCCCCCTTCCTGACCGGACCATTTTTTGCGATACGGCACTGCGTCGCTTTAACTGACAATTGCGCAGTTGTGCAACGTTATACCCAAACAAAATTTATGTTTTCCCTACAAATAGAGCTTTCTTTTGGTGGTATTTGATAACCTCTGCGGTTTTTATTTTTTGCACTATAGACAAAAAAGCGACAATTTAAAAAAACAGAGTATTTTGTACTTTTTGCTATAATATCCAAAAAAATAAATAAAAATTCTTCATCAGTTTAGGCACGATTTATATTCTTCTACATATTTTTGGTAAAAAAAAAAAAAAAAATTCGCAATAAGCGTATATTGATTGGTTTGCGCAAAAGTTATAGCGTCTACAAAAAAGAGGATAGATTTATGTAAATTTTATATCTTCTTTTTTTTTTTACTAGTAATGGCGGCGATCTGCGATTTTTATCAGGACTGCGACATTGCGGCGGACAGATTGGACACTTTTGACACTATTTTGGGACCATTGACAATTATACAGCGATCAGAGCTAAAAATAGACACTGATTACTGTATAAATGTCACTGGCAGGGAAGGGGTTAACACTAGGGGGCGATCAAGGGGTTAACTGTATTCCCTAGGTGTGTTCTAACTGTAGGGGGGATGGGACTGACTGGGGGAGGAGACCAATCAGTGTTTCTACTTAGTAGGAACATACAATATGTCTCCTCTGCCCTGAGAGAATCAGGATTTGTGTGTTTACACACATACATCCCCGTTCTCGGTCTGTCACAAACGTTTGCGGGTGCCCGGCGAACATCGCGCCCGCCGGACACGCGCATCGGCTCCGGGGACACACGGCATGCGCCTGTGCCTGCTATGATGTCCTAAAGGAGCAACTTATAACTGCAGCGGCTGGTCGGCTAGCGGTTAAGCTGGGTATACACTAGTAGAATTTTTTGTTCATAATTTTTTTGTTGTTTGTTCATTTTTCTAATCATTGGGGTCAAATCAACATTTGTTTTCAACCACAAATTCAAAGGAGCAGGATGGAACGTTTTTCTTGAATGTACGATTTTCTAACAGTGAATGTGATTTTCGTTTGGTAAAACAAATGAAATCTTGAGCTACTTTTTAAACAATATTGTTCTAAGAATTTTCATACATATTTTCATTCAAAATGTTACTAGTGTATACCCAGGTTTATGACTTTTCCCTCTTTCTCCCAGTGTGAGTTCTGATATGCATGATATACAGAAGGCTAATATCAGGACAGAATCCGCTATTTAGGCTATTTCTATGTAATTGTAGACTTTTTTTTTAAAGAAAACATGCCCAGATTAAATGGTGTATATTATTTCTGCCTGCAGTTTAATTGTGCCCATGGAAATTAGATAAATGCTTACTTATGGAAAGAAAAAAAGAGGGTCTCTGACTAACACAACAATTGTTGCTCAATAATTTCTTTTCTGTACTTAGGCCTCATTCAAATGGATGCACGTAAGCTTATTCACATGAAAGGGCGTGTTTGCCCACACGAGAATTGCCTGCATGGGGATGTCCCCCAGTCCTATTCATGTCATTTGGAACAGAGAGGGTGCACAGCAATTTGCACAACCATTTGAGTGTACAGCCCAGAACTCACACTGCTACATTCATGGCTGCACAGCTGTCGGATTGGGAGCAGTGGCTGTGTCTGTGCAGGCACGGTGTTCCAATTAACATGAATGTGACTGCCTGCAAGGGGATGCACGGAATGCTTGTGCATCCCCGTGTGGGCAAACACGGCATTCGCACGGGCATACACTTAAATACGTGTGAACAAGGCCTTACATCCATACATTTCCATACATAATTTTCTGTATTTAGAGCATAACCTTGGCCAAAACCTTTTTTATAGTTGGGAAGGGTTAGAAGTTCTTGCAGATTTTTATTTACCCTCACTGATATTTTATTTCCTCTAACTTTCTGTTGTGTCTCCCTTACAGATAGTAAAGGGAAATACCCAATGGGGCAGATACAAAAAATGACTATAGATAAACATTCATTTATGCTGCATTACTTTAAGGTTGATTTGAAAGGAGAAAAATTATAATAACCTGTAAACCTTTTTACATCTCACAGCTAGTTCAGACTATCACAAAGCAGCACCGTCGTAGCTTGCGTTACCTAAGACACCTGGAGTACCCTAAACCATTTGTGGCAGCTCGGTTCCAGTCTCTGCCTGGACATTTCACACTTGGAGACCAAAAGAACTATGATGGCTTCGAAAACAAGGCATTGGAAGTTGGACAGAAATATGTTTTTTTTATCATGGCCATGCTTGAAAGTGCTGAAGTGGTGAGACTAATTTGTTTTTTTTCTTATTTTGTTGATTAAGAAAATCTGATATGCATATACACACAGTGCTATTACTGTATACAATATATATATACATATATATATATATATATATATATATATATATATATATATATATAATTAAAGACATCTATCAATTGACTTGTGTACAACCAGCCTGTTGGGTATTTCCCAAATAAGCAGTGCTGCCAGCTATAGAACAGAGCATAATAGCATAGCAGGAGTGATTGCCCCATCCACCACAAATGTGTGGATGAGGGAATTGTATCTCTTTTTTCGTTCAACTTGGTTGAACAAAAATAAAAAATGATTAACCACTTGCCGCCCGCCATATAGCAGAATGATGGCGGCAAAGTGGTTTCAATATCCTGACTGGGCGTCATATGACGTCCGCAGGATATTGAGCCGCTGCGCGCCCCCGGGGGCGCGCATTGCAGCGATTGTTGTTGCGGGGTGTCAGTCTCTCTGACGGAGACTCTTTAGCACGTGATCAGCCGTGTCCAATCACGGCTGATCACGATGTAAATAGGAAGAGCCGGTGATCGGCTTTTCCTCACTCGCGTCTGACAGACGTGAGTAGAGGAGAGCCGATCGGCTGCTCTCCTGACAGGGGGGGTCTGTGCTGATTGTTTATCAGCACAGCCCCCCCTTGGATCCTACCCAGGACCACCAGGGAAGCCGCCAAGGACCACCAGGGAAACCATCCACACTGGACCACCAGGTATGCCCCCTAGACCCCCAGGGAAATACTAATCTGTGCCCAGGCAGCTGCCAATCAGTGCCCACTCACAATGCCTACCACTGCCAGTGCCACCAGGGATGCCTATCAGTGCCGCGTATCGGTGCCCAGCAGTGCCGCCTATCAGTGCCCATCAGTGCCACCCATAAGAACCCATCTTTGCAGCCTTTCAGTGCATGTCCGTGTCTCCAAGTGCCACCCATGAGTGCCCATCAGTGCCGCCTATCAATGCATATCAGTGCCGCATGTCAGTGCCCGCTCATTGGTGCCACCTCATCGGTGCCGCCTTATCAGTGCCTGTCAGTGCCGCCTTATCAGTGCCCATCAGTGAAAGAGAAAACTTATTTACAAAATTTTTTAACAGAAACAAAAGCAAAACTTTTATTTTTTTCAAAATTTTCGGTCTTTTTTTATTTGTTTCGCAAAAAATAAAAACCGCAGAGGTGATCAAATACCACCAAAAGAAAGCTCTATTTGTGGGAACAAAATGATAAAAATTTAGTTTGAGTACAGTGATGTATGACCGCGCAATTGTCATTCAAACTGCGACAGCACTGAAAATTGGTCTGGGCAGGAAGGTGTATAAGTGCCCTGTATTGAAGTGGTTAATGTATGGCCCGCCTTACAGTAAAGAACCCCTTACCCAGTTCAAGATCGAGCCTCTTCTGTTCCAACTTCTTAGATTAAAGAGTTTCTCTCAATGATACAGACACTATGGGGGTCATTTACTATAGCGTGAATATGCGATCGTGTGGTGCATTAAAATAGCGCCCAATTGAGCCAATTAAAAGTTCAAGTGGGCAAAAGGCGCGATTCCCGGAGCGTGCTATTAGCGGCGAACATGCCTTTGTAAATTCGGAATCCCCCAAAGCACCTTGTCCCCAAGGGCCTCATCCCGTCAACCCTAGGCTGTGGTTGTCGGGGTCTACAGGCAGGGGACTTATCGTAATCTGGAAGCCCCCTTTAACAAGGGGGCCCCCAGATCCCACCCCCCATGTGAATGAGTATTGGGTACATCGTACCCCTACCCATTCACCAAAAATAGTAGTGTAATATGACAAAAGACAATAGCCAGTTTTTGACAATTCCTTTTATTAAAAATGTCTTCTTCTCCGCTTCTTCCTCCGGTCTTCTCCTTCCCCGCTTCTTCCTCTGGTCTTCTCCATCTTCCTCCAATCTTCCTCCGGTTTCTTCTTCCCCTGCTTAGTCCTCTGGTCGTCTTCTTCTTCCCCTGCTTAGTCTTCCGGTCTTCTTTTTCTTCCCCGCTTAGTCCTCCGGTCTTCTTCTTCCGTTGCCGCTCCCGCTGAAGATTTAAAAAAACGAACCTCCTCCAATGATGCAATGGGGCAGATGATGTCATTCAGAGACCCCGCTCCTTGTGACTTCCCCACCTGGGCATGATTGGTCCGTGATGTCACAAGGGGGGGCAGGGTCTCCCGATGATGCATTCCAGTTGCCATGCCCCATAGTTATATATGACATGTGCGCCATGGAAGCGGACAGATCGGCGGGCCGCACCGCTAGGGGGTCGGTCATTTTTGGATCTTCAGCTGGTCGGTGGCGGAGGAAGAAGAAGACTGGAAGAAGACTGGAAGAAGGACCTGGAGGAAGACCAAAAGAAGAAGACCAGCGGGGAAGGAGAAGACCGGAGGAAGAAGCGGCGAAAACTGGCTATTGTCTTTTGTTACACTACACTGCTTTTTTTGGTGAATGAGTAGTGGTACGATGAACCCATACTCATTCACATAGGGGAGTTAAAGGGGGCTACCAGATTCCGATAATCCCCCCCGCCCGCAGACCCCAACAACCAATGGCTAGGGTTGTCGGGACAAGGCTCTTGTCCCCATCAACATGGGGACAAGGTGCTTTGGGGGGACCCCAAAGCACCCTTCCCATGTTGAGGGCCTGTGGCCTGGTATGGTTCAGGAGGGGGGGGCACTTGCTTGCCCCCCCCCCCCTTTCCTGACCTCCAGACTGCTTGCTTACATGGATCTAAGTTTGACCATTCAGAAAATATGCCATTAATCACCACTCTCTGGAGACGCTCCTGTAACCAGTTTTCTATCCAGGTACATACATTTTCCCTAATGCCAGAAGACCCAAATTTTGTAAATGAAGTGTATGTGGGGTACTGTATCAGTTGCCTTAACGGAATCTAGATATACTATGTCCACAGACCTTTCTCTATCCAAATCTATGTTCGTTACTACTAATGATATTATGTACATATCTAAATTTTTAGATATGGTCCCTTAGTAGGAACTAAGGGGATGGGACTGACTGATGTTTCTACTTAGTAGGAACACACGATCTGTCTCCTCTCACCTGAGAGAACCGGGATTTGTGTTTTTGTGCACACACACATCTCTGTTCTCATTCTGTCATGAGCGATCGTGCCCGCCAGGCACGCGCTTCGGCTCCAGGACATGCTGCGTGTGCGTGCAATGCCGTTTTAAAGAGCCGACATATATCTATGGCAATTTGTAACCACTACGCTACTAAAACCACAGGTAATCTTTTGTTATTTGGTATGTACATGCTATGTGTTAGAAAATGTGATCGGTAATCAGAAAATGATATGTGTAATTTATGCTCCTAAAACTCCTGGAGGTGCTACTTGGATGTTGGGCCTCTGTATGTGGCCAGGCTGTGTAAAAGTCTCAGACATGTGGTATCGCTATACTCAGGAGGAGTAGCAGAATGTATTTTGGGGTGTCATGTTTGCTATGTACATGCTGTGTGTTGGAAATATCTTATAAATTGACAACTTTGTGTAAAAAAAAAAATGCGTTTTCATTTTTTCCCCACATTTTCCAAAAACCTCTGGAAAAAGATGAACCATTCAAAAGACTCATTATGCCTCATAGATTATAGGTTGGGGTGTTTGCTTTCCAAAATGGGGTCATTTTGTGGGCAATTCCATTGTCCTGGTGCTCCAGGGCCTTCAAAAGTTTAATGGGTTGAGAACCACTTGTTTAACAAACAGTTCAGATATGAGATTTACCTTATCATCTGGATAGGTATTCTTAAAAAAAAAACAGACCTTGTTCCATTGTTCAAACATCTATAAAATATCATGAAACAATAGTTAAATATGCGTGGCTAAAGAGCATTTAGTACCCTATATGGCAAAACTTTATATTTTTTTACTCTGCAGCCTGTAAGGCATTGCACTCACGATCCTGCAGACTGTCAGTACACATTCTGCCCGTACTTCCGATACTGGCAGGCAGTTACTGAATTGCAGAAAGAATCAATGAATTACGGGAGTGCTCACCAGTGCCCTCACAGTCCATTAAAAACTACAAGCTGTCAGCCGTGAAGTGTGACGACATTTGTAGTTCATTCATTCACAGAACTTTGTGAATGAACGACGCGGTCGCGTGGGCACAGGTGGGAAGAGGCTACAGGAACTGAAGCCTGTTACATGTTCTATCCTAACCACAAATGAAACATGTGAATGTTCCAGATGTGAACTTATCCTTTTAAAGTATAACTAAAGGCAAAACTTTTTTTTTTTTTTTTTTAGTTTTGGTTGAGAGGGATTAGAACACCTGTCAGTTTTTTTTGCTGTCTGTGCCCCCGTTAAGGAGATTCACCCTCTCTATTTGTCCTGTTTACCATTATCATTGAAAGTGAAAGTAAGATCTCTACAGCTTATGCTGCTCTCTGGACCTCCGCAAAGCTTTTGATACACTTTCCTGGACCTACAGTGCCTTGAAAAAGTATGCATACCCCTTGAAATTTTCCACATTTTGTCATGTTACAACCAAAAACGTAAATGTTTTTAACCCTTCCTATATCCACATTGTTCCGTATTTTTGCTAACAATGGTTCTAATGCAATTACATATAGTAGCGGCGAGAGTGGGCATCCTTGCCTTGTACCATTGAACATCTCAAAAGCAGACGACATACTTCCACTAACCCTGACCCTGGCTGTAGGGTGTTTATATAGGTTACTGATCCATCTCATAATTCTTGGTCCCAAACCTATACTCCGGAGTGCATCCATCATAAATCCCCAATCTACTCGGTCGAATGCTTTTTCTGCATTGATCGAAATGAGTAGCGTTGGGGATTTCCTCACCTTGTCCTTACCTTTTATTAACATTGTTTTTATGCTGTTGTCCCTTTCCTCCCTCCCTGGTACAAAGCCTACTTGGTCTATGTTTATCAATTCAGGCATAAGATTTTTTAATCTCGATGCTAAGATTCCTTTTTTTTAGTCCTGTTTAGACCTACAGTGCCTTGAAAAAGTATTCACACCCCTTGAAATTTTCCACATTTTGTCATGTTACAACCAAAAACGTAAATGCATTTTATTGGGATTGTATGTGATAGACCAACACAAAGTGGCACATAATTGTGAAATGGAAGGAAAATGATAAATGGTGTTCCAAATTTTTTACAAATAAATATGTGAAAAGTGTGGCATGCATTTGTATTCAGCCCCCCTGAGTCAATACTTGGTAGAAACATATTTCTCTGCAATTACAGCTGCAAATCTTTTGGGTATGTCTCTACCAGCTTTGCACATTTAGAGAGTAAAATTTTTGCCCGTTCTTCTTTTTGCCCGTTCTGCAAAATAGCTGAAGCTCAGTCAGATTGTATGGGGAGCGTCTGGACTTTGGATGGGCCATTCTAACACATGAATATGCTTTGATCATAAAAGGGTGTCCAAACTTTCTAAACAAAGGGCCAATTTACTGTCCTCCAGACTTTAGGGGGGCCGGACTGTGGCAATTGGGAGTACAAAATGTCCCAGCATCAGTGGAATAAACAATCCCCCATCATTGTTGTCAGTGGGAGGAATTGTGCCCCATCGTTGGTGTTATTGGGAGGACTTGTGCCCCATCATTGGTGTCATTGGGCCTCATCATTGGTGTTATTGAGGGGAATTGTGCCCCATCATTGGTGTCATTAGGTCCCATTGTTGGTGTCATTTGGTGGAATTGTGCCCCATCATTGGTGTTATTGGGCCCCATTGTTGTCCTTGGGAGGAACTGTGCTCCATCGTTGATGTCACTGGTAGGAATTCTGCCCTTCATTGTTAGCCAAGGGCCACATAAAATGCAAGCACACAGCCGCATGTGGCCCCCGGGCTGCAGTTTGAAGTCCACTGATTTAAACCATTCCATTGTAGCTCTGGCTGTATGTTTAGAGTCGTTGTCCTGCTGGAAGGTGAACCTCCGCCCCAGTCTCAAGTCTTTTGCAGACTCAAGCAGGTTTTCTTATGAGATTGCCCTGTATTTGGCCCCATCCATCTTTCCATCAACTCTGTCCAGCTTCCCTGTCCCTGCTGAAAAAAGCATCTCCTCAACATGATGCTGCTACCACCATGTTTCACAGTGGGGATGGTGTGTTCAGGGTGATGTGCAGTGTTAGTTTTCTGCCGCGCATAGCGTTTTGCTTTTAGACCAAAAAGTTTAATTTTGGTCTCATCTGAGAGAGAGCACCTTCTTCCATATGTTGGCTGTGTCCTCCACATGAGTTTTTGCAAACTGCAAATGGGACTTCTTATGGCTTTCTTTCAACAATGCTTTTTTTCTTGCCACTCTTCCATAAAGGCCAGATTTGTGCAGTGCACAACTAATAGTTTTCCTGTGGACAGATTCTCCCACCTGAGCTGTGGATCTCTACAGCTCCTCCAGAGTTACCATGGGCCTCTTGGCTGCTTCTCTGATTAATGCTCTCCTTGCCCGGCCTGTCAGTTTAGGTGGACAGCAATGTCTTGTTAGGTTTGCAGTTGTGCAATACTCTTTCCATTTTCCGATGATGGATTAAACCGTGCTCCATGAAATGTTCAAAGCTTGGGAAGTTTTTTATAACCTAACCTTGCTTTAAACTTCTCCACAGCTTTATACCTGACCTGTCTGGTGTGTTCCTTGGCATTCATGATGCTGTTTGTTTACTAAGGTTCTCTAGCAAACCTCTGAGGGCTTTGCAGAACAGCTGTATTTATACTAAGATTAAATTACACATAGATGGACTTTATTTACTAATTAGGCGACTTCTGAAGCCAATTAGTTCCACTAGATTTTAGTTAGGGGTATCACATATTTATTTGTAAAAAGTTTGGAAAACTATTTATCATTTTCCTTCCACGTCACAATTATGTGCCATGTTGTGTTGGTCTATCACATAAAATCCCAATAAAATACATTTACATTTTTGGTTGTAACATGACAAAATGTGAAAAATTTCAAGGGGTATGAATAATTTTTCAAGGCACTGTACCTGTGAGGGGTGCTGCATCATAGAGGGTTGGATTAGAGATTTTTGTCTTGCTTTGACTCACTTTATAGCACCCTCTTGGCTCCTGGGAAATATATGGGTTATAAGTCTTCCTACTTTCCCATGTCTAGGGGCACTAGGCAAGGCTGCCCCTTGTCCCTGCTTTTGCTTATCGCATTAGAACCCTTAGCGGCCCATATACGTGCTAATGTGAACATTCAGGGAATGGCGTTGGCGTGTATAACCCACAAGCTGGCACTTTTCCCGGATGACATGCTCCTATAGATTTCCTCTCTGCACACCACCTTACCAAACCACCTCTCCCTCATGAGTAATTTCGCAACTATATCGGGTCTCCACATCAATCCATCCAAGTCACAAGCCTTGAACGTTTCTTTATCTGATGCCTTCTATGACTCCTTGCAAACGCAATTTTATTTTCAGTGGACACCCTCGCTACCATACCTAGGGGTTCGCATTACTTCTTCTTTTCACTCTTCATATGCAGCCAATTATCCCTCTCTTTTATCTTCCTTGAAACACCTGTTAGATACTTGGGATATCGCCCAAATTTCATGGTTGGGTTGTATTCATGCTATCAAAATGTCCCTCCTTCCCAAAATACTATACCTATTTAGGGTTCTTCCCATCCCCGTTCTCCCTCATGTCCTCCGCATCTTGCAGCACCTTATCTTAAACACTTAAGGACCAAGCTTCTTTCTGAGATTTGTTGTTTACAAGTTAAAAACAGTTTTTTTTTGCTAGAAAATTACTTAAAACCCCCAAACATTATACATTTTTTTTTTCTAACACCCTAGAGAATAAAATGGCGGTCGTTGCAACTTTGTCACACCGTATTTGCACAGTGGACTTACAAGCGCACTTTTTTTGGAAAAAATACACTTTTTTGATTTAAAAAATAAGACAACAGTAAAGTTAGCCCAATTTTTTTTATATTGTGAAAATTAATGTTACGCTGAGTAAATTGATACCCAACATGTCATGCTTCAAAATTGCGCCCGCTCATGGAATCGCAACAAACGTTTACCCTTAAAAATCTCCATTGGCGACGTTTAATAAACTCTACAGGTTGCATGTTTTGAGTTAGAAAGGAGGTCTAGGGCTAGAATTATTGCTCTCACTCTAACGATTGCGGCGATACCTCACATGTGTGGTTTGAACAACTTTTCATATGCGGCGCTTCTGCATGCGAGCTCGGCGGGACGGGGCGCGTTTAAAAATATATTTTTTTTTCTTATTTACCTTTTATTTTTTATTTTTACAGTTCTTTTTTTTTTTTAAATGGTGTCACTTTTATTCCTATTACAAGGAATGTAAACATCCCTTGTAATAGAAAGCATGACAGGACCTCTTAAATATAAGATCTGGGTTCAAAAAGACCTCAGATCTCATATTTACACAAAAATGCAATAAAAAAAAAAATTTGTCATTGAGCTCAATAATCACATGCAATGTCAAGCTGCGGTTTCCAAAGCGAGCAAAGTCCTTTCTTGAATTAGGAGAGGTATGGACTCCAGAGAGAGAGATATAATTTTGCCCCTGTACAAATCATTAGTAAGACCTCATCTGGAATATGCAGTTCAGTTTTGGGCACCAGTTCTTATAAAGGATATCGGGGAACTGGAAAAAGTGCAGAGAAGGGCAACCAAACTGATAAGAGGCATGGAGGAACTCGGCTATGAGGAAAGATTAGGGGGAACTGAATTCTCTCTTGAGAAAAGGAGATTAAGGGGGGATATCATCAACATGTACAAATATATAAGGGGTCCATATAGTAAACTTGGTGTTGAGTTATTCACTTTACAGTCAACACAAAGGACAAAGGGACACTCTTTAGGCCTAGAGGAAAAGAGATTACATCTCCAAATACGTAAAGGTTTCTTCACAGTAAGAGCTGTGAAAATGTGGAATAGACTCCCTCCAGAGGTGGTTCTGGCCAGCTCAGTAGATTGCTTTAAGAAAGGCCTGGATTCTTTCCTAAATGTACATAATATTACTGGGTACTAAAATTTATAGGTAAAGTTGTAAAGTTAATCCAGGGAAAATCCGATTGCCTCTCGGGGATCAGAAAGGATTTTTTTTTCCCTGCTGTAGCAAATTGGATCATGCTTTGCTGGGGTTTTTCGCCTTCCTATGGATCAACTGTGGGTATAGGATTGATTATATGAGATTGTATGATATTATTTTTTATTTTATTTATTTTTATGGTTGAACTAAATGGACTTGTTTCTTTTTTCAACCTGACTATGTAACTATCTGGAGGAGCAAGTAATACTGGGCAGAACTGACAGCCTTAAAGGGGGCCTCTGCTCACTGAGCAGGTGGTTAGAAAGGGATGATGTGGAGGGTGGAGCAGTAAGTCAGGATTATCAGGTAGGAAGATGGGTTACTGTAGTCAGAGAGAGTGGTAGGGACGAAAAGAAAGGCTAGCCCTGGGTTTGAGCACCCAAACAGATTTGCCAAGTTGGGAGAAGAAGTGGGGGTGGCAAGCTCAGAGGTGTCAGCTCTATAAGTCACTGCTACCCCTAACAGCCGGGAGAGCAGCCCATCTAGTAGGGGTGGTGAGGGTAGTGCAGGTAGTCCTAGTCAATTGGTGGTAATAGGGGATTCTATAATGAGAAGGTGTCACGGATAGTACTTACTGAGGCCGAGATGCCGAGAGCAGCTCGCCCTTGCGACCACGCGCACCCTGTCCCCCCGGAGGGAACAGGTAGCACGCGGAGGCACGGGCCACCAGTAGGTGTGAGTTCCTGAAGAATCTGAGCAGCTGTATGAAGGGTAGCTGAGCTTCAGGAACTGGCTGAGGGTCCAATGCAGGACAGAGGGATCAGGTGCAAAGACAAGTAAACAAGTCCGTGAAACAGGCCAGAGGTCAAATCCAGGTAAGGCAAATAAGCAAAGTCTGTTAGGCAGGCCGAGGGTCAAACACTGGTAGGCAGATCAAGCAAAGTCCGTTAGGCAGGCCGAGGGTCAAACACTGGTAGGCAGATCAAGCAAAGTCCGTTAAAGCAAGCCAGGTGTCAGATCGAGGAGAGAAGCAGCGTAGTCAGGAACAATCCGGGTCAAGGCAGGTGATCAGATATGGCAAACTGGAAACAGGCACAAACAGGAAGCTGACGACAAACCAGCAACCTGTCTGGGTGCCAGAGCCGTCTGAAATAGCCCCGCCACAGCGTGCGCTATTGCGCACACTGTGTACGCTACCGTGCGCACACTCAAGCAACTGCGTGCACCAGGGAACTGTTGTGCACGCGCCACACCATCGGGCCGCGCACGTGTGTGCGCCGAAGCGAAAATCCCCGGGGATGCGCACAGGAGCATGGCGAGTGAAGGTAGAAGTCCTTCTCTGACAGTGCCCCCCCAGGGGCGGACACTGGACGCCCAACCTGGACATCAGCTCTGGATGTTCCCGGTGGAAGGCTTGAATTAAGCGTGGAGCATGCAGGTTCCTAGCGGGCTCCCAGGAATTGTCCTCAGGAGGATATCCTTTCCAATGGATTAGGTACTGAAGCTGCCTGCCCCTTTTTCTGCAATTGAAAATGGACTCCACCTCAAACTCATTCTTCCCGTCCACTTCAACTGGCGGGGGAGGAAGTTCTCTTCTCCCGGGAAAAGGGCCGGACACAACAGGCTTCAACAAGGATGCATGAAAGACTGGGTGAATTCTATAAGAGTTCGGTAATGCCAGTTCAAATGCCACGGGGTTAATCATCCTCTTAATTTGAAAGGGCCCAATGAACCTTGGGCCAAGTTTCCCTGAGGGCAGGGGTAGCTTAAGATTCGCAGTTGACAACCAGACCTCCTCGCCAACATTGAAGATTGGGTTCTCCTTCCTCCCTCGGTCATACTGTCTCTTATAGCCATCCTGAGCCTTTTGTAACGTATCCTGAATTTTTTGAAAGTTGGACTGTAAGGAAGTTATCCGGTCTTGAACGGCAGGAACGGACATTTCAGGAATGTTGTTAGAGAGGAATGTAGGATGGAACCCAAAGTTCGCCCAGAAGGGTGTTTGGTTAGTGGCGGAATGGATAGAGTTATTGTAAGCGAACTCGGCGTACTGGAGGAGAGTTGCCCAATCGTCTTGAGAGCCAGAACAGAAGCAACGGAGGTACTGCTCCAAGGTTTGATTTGTCCTCTTCGTCTGGCCGTTGCTCTGTGGATGGTACGCTGAAGAGAGGCAAGTCTTAATGTCCAAGGTTTTGCAGAGTTCTTTCCAGAATTTGGAAGTAAATTGAATGCCCCTGTCTGACACAATACTTTTAGGCACACTATGGAGTCTGATTACTTCTTTGAGAAAGATATTGGCTGTATCCGAAGCAGAAAGGGTGCCCGTCATGGGCAAAAAGTGAGCCATCTTGGAGAGGCGGTCCAAAACGACCAGGATGGTAGTGAACCCTTCTGAGGCAGGTAAGTCCACAATGAAATCCATGGATACATCATCCCATGGTCGTTCTGGGATGGGCAAGGGTTTTAGTAGCCCCCAGGACTTGGTGTTTTGACCCTTGTTACGCTGGCAAAGGGGGCAGGAAGAGGCGTAATCCTTACAATCTCGTCTCCACCCTGGCCACCAGAAGGAACGACAGATCAATTCAGTCGTTTTCCTTGTCCTGAAGTGACCCGCCAATTTATGGTCGTGACAAGTCTTGAGTGCCAAAGGCCGTGTTTCACGTGGTACAACAATTTTTCCCCGGGCCCAGAGTAGATCATCATGTTTCTCTAGGGTATGTATCTCTGAGTCCGAGCAGTGACCGGATGAAGACTTGATGAAGGTTATTAAGTCTGCTCGGGTGAGGTCAAGGAAGTTTTGTGAAGACAGGATGGTACTGGGTTCAGCTATTTGAGGATCTGCAGAGAACATCCGAGAAAGTGCGTCTGCTTTTCCATTCTTTGAGCCTGGTCTGTAAGATATGTGGAAGTTAAAACGAGCGAAAAAGAGGGCCCAACGGGCTTGTCTGTGTTTTAGGCGTTTCGGTGTGTGGAGGTACTCTAAATTTTTGTGATCTGTAAAGATTATAACCAGGTGGAGTGCGCCTTCCAACAAGTCCCTCCATTCTTCTAGGGCAAACTTGATGGCCAGCAGCTCCCTATCACCTACATCATAGTTGAGTTCTGGTGGGCTGAGCTTCCGAGATGCGAAGGCTACAGGGTGTAGAATAGCTTTGGGCCCATGTCTCTGGGATAGAATGGCCCCTGTAGCGGTTTCTGATGCATCTGTCTCCAATACAAATGGTAGAGTTGGGTCAGGGTGACGGAGAATTGGTGCGGAGATGAATAAAGCTTTTAGCTTGGTAAAGGCTTCCTGTGCTGCTTGAGACAATTGAAAATGACTGTGTTGGCGTGTCAACTGGGTAATGGGTGCCACGATAGAAGAAAATCCAACAAAAAATCTCCTATAGAAGTTGGCAAACCCTATAAAATGTTGCACCCCTTTCTTATCAGATGGAGCCGGCCATTCTTGGATTGCTTTGACCTTTTGTGGGTCCATTGCGACCCCGTTGGTAGAAATAATGAATCCCAAAAAATTGCACAACAGATTTCTCAAACTCACATTTCTCGGCTTTGAGGTACAACTTATGCTGCCTGAGTATGGTGGGGACCTTTTTTACATGCACTCGGTGCAATTCAACAGTGGTGGAAAAGATGAAAATGTCATCCAGGTAGACAACTAAGAAGTCATCAAGGTATTCCTGAAATATATCATTCACCAGATGTTGAAAGGTGGCCGGGGCGTTGCAGAGCCCAAATGGCATCACCAGGTATTCAAAATGTCCGAACCTGGACCTAAAAGCAGTCTTCCACTCAACCCCATCCCGGATCCTGATGAGATTATAGGAGCTTCTGAGATCCAACTTGGAGAAAATTCGGGCTGATCGGAACAGTTTAAATAACTGTTTTTTAGGGCAGCACAGTGGTGGCTGGGTAGCACTCTCGCCTAGCAGTAAAAAGGGTCGCTGGTTCGAATCCCAACCATGACACTACCTGCCTGGAGTTTGCATGTTCTCCCTGTGCCTGCGTGGGTTTCCTCTGGGTACTCCGGTTTTCTTACACATTCCAAAGACATGCTGGCAGGTTAATTGGCTTCTGTCCAAAATTGGCCCTAGTATATGAATGTGAGTTGGGGACCTTGGATTGTGGGCTCCTTGAGGGTAGGGACCAATGTGAGTGTGATGTATGCGTGGAGCGCTTCTTAAATTGACGGCACTATATGGGTACCTTAAATAAATGGGGATAATTGTAGACACGCACCCACACTCACTCAGATTGAACTGGATGGACTGGTGTCTTTATTCAACCTTACTAACTATGTAACTAGGTAACTCAGGAATGAGTAGCAGTGGGTATCTGTTTTTGATTGTTATATTATTAAGTTGTCTGTAGTCCACACATAGCCTTAGGGCCCCATCTTTTTTCCCCACAAAAAAGATACCAGCTCCGGCTGGTGAAGAAGAGGGATGAATGAAGCCTTTCTCAAGGTTTTCATCAATATACTGCTTGAGGGCCTTTAGCTCGGTTTCTGATAATGGAAAAATATGCCCGAACATGACCTCCGAGCCGGGCAGGTGGTCAATCGGGTAATCATATGGCCGATGTGGTGGTAAACAGTCGGCCTTTTGTTTGTCAAACACATCCTGGAACTCGAGGTATACAAAAGGGACATGTTGGAGGTTGTCAGGCGTGGTTGTGATGGTTGAGCAGACACTAGGAGCTGGGGAGAGGCAGTGCTGGGAGCAATATTGAGATGAGAAAGATACTTTCTTGGTACTCCAGTTTATCTGAGGGTCGTGCGCCTGGAGCCAGGGCAGACCTAGTATAATAGGAAAGATTGGAGAATGGATGAGATTGAATCATAGGAACTCCTGGTGGCCAGAGTCCGTGGTAGCAAGAATGGGTTGAGTCTCTTGGGTGATGGGTCCTGAGCGAGAAAGCGACCCGTCTGCCAGATGTATTTGTAAACCTCGTGCCTTGGTTTGAAGGGGGATATGCAGAATGTGAGCCAGGGTAACATCTAGGAAACAGCTGCAAGCTCCTGAGTCAATTATAGCCGGCAGGCGAGTTTCCCCTTCCGCTAGCTGTAAGGAGACAAACAGAATCATGTAAGTTTTAGGAACAGTACTGACTTGACAGTTCACCAAGTTTTGCGGGTAGGACTTACTGGGTCTTATGGACAGCTGCGTAGGAAATGTCCGGTACCCCCGCAGTATAAGCACAGGTTGGATTGACGTCTGCATTGCCTTTCCTCAGGGGTCAGAGGGGCACGGACCAAGCCGAGCTGCATAGGCTCGACCTCAGGAGCTACATAGTTACATAGTAGGTGAGGTTGAAAAAAGACACAAGTCCATCAAGTCCAACCTATGTGTGTGATTATGTGTCAGTATTACATTACATATCCCTGTATATTGCGGTCATTCAGGTGATTATCTAATAGTTTCTTGAAGCTATCAATGCTCCCCGCTGAGACCACCGCCTGTGGAAGGGAATTCCACATCCTTGCCGCTCTTACAGTAAAGAACCCTCTACGTAGTTTAAGGTTAAACCTCTTTTCTTCTAATTGTAATGAGTGGCCACGAGTCTTATTAAACTCTCTTCTGCGAAAAAGTTTTATCCCTATTGTGGGGTCACCAGTACAGTATTTGTAAATTGAAATCATATCCCCTCTCAAGCGTCTCTTCTCCAGAGAGAATAAGTTCAGTGCTCGCAACCTTTCCTCATAACTAAGATCCTCCAGACCCTTTATTAGCTTTGTTGCCCTTCTTTGTACTCGCTCCATTTCCAGTACGTCCCTCCTGAGGACTGGTGCCCAGAACTGGACAGCATACTCCAGGTGCGGGCGGACCAGAGTCTTGTAGAGCGGGAGAATTATCGTTTTATCTCTGCAGTTGATCCCCCTTTTAATGCATGCCAATATTCTGTTTGCTTTATTAGCAGCAGCTTGGCATTGCATGCCATTGCTGAGCCTATCATCCACTAGGACCCCCAGGTCCTTTTCCATCCTAGATTCCCCCAGAGGTTCTCCCCCCAGTGTATAGATTGCATTCATATTTTTGCCACCCAAATGCATTATTTTACATTTTTCTACATTGAACCTCATTTGCCATGTAGTCGCCCACCCCATTAATTTGTTCAGGTCTTTTTGCAAGATTTCCACATCCTGCGGAGAGGTTATTGCCCTGCTTAGCTTAGTATCGTCTGCAAATACAGAGATTGAACTGTTTATCCCATCCAGGTCGTTTATAAACAAATTAAATAGGATTGGTCCCAGCACAGAACCCTGGGGAACCCCACTACCCACCCCTGACCATTCTGAGTACTCCCCATTTATCACCACCCTCTGAACACGCCCTTGTAGCCAGTTTTAAATCCATGTACTCGCCCTATGGTCCATGCCAACGCACCTTATTTTGTACAGTAAACGTTTATGGGGAACTGTGTCAAATGCTTTTGCAAAATCCAGATACACCACTTCTACGGGCCTTACTTTATCTAGATGGCAACTCACCTCCTCATAGAAGGTTAATAGATTGGTTTGGCAAGAACGATTCTTCATGAATCCATGATGATTACTGCTAATGATATCATTCTTATTACTAAAATCTTGTATATAGTCCCTTATCATCCCCTCCAAGAGTTTACATACTATTGATGTTAGGCTAACTGGTCTGTAATTCCCAGGGATGTTTTTTGGGCCCTTTTTAAATAATGGTGCTACATTGGCTTTTCTCCAATCAGCTGGTACCATTCCAGTCAATAGACTGTCTGTAAAAATTAGGAACAACGGTCTGGCAATCACCTGACTGAGTTCCCTAAGTACGGATGCAAGCCATCTGGTCCCGGTGATTTATTAATGTTAAGTTTCTCTAGTCTAATTTTAATTCTGTCCTCTGTTAACCATGTAGGTGCTTCCTGTGTTGTGTCATGAGGATAAACACTGCAGTTTTGGTTACTGAAGCCCCCCGATTCACTCGTGAAGACTGAGGAGAAGAATAAATTCAATACCTTTGCCATCTCCCTATCCTTTGTAACCAGATGTCCTTCCTCATTCTTTATGGGGCCAATATGGTCTGTCCTCCCTTTTTTACTGTTTACATACTTAAAGAATTTCTTGGGATTTTTTTTGCTCTCCTCCGCTATGTGTCTTTCATGTTCTATCTTAGCCAACCTAATTGCACCCTTACATTTCTTATTGCATTCTTTATAAATTCTGAATGCTGTGGATGATCCCTCAACCTTGTATTTTTTGAAGGCCTTCTCCTTTGCTTTTATATGCATTTTTACATTGGAGTTAAGCCATCCAGGATGTTTGTTCGCTCTTTTAAATTTATTACCCAATGGGATACATTGGCTAATGCCCTTATTTAATATGCTCTTAAAGCAAACCCATCTCTCCTCCGTATTCTTTGTTCCTAATATTTTATCCCAATTTATGCCTTTTAGCAAGGTTTGTAGTTTAGGGAAGTTGGCTCTTTTGAAATTCAGTGTCTTTGTGTTCCCTTCATGTCTCCTATTTGTGTGATTTATACTGAAACTAATTGACCTGTGATCGCTGTTACCTAAATTGCCCCGTATTTCCACATCTGTTATCAGGTCTGTATTGTTGGTAATCAGTAGATCTAGTAATGTTTTATTTCTAGTTGGTGCGTCTACCATCTGACCCATAAAATTGTCCTGCAAGACACTAAGGAACTGGCGAGCCTTAAATGAATGCGCGGTTCCCTCCGCCCAGTCTATGTCTGGATAATTAAAATCCCCCATTATGATAACACTTCCCATCCTTGCTGCTAATCCAGTTTGTGATAGGAGATCCGTCTCCACTTCCTCCCTCAGGTTAGGGGGCCTATAGCATATTCCCAGTATTATTTTCCCCTTAGCTTCATCCCTTTGGAGCTCTACCCATAAAGATTCCACCTCCTCCCTAGCCCCCTCAGTGATGTCATCTCTCACATTCACTTGTACATTATTCTTGATATATAGGCATACCCCTCCCCCTTTTTTACCCTCTCTGTCCTTGCGGTATAGGGTATACCCTTGAATGTTTGCCAGCCAATCATGAGAGCTGTTGAACCAGGTCTCTGAAATTCCCACAAAATCCAAATCCTCCTTGTACAACAGTATCTCTAGTTCACCCATCTTGTCCGCCAGGCTCCTGGCATTGGTGAACATGCCACATAGTTTAGACCGGTCGCATATTGTCCTCGTATTGGGTGTTTCAAGATTGCAACTTGGACTTGCTACTATACTCACCTTGTGTTTTTGTGCTTTGGTTAACCTACCACTAATGCCCCCAATACTACCCTCTGGAATATCTTCCGCGCTGGCTATCACTGTCTCTGGACCCTCCCCCCCATCGCCTAGTTTAAAAACCCCTCTAACTTTTTGGCCATCTTCATTCCCAGCAGATCTGCACCCTCCTCATTTAGGTGCAGTCCGTCCCTTCTATAGTACCGGTTACCGACTGAGAAGTCGGCCCAGTCCTCCAGGAACCCAAACCCCTCCTTACTACACCAGCTCTTTAGCCACTTGTTTACTTCCCTAATCTCCCTCTGCCTCTCTGGTGTGGCTCGATGTACCGGTAGTATTCCTGAGAACACTACCTTGGAGGTCCTTTTCCTCAATTTAGCTCCTAAGTCCCTAAAATCGTTCTTTAGGACACTCCATCTGCCTCTGACTTTGTCATTGGTGCCAACGTGCACCATGACAGCCGGGTCTTCCCCAGCCCCTCCCAGTAATCTGTCCACAAGATCCGTAATGTGCCGAACCCGAGCGCCCGGTAGACAACATACTGTTCGGCGCTTCAGGTCTTGGTTACAGATTGCTCTCTCTGTCCTTCTAAGAATTGAGTCCCCTAAAACCAGAATCTGTCTTTCCTTTCCCTTTGCTGCCCCCCCACTCTCACTGGAGGAGTTCTTCCCCTGGCAGCTAGGAGAGTCCCTCATCTCCAGCAGTGCTGGTCCCTGACTGGTTACACCAATGTCACTCAATGGAGCGTACTTATTGGGATGCTCCAGTCCTGGATCGGCCTCCCTGGCACTTCCCCCTCTACCCCTCCTGACTGTCACCAGTCAGTGACAGTCTGACTGCAGCTGGAGATGATACATGGGTTGGAATTGGCCTGGATGATGTCCAAGCTGGACGCGGCTCCTGAAAATGCTCTGAACGTCGCTCACGCAAGCGCCTATCCAGCTTGATGGCTGATTGGATCAGCTCCTCTAAAGAGGCTGGGGTCTCCATCCTGGCTAATTCGTCCTTAAGCACCTCAGACAGACCTTGACGATACTGGTATCTTAGGGCAGGCTCATTCCAGCCTGTATCAGCCGCCCATTTACGGAATTCCACCGTATAGTCCTCTATTGGTCTTCTTCCTTGTGACAGGCTGTGCAGGATTGCTTCAGCTGTGGCCGTGTGCTGCGGTTCGTCATAGAGTTGGGACATACTCTCAAAAAAAAGAATCAAATGAATTCAGCACAAGACTACTTTGTTCCATCAGGCTGTGGGCCCAAGCTTGGGGTTCCTCGGCCAGAAGGGAGATCACAAAATCCACCTTTATAATTTCTGACGAAAAAGTTCTGGGCTGAAGGGCCAAATAGAGGGAACAGGTGTTTTTAAAAGCCCTATACTTCTTGAGGTCTCCTGAAAAATGCTCAGGTGTTGGGAACCCTTGGCTCTGGAAGTGCCGTTACTACAGTAGGGTTAGTGGTAGCCTGAGAAAAAGGAACCCCACTGATAGGAGCGGGAGCTGTGGCTGTAGGTAAAGGTGATCCCATGAGTTGCTGGAGACGGTTATCAATCTGCGTATATACTTCT
The DNA here is from genome assembly GCF_042186555.1 of Aquarana catesbeiana. Taxonomy (NCBI): domain Eukaryota; kingdom Metazoa; phylum Chordata; class Amphibia; order Anura; family Ranidae; genus Aquarana; species Aquarana catesbeiana. The sequence continues at coordinate 524,158,184 of NC_133324.1, read as the reverse complement.
TGCAGCTTTTGGACGGAGTCAGTAAGCAATATGGATACTATGTCAACAATCGTACTCAATACCCACCCAGACCCCCCAGGGGCCACTTTAGAGGTAACTTTAGGGGCAGACCGGTACAAAATTCTTACCCACACCAGGGAGAGGGGGAATGGAGAGAGCCATACAGAATCCCAAACAATCCCCAACAGAACTATACAGAAAGAGTAGAAAGAGAGGAAGAAGAGGCAGAGAGAGAAAGAAAAAGGAAGAGAAACAACTGACATCAGGAATATTCAACCTAACTGATATCATATTTTCTGATATAGAATTGGAAGTTCTGTCACAGGGTTTGAAATTTGCGCCAAATAAAAATATAGATAAGTTTAATTTATTTGTTTTGTGGATATTGTGGAGTATATCAGAAAATTGAATATCAAAAAACATTTTTCTGGCCAAATTAGTAACCCCATACCCAAGGAGACTGATGATCCATTTATACATAGTAGTTTGAAAAATAACTCTGTATTTAACCCTAAAAAGAGTTCCAACCATCATATAGAAGTGTTCAGGACTATGGTCCAAGATGAAGTCCGCCAAATAGAAGTATCAAAACACCAAACTAACCAAACATTATGGGAAGGAATCAAGAGACTGGAGGAGAACAAACAGATAGTGGTGAGACCTGCTGATAAGGGGGGGGATTAGTAATAACTAAAGAAAACTATAATAAAGAATTAACAAGATTGTTGAGTGACACCACAACATATAAAAAGCTGAACTCCAATCCGACCCTGAGATTAAAACAAGAATTACTTAAATGGATTACAAAAGGAACTACCAAAAAAATATTAAATCAAAAGGAAGCAGAATATCTTACTTTAAGTACACCCAGAATCCCAGTGCTATACATAGTACCAAAGATACATAAAAACAAAGAGAACCCACCCGGTCGCCCAATAGTGAGTGGGATTGGCTCCCTGTACTCTAGGGTGGGGAATATCTTGATACATTCCTCCAGCCTTTAGTTTCACAGAGCCAATCCTATCTCAAAGACAGTCGATAACTAATCACACTTCTTCAATCTACTGTTGTCACTGACAACACTTTAATGGTAACAATAGACATGGAGTCTCTTTATACCAATCTGTGCCAAACAGATGTATTGGAAGCAGTTAGGTGGGCTTTTTCAATAAAATCCACTTTGAAAAAATCACAAATTAAATTTCTTATTGAAGGATTGTCTATGGCTATGGGGAACAACTACTTCTGGGCTTTGAATGAATACTACAACCAAACCGGTGGTGTAGCCATGGGAGCATGTTATGTCCCCAGTGTGGCAAGCATCACATTAAATAAATGGGAATCAGAAACCATCTTTAAAAACAGACCCCATTCACTTCTTTTCTATTCTTTTTTATGTCTCTTGACATATTTGGAGTGTATGAACCACAATAAATATAATCTAAAATTTACAGCGGAACATGAACCACAATAAATATAATCTAAAATTTACAGCGGAACATAGCTTAACTACAGTTAACTACCTAGATCTAACACTCACTAAACAATCTAATACCAAAGGACTTTTTTCAAGGAAACAGATCGCAATGCCTTTGTCTTTACGCATAGTTGCCACCATCCGCAATGGATAGGAGCGGTACCCAAGGGGCAATATATGCGCATACGGCGGAATTGCGATAATGATAAAGATTACTTTTCACAAGCGGAAACACTCACCACTAGATTTGTAGAGAAGGGCTATCCCATTAACACACTAGAAAAACTTGTCCTACAGGTGTCAACCATGGACAGACAGTCCATGCTGGCCACCAAATCAAAAAAAGAATTTAAAGGTGACTCTGCATTTATATCAGGCTTCCATCGCCAATATAGAGAAGTAGAAAGTATCTTCAAGAAATTTTGGCCTATTCTGCTTAAAGATAAAGATCTCCAATCTTCCCTGCCCAGTAAACCAAAATTTATATACAGAAGGGCTCCCAGCCTCAGAAATCGTATAGCTCCCAATGTACCAGACCCCCCAAGGAAATCGCCCACTTTTTTGGATGGATCTGGTTTCCACTATTGCACTAGGTGCAAAGCTTGCAAAACCACTAGGAAACCGGGTACAAGTAAGAAAATATCTCAATTCAAATCTGTAGCATCAAAAAAAGAATGTAAAATCAAACTTCTTATTACATGTGACTCTGACCACGTGACTTATGTTTTGGAATGCCCGTGTTCCTTACAATACGTGGGCAGAACCACACGACAATTGAAAATAAGAATTAATGAACATCTTACAAACATAAAAAATGGTTTCCCTAACCATAGTGTCTTCAGACACTTTAAACTCTGTCATGACAGTGATCCAACATTGTGTACATTTTATGGTATTGATAAAATTTCAAAAAATTGGAGGGACACCCACATGAAGAGAGCTGTATCCCAAAATGAAACATATTGGCTCTATAAATTACAGACCATGCAACCACATGGAATGAATATAGATCTAGATTTAAATTGTTTTCTGACCAACGACTAGCATTTTGGGCCATTCATCAATGGTATATATATACTACCATATTTTCAATATAATTTATCAACTTCATAAAACTTTCTATGATACTATTTTAAAGGAGCGAGGTTGGGACTTTAAATGAGACGTGGGTCTCCATCCCTGTGCATACTGGAAACGGGAAAAGTGGGACTTTAAATGAGGTGTGCAAAAAAGGCCAGAGGATCAATCACCATATAATAAACCATTTATTGATAAACAATAGCCTAGTGGCACAGTATTATTCCAAAATGTGCATCATACAGTCAGGTGTTGTACATATATATACATCCTTATATATACACATGGTAAATAAAAATGACAAAACCCAAATGATGCCAGGCAAGAGATGATTAAAAAGTTGTAACATCCATAAAATGCACACAATTACAGTATTGGTATAAGGGAACCTATAGATGTGTAACCCCGATAAAAAACATGTTGATGTGGTGCATATAGTAAGCCCGACGCGTTTCGTGTAACAAACACTCTTCAGGGGCAATTAAGCACCCACATCTAAAAACAAAAATAAAATAATATAAAAATAAAAAAGTCCAATAAGTAAAAATTGATGGTGCATAAGGAAAAAGAGATATGCATATAGGGGAGGCAGAAAGCCATACTTCCCCAATGTATACTCACTTGGCCGAGGAGTGCAAACTCCATGGGTTCCACATTCACAGGCCACCAAATGAGTCAGGTCCGGGAGCTGAGGGAGGAGCACTCAGACAGGGGGAGAGAGAGAGGGCGCCAAGCGCACACAGGTTCCCCATAGAGAAGCATGTCCATACTGGTATGTGAGGGGGGGGGAAGCAGGTCTGTAGTAAAAATAAAAATGATGTGTGTAAGGTATGCTCCTAGGTTAATCAGAGCCTCCAATCACAAAATAAATGTGGTAAGACGTATAAACATGTAATGCCCCCTTACCTATAGATAGTAAATGCTGGTCATCTGTGTCCTGCCCAGTGATGGACATGCTGCCTGAAGGTGGACTAGCAAGAAATGGGGGCCCCTTATGTGCACCCAGCCACTCCCCCCCCCTCCCTCCCCAAGGCCGGGAAACTCCCCCCAGCGTCACTCGGTGCAGACACCAGGTGAACCGAGGCCACCCCCAGCGCAGCGGCACTAGCCGCCCACAGCTGCTGGGGACGCCGCCGTCCACGTGTCCGCACAGGAAGAAAAACACAACGCCGACAGCGGGACCAACGTCACGCGTACGGCGTGGAGGAGTGACGCCGACGCAGGGAGGGGAATCCGCCCCGATCCCCCGTCACCCACAAGGATGACGAGGAGAGGAGGGGAAAGGGGGAGGGACCCCACCATGCGTCGCAGCTCCCGGACGCCGAGACAGGAGGATAACCATGGAAACGTGGACTCCCTGTCGGAGGCGCACTGCAAAACCGCAACAAATGGGGAAAAAATAAAAAAAAATAAAAAAAATAAAAAAAAATATAAATAAAAAGTAAAAAATAATAATAATGATGATATATAAAATAATAAATTACTGAATGAAAGGATGCATGTACACAAACAGATGCATAAAAAAGGACATGTGTCATGCTAGACAACCCCCAATAGGAGGCCAACGATTCAGGGCAAGTGTCCTGTGGACTGGTGTCCATTATGGTGAGGTAACCCAGAGGCCTCAATGCACACCTCCATCCCTAATCGAGTTTAAAGGAGCGAGGTTGGGACTTTAAATGAGACGTGGGTCTCCATCCCTGTGCATACTGGAAACGGGAAAAGTGGGACTTTAAATGAGGTGTGCAAAAAAGGCCAGAGGATCAATCACCATATAATAAACCATTTATTGATAAACAATAGCCTAGTGGCACAGTATTATTCCAAAATGTGCATCATACAGTCAGGTGTTGTACATATATATACATCCTTATATATACACATGGTAAATAAAAATGACAAAACCCAAATGATGCCAGGCAAGAGATGATTAAAAAGTTGTAACATCCATAAAATGCACACAATTACAGTATTGGTATAAGGGAACCTATAGATGTGTAACCCCGATAAAAAACATGTTGATGTGGTGCATATAGTAAGCCCGACGCGTTTCGTGTAACAAACACTCTTCAGGGGCAATTAAGCACCCACATCTAAAAACAAAAATAAAATAATATAAAAATAAAAAAGTCCAATAAGTAAAAATTGATGGTGCATAAGGAAAAAGAGATATGCATATAGGGGAGGCAGAAAGCCATACTTCCCCAATGTATACTCACTTGGCCGAGGAGTGCAAACTCCATGGGTTCCACATTCACAGGCCACCAAATGAGTCAGGTCCGGGAGCTGAGGGAGGAGCACTCAGACAGGGGGAGAGAGAGAGGGCGCCAAGCGCACACAGAGGTTCCCCATAGAGAAGCATGTCCATACTGGTATGTGAGGGGGGGGAAAGCAGGTCTGTAGTAAAAATAAAAATGATGTGTGTAAGGTATGCTCCTAGGTTAATCAGAGCCTCCAATCACAAAATAAATGTGGTAAGACGTATAAACATGTAATGCCCCCTTACCTATAGATAGTAAATGCTGGTCATCTGTGTCCTGCCCAGTGATGGACATGCTGCCTGAAGGTGGACTAGCAAGAAATGGGGGCCCCTTATGTGCACCCAGCCACTCCCCCCCCTCCCTCCCCAAGGCCGGGAAACTCCCCCCAGCGTCACTCGGTGCAGACACCAGGTGAACCGAGGCCACCCCCAGCGCAGCGGCACTAGCCGCCCACAGCTGCTGGGGACGCCGCCGTCCACGTGTCCGCACAGGAAGAAAAACACAACGCCGACAGCGGGACCAACGTCACGCGTACGGCGTGGAGGAGTGACGCCGACGCAGGGAGGGGAATCCGCCCCGATCCCCCGTCACCCACAAGGATGACGAGGAGAGGAGGGGAAAGGGGGAGGGACCCCACCATGCGTCGCAGCTCCCGGACGCCGAGACAGGAGGATAACCATGGAAACGTGGACTCCCTGTCGGAGGCGCACTGCAAAACCGCAACAAATGGGGAAAAAAAAAAAAAATATATAAATAAAAAGTAAAAAATAATAATAATGATGATATATAAAATAATAAATTACTGAATGAAAGGATGCATGTACACAAACAGATGCATAAAAAAGGACATGTGTCATACTAGACAACCCCCAATAGGAGGCCAACGATTCAGGGCAAGTGTCCTGTGGACTGGTGTCCATTATGGTGAGGTAACCCAGAGGCCTCAATGCACACCTCCATCCCTAATCGAGTTTAAAGGAGCGAGGTTGGGACTTTAAATGAGACGTGGGTCTCCATCCCTGTGCATACTGGAAACGGGAAAAGTGGGACTTTAAATGAGGTGTGCAAAAAAGGCCAGAGGATCAATCACCATATAATAAACCATTTATTGATAAACAATAGCCTAGTGGCACAGTATTATTCCAAAATGTGCATCATACAGTCAGGTGTTGTACATATATATACATCCTTATATATACACATGGTAAATAAAAATGACAAAACCCAAATGATGCCAGGCAAGAGATGATTAAAAAGTTGTAACATCCATAAAATGCACACAATTACAGTATTGGTATAAGGGAACCTATAGATGTGTAACCCCGATAAAAAACATGTTGATGTGGTGCATATAGTAAGCCCGACGCGTTTCGTGTAACAAACACTCTTCAGGGGCAATTAAGCACCCACATCTAAAAACAAAAATAAAATAATATAAAAATAAAAAAGTCCAATAAGTAAAAATTGATGGTGCATAAGGAAAAAGAGATATGCATATAGGGGAGGCAGAAAGCCATACTTCCCCAATGTATACTCACATGGCCGAGGAGTGCAAACTCCATGGGTTCCACATTCACAGGCCACCAAATGAGTCAGGACCGGGAGCTGAGGGAGGAGCACTCAGACAGGGGGAGAGAGAGAGGGCGCCAAGCGCACACAGAGGTTCCCCATAGAGAAGCATGTCCATACTGGTATGTGAGGGGGGGGAAAGCAGGTCTGTAGTAAAAATAAAAATGATGTGTGTAAGGTATGCTCCTAGGTTAATCAGAGCCTCCAATCACAAAATAAATGTGGTAAGACGTATAAACATGTAATGCCCCCTTACCTATAGATAGTAAATGCTGGTCATCTGTGTCCTGCCCAGTGATGGACATGCTGCCTGAAGGTGGACTAGCAAGAAATGGGGGCCCCTTATGTGCACCCAGCCACCCCCCCCCCCTCCCTCCCCAAGGCCGGGAAACTCCCCCCAGCGTCACTCGGTGCAGACACCAGGTGAACCGAGGCCACCCCCAGCGCAGCGGCACTAGCCGCCCACAGCTGCTGGGGACGCCGCCGTCCACGTGTCCGCACAGGAAGAAAAACACAACGCCGACAGCGGGACCAACGTCACGCGTACGGCGTGGAGGAGTGACGCCGACGCAGGGAGGGGAATCCGCCCCGATCCCCCGTCACCCACAAGGATGACGAGGAGAGGAGGGGAAAGGGGGAGGGACCCCACCATGCGTCGCAGCTCCCGGACGCCGAGACAGGAGGATAACCATGGAAACGTGGACTCCCTGTCGGAGGCGCACTGCAAAACTGCAACAAATGGGGAAAAAAAAAAAAAAATATAAATAAAAAGTAAAAAATAATAATAATGATGATATATAAAATAATAAATTACTGAATGAAAGGATGCATGTACACAAACAGATGCATAAAAAAGGACATGTGTCATACTAGACAACCCCCAATAGGAGGCCAACGATTCAGGGCAAGTGTCCTGTGGACTGGTGTCCATTATGGTGAGGTAACCCAGAGGCCTCAATGCACACCTCCATCCCTAATCGAGTTTAAAGGAGCGAGGTTGGGACTTTAAATGAGACGTGGGTCTCCATCCCTGTGCATACTGGAAACGGGAAAAGTGGGACTTTAAATGAGGTGTGCAAAAAAGGCCAGAGGATCAATCACCATATAATAAACCATTTATTGATAAACAATAGCCTAGTGGCACAGTATTATTCCAAAATGTGCATCATACAGTCAGGTGTTGTACATATATATACATCCTTATATATACACATGGTAAATAAAAATGACAAAACCCAAATGATGCCTGGCAAGAGATGATTAAAAAGTTGTAACATCCATAAAATGCACACAATTACAGTATTGGTATAAGGGAACCTATAGATGTGTAACCCCGATAAAAAACATGTTGATGTGGTGCATATAGTAAGCCCGACGCGTTTCGTGTAACAAACACTCTTCAGGGGCAATTAAGCACCCACATCTAAAAACAAAAATAAAATAATATAAAAATAAAAAAGTCCAATAAGTAAAAATTGATGGTGCATAAGGAAAAAGAGATATGCATATAGGGGAGGCAGAAAGCCATACTTCCCCAATGTATACTCACTTGGCCGAGGAGTGCAAACTCCATGGGTTCCACATTCACAGGCCACCAAATGAGTCAGGTCCAGGAGCTGAGGGAGGAGCACTCAGACAGGGGGAGAGAGAGAGGGCGCCAAGCGCACACAGAGGTTCCCCATAGAGAAGCATGTCCATACTGGTATGTGAGGGGGGGGAAAGCAGGTCTGTAGTAAAAATAAAAATGATGTGTGTAAGGTATGCTCCTAGGTTAATCAGAGCCTCCAATCACAAAATAAATGTGGTAAGACGTATAAACATGTAATGCCCCCTTACCTATAGATAGTAAATGCTGGTCATCTGTGTCCTGCCCAGTGATGGACATGCTGCCTGAAGGTGGACTAGCAAGAAATGGGGGCCCCTTATGTGCACCCAGCCACTCCCCCCCCTCCCTCCCCAAGGCCGGGAAACTCCCCCCAGCGTCACTCGGTGCAGACACCAGGTGAACCGAGGCCACCCCCAGCGCAGCGGCACTAGCCGCCCACAGCTGCTGGGGACGCCGCCGTCCACGTGTCCGCACAGGAAGAAAAACACAACGCCGACAGCGGGACCAACGTCACGCGTACGGCATGGAGGAGTGACGCCGACGCAGGGAGGGGAATCCGCCCCGATCCCCCGTCACCCACAAGGATGACGAGGAGAGGAGGGGAAAGGGGGAGGGACCCCACCATGCGTCGCAGCTCCCGGACGCCGAGACAGGAGGATAACCATGGAAACGTGGACTCCCTGTCGGAGGCGCACTGCAAAACCGCAACAAATGGGGAAAAAATAAAAAAATAAAAAGTAAAAAATAATAATAATGATGATATATAAAATAATAAATTACTGAATGAAAGGATGCATGTACACAAACAGATGCATAAAAAAGGACGTGTCATACTAGACAACCCCCAATAGGAGGCCAACGATTCAGGGCAAGTGTCCTGTGGACTGGTGTCCATTATGGTGAGGTAACCCAGAGGCCTCAATGCACACCTCCATCCCTAATCGAGTTTAAAGGAGCGAGGTTGGGACTTTAAATGAGACGTGGGTCTCCATCCCTGTGCATACTGGAAACGGGAAAAGTGGGACTTTAAATGAGGTGTGCAAAAAAGGCCAGAGGATCAATCACCATATAATAAACCATTTATTGATAAACAATAGCCTAGTGGCACAGTATTATTCCAAAATGTGCATCATACAGTCAGGTGTTGTACATATATATACATCCTTATATATACACATGGTAAATAAAAATGACAAAACCCAAATGATGCCAGGCAAGAGATGATTAAAAAGTTGTAACATCCATAAAATGCACACAATTACAGTATTGGTATAAGGGAACCTATAGATGTGTAACCCCGATAAAAAACATGTTGATGTGGTGCATATAGTAAGCCCGACGCGTTTCGTGTAACAAACACTCTTCAGGGGCAATTAAGCACCCACATCTAAAAACAAAAATAAAATAATATAAAAATAAAAAAGTCCAATAAGTAAAAATTGATGGTGCATAAGGAAAAAGAGATATGCATATAGGGGAGGCAGAAAGCCATACTTCCCCAATGTATACTCACTTGGCCGAGGAGTGCAAACTCCATGGGTTCCACATTCACAGGCCACCAAATGAGTCAGGTCCGGGAGCTGAGGGAGGAACACTCAGACAGGGGGAGAGAGAGAGGGCGCCAAGCGCACACAGAGGTTCCCCATAGAGAAGCATGTCCATACTGGTATGTGAGGGGGGGAAAGCAGGTCTGTAGTAAAAATAAAAATGATGTGTGTAAGGTATGCTCCTAGGTTAATCAGAGCCTCCAATCACAAAATAAATGTGGTAAGACGTATAAACATGTAATGCCCCCTTACCTATAGATAGTAAATGCTGGTCATCTGTGTCCTGCCCAGTGATGGACATGCTGCCTGAAGGTGGACTAGCAAGAAATGGGGGCCCCTTATGTGCACCCAGCCACTCCCCCCCCTCCCTCCCCAAGGCCGGGAAACTCCCCCCAGCGTCACTCGGTGCAGACACCAGGTGAACCGAGGCCACCCCCAGCGCAGCGGCACTAGCCGCCCACAGCTGCTGGGGACGCCGCCGTCCACGTGTCCGCACAGGAAGAAAAACACAACGCCGACAGCGGGACCAACGTCACGCGTACGGCGTGGAGGAGTGACGCCGACGCAGGGATGATACTATGATACTATTTGGTCATACTTTTGTATCCATAAATTTATGGAATCATACCAACAACACTTACTGTTTTGGCCTATTAGTCTTTCTAACCTATTACAAGTTCCAACTAGAGCCAATTATGTTTCATTTTTGATCATTTTATTTTCCTTTTTCTTTCATTTTAATATATCCACAATAATATATGAGACTATCTTGCTGTGACCAATATAAGGATAGTAAAGCGTTTCAATTATGACAATGTTAACCGAGACTGTGGCTGCACGGGATTACAGAGTTTAAAAAATACCATGGTTTAATTTAGATTTATTATAATTTTTCATTTTTTATATTTATTGTCCTAATTATCGAATTACAAATTAGTACTATACCAACATCTTGAATATGGGTAATTCCCGACAACATTCGGAAATAGCCACTAGAGGGAGCAGGATCTGGTAATGAGAATTACTGCTAGTTTTTATTAGTCAATTTTTTTAGTTGGAGTGATTATTGAATCCTTTGGATTCGAACCACCAGGGGCAGTATTACTCTACTCCTCTAACTATTGCCATTTAAAATGCCAACTTTATTGATGTGAACGGAACTTCTTCCTATCACGTCTTTTTCACCCGCCCCTTTTTCTTTATAAACTCGTAACCTAGTGACCAACGTACGCTTCCCTGAGGACGTTCATAACGAAACGTACGTCGGAGGTACGTGGTCACTTGATTCTTACTTACATCCGGCTCTCTGGTTGCTTCTCACGCTGGGTGGAACGCACGCCGTTCTTCGAAGTGGTGAGACGGGTCTTTGATCCCAATCTTACCCTGACAAGCGAGTAGCCCCAGTGCCAGGTAGGCACCCACAAATGTAAGCAGCCATTTGGCGTTTTTAATGTATCCTTAGCTTTTTAATAAACGGTTTTACACTATGGAGACTTTTACATATATCCCATGTTTGAACGATTGGGACCGGAGGGGTTCTTAGCCTAATCGTCATCCAGCTGTCCAGCCATCCATGTGAGCAGGCACAATCCTGCAAAAGCGCTAATGACTCTCTTTTTGATTAAAGGGGTCATTGGTATCTGGTAAGCAGATATCCATTTCTACAAGGTGTATTTTCCTCTTCCTCTTTGGTGAAGGAACTTTTTATCTATCGACAGGAAGAAACTGGCTCACTTTGGAAGATATCGCTATAATTTAAATTTTTTTTCACTGCAAATGGAGATTGTATATCACTGTCACTGAAACTATCACTGTTGGTTTTGTGTGTTATTGTTTATGGTTTAAATTCACCAGTTAACACTAATTGCATATTCATATTTACCTCCCTTTATAAAGGTATACACTAAGCATATTTATAAAATAAGTTGTAATATAATAGTTTATCCATTAGATAATTATTAGCGCCCCTTATCTATCTATTTACCATCTGATCATTTTATGTTCAAGTTGGGGAGCAGCTTGTTTGTGTTTTTTTGGGTTATGGTCCACTATCTAAAGTAATATTTTTTGATTTTTAATTACTGATATTATTCACTCATATTGGCGCGGAGTCAGTTGTTCTCACTATTTCATTCTTAGCATGACTGGGCTATAAATATTCCTGGCTATGCTCTCCTTCAGAAAGACAGGGTAAAATAGAGGGGTGGTGGTGTCTGTCTTCATGTGAGAAGTGATCTCATAGCGAGTGTGAAAGAGGACCTAGTTGATTGAGAGTGTGATGAGGCTGAAGCATTATGGGTGAAACTGCACATGGGTGTACGTACTACAAAAATAATCATAGGAATTTGTTATAGTAGACCTCACAGTGTTAATGAGGAGGTGGAGACTCGGCTCCTTGCAAAAATAGAAAGGGCTGCAAAGACTGGGACATTAATAATAATGGTGGATTTTACCTGCCTGGAAACTGACTGGAGTAATGGCACTGCAGGGACAGTTATAGGGCAAAAATGTATAAACTATTACAAGACAAGTTTATGGTACAGTTCATAGAGACCCCAAGTAGGAATGATTCTCTGCTGGACCCGGTAATCTCAAACTATGCAGAGCTTATTACTAATGTTCATATAAAAGAACATCTGGGTAGCACTGACCATAACATGATTTCATTTAATATTAGCTGTAAGCAACAAATGCATACTAGAAATATAAAAACACTTAACTGCAAAGTAGAAGTCCACCGTAACACTTACATCTCTAAATGTACAGGCATCCAAAATCTAAGACTAACTTATCTAGCCCTGTAAAGAAGAAATTGCTATACATACCTTTTTTAAGCTGCTTCGGTCTGGTACCAAGCTGTCAGCGTCGGCTTCGCTGTGGAGGCTCTGCAGAAGAGGCAGCCAACAATGGAAGCCCCTTAGTAATTCTATGGGTGACGTCCCTTCCCATTTATTTCCCAGCCATTGTCGGCTGTCTCTTTGCAGAGCTTCCGCCGCTGGAGACCAGATCGGCTTCAAAAAAGGTATGTGTAGTTTTCTTCTTTACAGGGCTAGCCTGTAAAGAAGAAGGTTAGGTTAGTCTTAGATTGTGGATGTCTGTAGAGTTAGAGATTTTAGTGTTAGTGTGGACTTCCACTTTAAGACAGCAAATTTTCCAAGGATGAGGGCTGCTCTCCAAGACTTAAGCCTTGTACACAAGATCGGATTTTTGGCAGGGAATTGTGTGATGACAGACTGTTTGTCTAAAATCCGACCGTTAGTACGCTCCAGACAATTGTTGTCCAACTTTCTGCCAACAAATGTTTGATGGCAAGCTAGTAAATTTTCAGAGGACTACAGTCTGTTGTCAGATTTTCCTATCATGTGTACACAAGTCTGTCACACAAAAGTCCAAAGTACAAACAGGTATGCTCGGAATCAGTGCTCACCAAACACGACATTAGCAGAAGGTGCCCAAAGGGTGGCGCTCAAGAGCTGAAATTCCACGTAGTACATCACTACGTTCATGTTTGTTGGCCGACAATTGTGTACTGTTTGTATGCAAGACAAGTTCCTGGCACACGCCCTTCAGACAAAAGTCTGGCGCTTTGTCTGCCAAAAATCTGATTGTGTGTATGAGGCTTAAGACTGGGAGGGAAAATTGGCATTGATGAACACAGAACAGAAATGGGAATTCTTCAAAAAGACTGTATGTGAACTCACTGCAAAGTATTTTCCCATGGGCAATAAGTTTAAAAGGCTAAAAATAAAACCTATGTGGCTCACATAAAAAATAAATATAAATAAGAAAAGATATTTTAAAAAAATATAAAAATTAAGGAACACTATCCTTGTTTAAATGTTACAAAGAATATAACAGAATATGTAAAAAAAAGGAAATCAAGGACGCAAAAATTCAAAACGAAAGACAGATTGCGAAAGATAGTAGGACAAACCCCAAAAGTGGGTGACTGGGAACAAAGAGAAGGCAAATGTATTTAAATACCTTTTTTAGCTCTGTGTATTCAAAGCAGCATGGGGGAGCTAATGGCCATAATAGGGATGCTATTGACACAGCACCAAATGATCCACAATGGCTCAAAATTGATATGGCCCAGAAATATTTAGACAGAATAAAGGTGGATAAAACACCTGGACCAGATGGCATACACCCACGGATCCTAAAAGAATGAAGCTCTGCCATTGTAGAAGTAATACTAAAGTCTTGTTTGTTGTTTTTAACAAAAAAAAAAATGTTATACTTACCTGCTGTGTGCAGTGGTTTTGCACAGAGCAGCCCAGATCCTCCTCATCTCGGGTCCCTCTTCAGTGCTCCTGGCTCTTCACACCTGTTGAGTACCCCCACAGCAAGCAGCTTGCTATGGGGGCAGCGCTCCCTGTGTCCATTGAGACATGGAGCAGCAGCCCCATCCCCTCTCTCTCCTCATTGGCTCACTGACTTTGACAGCAGCGGGAGCCATCAGCGCTTCGCTGCTGTCAGCCAATGAGTAGGGCTAGACCCAGATAGCCGTGTCTCTTGTGCAACATCGCTGGATCGAGCTGGGCCTCAGGTAAGTATTAGGGGGGCTGCTGCAAACAGAAGGCTTTCTATCTTGATGCATATAATGCATTAAGCTGAAAAACTTTCTGCCTTTTTTTTATCACAGGGGGATAGTTCATTATCAAATTCATAGAACATGGTACAAAGGTCAACCAACATTGTTACTTTGAAATTCTGAAAAGATTACAGGAATTGGTTCAAAGGAAAAGATCAGAACTGGTCTGATAAGTGGATTCTCCACCACGACAATGCTCCTGCACATGATGCGTTAAGTGTTTGTGTGTTCCTGATCCAGAAATCCATTCCAAAACTTGACCAACCACCTTATTCCCCTCACTTAGCACCATGCGACTTTTAGCTGTTTCCCAAAAAAATTTCCACAGTCCAGTCCAGGAACTAAATTGTCACACCTTGTACTTGTATACACTATCCACCCCTCAATATTGCAATGTCCTGTGGAAACGTGTGAATTAGTAAACAGTTTAAGAGTGTGGTATAATCCATTCTATCCCTTGAAGGACCTTTTAATCACTTGGGTGACATGGTGATTTGAGAGTACGAGTTTAATTATCAATGATTATACAGCAGCTGCCTAGATGGAACTCCCTTTTGGCTGAAAGACTAAATATTGTTGTAGACAGATGATTTATCCTCTGGAGTTTTCTAGGATGACCCTACTAATATTCTGGAATGAGATGTTGTGACAAGGTCATCTATTAGTTGATTGTGCTTAACCCAGTGTCTCTGTACAGCCAGACGTTGCACTGTAATGCCCTGTACACGCGATCGCACATTCCAACAACAAAATCCATGTTTTTTTTCCGATGGATGTTGGCTCAAACTTGTCTTGCATACACACGGTCACACAAATCTTGTCGGAAATTCCGAATGTCAAGAACGTGGTGACGTACAACACATACGACGAGCCAAAAAAAATTACGTTCAATGGCCAGTGCGGCTCTTCTGCTTGATTCCGAGCATGCATGGAACTTTGTGCATCGGAATTGTGTACATACAATCAAAATTTACAAGAACGGATTTTGTTGTCAGAAAATTTTAGATCTAGATCTCAAATTTTGTTACAGAAATTCCGATGGAAAATGTCTGATGGAGCCTACACACAGTCGGAATTTCCGACAACAAACTCCCATTGAATATTTTCCGTCGGAAAAGCCGACCGTTTGTACGGGGCATAAGAGTGGTCTGGACTAGTGGCGGTATCTGCGTGACAATGTTCTTATTTTTATTATGGTGTAGGGTTGTGATAGTTGCTATCAGTTTTGATTGTTTTTTATTATAAGTATATTTTCGGTATGAATAAAGTATTACATTTTATACCGCATTTTGTCCTGTTTAGAACCAGGTCATAGTAGTCTATTAGTGTATGAGGTTAGGAGACAATTTCCTAACAGATTGGACAGGAATAATTAAGACTGGTAAGACACATCTGGCATATGTTTTTTATTCTTGGTATGCTCAGATTGTGCAACCACCCTGTACTACTTGTATAACCCCATTCTTGGTTGCAGGAAGGCTTCATAAATGTTAATTCCTCAATTTACATGGGTGAAGGCGAATGTTTGTCAGTATGTCGAGTGCTTCTCTGGCTCCATTTGTTAGCAGCATCAACTCTGCCACATATAACATCACTAAGTATCTTATCACATTTAGTTGGAAACAGGGAACAACATATTCAGAACTCCAAAGAATCTGTCAGCAAGGTAAGTGGACTGTAGTTAGAGCCAGAAGAGACAATAGTGTCCTATGATGTTGCATCTTTTTTTTCTGGACATTAAAGTCTACAGGAAACACACCCACACAGACCACTATCTGTTTTTTGACTCCCACAATCCAATGGAACACAAACTGGTGGTTACCAGAACTCTCATCAGGCTGAGATCATAACAACACACATAGAGTTTAAAGACAAAGTACACCGTGCTTTGAAAGTTTGTGGCTATCCAGACTTTGCTTTTGTTAAAACATCTACAAGGCTGAGTGAAAACACAGGACCATCAAACAGAGGGAGGATGTAGAACACATGGAGTATTATAGTTATCCCATATGTTGCTGGGGTGTCATAAAAACTCAGAAGAATTTTAACAAACATTGCATCCCTGTGTCCTTCAGACCCCGCAATAAACATAGACAGAACGTGTACATCCATAAGACCCAACACCTAGACACAAGCAAAGTAACTTGGTATACGCAGTGCACTGTAGTGAGGAGTGCAAAGGTCTACACATTGGGGAGATGGTGCAACCTCTCAAAAACAAATGGCCAAACACAAGAGGGCAAATTCTACATTCAATAAGACTCAGTGTTTTACTATCCTTTAAGGAAAAAGGAATTTTTTTTGAAGACAGTGAGGCACACATTTGGACAGAAGACAGCTGGTTCACAAGAGGTGTGGAGAAACCAGTCTACATCAAACTGAAACAGCCATTGTAGAACAGGTGTGACGGCCGCCTGACACCATCTGTCTTCCAGTGCTGTTTTATCATCTCTATCTCCGTGTTTTGACAATGATTCACACCTTCAGCCATGTAAATCTAGTATGTAAATGTAATAAGTATTAACACTTCAAGTCTTTCTGACACCAAGGATTGGCTTATATAACTAGTACAGGGTGGTTCCACAATTTTCTCACATCCCACCCTGTCTATAGACAATAACATCTGACTTTCCATGGTAATTGGATCAAAGTGTTAGTGCTAACTGTTTGGATGTTAATGCCCCAGCATTAACATACCCCAGTATTACTGACATTATGTATGTGTGTGTGTGTGTGTATAAATACAGATACAGTATACAGACCTTGATTCAATCTGGTGTGATCTCAGAGTCACTGAGAAGGTCATTGTTGCAAGAATTCCTTGTGCTAGGTTCTTTGATATAAGATCTGAACGGGAAATGAATAGGCTAAAATCGACAGCTGTTAGAACAGGCCTGGTGCATGGTTGGACTAGCCTATGGGGCAAGCACCACCCTACCTCTAGCCCACTCCTTCATTATACTACATACCTTTATGATGTGTTGTTTATTTTTAAAGTAACCTGTTAATATATTAAGATTATAATTTTTGATTTGTGTTTTACTTTTTTTCCTACAGAAGATATTTGCTGCTAGTCCATATTCTGATCCTATTCAAGTAGAAGATCCAGATCCTCAACCAATTACTGACGGTGAAGAAGGCCTGATTTGGGTTATTGGACCAGTTTTGGCTGTTGTTTTCATAATCTGCATCGTGATTGCTATACTTCTCTACAAAAAGTAATTAACTTAAATGTTGTGATAAATGTTGTAGGATATGACAAGTGTTGTATATGGTTGCTTATGTTGCTAACATTTTGTTTATTATTCATTTTTTATACACTATATTGCTTAGCTTCTGATCTTTAAAATACTTTAATACCTAAGTTAGATAGCATTTGAAATCGTGTCAGAACCCTACAGAGAGACCACTGCTTCCACACAAAGAGCAAGGGTCCTTTTCTATAGTATGTTGCCAGGGAACTGCTTTTCTATTAAAGATGTGGCTGCTTTCTACAGAAAATTAACTGAAAGACTTGGCACACCCCTCTGTTTTGATCCACCTTGCATATATTTAGCTGATTTACTGAAAGTGCAATTTGGTTTTAAACTGTATTTGTTGTAAGCCCTCAGAGCTCTACCCAAAATGGGCTAACATGCACAGCATATAGGCACATATAACACATTTACCTTTTAGCGTGCCCTCCTCCATGGCAGTCTGTCACGCTATCGCTGTTGTCAGTTAAAAAAAAAAATATTTGTCACCAGGAAAAAAAAAAAGCAAACCGAGTCTCTTCTGCCATAAGTCTCTACCTACTAACCGTTTTAGCACTGGTTTAAAACAAACCAATATGGCCTTAAAAATGCCTATGGTAACAACAGTGGGAAGGTAAGGGTAGCTTACGGTGCCTTGAAAAATTGTTCTTACCCCCTGAAATTTTCCACATTTTGTCATGTTACAACCAAAAAAGTAAATGTATTGTATTGGGATTTTATGTGATAGACCAACATAAAGTGGCACATAATTGTGAAGTGGAAGGAAAGTGATAAATGGT
Source organism: Aquarana catesbeiana (assembly GCF_042186555.1). Classification (NCBI taxonomy): domain Eukaryota; kingdom Metazoa; phylum Chordata; class Amphibia; order Anura; family Ranidae; genus Aquarana; species Aquarana catesbeiana. The sequence continues at coordinate 524,140,020 of NC_133324.1, read as the reverse complement.
TTTCAGAGATTTTTACAAATAAATAAAAATGTGGCGTGCATTTGTATTCAGCCCCCCTGAGTCAATACTTTGTAGAACCAACTTTCACTGCAATTATAGCTGCAAGTCTTTTTGGGTATGTCTCTACCAGCTTTGCACATCTAGAGAGTGACATATTTGCCCATTCTTCTTTGTAAAATAGCTCAAGCTCTGTCAGATTGTATGGAAAGCGTCTGTGAACAGCAATTTTCAAGTCTTACCACCGATTCTCAATTGTATTTAGGGCTGGACTTTGGGCCATTCTAACTCATGGATATGCTTTGATCTAACCATTGCATTGTAGCTCTGGCTGTATGTTTAGGGTCATTAGGGTCTTTTGCAGACTCTAATGCCCTGTACACACGGTCGGACATTGATCGGACATTCCCACAACAAAATCCATGGATTTTTTCTGACGGATGTTGGCTCAATCTTGTCTTGCATACACATGGTCGTTCAAAGTTGTCGGAAAATCCGATCGTTCTGAACGCGGTGACGTAAAACAGGTACGTCGGGACTATAAACGGGGCAGTAGCCAATAGCTTTCGCCTCTTAATTTATTCTGAGCATGCGTGGCACTTTGTGCGTCGGATTTGTGTACACACGATCGGAATTTTGTTGTCGGAAAATTTTATAGCCTGCTCGCAAACTTTGTGTGTCAGAAATTCCGACGGAAAAAGTCAGATGGAGCCCACACACGATCGGAATTTCCGACAACACAATCCGATCGCGCTTTTTCCGTCGGAAAATCCGACCGTGTGTACAGGGCATAACAGGTTTTCTTCTAAGATTATTCTGTATTTGGCTCCATCCATCTTCCTATCAAGTTTGACCAGCTTTCCTGTCCCTGCTGAAGAGAAGCATGCCCACAACATGATGCTGTCACCACCATGTTTCATGGTGGGGATGGCGTTGTGTTCAGGATGATGTGCAGGGTTCGTTTTTCACCACACATAGCATTTTTTTTCTTTTAGGCCAAAAAGTTAAATTTTGGTCTCATCTGACCAGAGCACCTTCTTCCACATGTTTGCTGTGTCCCCCACATGACTTATCGCAAACTGCAAACAGGACTTCTTATGGCTTTCTTTCAACAATGGCTTTCTTCAAGCCACTCTTCCATAAAGGCCAGATTTGTGGAGTGCACACAGTTGTCCTGTGGATAGATTCTCCCACCTGAGCTGTGGATCTCTTCAGCTCCTCCAGAGTTACCATGGGCCTCTTGGCTGCTTCTCTGATTAATGCTCTCCTTGCTTGGCCTGTCAGTTTAGGTGAACGGCCATGTCTTGGTAGGTTTGCAGTTGTGCAATACTCTTTCCATTTTCGGATTAAGGGTTGAACAGTGCTCCATGAGATGTTCAAAGCTTGATTTTTTTTTTTTATACCCTAACCCTGCTTTAAACTTCTTTACAACTTTCTCCCTGACCTGTCTGTTGTGTTCCTTGGCCTTCATGATACCGTTTGTTCACTAAGGTTCTCTAAAAAGCCTCTGAGGGCTTCACAGAACAGCTGTATTTATACTGAGATTAAATTACATACAGGTGGACTCTATTTACTAATTAGGTGACTTCAGAAGGCAATTGGTTCCACAAGATTTTAGTTAGGGGTATCCGAGTAAAGGGCGCTGAATACAAATGCACGCCACCACAACCATTTATCCATTTTCCGTACACTTCACAATTATGTGCTACTTTGTGTTGGTCTATCACATAAAATCCCAATAAAATACATTTACGTTTTTGGTTGTAACATGACAAAATGTGAAAAAATGCAAAAGGTATGAATACCTTTTCAAGGCACTGTAAATACCCATGCTAGTCTTAAAACTGATCTGTGTCCTTGTTAAACCATTTGGCCTTATATCTGGGTTGAGCTTAAAGTGATATTAAAAACACACTGTTTAATTTACATTATCCCTTCTATTGCCATGTAGATGATGGCACTGTAATTATTTTAATAGAAAAAAAGTCTAAGTACCTTTTTCCTAATTGATATACAGCTGTCACATGACTCAAATCTTTCCAAGCCTGTCTGCTGGGCAACATAAGCAGGAGGAGCTGCTGGTCACATGTTAAAAAAAAAAACAGAAAAAAAACAGCCTTTGGAATACAGAAAATAAATAAATAATAATAAATTATTAGAATCAATAAACTGTTTTAAATTGCCATACAGATATACACTATATTACCAAGTATTGGGAATCCTGCCTTTATATGCACATGAACTTTAATGGCATCCCAGTCTTAGTCTGTAGGGTCCAATTTTAAGTTGGCCCACCCTTTGCAGCTGTAACAGCTTCAACTCTTCTGGGAAGGCTGTCCACAAGGTTTAGCAGTGTGTCTATGGAAATGTTTGGCCATTTTTCCAGAAGCGCATTTGTGAGGTCAGGCACTGATGTGGACCAGAAGGCCTGGCTCGTAGTCTCCACTCTTCATCCCAAAGGTGTTCTATGGTGTTGAGGTCAGGACTTTGTGCAGGCCAGTCAAGTTCCTCCACCCCAAACTTGCTCATCCATGTCTTTATGGACAATTTTTGGGTGGAGGGGGGATTATAGTGTGGGGTCGTTTTTCAGGGGTTGGGTTTGGCCCCTTAGTTCAAGTAAAGGGAGCTCTTAAGCATACCTCCCAACAGTCCCAGATTTGGCTGGACTTTCCCGCATTTCAATTTTAGTCCCATGTTCCTGTTGTACAGGGTCATTGTCCCGCATTATTACATTGCTGATGACAGCCTAGCAGGATATGCAGCAGTGTGAACATCCATCCAGCACAGCCTGGGATTGGTGGGCAACCCGGAGGCATACGGCCGCAATAAGAGTGAGTGCAGCTGTCAAATCGAAGCTCTGATGTCAGGGATGGGCGATGCCGATATGCAGGGCTCCGCCCCTTTGTCCCATACATAGACAAAACAGCCGGCGTTTATACATTACTGGCCGGGGAAAAAGGTGGCAGGGGGCAGGACCAATTGTAATTACTGTATGAGCACCCACACAGGTTTATCATATACCACTGTGGGTGCACATAGTTATAATTGGTCCTGCCCCCTGCCACCTTCTTCCCTGGCCAGCAATTTATAAACACAGGCTGTATGCATGGGGGCGTAGCCCCGCATATTGGCCCACCCACCCCGACATCAGAGCTTCGATTTGACAGCTGCACTCACACTCATTGCGACCATACGCCTCCGGCTTGCCCACCAAGCCCTGGCTGTGCTGGATGGATGTTCACACTGCTGCATGTCCTGCTAGGCTGCACTCATTTATTATCTATCTGATGCCTGCATTCTTGCCTTCGCTCCTGTATGCTGGTAATCAAGATTTTAGAAGATAAATGTGATATGTTTAATTAATTGGTGTCTTTTCAGTTTAACAAATTCCTGAACCTTGCACTCTGTACAATGCACTCCATACATATTGCATTCCTGAACATTGCACCTTGTGCGTAACACATTCCTGAACCTTGCACCCTGTATGAAATGCACTCCTGAACCCTGCACCTTGTACGCAACGCATTCCTGATCCTTGCACTCTGTATGCAGTGCACTCCTGAGCCTTGCACCTTGTACGTATTGCATTCCTGAACCTTGCACTCTGTATGCAATGCACTCCTGAACCTTGTACCTTGTACGCAACACATTCCTGAACCTTGCACTCTTTATGAAATGCACCTTGCACCTTGTACATAACGCATTCCTGAACTTGCAGCATATACGAAACACAGTTCTGAATCCTTCCACACTTAGCATAACACACTCTTCCACAGTTTGTGCAAAACCATTTATAATTGAAGCTTTTTATTCTTTTTTTTTTTTTTTTTTTTTATGATTGTGCTTGGGTTTGTGTCCTTCAGACTTCAGCTTGGGGCACAGCAATCAAAGCTGTTTTTATAAGTACAAGGAAGCGCAATTTTTTTTAACCATGCCCCTTCAGCTCCTCCCACTCTTAACCATTTGGCCATACCCATTTTGCCACGTTACGCACAAACCGCAGGTCACTTCCTCCATTAAGTGTCCCTCATTCTGAAGTTCAAAAGTTGGGAGGTATGGCTTAAGGTAACAGCATACCAAGACATTTTGGACAATTTCATGCTCCCAACTTTGTGGGAACAGTTTGGAGATGGCCCTTTCCTGTTCCAACATGACTGCGCACCAGTGCACAAACAAGGTCCATAAAGACATCTATGAGCGAGTTTGGGGTGAAGGAACTTGACTGGCCTGCACAGAGTCCTAAACTCAACCCATTAGAACACCTTTGGGATGAATTGGAGCGGAGACTGCAAGCTAGGCCTTCTTGTCTAACATCAGTGCCTGACCTCCAAAACATGCTTACTTTTGGTAATATAGTGTATATTTGAAATTAAATCTTTAATATTTTGTGGAAATAAAATGGTGTGGGTGTATGCAGATTTATGCCAGTCACAGGCTCTGTCTCTCCCCTCCAGCCTGTATCTTAGAATAAGAAGGAGGTGAAGCCACCATTAATCTACATGTAATATCCCACCAACATTGTGTTTAGCTGATTAGTGGGCATGGAGGAAGAGGGAGGGAGTGGGCTGTCATTTACTACGCCTCACCTGGGCTGCTCAGATGTGATAGGGAGGAAATGCTCGGCATAGAAACTCACTGAAAACTGAGCATGTGCAGAGCTGAGACCACAGCTGCAAAATCTCTAGCTGAATTGGGGACAAGAACAGAAGGTGGAGATAGAGAACATCAGGGTCAAGTACTGTGAAACAGATGTGCCAATAAAACTTGGTTCACAAAGATCCCAAACAACAATAAAATATAACTTTAGTTAGATTGACCTGTGTGTCCCCAAGGAAAGAGAGGTAGGGTTTTACCCTCACTTCCTGCTTGGCTATGTGACAGGAAGTGAAGCCAATTTTCAGAAAAGGTACACAAAGCCCAACCTACAAAAGACAAGCAGGGGTCCTAACACTCACTTAGTTTCCCTCAAATGCTCACAATTAGAATAGGCTTGTCTTGAGCTAGATTTTAGACCAGTGCTCTAAATCAGTGCTTCTCAACCCTGTCCTCAAGTACCCCCAACAGGCCATGTTTGCAGGTTTTCCTTCATCTTGTATAACAGAAAAAATTACTGCGCTATCCCTATAGAACCCGTATAAATAATATACAGAGTATATAAAATAACACAAAGCTGCAACTAGAAAATGTGAGACACCCACACTATAATACACATAGTTCAAAAAGTAGCTGCGCTAAAAAAAAAATTATACTTAATATATATTGAAACAGTATATATACCTCTCAGTGTGGAGGTGATGCACCCATGATGTGGTGACAATATGTGCTATTAAGAAAAACTTATTGATACCCTATCCAGCGACAATATATGTAAAATGATGGGTACATTCAGTCCATTCCAATAAATGACGGGGAAGGGAGAAAGTTCACTGGCAGAATGTTTCCTCAAAAGTGGGTGAGACAAGAATCCATGCGGTGTAAGTGCTACAGTAATAACACCAAGAAGAACGTGATGACAGAAGGGTTCCTCCACCAATGTAAATGCTACCCCTTACCAGCTCCTTTGATCTCCTGTTACAGAGATCATACAGGCATGTGGCTATCAACCCCAGCCGCGGGTCTTGGCAAGGAAGGGTCCCACTGTATCTCTCCACCACAGGTCTTCTAGGTATTGCGTTAAATGCTCATCCCCCATACAAATAAATAAAAAAAGCTCCCATAGCGTAATATGTTTTACACAGTTTAATTAAGATAAAAAAATACACTTACAGTTATGCTGTACAATAATCTATAATCTAATAATTAAACTGTGTAAAATGTATTACGCTATGGGAGCCTTTTTTTGTTTGTTCGTATGGGGGATGAGCGTTTAACGCAATACCTAGAAGACTTGTGGTGGAGAGATACAGTGGGACCCTTCCTTGCCAAGACCCGTGGCTGGGGTTGATAGCCACATGCCTGTATGATCTCTGTAACAGGAGATCAAAGGAGCTGGTAAGGGGCAGCATTTACATTGGTGGAGGAACCCTTCTGTCATCACGTTCTTCTTGGTGTTATTACTGTAGCACTCACACCGCATGGATTCTTGTCTCACCCACTTTTGAGGAAACATTCTGCCAGTGAACTTTCTCCCTTCCCCGTCATTTATTGGAATGGACTGAATGTACCCATCATTTTACATATATTGTCGCTGGATAGGGTATCAATAAGTTTTTCTTAATAGCACATATTGTCACCACATCACGGGTGCATCACCTCCACACTGAGAGGTATATATACTGTTTCATTATATATTAAGTATAATTTTTTTTCTTTAGCGCAGCTACTTTTTGAACTATTTCCTTCATCTTGCACAGGAATGGAAATGGAAAATTGAATACTTACCTCTCTGTAATTTTCCTTTCCTGGTGCCTATCCATGGCAGCATACACACAATCCATGCATATGCTGCCATGAAGGCACCAGGAAAGTAGCTTTTAGACAAATCACACCTTTTTTTGTTTTGCCATGCCAATCAGCCCAGTTAAGCTGCAGCTAGGAAATCTGTTGCATGAAAATTAACAAAACATATAAAACATAAAAATTTGCTACAAATTTTATTGGTCAACAAAACAGGACTTGGAAAAGTGCAAGGAAAGCAAAAAACACATGTATGTTAATTTGAGACACTAACAGAATATGGCTTTGAGGTCTGACCATTTTGCAAAGGAAATTAGCAGGAGTTAAAAGAACTGCGCCCACAAACGGACAATCTCTTAAGGATTTATTAGTCACAACATCTTGAGGAAGATTTTGCAAAATAATACAGCACAGACAATTAAATCAAAGTGAAACTAACAACCTATTAACGACACACATCATCACAAATATTTCAGGGCAAAATATCCCCCTCCCCTGAAAAAAAAATAAACAAAACTTGCCCTAAAACACATCTGTTTTGCAAAGACATGACAAACAAAATACAAACAAAATACAAAGAGAAAATATATGTGTTACAAACTCTACAAGGACACCCAAATGTACTCTCTTGACACACAAACACTTTATATAACTTAGGTTTGCGTGCTAATGAGGCAATTGAAAACACATGCACAGTCCATGAAACACACAAAAGTTCACCCAATGTAGAGACAGAACTTCAAAGTGGGTACACCTGTTAAGGATGTCCCTAAATTACTAACCCAAAAAACACACACTATGAGCATGCCAGAAAAATCCAAGTGCTGTTAACACACTAAAAAAAATCAAAGTCCCTGAGCATGCCCAGACCAACCCAAATGCATTTCACACACCAAAAGCAACAGGAAAAAAACAAAGTCCCGGAGCATGCCCAGAACAACCCAAATGCAGCTAGCACAAAATAAGCCACCCCCTGTCCAAAATTAAGCACATCATCCAGCATTCTACAAAATTACAGATGGGACAAACACCCCCCCATTCCAGGCAAACAAAGAGCCTAACATGGGCAAAAGTTATACAATATATATACAATTTTGCTAGTCCCGACTTGGCTGGCTTTTCTTCTTGGCCTTAAAATTGGTATGGGGGCCCAGGTCCCACCCTGAGGGACATATATCAATGTCACCAATTTGGACAACCCCAAAAACGAAACAAGGAGAAGTGCCTTTAAAAATGCAAAATTGCTTAAAAGCTAGTAACTTGGGGGAACTTGGTGGAAAGCCCCTTTAAACTAGTGGGTACAAGGTGCTTTGTGGTTGGTATTGGGCTGAGCTCAACATGCCCCAAAGGTAGCCAGCTATGTTGAGTGCATGTGGCCTTGTATGATTCAGGAGGGGGGGTTGGGCGATCGCTCTTCTCGCCCCTTTCCTAGCTGACCCTGTTTTATGCTCTGAAAAAAGATGTGGTTTGGATTGGTGAAGGCAGCTCACAGCCTTTTGAGAATGGAGTGGAGTGTGGAGTTCCCCTTTAAAAGCAAAAGCTAGCCCATGGCAATCCAAGGGATTAGAGGGGGGGATACAAGAGCATTGGAGAATGGAGTGTGGAGTTCCCCTTTAAAAGCAAAAGCTAGCCCAAGGCAATCATATGCATTAGAATGGAAAGGTTAAATGGCCTTTTGGGAGGAGCTAGAGGAGCAAGAGTCTTTTTACATAATTTTAACAAGGTGCATGTCACATGTTGGCAATGTAACATTGCCACTAACATGACCTGTGTGCAAATCTCCTTAAAAAAATACATATAGGTGAACCAGCGTAAAAATAAAAATTGACAAGTTTAGAGGTGCACCCATTCAACCCACGCAATTGCATGTACGTTGCTTAACATTTACTAAGATTTTGGCTGCGCAGTGAACAAACGCATTTGAACGAGCGCAAGAGCTAACATTGATCTCACGCAGTTCTAAACGTACTTGCAGGCACAGCAGGCTTTCTCTGAAAAAGTTACTTTCTCATTCTATTTTGGGCATATTTGTTACTTGGGCAGTTGTTACTAAATTTCCTCACATCACCCCATAATATTGGCACCTCCATCTCCTGTTAATATTGAATTGAAGATGCCGTGCGCCCATGTCCATAGTGGCGCACAGATTGCATTCTCCCGCGCGCCGAGATCGCTTTAGTAATTGGGGGATTCGCCCTCTGTTCCCGGCGCACCGTTTCGTAAATATGAAAATGTGCGTTGTGCCTCGCCGTGCACCTCTACTGATGGCGCACGGCTTTCATAAATCAGCCCCCATGTCTCCAAAAGACCATGTCATATAACACTGGATATAAAGAGCCAGAGACATTGCCACAGGTAACATTTCAAAACACTGCGTGTCCACAACAGCTGTCCCCAAGTGTAGCAAACGCTCTTAGTGGAAACGTGGGATCTCTAAAATTAAAAAGATCTAAGAATGCCTGGCTGACACACAGCCTTGACAGCCTGTAGTTTTCTACAACACCAGATTGAGCTCACCAATGCATGTAATAGAAGTGGAACACAAAGACACATCTCATAGTGTAGTAATTTTGAGTAAAAATGGAGGATGTACACATAAACACAGAAAAGCCAACAGAAGAAAATACAAGATGGTTGTTGCAGTATTTCTGATGTGACTTCACCAACCCCCGTCCAACATTTTTCGTCCAACTACGTACATCATCGGGGAATGCAAGTGTGCATTCCCTGATGACGTCTGTGGTTGCAGAAATAATTGCCCACCACTTTGACGGTCAAAAATGCACATGAACTTTAATGGCATCCCAGTTATAGTCTGCAGGGTTCAATATTAAGTTGGCCCACCCTTTGCAGCGATAACAGCAAGGGCAGGGACCACAATACTTTTGGTAATATAGTGTATACCGTATGTCACATTTTGTTTTTTATTCACTGACAAATAACAATGTTTAAATAGTGTTTTTGTTTTAAAAAAAATGTATTATAACTTGTTGCTTTTTCTTCTGTTGCTTCCACATATAGCAAACCAGACAGGTAAGAATATCTGTTGCTCTCTTAATCTAATCAATGTTTTTTTTACTTTAGTTAGATTTGTTTTTTAAGTTTGAAGTGAAATATACTTTAATATTTCTATTACCCTGAATTAAAATATACAGTGTGTGGTCTTAAAAGTCCATGTTTTGAGGACTTACAGATGCATAATAGATTTCTAAGCTGGTTCCTAGAGTTTCTGCAAATGTAGGATGATACTCAGCTCTCAGGTGACACAGCACACCGCAGTAAAAACTCACAAGCTCAGTCAAAAGTCTTTGGAAATGTCTGGGATCTTGGTGGTGCTTTGATTTTGGTCCTTTCATCTTTAAAGGTCTGTTGTGCAATAATAGCTGACTAAAACATTAAGACCACTCCCTAAATAATCTCTAAACAAGGTTGACATTGTATCAAAGATGTGACATAATGTCCAATCTAGACTTTTATTAAAAATAATTAAGAACAAAGCAGCAATTCATTATGCATTTTTTACATTTTTAAGCAAACGGAAAAACTCAGAACCCAGGACCAAATGTTTACTGAATAATGCAGAGATCACCCCTCACCATCCAACAGATCCAGTGGAGATGAGACGCATTAATTTTCAGACTCCAGGTAAGCAAAAATTGAATATTTTCCTAAAGGAACCACTGGAAAAAATGTAAAAGTACACATGCTTACATCTACACTGCTAATTTAGAGAATGGATAAGAAGACAAGCCATGTTTAACTCTTTGATTAAAGGTGTACAACCTATGGATTGAAACCTCAAAATGAGCTACTAAAATAAATTCTTGGGACCCATAGGTTATTTGACATTATATTCGTTCTATTGAGATGCACTATCTGGATCAGAAAACAATGGCTAACTGACTTTAAGGTGCCAGCATGAAGAAGCTTGAGCACCATTGCTCTGGAACACATCTACACTGTGTATGCCTTAAATTTGGCTACCTGACTATGCTCTTGTTTACTATGTTAAATCAGTAAACGTATGTTGATTCATTCAGTTGTTTATAGATAGGTGAAAACAAATTACTGTGTGCTCAATTCATGAAAGGATATCACATGCGGTATTTGGGTCACATGACACATTTTTCCCAAATATCTCATGCGATACTGAAAATGTCAGTTAACTATCCCTTTATGTGGTATTTACCCCAAAAAGCGAAAAAACTTTGTAAATACTGCATAAAACAGAATTAAAGTAAATTTACTAAAGTAAATAAATGCGTTAAGTAAGTAGTGGTCCAAGCATGCTATATTAAAGGAATGTATGAAATTTCAGCTGGTTGTTATGGATCCGGCACCCACCGCATCCTTAACAGATAGTGGATAGCTGCTGAGGGCATGTGGCCTGGTATGGCCCCTTTCCTGGCCTGCCGGGCTGCATGCTCAGATAAGGGTGTATGGATTTTGCCAATTTTTTTCCCTGAGATCCCCCTCAAAATCCATACCAGACCCCATGGATTGGGGGGGGAGGGGCACACTGTTTTATTTTTTTAATACAGGCTCTTCTTTGGTTTAGATTCTGCTGTCAGTGAGGAATCCCACTGACAGCAGGTGAGTCATGGTTGGCAGCTGTTCACTGGTTAGTAAGGATGCTGGTGTTAAAATACTGCAGGTTTGTACTAGTAAAGTACCACATCACTTCAAGAAATGGTGCATGCAGTATTTTAGGTTTTTTTTGCTAGTGAATTTAGAAAATTTGCTATGAGCATTTTACAGCTAATCTTAAAGCGATAGATAACATTTCATAAATTGAGCCCAGTATATGTTTTATCCTTCATGATTTTATTGTATGCAGTACATCAACACAAACCATTGATGAAGATGATTGTTTTTTTAAATAGATCACATTTTTTTTCTTTTGCTATAAATGTATGCCATTAAAAACATAGCATGGGGAAAAAAGTGTGTTTTAAAAAGGTCAGTGCGTATGTGTGAAAAAATGTGCATGTTCCAGTGGTTGCTTGTCCTGGGTGATACAGTATTGTGGTTGACAGTCTGGGAGTGCATCCAGTCCAGGGGAAACAAAGTACATGTCTCATACAAAGAGTGGGCATGCTAGGACTTTATACTGGAAGTTCCACACAGAGACTAACTAGTTAGACATGGTAGGCTTAGGCCAGGTTCACATCTATTAACATCCACTTTTGTCCATGTATAGTGTGTTTTAATGTCTAATGTAGCTCATTTACATGCATTTTTTCTAGTTTTGTTCAACTGGACATCACAGTGCATGGCAATACACAGACCTATGATATGACTTATTAAATAATATTGATTCCTAAGACACATCTGTTTTGTGCTGCAACATAAGCATTAAAATGTGATGGTGATGAAATGCTGCACTTTGTAGTTCTGTAAAAAAGGTACCCACAAGAACAACATGATAGGACTTGTAGTTCTACAGAGGAAGCATGCTTAACAGTTTGGCTTGCTAGGACTTGCTCGAGTTGAACATTAATAGGAGAGAAATGAATGTCATATCCTGGGACAAGTATTATAGTATTTACATATAGAAGATGCTTCCATGGAACATGCTGAAATTGCAGTTTCAGAGATGGGGAAATTACACTAATAGTAAATGCTGAGACTCAGGATTTTACAGAGACAGGGCAGATACAAATGGGAAATACTGGGGCATGCAGTTCAACAGTGAGGGCCGGTTCACACCAGGAATCTCACAGGAACGAGCTTTGTGTTTCTGTGCAATTCACATGCAGTGCGATTTCAGCCTATTCATTTTGAACGGGCTTAAATTGCACCGCACCAAAAGTAGTGCCTGCTCTACTTTTGGAAACTCACTGCAACCATATTACATAGTACTTATATACCATGCGATCTGGTGTAGGCAAACAATGCATTTGCAACCTGCGTTCGGGGTGGAGATCGCAACTGCAGTGTGTTTTCAATGCGGTGCAGGAAATGGGTTTCCCACACCGCGTTCTGGTGTGAACCGGTACTGATAGAAGAGAGGATAGTGGGACATTCTGGGACCCATAGATTTAAAAAAGCAGTGGATAATAGCAACAAAGTGGAATGATAAGTGGTCAGATCCCTCTTTTTAAAATATTAAGAGATGAATATCTCTGCCTCAATTATAGGAATAGAAGAAAAAAATTCTATGTTTTGCAGTTGTCAAGTGTGTAATTTGTGCACTCGCTATACATACAGTATTATCTTGCTTACATGGACATATTTAGAAAGGTGTCAAATTGTGTGTAGGCAAAACCTGCCCAGTGATAGGATCAATACAGTTCAACTTCTGAAGAAACATATTGCTGGTTCAGGCATTGAGAATGTGTTTATGCAGAGTGGACATGGACAGAACTTGCTCTGCTCTATGAGCGGCCGGGTGTAAACAGACTCTGCTGTCTGTTTACACCTGACTGCCTTCATTCCGATCCGCCTACACGGAGGACAGATCTTCTCCCATTTGTCTTTAGCTGATTGGATTGGAGGTTGGCAGCTGTAAATGGACACAAGTCTGTTTACACCAGCCGGTCCATAGGGGTGAATGGACCATCTGATCAGGTGATCTGGCTAGTAATGCCCCGTACACACGGTCGGACTTTGTTCGGACATTCTGACAACAAAATCCATGGATTTTTTCCGACGGATGTTGGCTCAAACTTGTCTTGCATACACACGGTCACACAAAGTTGTCGGAAAATCCGATCATTCTGAACGCGGTGACGTAAAACACGTACGTCGGGACTATAAACGGGGCAGTGGCCAATAGCTTTCATCTCTTTATTTATTCTGAGCATGCGTGGCACTTTGTCCATCGGATTTGTGTACACACGATCGGAATTTCCGACAACGGATTTTGTTGTCGGAAAATTTTATATCCTGCTCTCAAACTTTGTGTGTCAGAAAATCCGATGGAAAATGTCCGATGGAGCCCACACACGGTCGGAATTTCCGACAACACGCTCCAATCTAACATTTTCCATCGGAAAATCCGACCGTGTGTACGGGGCATAAGTCTGTTATTTTCCAGCTTCCTTTAACAGACCAAGCTGTCCATACAAAGTAGCAGTTAGCTGTCCATACAAAGTAGCAGTTAGCTGTCCATACAAAGTAGCAGTTAGCGCAGGGGTGTCAAACTCAATTTAATTGCATGCTCAGAAACGAAAGAATACATACAAAACTATTCAACACGTTACGTCACTTCTGACGTTATATTCTGTCAAACGAAAATTCTCGTATTGTTAGTAACCTCTTCACTTTCGACATGAGACTAGCAACAAAGGACGTTCTGTCGTCCGAAAATCAAAACGTGTGTACGAGGCTTAAGACTGTATAAATGTATCAAACTCTTTATCATATTAAATAATTGCCTCTGCCTTTGAATATTACTGGTTTTAGTAATAACTTAAGATGTTACATAGTCAGGTTGAAAAAAAGACACAAGTCCATCCAGTTCAACCATAAAGATGTAAGCTGTGAAGAGCAGGTGTAGGCTGACACTGAGCCCACTCACATTCCTGTAGCAGATGCAAGTCTGAAAAAGAGGGTCGCACTTCGTTGGTATCATCCACAAGTAACTTTATTGGAAACTGCTCAGATGGAACATGGTTCTGCCATGGTGTTTCTTGTAGATACCAGCAGTGTGCAACCCTCCTTTTCAACTGGCATAGAATTGTATTCTTCTCAGAATTAAAAGTAAATGTCCAGAGCACGGCGACCCCCCCACCCCCTTACATCAGATGTCAAGAGCCCCCCCACACCACCATCAGAAGTCAAGAGTCTTCCACCCTCCCTTACATCACAGTGCACCCTCTTTACCTTGTGCTGCTTCCAGGAAGAAGCTGGGGCAGACCTTGGAAGCAGAAAGTGCTGCCAGAGTCTGCTTAATGCTGAGACCAGGGGAGGCAGAGACGAGGGGGTGCTGTGGCTGCACAGAGAGGCGCAGGATCTGTAGGGGGAGTTCTGCCGTCCTCTCTGCTGCTGACTGCTGAGACAAGGTGGGGCCAAGATGAGGGGGTTGCCGCAGCTGCAGGAGAGGTACGAGGGCCACATAAAATGATCTGGCAGGCCTTGTGTTTGACACATGCGACTTAGAGGGTTAAGACAAACCATCCAAAAGAAAAAATAAACTGCTGTAACTGCTTAGAAAGTGTTATCTGAAGTTCAGCATCAATAGGTTAGTCAAGTCCATCTAAACCTGCTAGTGCATCTTACACTACCCTCTCCCCAGACCGACAATTTTGCTGTCCAAAGGTGTCTGCTTTACTAGTTCATCCAAAATGTACACACCCTAAGGCTACTTTCAGACTGGGGCGTTGGGGGCATTGGCGGCAAAGTGCCGTCGTTTTTGTGGCGGTTAAAAACGCCCAGCTACCGGCCGAAAAAGGGTTAAAACTGGCCACAAAACGGTGCTATGCCGGCGATTCAGCGGCGCTGCCCGCGCTTTAGGAGCGGTGTATACACCACTCCTACAGTGCTGCAAAGATGTGGCTTGCAGGACTTTTTTTGGCGTCCTGCCAGCTCACCGCTCCAGTGTGAAAGCACTCGGGCTTTCACACTGAAGTTAGAGGAGAGGCTTTTTACAGGAGCTTTGCAGGCGCTATTTTTTAGTGCTATAGCGCCTGTAAAGCATCTCTGTGTAAGCAGCCTAAGACAGGAAATGTGTTACTGGTCGGATCATCAGGTAAAATAAAGGGCAAAAAGCCTAAAAAAAAGAAAACTAATGCAGCCACATCTAAGGATCGGTAAGCTGCAATATATTACATTTTTATTTTTGGGTTTAAGTAAAGTTCTGTTGCAGGCAACTGAACTTCACATCTGACTTGGTCCATAAAGTTAATGATGTTTTTAAATAAAAATACATTTCCTTTTGGTTAAGGAACTTCCTCTTGAATAAATTATTTATATACAGTATATATTTAATAATATTATAGCTTAAAAAATAAGCCCTCAATGGAGCAAATTAGACTATGTTTCATATGGGTTTTTTGCCTTCCTCTGAATCAACTTTAATTATAGTATTGTGTATATATGGAGGGTTTCTATTTGTTCTATTCTATATGTTTTTCCTTTTGGTTGAACTAGATGGATTTGTGTTTCTTTCTACTTGACTATATAAATATTAATAATCAATGAGTAACTATACTAACTAAACAATAAAGTCTTCTAATCCCTTTTAACATTTACAGTATAAATGTCCTGTTAGAAGAGTGTTATCAACCTAACACCAAAGGACCAACATATGACCTGCTGTCCTTTTTTGCTTCTTTTATTGAATTTTACAAAGTATATACAGCAAGTAAAGTAATTAATTAAAGTCTACATACAGAATAAAATACTTAATTGACTTTGGTTGTGTGAATGGAAGCTTCCAAGAAACCATCATCCCTGCTTATTTTGATTTTTGTTATTAGAACTGTCACATCTATTTTAGACATCTAAACTGATGATATGGGCAGCATCTGTCCTATGAAGGGTTTGGCTTATAGTTCGCTGCAGCTGCTGAAAGCAAGAATCAGGGGCTTGAAATTAGACATTTTCTTTGTTATGATTTGACCTAAAACAAAATTAAAATTTTAAAAATATTTTTGTCAGGTGAATATTGCATATTAATATATAGTAATTTGAGTCAGATGTGCCTCTCTGACAGTTTTCAGTTGTATATATCTTAACCCCTTAAATCCTGTTTGCAGACCTCTATAATTTAAGCTAAAATTGGCACTGACAACTTTTGGCATGTAAACTATTTTTAGTTGTGAATAAATATTAGGTTAAAATTCTGCATCATTAATAATAGACCTAATAGCTTAATGTGCCATTCAGGAAAAGATGTACAGTTGATATCTAATTTGAAAAGACACATTTTTTTTAAAACCCCATGCACAGAAATTAAAGACAATACAAAATTATTATGGCTTTCAAAACTGTAAAAAAAAATAAATAAATAAATAAATTAATAATAAAAAAAATATATATATATATATATATATATATATATATATATATATATATATATATATATATATATATATATATATATATATATATATATATATATATATATATACATACACTACCGTTCAAAAGTTTGGGGTCACATTGAAATGTCCTTATTTTTGAAGGAAAAGCACTGTACTTTTAAATGAAGCTAACTTTAAACTAGTCCTAACTTTAAACAAATATACTCTATACATTGCTAATGTGGTAAATGACTATTCTAACTGCAAATGTCTAGTTTTTGGTGCAATATCTACATAGGTGTATAGAGGCCCATTTCCAGCAACTATCACTCCAGTGTTCTAATGGTACAATGTGTTTGCTCATTGGCTCAGAAGGCTAATTGATGATTAGCAAACCCTTGTGCAATCATGTTCACACATCTAAAAACAGTCTAGCTCCTTCCAGAAGCTACAAAACTGACCTTCCTGTGAGCAGATTGAGTTTCTGGAGCATCACATTTGTGGGGTCAATTAAACGCTCAAAATGGCCAGAAAAAGAAAACTTTCATCTGAAACTCGACAGTCTATTCTTGTTCTTAGAAATGAAGGCTATTCCATGCGAGAAATTGCAAAGAAATTGAAGATTTCCTACAACGGTGTGTACTACTCCCTTCAGAGGACAGCACAAACAGGCTCTAACCAGAGTAGAAAAAGAAGTGGGAGGCCGCGTTGCACAACTAAGCAAGAAGATAAGCACATTAGAGTCTCTAGTTTGAGAAACAGACGCCTCACAGGTCCCCAACTGGCATCTTCATTAAATAGTACCCGCAAAACACCAGTGTCAACATCTACAGTGAAGAGGCAGCTGCGGGATTTTGGGCTTCAGGGCAGAGTGGCAAAGAAAAAGCCATATCTGAGACTGGCCAATAAAAGAAAAAGATTAAGATGGGCAAAAGAACACAGACATTGGACAGAGGAAGACTGGAAAAAAGTGTTGTGGACGGATGCCAAAGGTGTGCAATGCTGTAATTGCTGCAAAAGGAGGATTCTTTGATGAAAGCAAAGTTTGATGTAAAAACAATGTTATTTCAAATACAAATCATTATTTCTAACCTTGTCAATGTCTTGACTCTATTTTCTATTCATTTCACAACGTATGGTGGTGAATAAGTGTGACTTTTCATGGAAAACACAAAATTGTTTGGGTGACCCCAAACTTTTGAACGGTAGTGTATGTGTATATATATATATATATATATATATATATATATATATATATATATATATATATATATATATAATTATGTTTTTTTAATTAACATTTTATTTATTCATTTTTGGATTACCACACAGGACTTATACAAGTAGGCCCCTTAAATGTGGAACTGATCTGTGGGGAGGAGGGAAGTGCAGGGCTGTCTTATCAAGCGGGCACCCCTGGGCACTGCCCAGGGGCCCCAGCCGAATATGGGGCCTCATCAGGGCCAGGTTTGTCGCTCCAATGATCTAGGATTGTCCCGGGCCCTTCATTCAGGAACAATACAGTGTCCCGGAATGAAACTGATAGAGCCAGCAAAACCCGACATAGCTCTGGCTCCGCGTCCACCTCCACCTGAGCCTTACTGGCCACTGGTTGCTAGAGCCGCCTGTCGTCTAGCAACCAGTGACATCACAGGCACGACTCCCTGCACACTGCACAGCATTTAAAGCGGAGGAGGACCGCGCTTCGCCTAGTGCTCGCCACTAGGGCCGGGATAAGGGGAGGGGCAGCTGTCCAGGGTGTATTGTCATGTCGTCCTATGGAGGAGGGGGCATTGGGAGCTTGTTAGTGTCTGACAGGAGTGATGCCGCTTTCATTCAGGTAGGTGGAGGTTTTAATGGGGGACACCTGATGTATGGGGACACTGTGATTGGGGGAACCTGATTTAAAAGGACACTGTGATGGAGACACCTAATATATGGGAGCACTGTGATGGGGACATCTGATCAATATGGGCACTGTGATGGGGGACACCTGATGTATGGGGACTCTGTGATGGGGGAACCCAGTGTATGGGGGCACTGCGATAGGGACACCTGATGTACATTATATGGGCAATGTGATGGGGTGACATGATGTATGGGGGCACTGTGATGGGGTGACATGATGTAAGGGGGCACTGTAATGGGGGACACCTGATTTAAGAGGACACTGTGATTGGGACACCTGTTGTATGAGCGTACTTTGATGGGGACATCTGATCTATATGGACACTGTGATGGGGGACACCTGATGTAAGGGACACTGTGATGGGGACACCTGATGTAAGGGACACTGTGATGGGGGACACCTGATGTATGGGGACACTGTGAAGGGGCACCTGATGTATGGGGCCTCTGTGATAGGGGAACCCAATGTATGGGGACACTAATGGGGCAACCTGATGTAAGGGACACTGTGATGGGGACACCTGTTGTATGAGGGTACTTTGATGGGGACATTTGATCTTTATGGACACTGTGATGGGGGAACCTGATGTAAGGGACACTGTGATGGGGGAACCCAATGTATGGGGACACTGATGGGGGGGAACCTGATGTAAGGGACACAGTGATGGGGGACACCTGATGTATGGGGACACTGTGATGGGGCCACTGTAATGGGGGAACCTGATGTATAGGGACACTGTGATGGGGGACTCTTGACGTATGGGGACACTGTAAGGGGGCACTGTGATGGGGGAAGCTGATTTTAATGAACACTTACAAAGTGTTCAAAGAAGGGCAACAAAGCTAATAAAGGGTCTGGAGGATCTTAGTTATGAGGAAAGGTTGCGAGCACTGAACTTATTCTCTCTGGAGAAGAGACGCTTGAGAGGGGATATGATTTCAATTTACAAATACTGTACTGGTGACCCCACAATAGGGATAAAACTTTTTTGCAGAAGAGAGTTTAATAAGACTCGTGGCCACTCATTACAATTAGAAGAAAAGAGGTTTAACCTTAAACTACGTAGAGGGTTCTTTACTGTAAGAGCGGCAAGGATGTGGAATTCAGGCGGTGGTCTCAGCAGGGAGCATTGATAGCTTCAAGAAACTATTAGATAATCACCTGAATGACCGCAATATACAGGGATATGTAATGTAATACTGACACATAATCACACATATAGGTTGGACTTGATGGACTTGTGTCTTTTTTCAACCTCACCTACTATGTAACTATGTAACTTAGATAGGGGAACCCAATGTATGGAGACACTGTGATGGGGATACCTGATAAATGGGCACTGTGATGGGGTGACATGATGTAAGGGGACACTGTGATGGGGTGACATGATGTAAAAGGATACTGTGATGGGGGGATCCAATTTATGTGGACACTGTGATGGTGGAACCCAATGTAAGGGCACACTGTGATGGGGACACCTGATGTAAGGGGACACTGTGATGGGGACACCTGATGTACAGTATATGGGCACTGTGATGGGGTAACATGATGTACATGGGCACTGTGATGGGGGCACCCGATGCAGGCTGGTAGGGGCCCCAGTGCATTACTTTGCCCAGGGGCCCATGATGCCCTTAGGAAGTGGAAGGTATTTTCCATACCAACTATTTTATCAGTAAATGCATGGTGCTCAATGCTCTAGAGAAGGGAAGCAATATTAAGCTATACTTTTAAAATGTGTATGTTTGTAAAAGAATATTAAAAGTAGTCCTTAACCACCTCAATACAGGGCACTTTCCCCTAATCATCTTTCAGGACAGCCACCTGAGAGACCTTGGCTCCTCCCCTCTGTAGAAAACACCGCGCCAGCCTTCTACAAATTTACTCCTCCCCTGCTGGCTCCTCAGTTATTTGTGTTTCCTCCAGAGGGGAGACACCACTGGAACCAAGCCAGGAGAGCCAGGGAGGCTCAGGCAGCATGTCCTAAAAGGGAGCAGAGGCTCCTTGGACAGACCAGGAAGGAACTAACCTGGCAAAGACTGTCACCCCCGCATCCCTGAGAGCAGGTGGAGGTGGGGGGGCTCCCTTTCAGCACCGAGCGCGGTGAGAAGAGGTGCATGTCCAGCCGTCCCATACCCTCAGCAGCGTGTGGTAGCACTGGCAGTGTAAACCATGCCGGGTATTAGGACCGCACGGAGTCTGTGGCTGGTGACATCATATCCGGCGGAGGGGGCGTGCACTTCCGGGTTTTATGAAAAGGAGCCAGGCATGGCCTGGAGAGGAGCCGCACATGCTGTAGAGACAGCAGAGGCTCCAGTGGTGACACCATTATGTCGGACACAGAGGGAAGAGACACTGCTCCAGCAGAGACCAGCTCCAGCCATGTGAAGGTAAGGGAAACCTAGGGTGGAACTCCCCTGGCCTACCATCCCCCCCCCTTAGGAGTACATGGAAAGGGGGGGGTAGGTAAAGGTCCCTCCGGTGTCAGAGGGTGGTTCATGGGGTCCCTGGTGAGGCAAGCCCACACCTGCAATATTGCAGGGGAGGGTTACTGAAGTATTAATATTGTTGGGTTTCTTTTTTGTGTCTTTTCAGAAAACAGACAAAACCAGGCCCCCTCATAGCTCAAAGAGGAGGTGCCCTTCCTGTAAAACTACACTTATAGACTCCTGGGGGAAAGCATTATGTAAAGAATGTATTAGCAAATTAGTACAGGAACATTCCACGTAGCAGAGTGAGCTAGCGGCATCTGTTAAAGAGTTATCTAGTACTTTAAAATCCTTTAAAACCTTCTTTGAAGAGTTTCAGATCCCGCAGCTTCAGACTGCTCCTTCCCCAGTACAGGCAGCGTTACCAAAGACGCAAGCAATACCCTCCACTAGTGCAGGCCCTTCAGTAGCCCCTAGAGAGGAGGCGGAAGAGGGACCTGACAGTGCAACATCCGGCTCCCAAGAATCAGAGGGTGAAGCTCTGGAAGGGGATTCCAGAAATCCATCCCAATACAAGCTGTCACTGGAAGAGGTCGACCATCTCTTGGGGGCCATTTATACCACGCTAGGTATACAAACGGAAAAGGAACCTCTATCCCTACATGATCAGATGTATGGGGGCTTAGGAGAACAGGAAAAGAAGAATTTTTCTGTTCATAAGGTTTTAATAGAGGCAGTTAAAAAAGAATGGCAGGAACCAGAAAGAAAAATATTTTTTTCTAAAGCCCTAAAGAGACGGTTTCCACTTTCAGGTGACCCATCATCAGTATGGAACAAAACCCCAAAGTTAGATGCAGCCTTCTCACAAGTTTCGAGACACACGGATTTGGCATTTGAGGATATGGGGGTCTTACTAAGGCAATGGATAAAAGGATGGGCTCGCTATTAAAAAAAGTCATGGGACTCCACAGTGGGGAGCTTAAAGCCAGCTATGGCAGTCACGATGGTGGCCAGAAATGTATAGTTCTGGTTGACCCAAATTCAGGCACACATTGAGGAAGGAACTGCAAAAGATTCGATTCTATTTTCCTTTCCCACACTTCTGCGCGGCATTGGGTATCTCGCAGACGCTTCAGCAGAGCTGGTATGGATGGCAGGCAGATCCTCCGCACTAGCCAACTCTACAAGAAGGGCTCTATGGCTAAAGACATGGCAGGGGGGCTGCGCGTCCAAAGCCAAACTTTGCAGGATCCCATTTACAGGGGACTTGCTGTTTGGGCCAGGGTTGGAGAAAGTGCTGGACCGTACAGCGGATAAAAAGAAGGCGTTTCCGCTGAAACGCAAAGCAGCTTGGAGTCAGCCACAGCAGAATAAAAGGAGGCAAGGGAGGGGCGATTTTTCGTCCTCCTGAACAAACCTGTAATAACAAATGACAAATTAGTCACAGTGGGAGGAAGACTGGGGGCCTTCCTCCCACAATGGGAAAAGATATCCTCCAATCGGTTTATTTTGAGAACGATAAGAGATGGGTATCATCTAGAGTTCTCAAGATTACCCCCAAGCAGGCTTTACACCACACAGCTTCCAAAAAACAAAGAAAAGTCCAGAGGGTTAATGAGAACCATAAAGGATCTCAGAAAACAAGGGGTAATCACCAAGGTACCAAAGGAAGAAAGAGGGCAGGGCTTCTACTCCCACATATTCGGAGTACAAAAACCCTTGAGAAAGGACAGAGCAATCCTCAACCTCAAATCCTTAAATCTATCTATAACTTACAAACAATTCAGAATGGATTCCATATACACAGTGAAGGCTCTATTACCTCCAAACTGTTATATGGTTTCCCTAGACTTAAAAGACGCATACCTACACATCCCGATACATCAAAATTGTCAGAAATTTCTAAGGTTAGCAATAGAAACAAAAAAGGAATCCATGCACCTTCAATTCCGAGCTCTACCCTTTGGCCTTTCCTCTTCACCCAGAATTTTTACAAAAATTCTGGCGGAAGCTCTGGCACGACTGCGAGTCAAAGGCATATCCATCGATGCCTATTTAGACGACCTTCTCCTTTTTGCAGAATCCCCCGGGAGATTACTAGAAAATCTCAAATACACACAGACATTCTCAGAAAATCTAGGTGGACTTATTTGCCTCAAAAGAAAGCAGAAAAGTCAGAGCGTTCTACTCCCTGAAAGAGAAGATGGAGCACTTGGGGTAGATGGCACAGAGGTGGACATTCAACAAATGTTTTGCCTTTCCCCCACCAGTACTACTACCAGCGGTAATAAGGAAACTCCATACTAAGAACACAACACTGATTCTCAAAGCACCCCACTGGCTGAGGAGACCGTGGTTCTCTATGCTCAAAGAACTTGCTGTAGAGTCCCCCTGGTTCCTACCAATCCAGGAAGATCTACTCTCCCAGGGCTCAGTATACTGTCCCCAAGTGAAAAGGTGGAACTTGGCCGCCTGGTATCTAAAAAGCAGCTGCTGAAAGGAAAAGGGTTCTCAAGCTGTTTAATAGATACACTGCTGAAAAGCAGAAAGTTGAGACACGTAACATCTACCAGAGAGTATGGAAGTGTTTTAACAGATGGTGCACAGAGAACACCTTCAAAGCACAAAGCTCAGTGGCAGACTTATGCCCCGTACACGGTCGGATTTTCCGACGGAAAATGTGTGATAGGATCTTGTTGTCGGAAATTCCGACCGTGTGTAGGCTCCATCACACATTTTCCATCGGATTTTCTGACACATAAAGTTTGAGAGCAGGCTATAAAATTTTCCGACAACAAAATCCGTTGTCGGAATTTCCGAACGTGTGTACACAAATCCGACACACAAAGTGCCACGCATGCTCAGAATAAATAAAGAGATGAAAGCTATTGGCTACTGCCCCGTTTATAGTCCCGACGTATGTGTTTTATGTCACCGCGTTCAGAATGATCGGATTTTCCGACAACTTTGTGTGACCGTGTGTATGCAAGACAAGTTTGAGCCAACATCCGTTGGAAAAAATCCTAGGATTTTGTTGTCGGAATGTCCGATCAATGTCCGACCGTGCGTACGGGGCATTAGAGTTTCTACAGAGTGGTGTAGATAAAGGTCTAAGCTTTAGTACATTTAAAGAGTCAAGTGTCATCACTTTCAGTTTATCAAGAAAGAAGATTAGCATCCAGTCCATGGATAATCAGACTCTTTAAAGCGGAGGTCCACCCTAAAACAAAAAATGACATAAAAATTCTACAAAAAATGTATAAAAAAAAATTTGAAAAAAAATTTTTTTTTACTTACTAGAAACCCCTGTTGCTAGGCAGTCCTCCTAATCTGCCTCTTCCTATTCCGAGGCGCTGTTCTGTCACTTCCTTCTCTTCGGCGAGCTGCCCCGTTGTATTCTGGGACATGTGTGTGTCCCAGAAAACAACAGGGCCATTCAAAAAGCGCCATGCGACTCCCGCATGTGCAGTAGGAAACGGGCAGTGAAGCCGCAAGGCTTTTCACACCTGGATTTGGGGATCCTTTGCCATTCCTCCTTGCAGATCCTCTCCAGTTCTGTCAGGTTGGATGGTAAACGTTGGTGGACAGCCATTTTTAGGTCTCTCCAGAAATGCTCAATTGGGTTTAAGTCAGGGCTCTGGCTGGGCCATTCAAGAACAGTCACGGAATTGATGTGAAGCCACACCTTCGTTATTTTAGCTGTGTGGTTAGGGTCATTGTCTTGTTGGAAGGTAAACCTTCGGCCCAGTCTGAGGTCCTGAACACGCTGGAGAAGGTTTTCGTCCAGGATTTCCCTGTACTTGGCCGCATTCATCTTTCCCTCAATTGCAACCAGTCGTCCTGTCCCTGCAGCTGAAAAACACCCCCACAGCATGATGCTGCCACCACCATGCTTCACTGTTGGGACTGTATTGGACAGGTGATGAGCAGTGCCTGGTTTTCTCCACACATACCGCTTAGAATTAAGGCCAAAAAGTTCCAATCTTGGTCTCATCAGACCAAAGAATCTTATTTCTCACCATCTTGGAGTCCTTCAGGTGTTTTTTTAGCAAACTCCATGCGGGCTTTCATGTGTCTTGCACTGAGGAGAGGCTTCTGTCAGGCCACTCTGCCATAAAGCCCCGACTGGTGGAGGGCTGCAGTGATGGTTGACCTTCTACAACTTTCTCCCATCTCCCGACTGCATCTCTGGAGCTCAGCCACAGTGATCTTTGGATTCTTCTTTACCTCTCTCACCAAGGCTCTTCTCCCCCCGCAAGCTCAGTTTGGCCGGACGGCCAGCTCTAGGAAAGGTTCTGGTCGTCCATTTAAAAACAAACGTCTTCCATTTAAGGATTGTGGAGGCCACTGTGCTCTTAGGAACCCTAAGTGCAGCAAAATTTTTTTGTAACCTTGGCCAGATCTCTGCCCTGCCACAATTCTGTCTCTGAGCTCTTCGGGCAGTTCCTTTGACCTCACAATTCTCATTTGCTCTGCACTGTGATCTGTAAGGTCTTATATAGACAGGTGTGTGGCTTTCCTAATCAAGTCCAATCAGTATAATCAAACACAGCTGGACTCAAATGAAGGTGTAGAACCATCTCAAGGATGATCAGAAGAGATGGACAGCACCTGAGTTAAATATATGAGTGTCACAGCAAAGGGTCTGAATACTTAGGACCATGTGATATTTCAGTTTTTCTTTTTTAATAAATCTGCAAAAATGTCAACAATTCTGTGTTTTTCTGTCAATATGGGGTGCTGATTTTAGCAAATGGCTGCAATATAACAAAGAGTGAAAAATTTAAGGGGTCTGCATACTTTCCGTCCCCACTGTATAAGGCCTAATGCACACAGATGTGAAAAAAAAAAGTTTTTACAGGCATACAGCATATGTCAAATCGCACCAATGTGAACCTAGGCTTAAACTCAGTTCAACAACTCCAATTCCAAATAGTTAGGAAGCTGTGTAAAATATACATAAAAACAGAGTGCAATGATTTCCCAATCTCCAAAATCCATATTTTATTCACAATAAAAAATAGAAAACATATCAAATGTTTTAACTGAGAAAATGTACTATTTTAAGATATTTAAGGTAATTTGAAATTGATGACAGCAACACATCAAAAAAGTTGTAACAGGGCAATATTTACCACGGTATAGGATCCGTTCTTCAACAACACTTTGTAAATGTCTGGAAACTAAGGAGACCAGTTGCTGTAGTAGTGGGGAGAAATGTTGTCCCATTCTTGCCTGATATAGGATTCTAACTGCTCAACAGTCCTGGATCTTCTTTGTCATATTTTTGCTTCAAGATACACCAAATATTTTAAGTTGGTGAAAGGTCTGGACTGCAGCCAGGCCAGTTAAATACCTGGACTCTTCTACTACGAAGTCGTGCTGCTGTCATAGATGCAGTATGCAGTTTAGCATTGTGCTGCTGAAATATGCAAGTTTTTTTTCTGAAAAAATTGTTTTTTTGGATGGGAGCATATACTGCTCTAAAAGTTGGATAAATCTTTCAACATTGATGGTGCCTTTCCTGATATGCACGCTGCCCATTCCATATGCACTAATGTACTACCCATATATTCAGAGATGCAAGCTTTTAAACTGAGGGCTGATAACAAGCCAGAAGGTCCCTAGCCTCTTTAGTCTGGAGGATGTGGTGCCCATGGTTGCCAAAAAAGAATGTCAAATTTTGATTCGTCTGACCACAGAACAGTTTTTCACTTTGGAGCAGGCCATTTTAAATGAGCTTTAGCCCAGAGAAGACAGTAGGATTTCTGGATCATATTCAGGTATGGCTTCGTCTTTGCATGATAGAGCTTTAACTTGCATTTTTGGATGGCACGGCAAATTGTGTTCACAGATGGTGATTTCTGAGCCCATGCAGTGATATCCATCACAAAAACATGCCTGTTTTTAATGCAGTGCCCTCTGAAGGCCCGAAGATCACGGGCATCCATTATTACATTTCGACCTTGTCCCTTGCGCAAAAAGATTTCTCCTGATTTTCGGAAACTTTTGATGTATTGTAGATGATATAATTAAAGTCTTTGCAATTTTATGTTGAGGAACATTGTTTTTGATATTGTTCGACGATTTTGCCAGCTTTTCGTTGCCCTGTCTGAAATTTTTTTGTTGCTGCCATCAATTTCAAAATTACCTTATTTTTTCAATTTTCTACTTTCTATTGGGTATAAAATATGGGTTTATGAGATTTGAAAATCATTGGAATCTTTTTTTTATAGATTCTACACCGCATCCCAACTTTTTTGGAATTGGGGTTGTATGTTAGCTTATGTCACCATGCACATCAGGGATTATGATCAGTTTTTTTAGGAGCAGTGTTTAGAGACATAAAAAAAATGTCCTAAAGCTGTGTTCAGAGAGGACCTCATGAGCAAAATGTATGCACGTACGTGGGTAAACCTGCATAAATGTACCCAAACGTGCATATGTGTGTAAATTTATTCAAGTGGCCAGCATATATTGATATACCAGACAGTAGAAAGTGTTTACACTCCATGCCATACACATGTAAACATTCATAACTACGCACCATAACCAAGCATTTTTTACGCTTGATTTTCAGAAATATCCAGCGTATTTACGCTTGATTTTCAGAAATATCCAGCGTATTTAGGGGTACTTTAATACGCTCATGTGCATGAGGCCTTATGGGGTGATTAAAATATAGCACATTAAAAAGTAACCTGAGGAATATTGTTTCCCAGTGTGTAGTTACTTACATAGTTAGTCAGTTTGAAAAAGACACATGTCTGTCCAATTCAACCAATACAAAAATAAGCAAACTCATATACAATCCTATGCCCACCGTTAAAAAGGTGAAAAAAGCAATAAAGCATGATTAAAATTGTTCCAGTAGGGGAAAAAAATTCTTCCTGGAGGCAGTTGCATAGTCCCTGCATCAACTACCCCTGGGGTTGTTATTACCTGTAAATATTGTTATTCAGTTATATTTTGTGCATTTAGGAATGCATCCAGCTCTTTTTTTAAATGATTTACTGAGCTGGCCAGAACTAGTTCTTTGGGGGAGGCTATTTCACATTTTCACAGTTCTTACTGTGAAGAAGCCTTTCCGTATTTGGAGGCTAAATATCTTTTTCTCCGGACGTAAAGAGTGCCTCCTTGTCCTTTGTGATGACCTGAATGTGAATCACTTGACAAGTTCACTATATTGACTACTTATGTATTTATACATGGTGATCAGATCCCCCTTAAATGCCTATTCTCTAGAGAAAATAAATTCAGTTCAGCTTATCTTTCCTCATACTGTAGCTGAGCTCCTCTGTGCCTCTTATCAGTTTGGATTCCCTTCACTGCACTTTCTCCAGTTCTCCCATTTGCTTTTTATGAACTGGTGCCCAAAACTGAACTGCATATTCCAGATTAGGTCCGATTAGGATAACCATATATTTAGATGATGGTCAATCATGGGATCGTGTTCAAGCTACCAAAGTTTATGTAAACAGTTGTTGCTTTAACCTCTTGGCGCCGACCGCACGCAAATATGTGGCCTCTCGGCGGGTGGGCCTTAGCGCCCAGCAGCCTCATATTTGCGTGCAATATTGCAAAAACAGCTGAGCTGAGAGCACGCTTCTGGCACAGTTACCGGCGGCTTGCGATTGGGAGCTTTCCGTTCATGTGACCACTATGACAGCCTCCAGGCATCCTAAACCTCTTAAAGGGCTGGGAGGCGCCAGCTCCAATGGGTTAACATGCTTGCTTTTATCACCCAAGTATGCATGTTAATGCATTCAAACTAATGGGGGAGACACCACACTGAAAAAAAGATTATTTCCCTGAAATATAAAATCTAACCCTTGCCTGAAATACGAAATAAAAAGTTTTGGTTGGACTTGGGCTATAAAAATAATAAAAGATGGCATGATCCCTTTACAATTGTAGGCTTTTGAGAACATGTCATTTTTATTTTTACTCAGCACTTATTTAGTGATCATGACTAAAATTGTTTAAAACAAAAATACTTTACATTTTTGAGAGCCAATTTTTATATTATACATGTTTTAATACCAGAGCCCTGACTTGTGTCCATTTCTTTCCTCATGCCCTGTCACCTCAAAATCCTTTAAATCTACTTGGCCATTATAATAAGTTAAGACAGGTATTTTGCTTGCTGTTTAGCATTTTTTGAGAGAGAAATTTAAGTAAATGTTTTTTGAAAATATAGAAGTGAAGTTTACTAGCAAGTGTAAGAACAGTATTAATGTAAAAAGTAAGAAAAATAACGTCACTTATATCCTAAAACCCATTAGAGGGATTATGTATACACAGATTTTCTGTGAGTACATTTCTGTATAAACATCCTGGTAAATAGGATTCATGAATGAGCAACCTATTTACTGGAACATGGCAGGCTTAGTCTACATTTGAGAATTTTTGCATACAACTTTCAACATTTCCAGCATTCGTCTCCTAACTGACTGGTCACATGCAGTTTACGTTTATAACTCTGGCATCTCGCATATAGGAGACATGGGAGGAATTTACTGATCATAGTAAATTAGATTCAACCTCTACACAACCTATAGTAGAGTATGTAAGTGTGTATAAAGCCAACACTTTTTAAGTCTTAGATAATGCCAGTAAGCATTAGAACCCCTGCCAAGTTTTTATTGCTCTCTGTGTCTTCTTTGGGGAGATATGCACTCACCAAATTTTGTGTTGGTGCAGGAACAGGAGATGAGAGTAAATTTTTCAGTGAGTAAACCTGTTATTGTGACAATTCTCTAAGAGTGGATACCCCTTTGCAATTTTTTGAGAGATTTACATTTATTTCCTGCTGTGTTTCTGGGACAGGAAGTGAAGGGGAAATCTTCCTGATGGGACAGACACAGAAATAAAAAACTGGCAGGTGTCCTAACCATTCCAAAACTTATCCAAATCTAAATACAATGTTTTGGCTTCAATACTAGTTTTTTTTATGTTACTAATACCTAGAAGAAGATGGTGGCTGGTCCCCGGTGCATTACTGTGGGTAAAACCAGTTGTGTTTTTCTATTGACCTTTGTTGTCCATTAGTATTTACAGTTTTTACAGACTGTGTCAGAGCTACACCACTTACATGTAGCCGTTACATCTCACCATAAACAGAAACAAATGGAATGTCTTTGTTATTAATGTAACTCACTATCTGTTCTTGAATGTGAATAAGACATCAAAACAAGTTGTTTTTATTTCTTTATTTACTGTTCTTTGCAGATTCTGGTCTCAGCAGTCCCCTCAGTGACCATGAATTTGACTTTGAAAGTTAGTTCCTGTCTTTTTGTTTCAAATTTTGTTGTTTTATTTTACCACTCCAGCTACTGTTTAAAGGTCAACTTCATCCATAATTGACATTTCAGTTTTGTGTGGCGACTAACAAGAAAATACAGGGTGACTTCTTTTAGCTCTTGTGGACTTCACTAGCAAGGTATCTCTACCTGGATTTCCAGTTCTATCCAACTGCTTTGGCCACTAGTAAATCAACAGTTGGTGCCCTTCTGTCCTAGTGGATTACCTATAATGTAAATTGACAAAGTTATTGGTAAATCTGTCTGCAAGAGAGTGACACCTTCATTGTTTATGGCCAGTGATATATAATAATTACTGGAGCTTGTTGGCACATAGTATTTGGCACACAAGGCCTCATCCCTATGTTAGGATTGTTTCTTTTACACAGGGCTGTTCTTTGCTTTTGTGGTCTTAACCTAACCTAGCATATTGTGATAAAATTAAAATGTGTTGATGCAACACATATGGGCAGTAGTTATGTAGGTAAAATCTGCCCATTTGTCCTTGCTGCCTAGAAGCACGGGTCTATTGTGCCTAATGGTAAATCTGTCCCTTCACATAATTAGTCTTAGAAGCATGGTACTGTGAGAAAATCCCACAACTGGAGGTCTTGAGAGATGCTAGAAGCCAGTGAGCCATTCATTCTTGTTGCGGTCACCCAGAATTAAAATATCAGTTTTGGGGGAGAGTTGACCTTTCAGTTTCTCACTGTTTTCTCTTTTCACCCTATTTGTTTACCTTTATGTCCTTTGAACCTTTCACATTCCATCTTTTATTGCAAATTATATGTGTTTGTCTCTGCTATTCTGCAGTTTTGGATATAAAATGTTGTATGTACAGTGTGTTGTAATTTCTTAAAGAATTCTGCTCTGTTGCTAGTGTGTATTTCCACTGCATTTTCATGACTTCCAAAACCTAATTCCACATTATTTCTGACAACACATTTTCTGCTTGCTACTGGATGTGCAGTTTTTACCGTATTCGTTGTTGGTCTGTTACGATTCAAAGTCAGGTACACTGCAGCCTAATACCCTTCTCATATACATATGTAAAAGACATGGTGAGGTGCGCAGACATTCAACAGTATTCTGACTGCATAAAAACATTTTGTCTGCCAACAATCACATACACATGTTTACTCACTTGGAATCTGCATGCTATACAAAGTACAGGAACATCACATTTATCCTTTTTGTCAACCCAACTTGCTGAACTCACAGGTACTGTAAACTCTAATATATCTACCGTATGCTCTAGTGCAGGGGTCTCAAACTGGCGGCCTTCCAGGTGTTGCAGAACTACAGGTCCCATCATGCCATTGCCTGACCGACTGTCAGCCTTGCAATACCTCATGGGACTTGTAGTTCCGCAACAGCTGGAGGGCCGCCAGTTTGAGACCCCTGCTCTAGTGGGTTACTGGACTGAAAGTCATTTTCATGTAGGAAATTAATTTCTTACTTTTTGAGAGCTCCTCAGTTTATTTAATGTTTACTGCATTATTGAAGATCATCTCCTTTTTATTTTTGATATAATTTAAACACAACACATTTCTAGTCTGTGTGGCTGTATGTTTGTGTTTGAGCCTTTGTAACCCAAAGGCAGTACCCCAGAAATGTGTAAAGTCTGATATACAGTGATTAGTATTTTGATTCTTGGTTTATATAACAGAGGCAATTGCATACCCTAGGCATGCAGTAACATTTTTGTTAAGTTTTGAAGAAAGTGGGGTTTCTATTGCTGATTGTGACTAATGAGGCTTAGGAGACTACTTTAGTGGCACCAAGCAATGCGGGGAACTAGTGTCAGCTGGATAGGAAGTCACAGATGGCAATAACAGAACTCGACCAAGGTTCTAACCTTTCCCCGCTTGTGGTAAAACATATTGGGGGGTTTATATGTTTTCAATTTTTTTTTTACTTTTCTCTTTCTCTATTGCAGAAATTTCACATAGTTGGATGCCCCCTCACCGTCTGTCACTAGGACAGGAAGTGAAGGGAATCTCCCCAATAGGTATACAGAAAGCAATAAAACCTAAGATTCTAACCCTGCCACCCTCTTTTCAAAAGTGAATAATGATGTTTGATAAAACAAAGCATAATGAACCTGTTGCAAACATGCATGCTCCTCTTCTGTTTCGGAATGTATGTTGTCAATTGCACATCTCTATATTTACAGTAATCAGTCAAAAATTACTTCATAAAGTGTGTACCCACTTGTAAAGAATTAAGACTAAAGCCTCGTACACACGATCGGATTTTCTGCAGACAAAACCTCTGACTTTTGTCCGAAGGCATGTGCCTGGATTTTGTCTTGCATACAAACGGCAAGGAATTGTCGGCCAACAAACATAGTGACGTACTACAAGTAGTTTCAACTCTTTAACGCCACCCTTTGGGCTCCTTCTGCTAATTTCGTGTTAGTAGAAGTTTGGTGAGTGTTGATTCGCACTTTTCATTTTGCGTTTTTCAGTTTGCGCTTTTCATTTCGTGCTTTTAAGTTCGTTTCTGAACAGCCGTTCGTCAATCAGACATGTTGCGGAATCGGGGGAGATACTGTGTTATTCATTATTGGCCTTGGAGTTATTGCATTGACTTAAGTCCAGGAACAGGAGGAGGAGGAGGATTTCTTGGACCAAAAATTGTTTGCTTTATTAATGGTGACCAATTATGTCATACGCCTTTGCTGCAGGAGCTCCAGGAGAATAACACGGATGATTTTCGGAATTATCTCCAGATAACGGACCCCTGCTTTCACCAACTTTTGGCATTGGTGACCTCCTATATTAAGAAGTAGGACACATGCGTGAGGCTTTTATTTTATTTTTTGGTTGAATAATGATTTGATTTGGTATATTTTCTATATTTTTGGATGCATAGAATGCACTTTTTGATTAAGTTCTATTGGCAGATAGCATGTCTAATTTTATTTGTTTTCTTTTTTTAACCACTTAAGGACCGAGCTGAGATTTGTTGTTTACAAGTTAAAAACAGTTATTTTGCTAGAAAATTACTTAGAACCCTCAAACATTATACTTTTTTTTCCAACACCCTAGAGAATAAAATGGCAGTCATTGCAATACTTTCTGTCACACCGTATTTGCACAGCGGTCTTACAAGCGTGCTTTTTTTGGGAAAAAATACACTTTTTTTTAAATTAAAAAGAATACAGTAAAGTTAGCCCAATTTTGTTTTTTATATTGTGAAAGATAATGCTACACTGAGTAAATTGATACCCAACATGTCATGCTTCAAATTTGCACCCACTCGTGGAATGGCGACAACCTTTTACCCTTAAAAATCTCCATAGGAAAAGTTTTAAAAATTCTACAGGTTGCATGTTTTGAGTTACAGAGGAGGTCCAGGGCTAGAATTATTGCTCTCTCTCTACCGATTGCGGCGATACCTCACATGTGTGGTTTGAACACAGTTTTCATATGCGGGCGCTACTCACGTATGCGTTCGCTTTTGCACGTGAGCTCGTCGGGACGGGGTGCGTTTAAAAAAAAAAAAAAAATTCTTATTTTTACTTTTTGTTTTTAAAAAAAAAATATTCACTTTTATTCCGATTACAAGGAATGTATCTGGGGTCAAAAAGATCTGGGGTCAAAAAGACCTACAATCTCATATTTAGACTAAAATGCAATAAAAAAAAAAAATTGTCATTTAAAAAAATTGTTTTAAAAAATAGCCCTTTAAGAGCTGTGGGCGGAAGTGACGTTTTGACGTCGCTTCCGCCCAGCAATGGTATTGAGACGGGTGGGGGCCATCTTCCCCTCACTCATCTCTATACCCAGCTAGTGACAGGAAGCAATCGCCCCCGCTCCGGTAAGCGGCGTAAGGCACAGGAGTGCGGCGGGAGGGGGGGCCCTCTCCTGCCGCCGATAAAAGTGATCTCACGGCGATTCTGCCGCAGAGACCACTTTTATCTTGTAGTGGACTGCCTGTTGAAGAATAGGATGCCGGGGTTATGGCCGCTACCTGCTGCCATAACAATGATATCCTCCTTCAAACAGCCGACATAAAACTGCAGCGGGCTGTCCGTAAGTGGTTAATGCACAATAAAAAAATTGTGGAGAATAATACTTGGCTATGTGTTTTACTTCAAATGACATTTTGGGAGTAGGCAGTTATGTTTTTAAAAATACAATGTAAAATTGACAAGGGACACCAACATAATTGTATCTTTGACCTTAAAAACTATGGGATAATGGTGTGGTGGTAACTTGCCCAAAAAAAAAAAAAGCATGATAATATTATTCTTGATATCACTAGAAAATAAAAGCCTTTTAAAATACGTTTGGCAGAACTCCATCAGTATCACCAGCAAAGCAGCTTCATTATTATCCCATTAAATGAGAAGACAATTGTGCGCTGCATTTTGAGATTTCATAATTTGCCATGTCGCAAATGTCAATTCTCCATTACGAACGCTAGTTTACAAGACCGACCGCTTCTGGCTCGTCCTTGCTTCCGAGCATGCGTGTTTGTACTTTGGACTTTCATCCGACAGACTTGTGTACACACGCTCGGAAAAACCGACAACACACATTTGTCTGTGGAAATTTTAAAGCCTGCCATCCAACATTTGTCCGTGGAAAATACAACAACAGTTGTCCGATGGAGCATACAAACGGTAAGATTTTCCGCCAACAGCCTCTCATCACACATTTCCGGTCAGAAAATCGATCGTGTGCACGTGGCTTTAGTATAAATAGCTAAAGATTTTGGAACACCATAACAATGGAAATGCAACACACAAAAAAGAAAAATCTAATAAAACGTGACTTGTAATGAATAGTTTTTAAAAGTAGCATATATTTATATAAAAAAACATAGACGCAGGGATCTCCAAACAGCCCTCCAGCTGTTGTGGAACTACATGTCCCATGAGGCATTGGAAAATTCTGACATTTACAGACATGACTAGGCTTGATGGGAATTGCAGTTCCTAAACAACTGGAGGGCCATAGTTTGGAGACCCCTGCTAGAGACTCCACAATATAGTAAAAAGGGTAGTACACAAATAGTGTAGTACAAAAATATCACAAATAGTTATACTGTTAGGAAATTTGTGGATACTACATCTACATGGATTCTATTTGTAGAGAGTACATAATATTGCATTGAATTGCAGTAAATAAACCTCTTTGCAGCCACCCAGTTTAAATAAACCTGCTGTTCAAATGCAGAAGAATTTCTATAAAGTCAAAAACTATAGGCATGCAACCAGGGCTATTGCATGCCTATAGTTTTGATATTGCACTGTCTGGGTCCAGGAATGAAATGCTGCCCCCTCCCCCCCAAAAAAAATCACGCCCACAAAAAGGCCCCCACATCTATTATTTTATATCATGACAATT